>NC_136063.1:44845512-45445512 GCF_964261635.1 Lissotriton helveticus
TGACAAAAAGCATTTGTCGATATCTCTGCTGACTACTGCCTTCAATCTACAGTGCGGACAGCAGCGTTCACAACTTCAATTCAGCTTTGAATCTATACTACGGACAGCATGAAATTTAGCCTACATTTTTTTAAGGTGGAGATAATTGTACTTTATGTCCTCAGATTTTGTTAAAGGATACGACAAAAAGAATTTCTTGATGTCTGTGATGACTACTGCCTTCGATCTACATTGTGAGAGCTCACGATTCAGGTGGAATGGCGATTGCACATGACGCATTCCAGTAGGCAAGAGACATTGTACCAGTGCGACCAGCCCGAACCACGAATCATCGAGTTCTTCAGGTACCACTAACTCAGTGCACCATAAGTCATCTCCCAGTGGCCTTATCAAGGCAGAATTTACTAGGCAAAAAACACATTGGTCTCAGTGCGGCCCCCCGGACCGCCCATAATCGCAGGCTACATACAAGCTCAGCTTGTATTCCAGTTCTCGTAGGAACGACCAGACTTCCCCTGCTTCTGACCTCTCCCAGACCCCCCCAACTACTTAGACCTGTCTCTCCTGCCCCTGCCTCACCCACTATTACCCCTACCAGTCATTCCTCTATTCCAGTTCCCTTAGGAACAAACAGACCCCCCCGCTTCCGACCTCTCCCAGACCCCCACAACTACTTAGACCTATCCCCCCTGTCCCCCCACCCCATTACCTGTCCCCTCTCCCCTATGCTGCATGTTGATAAACTGCAGATCCGCCTCCTGCCACGCAGCTGAGATTGCGGAAACCATTCTTAACGAAAACATAGACATCGCATTCCTTACTGAAACATGGCTCAAAGCCCACTCCACCCCTATCCTCAACTTGCTCATTCCACCAGGTTACTCTATCATTAAGAAAGATAGAATCGATCAAATAGGAGGAGGCCTGGCCCTAATCTTTAAAGATGAACTTGACATCGCACTTGTTCAGCTCCAAGACCCCTCATCCTTTGAATACCTTTGCGCCAACCTCACTCTTCCTGGCTTTCCCACAACTCGGCTACACACTATTTATCACCCACTGGAAATTGCCTCCCCTTTACTGAAGAGATGACTGATCCTATCATTCAAGCATCTCTCTCCCATTCCAAAAATCTTTTCCTTGGTGATTACAACATTCACTGGAACAGAACTGATGACCTTGCTGTCATGCTATTTAATGAAGCCCTAGACATCACTGACTTGACCCAACTATGCCTTGCTCCGACTCACTTTAAAGACGCCACCCTTGATGCAATTTTGACGAGCAAGGATCTGGTCTCTCTCTCCAATATACTCCCTGTAGACTGGTCTGATCACCACGTTATCCTCTTCACCCTGTATAGCCCTACTCCTCGCCCCTCCACTGTAATCACTTTACCTATGAAACCTACTCGCTGCCTTCACCTTATCCCACCTGGCGAACTGGAATCTACAATTAAAAATCACATACTCCTCCCCCTCCCTCCCTTAACACCAACTACCTTATTGACCATTACAAGAATTCCATTTGTGAAGCCCTTGACCTAATTGCCCCAATCAAACTTAAAAAAAAAACATCCCTCCTAAATCCTGGTTTAATGCAGAACTTAATTGTGAAAGGCGGACCCTCAGACAATCTGAACGTGCCTGGAGGAGTCATCCCACCTCTGATAACCTGGCTCTCCTGAGAACTACTAGAGCCCAATATAAAAAACATATCTTCAATGAAAAGGACTCCTTTCTACGGTCTCAACTTGACCAGGCTAGAAACCGCCCCAGAGAACACTTTGATATCATCAAAATACAAACTACCTTTGGCCCTCTCAAATTAGAAGCCTCTGTGGATAGATGCGAAGAAATCGCCAGCTTCTTTATGAATAAAATCAATAACATCGAACTATCCTTCTCTTCCCCCCTCTCTCTCACCAACCTCCCCTTAATCAATGCAGTTTCCCTAACATTCTTAACACACCTTCATCCTCCCCTCCACCACATATTGACCCCTCTCAACACACCCCTGCCCTCCCCATCTCGATTCATCTCGGACTGGACACCTTTTGAAAAATAAGGCTTCATGGAGTGAATTTAGTCCAATTTCTGAAACCACTATCATCAACATCATTTCTAAACTCAAACCATTCTCACACTCCAAAGACCCTCTTCCCTCCAATTTAGTTCAAGATATCAAATTTATCATAGCCCCTATTTGGACCGATATCATCAATTCCTCACTTTCCACTGGCTGTGTTCCTGACTCCCTTCGGCTTGGGCAAATCTCCCCGATTCTTAAAAACCCCTCTGCTGACCCTAATGACCTTAATAATCTACGCCCTATCTCTAACCTTCCCTTCCTCTCTAAAGCGCTTGAAAAATGTGTCCTATCCCAACTAGATAACCATATCATCTCTTTCAATCTCCTCAACATTTTCCAATCTGGTTTTAGAAAGGGATGCAGTACCGAAACTGTTATGCTCAATATTACTGACGACATTCATCACTCTCTAGACAAAGGTGAATCCTCTCTATTAATCCTCCTTGATCTCTCGGCTATATTTGATACTGTCCACCATCCCACTCTTCTCAATACCCTCAAAGATCGCTTTGGTATTGTAGGCAATGTACTTAAGTGGTTCTCCTCGTTCCTCCAAAACAGATCTCAACAAATTAAGCTTGGTCACTGCCTCTCCAAACATCAACCTATCTCACTTGGTGTCCCCCAAAGATCTATCCTTTCCCCAACCCTTTCCAATCTTTTCATGGAACCACTCACCCTCATTCTCAAACAAGCCAAAACCAGTTATCACCTCTATGCCGATGATACTCAAATTTACTACAAGATCAAATCCCACAATGACATCCTTCACCTCAATGATACTCTGATGAAAGTCCAAACCTGGTTCCATCTCAACCTACTCAAACTTAATCCTAAAAAAACAGAAATCATCCTGTGCACTCCCAAAAATAACCCCCTTCCCATTCAACTCTGGATTAATGATATCAAAGCACTTATTTGCACCCTCTCCACCTCTAACTCTGTCAAATCTGTAGGCATCAGCATCAACCAAAATCTTAACCTCATCCCCCACATTAAAAATGCATCCAAAAGTGCTCTTTTTAAACTTCCCCACCTCAAAAAAATTAAACCTTTTATTCCAACTGATGATTTCAAAATCGTGGTACAATCACTTGTCGTTTCCAAGATCGACTATGGCAACGCCATGCTTGCTGGCACCCCTAAAGTCCACCTTGCACCGATCAAATCTGTACTCATCCTAGCCGCAAGACCTATTTCTATTTGTAAAAAGTTTGACCATATCTCCCCTGTCCTCAAAAACCTAAACTGGCTTCCAGTTGAAGGACAATCCACATATAAGATTGCTTGTATCACGCACAAAGCTCTTCACCAAAACACCCCTTCTTACCTTTCTATCAAGCTACAAAAAGCAGGATGCTCCTGGTCCCTGAGGAGCACTAACTCCCTTACGCTAATCCCTCCTAAACTAAAACGTGCATTCTCTGGTACGGCTCCGACGATTTGGAATTCGCTCCCCAAAGACCTTCACTGCAACCTCTCTTACCCTCTCTTCAAAAAAAGACTCAAAGTACTTCTTCTCAACAAACATTGGGGTTCCTAATGTTTTTGACTCTGACCCCGCTCATTACCGCTCTACTGTGACTCACATTTTACCCATCCCCTCTCCTTCTTTCCATTCTCTCACTCCCCTTCTCTACACCCCCTTCGCTTCCTAATTTCAACTCCCCTGTATCCCTTTTTTTATCCCGTTGCTTCTCTGCCCCCTCACGCATTCAATTCAATGTTTTCACCTTTCTGTGAATCTTCCTGCACATTGTAAATTGTTTATTATTTCTTAATATGTCTACCTACCTTGTAAAGCTCTCTGATACTCTTGGGTCCAGCAGCGCTATATAAAACCTCATAAATAAATAAATAAACCATAAATCATCGCAAAGAAGAGAGAACAGTTTTATGTCGGCAATGAGGCATACGACCACTTTTAAGTAGAATTCATGCAGAATTCAATCGACAAAAGACATTACTCCAATTACTGTGCCTCCCCCCTCCCCCAACCATGCATCGTTGCAGGGTATGTACACGCTAAGCGCCAAAGGTACTACTAACTCAATTCACCAAAAATCATTGCGACAAGGCCTTACTAAGGCAGAATTCACAAGACAAAAACATTACTATCAGTACAGCCTGCCCAGACCACTCATAATCGCAGGCTCTACAGAATGTTGTTGTTTCAGGTGCACCACTTATAATCGCTGGCTGCACACACGCTAAATTACCAATACCGCGCAGCTCTAGTCAACCCCACGTGGCCATGGGCTCTTGCTAACCACGGCCTCCTGCCTCCACTGCGGTCATCAGAGCTCCCAATTAAATATACTGTTGAATCATTATTTGCAGAGTACAATACCAAACTAAGTATAACACCTATGACAACCTATACAATATCCCTTTAGTATGCGTCCTTCCAAAACTTCTTTATATCACTTATAGATTTAGTTGAATAATACAATTCACACTGCTAGTGCACAGGGACACTTAATGACAGTCTACACTGTGGACAGCATGGGTCATAATTTGAACCTCACTTTTTCTTCATTGAAAACCTGAATTTCTTTTTTGGAGACAAAAATGACTACACCACTGGAAGAATCATCTGATTCTGATCATTTTGTTGCTGAAGAATTGATAACTATTGATGGTACCTTTTTTCCCCTCAAAGTACATGCAGTCCAGTATGCAACGGTTACTGCTTTGAGTGCAGCCCGTTGAGACCACGCATCATCGCAGGGTAAGCACACGCTAAACACCAGACGTACCACTATCTCAGTACACCATAAATAATCGAAACAAGGCTTTATTAAGGCAAAAATCAGTAGTCAAAAAACATTACCCCCAGTGCGGCCTGCCCGGAACACGCATCATCACAGGTTATGTACACTCTCAGTCCCAAAGGTACTTCTAACTCAGTGCACCATAATTCATCACCACATGCCGTATTCAGGCAGAATTTAACTGACTCTTCATTCATTATTTATAGAGTGCAGTACCAAACAAATTATAATGTCCATCAAACCTACAAAATATCCCTTTAGTAGACTTCCTTCAACATCTTCTTATATATCAGTTCTAGGTTTAGTTGAAAAACAAAATTCACGCTGCAAAGGCACACTCAATGGTAGTCTACACTGTGGACAGCACAGGTCACAACTTGAACTATGATCTCCCTGAAACATACATATTTCGACATTGTATTCCATACATGTTTCATCTTTTATTTCAATCATGATTACAGATGATGCAGTCCAGTAGGCAACACACTGAGCACCATACGTACCATTAACTCAATGCATCATAAATAATCGCCACGTGGCCTTATTAAGGCAAAATTTAGTAGCCAAAAGACATTCTTACCAGTGCAGTTTGCCTGAACCACGCATCATCGCAGGTTCCACACAAACCGACCCTACCTTATTGCACCACAACTCATGAACCCTTATGATAGAATCTTCTGTGTATTATTTCACATATAGTGCTCCTACCTTTGTACCGCAGAAGTCATAAACCGTTTATAATTGAATATCTGTGTATATCATGATTACTATTCTACTTGTTACCAACAGCAACGTAATAAAATGGAGTTGAGCACACATGCCCGTACCCACTTCAACTATCTATCTGTGTCTGAGTATTTATTATGTTTGTAAAATGCTGCTCCTGCGACCTACCACATTATATTGTACTGTAAACAGTGTATGCAATCATCTTACCTCTGCCAGTAACAAAAACTTTGATTATACAACTTGCTCTCGCTCATTCTACAAATACGAAAGTACAAACTGGATCATTACAATACTGCAAAGAAAGTGTATAGTAAATTTATAAGTGTGTGCTATTTCTAATTTTTTAGCATATTTATATAGCGCAAAGTCGACCCAAAATTATATCAGCAATTTACATGACCACCGTATTTACAGTACATTTTCAGGCACGCGTAGATTACGTCATTTCTCTACAATAACAGGATGTGGACGCGCCTCGAACACCGATTTCCAACACTAAGTTCGACAGTATACCTGACTGAATGCATACAAATATATATTAACTGTCCTTCATGTGTCAAAAACTGCAACCTAAAGCTTTCACAGCCCTGTTTTACTACATCTACAACACTCCACTGAATGTACAACAAACATTCATATTCGCAGAAATGCGTCTTGTCCACCATCTTTTATGTGTACAACTATGGATGAATATAGGTTCAGTGATACTCCGTACCTTCCATGTTGCCATGTTGTGGGACTTTGCAGATATAATAACGTTTAAGACCCGGGTGACGGCAGCACTACAACACAGACACCCGAATCAGTTGATTTCTCATATAGCTCACGATGGAACTACGCCCATCACTCCAGAGTCATCGTTCACAGCCTCGTGCAGCACTAGCATATGTGAGTCCAGCCCACTACTCTTACGCTACCAGGAAAACACATCAACGCTACATGGCCCATATTTCGATTGTACTGATTTGTTACTTCCAGAACTAGTTGTCAGAACGGCACACACACACTCCCTCATGCCTGGTATACACCTACACCACAATCATCCAGCACATGCAACACTACAGTCGTGACCCTACCAATAAAAAAGACGGGCGCACAGGCTCTACGCCATTTTAGAGTTGCTCCCATTGCAAGCGCTGTGAGGGCCTGTCCTAGTGGTTCGGATGCCTCATGTAGGCCTGAACTACCAAACAGGAGGGCCCACTACCACGTGCTTGGCCTGTTTGGTCACTGAGTTAGTGGTACTGCAAGGACTGAGGGGGTGAGGAAACTGCGAAGAAGATAGGTGCACGAGTATGTCCTTTGACATAGTGATATCAACACCAAATCTGAGACGTCATGGTGGCAGAGCAGGACTGCCTGATGTAGAACATACCCTCTCCGCAAAAAGGTGAGCAGTGAGGCCTGGGTGCGCAGTGGATGGAGTAGATGGGGTGCAGCAGACTGGATACAAAAAGCGACGCTGCGATTTAGGCGTACGCAGTCCTATATACCATATCTTTTTGCATTTGTATTTTTTTTTCCTATAGCAGGAAACTTTTTATAGTCGGTCAAAAGTCTATCACTTGTGTTGATTGAAACAACGTGTATCACTGCGCACCACTTATTTTCACAACCGGATGGAAAACTACTCTAATAATTCTTCATAAATCGAAGCCCTTAAACAAGTTGGATCTGTACAAATAGTTGTATTTTTAATGCGTATGGGAAGGTGTGTGAAAGGGCGATGTTATTCTACTCCACATTAACATAGTGACAATTACCAATCATAACATCTTTGTTTTACTATCTTTTAGATATGGAGCTTCAGGGTGCACTATGTCCTGGCACGTGGTGGAAGACGCCGATGACAGAAAGGTGAGCTGCGAATATTCTTTTCAGTCACTCTCACTTCCTCTCACCTTTGATAAACAAATGACGCACAATCTTATCTTCCTTTTTATCTAACAGATTGTGTTTCACAAATTGGCGTTCCCCCAACACCTCCAAAGCTCAACATTTGAGGATTATGTGATGATGCGTGGCCATCGTAACAACGCCTGAGAAGGTTGCTTCGACATGTAGTGGACCCTCTTTGAATCACGCCAATGGCACAAGGTGAGCAAAGAAGCTTATTTCTGAAGCAATGAGAAGTCACCTGTGGGTGGAGAAAGTGGATAGTGTGCAGCAGTTTGACTGCGTAGGAATGTACAAATAACTCTGGGCAGTGAGAATGGATAGGTTGGAACAGTCTGGGTGCGCAAGAAATGGCACTCACCTCCGGACTCTGGGAGTCAATGGGGTTAAACAGGTTGGGTACACAGTAATAAGAACTCACCGCTATGCAGTGGGGGTGCATGGGGTATAGTACTCCGAGAGCAAAAGATCACACAGACACCACCTTGCAGTGGAAGTTGATGTAATACAGTATCCTGAGTGTCCAAAGGGATAAAGCAGAAATATATTTGTGCAGTTTTATGTACTCTGTATGTACTCTGCTATTACTAACTCTATACTATCTTTCAGATCACTAAACTTGAGGGTGCACTATAATTCGGCACGTGCTTGGACACACAACGTAGGCAAAAAGGTGGGCTACAAACATTTTCTCCAGTTTTAACACTACCTCTCCTGATCCATCTATTACTTTCTCTCTCTAACATTTTCAATGTCATGTTTTCTCTCTTTCTCTCTCTCTCCCTCTCTCTCACATTGTTTCTCTTTCTCTTTAATAAAATATAATAATTGTAAAAAACCAAAGCTTAGGCTCCTGTGGTTGTTTAAAAACTAGCTGCCTGGGAGGGCCAAATCCCGGGGTCTAAAATATTACATTTGATGGGGGTTCCGAGGGGACCTGTAGCTCGGGGATCACCATTCCTCAGTGATACAAAATAAATGGGTGAGGGAGCACAAAGGTCCGTCTAAGCCCCCGGGATTACCACCCTCCGGGGCTTTTTAATATTTTGGGAGGGGGGCCACGTGGTCTGCATTCTGGAGCAGTCGAAAGCCTTGGTGAACCTCACCCCCCAGGAGCGGCTCCTGCTGTGTCTTGGGGTGTCTACCCCCGGGACACTGCTGTTTGCTATGGCAGATGCAAAAACAACAATTGATGGACAGAATGCAGAACAAAGTCATACATTCACCCCAGTACAGAGATCCGGGCCTAAATCCATCATTTTTTTGCACTCCACACCTCCCCAGTTCAGACATGGCCATATGCAAATAAGCCTGCTATGGCAGGGCAGGAGTTGTGGTTGTGGTGTGGAGAGCACGGGACTCACGTCTGAGCATACCCGTCCCACTCAGGGTGACAAATGCAAAAACAACAATTGATGGACAGAATGCAGAACAATGTCATAAATTCACCTCAGTACAGAGATCTGGGCCTAAATCCATTGTTTTTTTGCACTCCACACCACCCCAGTTCAGACATGGCCATATGCAAATCAGCCTTCTATGGCAGGGCAGGAGTCGTGGTTCCCGCTTTGTCATAGCAAACTTGAGGGCATATTAACACATGCCATTTCGCCGCAATTTAAAAAAAAAAGCCAAAAATGCGGTGCAAATTATATCGGCCTATTTACTAGGCGACGCTAAGATGCATTAACGCATGTTAGCAGCCGTTTTGCTAATGGCTCGCCTCGTATCTCCAATGAGTTGCAATGTAGGCATTCCCAGTGGCAAGGTAGGTGTTCATATGACAATATAACATGGAGGAGACCCCCATAAAGAGAGAGTAGGTTTTCGTGTTCTTTCTTTCAAAATGCAAACAAGGGGCATATTATCAAAAATAGCGTTAAAAATTATCACCGGTTTAGCGGCAGAAAACTGCTGCTAAAGCGGCGATAACGGGCTTGATAATATGCCCTTGAGAATTCCAATAGAATTCTATGTTCTGGTGTGAACATGGGCTTCTATTGGAATTCTCCATGGCATATTATCAAGCCCATTATCGCCACTTTAGCGGCAGTTTTCTGCCACTAAACCAGCGATAATTTTAACGTGGTTCTTGATAATATGCCCCCAAGTGTGCTATGGCAGGGCGGGAGCCTCAGCTCTCACCCTGCCATAGGAAACAGCAGTGTTGAAAAAATCTTCCGGTAAGACAACAAATGATTTTGAAGTCCATTATCGCCGTATTAGTTATAGTTTGCTGCCGTTAAAGCAGCGATAACTTTAACGCCCCTAAGTTTTGTAATGTCGACAATTCTGTCTCCCATTTAAATAGGCACGAAGTATTTAGTGACGTGCACACTGTGAATTGTGAAGCATCACTGTCTAATTGTGATCGATAAAGAATTGTTCATTGTTGAGTGCAGGGTAGGTACATTGTACATGGGGCTATGTAATGTCAGTGGCTATTCCTCCAGCCCTGTCTTGATGTTAATTTGAAGAGTTGTGTACTTATTTTGCTCATAATGTACACAGGGGCAGATTTACAAGTCCCTGCGCCACTATAGCCTCACTTTTAACATGGGAAAAGTGACGCGGAAGTGGCACAAGTGGCTTGTATATCTGTTCCACAGTGTTCTGTCATCTTAGTTTGCTTCCCCCTGTCATGTAGAGGATCCTGGATAAATATAACGGTTTCTGTACAGCCAGTACCTTTCAAATCTACCCCCAAACTGCTTACTGCCTGTTACCATAGTAACAGTTGATGGAACAATTAAGTGAGCACACAGGTCACAAGTTCACCACACAATGCAGCTAATCCAAACAGTAACTGTGCTGGAGTTTTTCAAATTTTCCATAGGAACTGTTAATCACAGCTACATACTCTGGTAAAGAGCTGGCCTCAGTATTATACTTCTAGTTATAAACATCATTGGTACTTTTTATTGTTAAATGTTCTCTTAGCATATGATTTTCACACTAAATAATAGTGAAATGTTGTCAGAAAAAGAAGACATATACACTCTTTTTTTATTAACTTTTATTAGAAAAAAAATAAATAACTAGAAACGTAATTTTAACATAACAATATAATACACAACATGTGAGATGGACTCCAATGGAATGAGGATAGGTAACCTGCAAAACAAAAATGAAAATAAGTGTTTAAAATTAGATCGATGTGACTGAATGAGGTCAAAGATCACAAATTAACATAGACCTTGGCAAAATTGGTTATTTGCATGTGTGAAGAGTGCCTAATACATCCTACCCCTCTCATAGGCCCGCGCTGAAGAGGTGTCTGTAGGAAAGTGCCTACTGCGTCAGATCTACAGTGTGGTCCTGTAGGTCAGAATTAGGTGAGAGATCACGTCAGTATGCAGGACAATATCATTTATTTGCAAGACATTTAATTGGAGGCATTGTGTATCTAGGTCCCTCTGCTTACCTTTTGTAAACACTGTGTTCAACAGAGCTCATAACTTGAGTTCTGCTTTGTTTCTACACTGCAGACTGTATTAAATTCTGCCTTGATTTATTTATCTGCAGAGTGGACAGCAGCATCCATAACTTGAAAAGAGAAAGAGAAAAAAAGGGGGGGGAGAGGGAGAGGGAGAAAGAGAGAAAAAACGACATTGGAAGTATTAGAGAGAGAAAGTAATAGATGGAGCAGGGGAGCTAGTGTTAAAACTTGAGAAAATCTTCGTAGCTCACTTTTTTGCCTACGTTGTGTGTCCAAGCACGTGCCGGTTCATAGTGCACCCTCAAGTTTAGTGATCTGAAAGATAGTATAGAGATAGTAATAGCAGAGTACACACAACTGCACAAGTATATTTCTGCTTTATGCCTTTGGACACTCAGTATACTGTATTGCATCAACTTCCACTGCAAGGTGGTGTCTGTGCGCTCTTTTTCTCTCAGAGTATTATACCTCATGCACTTCCACTGCATAGCGATGAGTTCTTATTACGCGTACCCAACCTGTTTAACCCCATTGAATCCCAGAGTCCGGAGGTGAGTGCCTTTTCTTGGGCACCCAGACTGTTCCAACCTATCTATTCTCACTGCCCGGAGGTAATTGTACATTGCTACGCAGTCAAGCTGCTGCACACTATCCACTTTCTCCACCCACAAGTGACTTCTCGTTGCTTCGGAAAACAAGCTTTTTTGCTCACCTTTTGCCATTGGCGTGATTCAAAGAGGTTCCACCGCGTATCGAAGCAACCTTCTCAGGCGTTGTTACGATGGCCACGCATCATTGCAGAATTCTCAAATGTTGAGCTTTGGAGGTGTTGGGGGGGACGCCAAATTGTGAAACACAACCTGTTAGATAAAAAGGAAGATAAGATTGTGCGTTATTTGTTTATCAAAGGAGAGAGGAAGTGAGAAAGTGACTGAACAGAATATTCGAAGCTCACCTTTCTGTCACTGGTGTGTCTTCCACCACATGCCGGGACATAGTGCACCCTGAATCTCTATATCTAAAAGATAGTAAAAGAAAGATGTTATGATTGGTAATTGCCTGTATTTTAATATGGAGTAGAATAACATCGCCCTTTCACACACCTTCCCTCCCGCATTAAAAATGAAACTTTTTGTACAGTTCCAACTTATTTAATGGGTTTTGATTTATGAAGAATTTGTAGAGTAGCAATGTTTTCCATCCGATTATAGAAAAGAAGTGGTGCGCAGTGATACACGTGGTTTCAATCATCACGAGTGACAGACTTTTGACTGACTATAAAAACGTTCCTGCTTTAGGAAGAAAAAATACAAATGCAATTTAAGAATGTGTATGCCTAAATCACTGCGTCGCTTTTCTGTAACCAGTCTGCTGCACCCCTTCTACTCCGTCCGCTGCGCACCCAGGCCTCACTGCTCACCTTTTCGCGGACAGGGTAAGGTCTACATCATGCAGTCCTGCTCTGCCACCAAGAAGTTTCATATTTGGTGCTCAGTCTTGATATCATGATGAGAAAGGATATACTTGATCGCAGGTTCCTCACCCAGTCAGTCCTTGCGGTACCACTAACTCAGTTACCAAAAAGGCCGCGCATGTGGTGGTGGGCCTCTTGTTCGGTAGTACGGGCCTGTTAGACCTGTCAGCCCTTTGGGTGGTCCCTCCTAATATCTTTTTTTTGTTATCGTCTTTTTGCTTTTTGTGTGTCCACTACATATTTTTGGTGTTGACCTTAGGTCTCTGGACGCCCATGGTTACTGAATAACCATGTGGCGCAAGGGCTCCTCTAAAATGGAGGGAGAGTAGGAAACACAAAATGGTGGCCTGTCCAAATCACCTCATGACCTGGGGCCATAGGGTTGCATTGAGGGGTTCCAGAACCTTCTGGTCCACTCTGGACTCTCTTGGCCCAGGCTATAAAAGAAGGAATGTTGGGTGGCCATTTTGTCATTGTGTGAGGAGTGGGGTCAGTCAGGAGCTGAGGCTTTGGATAGGAGACGCTGACACATTGAGGAGGGAATTGACTGCCTTCGGGCCGGCTACCCTCCTCTATCGACGTCCCCTCTGGTCTGATGACGTGGCCCTGCCTTTATCCTTGACCCCAAGGCAAAGCCCCATTTTGGTACTCCCCTCCTGTGAGGAGAACCCTGTCTAAGACTAGTGAGCCAAGTGGGACGGTGGAGGCATCTACCACAAACTAAGGGACCCAAGTCTGTTGACCTAATCCACCACACCTTGGTGGTTGTCCTAAAAATCCCGTAAGGACTGTCCCTTTTAGGCTATTTCCCCCAAGCCTGCTGTGGAGCTGATTTCACAGGAGGTTTGTAATACAGAAGAAACGGACCTCGGGCCGCAGGGCACTTTTTGCACTTTCCTTCACCCGCCGCTTCTGACCTAAAATCTGCTGCGGAGAGGGTGTGTGCAGCCTGAGTTTCCCCGTGCTCTCTGAGGCGGCCGGCATCGGCGTGAGGAGGCAGAGCAGCATCTCTGAGCGTTGCCCAGCAACGTAGGCCCAGTGAAGCCCCGCCCGGCGAGTTGACAGTAGGCGAGGCGCCGGAAGGTGAGGGGCGGGCTGGGAGGAGGCCGGGCCAGCGCGGAGCTCTTCCCCGTGCGTAAGACTGTAAATGCGAGGTTCCTGGGAGTAAGTGAAACGCCAGAATCAACTTTTCCCCCTATTTTCTTAATGCACCTTCCTCCGGCAGGACTGCAGTGTGGGAGCAGTCGCCGGAGCGCTTCAAACAGCAGAAAGGTTTGTTCGAGGAAACTACCAGAGCCGGAAATCATCAGACTTGTGTTACAGTAAGCCGGACCTTTCAGGTGGAGGGAGGAGATTCCATTATTGAAACCTTTTCTGGGAGGTATCCTCGGACCAAATAGCTCAAAAGGGGGGGGGCTTGTTGATTAAGGAGAATCCAGCCCATTTCTAATACGTTCTCCACACCAACAGGAGCACATAATTGGAAAACTTAATTACAAGGAATGTACTGGTTATTCACAGCCTTCTAATACAAAGTTAAGCCGATCTAATAGGGACTGAGTACTGCTTAAAGAGGGATTGAATACTTCTAATGTAAGGCCGGTTTACTCTAGAGAAAGAACCTGACTTCCTGAGATGTTAACACATTAAATGCTTCTAAGATGATTTGCTTGATTCACAAATGACCTTCCAGGCAAATTATTGTTGATTCTGCTTAGAAGTGTAAATTTTGCAGAGCTGCTTCCAGGATATGTATTTCATTCTCTGTCATTCTAAATTATCTGAAATAGTAATGTAACTCTTTTACATTTTTGCGCAGGATTATTGCTAATATGAAAAGTCTGCTATTGAAATTAGTTCTTTGCTATACTTCAGGAATTTACAAAAGCATGCAAATTAACAGTGTTGTTTAAAATGCAGAATTGACAAATTGTGTAGTAACTGAATGAAATAATTACAAGGAAAGATAACATTTTTCTACCTTCTTTTTCTAAATACGGTGTGGTGTCATTTCTTTTTCAGTGGAGGTACGCTGTGTTACTGCATTGAGTGTGACGCAAGTGCGACAATTTGCCTTGGAGATAGGCCTTACCACTCTGAGCCAGGCTACCCTAAGTGGACCGGTAAACCCCGGGTCCAACATGCCTACATGAGGCGTCCGAACCACCAGGACGGGCCATCACAACTCTTGTGATGGGAGCAACTCTAAAATGGCGTGGAGCACGTGCGCCCCATCTTTTTTATTGGTAGGGTCATGTGTGTTGTTACGCATGTAGTGGATGGGTGTAGTGTGGGTGTATACCAGCCATGAGTGAGTGTATGTGTGCCGTTCTGACAACTAGACCTGGAACTAAGAAATCACTACAATGGAAATCTGGGCCATGTAGCGTTGTGTTTTTCTGGAAGTGTAAGCGGAGTGGGCTGGACTAACGTATGCCAGTGCTGTGCGAGGCTGTGAACGATGATTCTGGAGCTATGGGCGTGGTTCCATAGTGAGCTATATGAAAAATCAAGGGATTCGTGTGTCCGTGTTCCAGTGCTGCCGTCACCCTGGTCTTAAACGCAAATGTGTAATTATATCTGTAAAGTCCCACAACATGGCCAACATGGAAGGTACGGGCCATCACTGACATTATATTCATTCATAGTTGCACACATAAAAGATGGTGGACATGACTCATTTCTGCGAATATGAATGTTTGTTGTACATTCAGTGGAGTGTTGTAGCTGTAGTAATACAGGGCTATGAAAGCTTTAGGGTGTAGTTTTTGGCACATGAAGGGCAGCTAATATATATACGTATGTGGTTATCGGGTATACTGCTGAACTGGGTGCTGGAAATCAGTGTTCGAGGCTCGGAATCCCGTCCACATCCTGTTATTGTAGAGAAATTACGTAATCTACGCATGCCTGGAAATGTACAGTAATTACGGTGCTCTTGTAAATTGCTTATATAGTTTTGGGTTAACTTCGCGCTATATAAATCTGCTAAAAAAAACGAGGAATAGCCCACCCTTATAAATTTACTATACCCTTTGTTTGCAGTATTATAATGATTCAGTTTGTATGTTCGTATTTGTAGAATGAGCAAGAGAAAGTTATATATTCAAAGTTTTTATTACTGGCAGAGTTAAGATGGTTGCATACGCTATTTATAGCACAATATAATGTGGTAGGGCGCAGGGGCAGCATTTTACAAACAATAAATACTCAGACACAGATAGATAGTTGAAGTGGGTATGGGCACGTGTGCTCAACTCCATTTTATTACGTTGCTGTTGGTAACAAGTAGAATAGTAATCATTATATCATACACAGATAGTCAATCGTAATCAGTTTATGACTTCTGCTGTACAAAGGTAGGAGCACTATATGTGAAATAATACACAGAAGACTCTATTGTAAAGGTTTCATGAGTTGTGGTGCACTAAGGTAGGTGCAGTTTGTGTGGAGCCTGTGATGATGTGTGGTTCAGGCAGACCACACTGGTATAAACATGTTTTGACTATAGAATTTTGCCTTAATAAGGGCATGTAGTGAATATTTATGGTGTACTGAGTTATTGGTATGTCTGGTGTTTAGCGTGTGCTCACCCTGCGATGATGCGTGGTCTGAACGGGCAGCACTCAATGCACTGACTGTTGCATACTGAACTGCATGAACTTTGAGGTGAAAAAAATAAATTAGCATCAAGGGTTATTAATTGCTGTGCAAATTAGGTCTACTGATTGCTCCCCATAACAAATTAAACGATTGCACTTCACGCAGTGCATTCTAACTTTCCCAAATTGGGGACGTATGTCTGGTGGCGATGTTGAAGGTGATGCCCCAGAGGTACTTGGTATTGTCGGTGGTGGAGGTACATTTTGGCACAGTCTTCTACATTCTTGGTGAGTAGAGTTCACAGGATGCAGGGATTGATGGAGCTTGTGCATACTAGCAGTGCCACAGCAGTATTTTGTGTCTCTGCCTTTAATAAATAGAGGCTGAATTTAATGCTGTCTGTAGTGTAGATCCAAAGGTGAATTGAAGTTGTGAACCCTACTGTCCGTAGTGTACATCGAAGGCAGTAGTCAGCACAGTTATAGAAGAATGCTTTTTTCACCTATTTTAACAAAATCTGAATACATACAGTATAATTGGCTCTGCATTAAGTAATTCAAGTCTGAATTCCCCACTGTCTATAGTGTAGATGCAAAGTTGAATTCAAGTTGTAAACCCTGCTGTCCGCAGTTTAGATCTTAGGCTGGACTGCATCATCTGTAATCGTGATTGAAATGAAAGATAAAACATGTATGGAATACATTGTCAAAATATGTATGTTTCCTGGACATTATAGTTAAAATTGTGACCTGTGCTGTCCACAGTGTAGACTGACGTTAAGTGTGTCTATGCACTTGCACCATGAATTTTATTAGACAACTAAATCTATAAGTGATATAAAAGAAGTTTTTGAAGGAAGCCTACTAAAGGGATTTTGTATAAGTTTTATAGGTGTTATACGTAGTTTGGTTTGCATACAGTTAGTGGCACCTGAAACAACAAGGTTCTCTGGAGCCTGCGATGATGCGTGGTCCGAGCTGGCTGTATTGATAGTAATGTTTTTTGTCTTGTGAATTCTGCCTTAGTAACGCCACGTGACGATGATTTTTGGTGCACTGAGTTACTAATACGTTTGGCGCTTAGCGTGTACATATCCTGCGATGATGAATGGTCGATGGAGCACAGTAATTGGAGTAATGTCTTTTGTCGATTGAATTCTGCATGAATTCCATGTAAAATGGACAGTATGCCTCACTGTGACATAAAACTGTTCACTCTTCTTTGCGATGATTTATGGTGCACTGAGTTAGTAGTATCTTTGGTGCTGAACTTCTACGTATCCTGCGATAATGCGTGGTACGGGGGGGCCGCATTTGGACCAATGTCTTTTGTCTGTTGAATTCTGCCTGAATACGGGCACGTGGCGATGAAATATGGTGCACTGAATAAGTAGTACCTTTGGCACTGAGCGTGTATGTAACCTGCAATGATGCGTGGTCCAAGGGGGGCCGCACTGGTAGCAATGTTTTTTGCCTAGTGAATTATGCCCTAATAAGGCCACGTGAAGATGACTTGTGGTGCAGGGAGTTATTGGTACCTGAAAAAATCAGCGTGTGCGCACCCTGTGATGATTCGTGGTTCGGGGGGTTACAGTGGTACAATGTCTCTTGCCTACTGGAATGCATCATGTGCAATCGCCATTCCACCTGAATCGTGAGCCCTCACAATGTACATCGAAGGCAGCAGTCATCACAGACATCAAGATATTATTTTTGTCGCATCCTTTAACAAAATCTGAGGACATAAAGTACAACTATCTCTCCCTTTAAAAAATCAAGGCTCAATTTCATGCTGTACGTAGTATAGATTCAAAGCTGAATTGAAGTTGTGAACCCTGCTCTCCGCACTGTAGATCAAAGGCAGTAGTCAGCAGAGATATCGACAAATGACTTTTGTCACTTATTTTAACAAAATCAGAACACATACAGTACAATTGTCTCTGCATTAAATAAATCAAGGTTGAATTCCCTACTGTCCGTAGTATACATGCAAAGCTGAATTCAAGTTGTGAACCCTGCTTTCCGCACTGTAGTTGGAAAGCAGTAGTCAGCAAAGATATCGACAAATGATTTTTGTCACTTATTTTAACAAAATCTAAATACATACAGTACAATTGTCTCTGCCTTAAATAAATCAAGGCTGAATTTCCTACTGTCCGTAGTGTAGATGCAAAGCTGAATTCAAGTTGGGAACCCTGCTGTCAACAGTGTAGATCGAAGGCAGTAGTAGACACAGACATCGAGGAATGTTTATTTGTCCCATACTTTAACAAAATCTGAGGACACAGTACAATTGTTTCTGCCTTAAATAAATTGAGACTGAATTCAATGTTGTCTGTAGTGCTGATGTGCAACTGGTATCAAGTGGTAAGATCTGTTGATCGCAGTGTACATTTGAAGGCAGTAGTTAGTACAGACAATGAGGAATGTTTTTTTGTGGCATGCTTTATCAAAATTGTCTCTGACTTGAATGCTGTCTGTAGTGTTGATGCAAAGCTGAATTCAAGTTGTGAATCCTGCTGTCCGCAGTGAAGATGTAAGGCAGTAGTCGACACAAACATCGAGGAATGCTTTTGGTCACATTCTTTAAGAAAATCTGGGGACTGAGTACAATTGTCTCTGTCTTAAATAAATCGAGACTGAATTTAATGTTGTCTGTAATGTTTATGCCAAACTGGTATCAAGTTCTAAACTCTACTGACCGCACTTTAGATCGAAGGCAGTAGTCAGCACAGATATTGACGAAGAATTTTTGTTACTTATTTTAACAAAATCTGAGGACATAGAGTACAATTGTCTCTGCCTTACATAAATCAGGGATAACTTAAATGCTGTGCGTAGTGTAGATCCAAAGTTGAATTCAAGTTGTGAACCCTGCTGTCTGCAGTGTAGATCGAAGGCAGTAGTTGATATAGACATAATTCTACGGTGCTGTGGTGCTGAGTACTCAATGGGCCTGTATCGAGGAGGCATGTGGTCATGGAGGCAGCCACGTGGCAGGGTGAGGACCTTTGCTGTGGCAGAGTCTCTTCTCTTTGAAGAAGTGAACCACGCCCAAGGCGTAGGCTAATTATTTGTAGTCTTACGCTGGAGTTGCGTGCGTTGGACCAGCCCACTCAGCTTCTGCTTCAAGGGGGGGGGCAGACAACACAGCTACATGACCGAAATATTCCCCAGTGTCTGAGATAATATGGTTGCGTCCACTGTTCAGTACACTACACATATCAATAGTATATCTACACACTGAAAAGTTTTTGGTTTGTATAGTGAGTTGTGTATAGCATATCACCGGTAGAGTTAGCATTGTGTACATTATTGTTGATGTGCGAGTTCTTTCCCTTGTACATAGTTGATTGCCACATCTCTGAACATTGAGCTAGTGTGCTGTTGAGGGGATATATTATTTTGAGAAGGTCCATTGTCCTGTTTTGTGCTGCCTGTAAGGTAGTAGAGGGGGAGGGGTCAGGAGGGGTGGTTGTAGTGCTGGTGTCGCTAGGTGTTGTGATTTTTTGGGCTGTTGTAAGTGCATAATTAGTACCTGTATTACATATTTGTTTTTAGATATGGGTGTGAGTTAGATGTAAATCATGGAGTACATAGTCCACGTCCTTACACTAGTTAAATGTTGATATTAATTTGTGAGTGGTAAGTGAAACTATTGCCTTTTTTTAGGTAGTATTGCAGATTTGGCTTGTTGATTAAAATATGGGGAAGTGGTGTGTTTTTGTTTTTTTGCAAAGGGAACGCCTAATTTGTATATCATTAATGTTAGTTGTGGTTCTGGTTTGAGGCGATTTTCTTGGAGGAAGGAATACATTGAAGAATGGTAATATTTGTAGTTTTTACGACGTTGAGTACGGGATGATAATTTAAAAATAAAAAAACAGATATGCGTAGTGAACATTATAATTAGGAATTGTAATTTAAAAAAAACTTGAAATTCACTGAAAAAACATAGGTTTCTGGCAGGTTATAGTTAGGAGTTATCATTCAAAAAACCTTTGAAATTCACTGAAAAAAACATAGGTTTCAAGCAGGTTATAGTTAGGAATTATCATTTAAAAAAATTTAGAAATTCATTGACTAAACCAAAGGTTTCAGGGGTGTTATAGTTAGCCGGATAATTCACTCATACAAAACCATTGAAATTCCTCCGTTATAGTTAGTTGTACTAACTGTAACTCTTGCGCCCGCAATCCACTGGTAATGATGTCACATATTACATCATTCATGACATGGTAAGTGACATCACTGATGACATCACTGATGACATCATCCACGTGACAATCAGATACACTTCATCATACACTAGTATAACCTTTCATCACTCACTGTAAAAGAGAGAGTATCATAGTTTAATCCATTTACACAGCAATACAAGTATCTAAAAACCCACTCAGTGATTTCTAGATCGACACACATTTAATCAATTACCTATAGATTCACTCATACATGTTGTCAGCGATCAATAGAACACTATCAAATATACTTATACACTTAAATTAACATTACACACAAGCACACATCGTATTCAGTTATGCAGTCATCCTCCCATAAAGATATTCACTCACCCAAACAAATACTATAACACATAGTCTTAACCTCATATACGTACTGAATTAACTATTTACAAATCTTTGGCCAGTCACAGATCCCCCACCAAACCACACACACATTCACTCTCCACTACAAATAATCAGTTAACTAATCAATAACTAATATAGACTTTCACGTAGCTAGTAACCAACTGGTGCAGCAGTTTACACAAACAAGTGACCAAGTAAAACAGATATGCACACGATTTAGTCACTATCCAATATATTTAGTGAGACACTATAAATTACTCAATAAACAATCAATCACAATGCTACTAAATCTTCTATCCAGATATTTATATATCCACTGATTCTTCAATTCAAATTGGTGTATATATAATACATATTTAAATAACAAACCAAACCACATTCACTGGATGATGTCATCAGTGATGTCATCAGTGATGTCATTTGAAATGTCATCAATGATGTCATCAGTGATGTCACTGTCCATGTCATGCATGATGTAATAAGTGACATCATCAACAGTGGATTGCGGGCGCGAGAGTTACAGTTAGTACAACTAACTATAATGGAGGAATTTCAATAGTTTTGAATGAGTGAAATGTCCAGCTAACTATAACACCCCTGAAACCTATGTTTTTTTCAATGAATATATATATATATATTACCTACTGGCACATGGGTGGGTTCACTGTGTTTTTTGTTGCCAAACAGCTGCTCCTCCCTCCCACGAGCCCCCGCACTTTTGTACGGTGCACTATTGTATCCCGTCATGCGGCACAGCATTTTAATGTCTATTCAGCACCTGACGCACTATTCCCAATCAATATAAATACAATGAGATTTCTTCATTGATTTGTGTGTATACTGTAAGTGCAGCCACTACCTCAGTGCAATTCAGTACAGGATTTTAGTGTTTAGAATAAATCGGAAAGGTGCACCTTGTCTCTTTTTGCATGGGAACAGCTCTGCTGCATTTCATTATCGATTCAAAAAGGGGGTGGTGATGGACAGAGTATCTGAATTAAGCAGAACACTCCTACCCAGTCAAAAGATCAGGGCTTGATCCATCACCATTTTTTAGCTCACTGCACCATCCCAGTTCAGAACCTGGCTACATGCAAATTAGTCTGACCCTGGCCCAGTGCATCATGGGAACAGGGCAGACCAAACTACCAAGCCAATTCTTTACTGGAAAGGAAACAAGCTTCCGGGGACCGGTTTCTGGCATTACAGCCGTCTTCGGCCCGGCTTGCTTGAATCCTGATGGTGCAGTGAGCAAGGGACTCACATCTGAGCATACCCTTCCACACTTGTGGTGGCCAAAACGATTCAAAAAGGGGGTGGTGATGGACAGAGTATCTGAATTAAGCAGAACACTCCTACCCAGTCAAAAGATCAGGGCTTGATCCATCACCATTTTTTAGCTCACTGCACCATCCCAGTTCAGAACCTGGCTACATGCAAATTAGTCTGACCCTGGCCCAGTGCATCATGGGAACAGGGCAGACCAAACTACCAAGCCAATTCTTTACTGGAAAGGAAACATGCTTCCGGGGACCGGTTTCTGGCATTACAGCCGTCTTCGGCCCGGCTTGCTTGAATCCTGATGGTGCAGTGAGCAAGGGACTCACATCTGTCCCTCACCACCCCTTGTTGTAAATATTTTTGTCCACCCTAAGCGTGGAAGGGTATACTCAGACATGAGTCCCTTGCTCATTGCACCATCAGGATTCAAGCAAGCCGGGCCGAAGACGGCTGTAATGCCAGAAACCGTTCCCCGGAAGCTTGTTTCCTTCCCAGTGTAAGAATTGGCTTTTGTAGTCTGGTCTGCCCTGTTCCCATGATGCACTGGGCCAGGGACAGACTAATTTGCATACAGCCAGGTTCTGAAACTGGGATGGTGCAATGAGCTAAAAAACGGTGTTGGATCTAGCCCAGATCTCTTGACTGGGTGAAAGTATTCTGCTTAATTCAGAGACTCTGTCCCTCACCACCCCTTGTTGTAAGCATTTCATTATCAGCACTTTAATGCAACTAAAGTTGAGATAAATATAGCACAGTAATCAGAAGTTGGTGCAAACTGCAGACATCACCAGTATTTCCTTGATAAGTGCCCCAAAATGTAACACCATGGTGGATACCACCAAATAACAGTTATAAGAACAAGAAAGAGTCACACAGCAGTTAAGAAAACAACCAAACAGGTTATTACTTTTTTTTCGCCAAACTTTCTTTCTTTATAAACATATATATGTGCTGTGTTACAAATAAATTTGTGAAATTATACCCCTGTGAGTGCTTCCTTCATCCTGCGGATGATTGCCGCGTTGGGAGGCAGAGCGGTACTGGTTTTGCGAGTGCACCCTCGCAACGGGAGCACCCGCCTGGGAGTGCGACGCTTTGGTGCTTTCTGAGCTTCAATATATATATATATATAGTCACCGAAGACCATATATAGTTAGGAATTAGCATTTAAAAAACCTTATTTTACTCACACAAAACCAATGAAATTCCATATATAGTTAGTTGCACTAACTATATATCGCGCACCCGCAATCCACTGCTGATGATGTCACATATTACATCATTCATGACATGGTCAGTGACATCACTGATGACATCACTGATGACATCTCCAATGACATCACTGATGACATCACTGATGACAACACTGTATGTTTCTGTAAAGTTAAAATATGTCTTACATATTGAAGAAGGAGTGGATTTATAAGTGTCTGGATGAAAGATTTA
Source organism: Lissotriton helveticus (assembly GCF_964261635.1). Taxonomy (NCBI): domain Eukaryota; kingdom Metazoa; phylum Chordata; class Amphibia; order Caudata; family Salamandridae; genus Lissotriton; species Lissotriton helveticus. Next base: position 44,868,831 of record NC_136063.1, read on the forward strand.
GTAGGTGCATGACTGACTGTATGAGTGAGTGATTAAATGTGTCTCACTGAGTACATGGGCTAGTGACTAAACTGTCTTAATTTGTGCATCATTATATCTGTTGTTCTGTTAACTGCTGCATGTGTTGATCAGTAGCTATATGAGTAACTATATGGGTTATTGATTGGTTGCCCAAGTATTTGTATGGGAGACTGAGTGTGTGTGTGGGTGGTTGAGAGGTGTATCACTCTGTGCATAGATGTGTGAGCAGTTGATTCACTAGATGTATGGGTTCAAAAGTGCATGTGGGAACAGCTGTATGGGCGGTTGACTGTGTGCATGAGTGTATTGGTGAGTGAATGGATATCTCAGTGCTACATGTCAAAGTAAGTACATATGTAAAACACAGTACATGTGAGAGTTGACATATATAAATAACTGTGCATAAGAGCCAGTGAATGTGTGAGTGGCTGTATGGATCATTGTGAACTTGTATCAGGGATTGTATAAGAGAGTAAATATGTGTTAGTATATGTTTGAATAAGTAAGGTGTGTATAACTGTATAGTTGAGGAAATGGAGGTGTGATTGATTCTTTGCATGACTGACTAGGTGTGTGTGTAACTTCATGGATGAGTGACAGTCTGTGAGTGTCTGTTTACACTGAGTGTATCTAAGGTTATATTAGAGTCTGAAGAGGTTTATCGTATTATCACATGAATGATGTCATCAGTGATGTGATCAGTAATGTCAAATGAGATGTCATCAGTGATGTCATCAGTGATGTCATTTGAGATGTCATCAGTGATGTCATCAGTGATGTCATTTGAGATGTCATCAGTGATGTCATCAGTGATGTCACTGACCATGTCATGAATGATGTAATATGTGACATCTTCAGCAGTGGATTGCGGGTGCGCGATATATAGTTAGTGCAACTAACTATATATGGAATTTCATTGGTTTTGTGTGAGTAAAATAAGGTTTTTTAAATGCTAATTCCTAACTATATATGGTCTATAACCTATGGTTTTTTCAGTGAATTTCAATGTTTTTTTAATAGAAAATATGAAAAGCTGTAAAATGTATTCTTCTTGTAAAGGAGAAATATATTTTATATATTTTTGTATTATATTTTTTTAATTTAATTTATATTATAATTTAAATTAATTTTTATTTTTCCAGCTGGTACGCGAACCGGTAAACGTCCCGTTAGTGCAAGTACCACGTTAGAAAGTCACATCGTGACGCGTCGCATAATCACAACGTATCGCGTTACTGCGTAATGCGCCTTATGACACCCTTCGTTAGCGCACCCGGAAGCGCTCTGGAACGCGAACCAAGGCGCGAAACGCAGAGCCCCGGAAACGATCCGAGGCGTGGCGCGGAGCGCGTAACGTAAGCATAACAGGTCATGTGACTAGTTCATAAAACTTTTCATTGGTTCATTTTACTTTTAGTTTCCTAATGATGGAACGTTTGATCATATGACGTAAAATAATCACTTTTCATTGGTTTACAACATTTTTTTTTCCCAAATGATGAAAGTCCCACTTTTTTTCTTCACTCCGACTTTCATTTTTATGAGAGAAAGACCTGTTTTTGCGTGCTTACTCATGGCATCTGTAGTAGCTGCAGCTGGTGGCTCCCCACCACCTCCACCACCACCAAAGAAGAGAGGTCGAACTGGCCAGGTCAACTTCCAACAAGAGGAGGAAGAAGAGGAAGACGAGGAACAGGAGCAAGGGACAAGGGTGTTTTTGAAAGAAATGCCAAGGACGTCCCATGTTAAAGTCAATTTTATTTGGCAATTTTTTTCTTTGCCTCCACATGAAAAGAAAGTAAATGCCAGATACGTTACCTGCCTGATCTGCCACCTCCAGAGGGACCGAAAAAAATATAGTTATGGTAATTATACCATGCATCGACACATGGAGAGGTGGCACCCGCTTAATTATAGTGCTGCACAAATGAGAGATTTGGTGGACAACCCCCGACCTGCCAGTACATCCACCAATGAAGTGGCACTGACAGCATCAGAGGCAAGGGAAACGGTCCCAAATATTCAGAAGAAATTTGGAAAAATTAAAATGACATGTTTAGATTGTGGCAAATTAATTTCATGTGGACAGATGAGTGTTACTCTAATAAATACAGCATATGAACATCATCAATGTTCAAAACGTCCCCGAAACTAAATTTTCTTTTTTTTTGGTTGCTCCTGTTGAGCCCTTTGTACTGAATCATTTTTGTTTCCCCCCCCTCCAAAAAAACACAAAAAAAATATAAAACAACAAAAAAAAAAGTTCTTTTCAGAACTACCTCCCCTTTATAAAAAAATTGCTAGAATGTTTAGCACTCTGGCAACCTCTATTTCTTTTGGTTCGCTTCCCCGTTCGCTCGCCGGTACGCGAACCGGGAGCGAACCAAAAAAAATGTAAAAGAAGAGTAAGTACAAGGGAAGTAAACAGAGAGTAATGTTAAAAGAAAGACAGCTATAGGGAGTAAACCAGAGATACTGTTTAATAGATTTATTTACCGAAGAAAAGATGGAAGAGGGTATAATTGTGAAAAACAAAATAGATAAGGAAGTGAAAGAAAAAAAAGAGAGTAGAAGAATAACAAAGAAGAGTTTCTTAGAGAATATGAGTGAATGTTCAAAATAAGATTAAAACATGTGGAATAACAGAGAGAAAAAACAGAAAACAGAAAAGAAGAAGTAACAGAAAAAGAATAATTGAAACAGCAAAGAAATGTAAATAACATAGGGCCATATTATCAACATAGGCAAAAAAAGTTTTGCAGCTTTTATCGGCAGAAATGTGTCGCTATAGCCGCTTTTGCGGCAGAAAACTGCCGCTAAAACCACTTTTGCAGCAGTTTTCTGCCGATAAAAACAGCAATAATTTTATTGGCTGTGTTCATAATATGCCCCTTAGTGTGCTTCAACTACACAGAAAAAGCATAATGAACAAGTAGTGAAAGAGTGATCAGTCAAAGACACTAAGAGTAATAGAGATGCAGTGAGTGAACAAGAGTGAGGAACTATGAGAAGAGAGGGACTGAGAAAAGGAGTGGAAGGAGTAGAGTAAGTAGGTAATAGAGAAAGGAAGGAGGGAAGTAGCAAAGGCAGGAAACTGAGGGTTAAAGAAATGAAGCTGTGGAACTAATAGTAGGTGAATGAGATAGAAATGTAACGAAAAGAGTACAAAACATTTACCTTATAATTGTCGTTAACTTACTCACTTGTTATTTTTATACTTTCAATCTGTGAAAGAGATAACAAACATTTGAAAAATATTAAAACATGTATTTAAAAATTAGAAAAGACAAGGGAAAAGATTGAAGGACAAACAGTTTTTCAACAACTTTGACACTTACAGAAGCTTCTGCTTCTCCAGGCCCCCTACACAGTCCTAAAGATACATTTTAAACTAAGTATCTTGATGCAGATGAAGTGAAGCCTTTCTTGGAACATGGTGCATCTTTTGCACTGCTGTTGTCTCACAAAAGTGACGCAATGGCAGCGCAAAAGAGGTGCACAATCATCATAAAACTGTTCCTAACATTTTAAATGATTGTTTCATGATGGCAATAAGGTGTGTCCTATCCAGACGTTTGTTTCAGGTGAGGCCTACTCAGGGTTGCAGATCAAATTTAGCCTTGTTGAAGAGTACAGATGAGATAATACATGTGCAGGCCAACCAGTAAAGTTCAGACTTCCTCTGTTTCCCTGGACAGGCCTAAACTTCATCTGCACAATGTGATTCATAATGTTAGGAAACACAGGTAATGTATTTGAAAACGTGCAATTTCTTTTGCTCATTTCACAATCACATCACTTGTGTTTCCTTTGGTTAGGTATCTCATTGTGCAGATGTAGTCCAGCATATGAAAGAGTACGCACTGCATGCAACAACTTTGACACTTACTGAAGCCTCAGCTTCTCCATACCCCCTACACAGTCCTAATTATATACATATTAAACTGACGGTATCTTGCTGGAAATGAACTGAGGCCTATCTTGCAACATGGTGCATCTTTTACACAAAAGTGACGAAACAGCGGCGTAAAAGAGGCACACAGCCTTCATAAAACTGCCCTTAACATTTTAAGTGATTGTTTCTAGATGCTGATAAGGTGTAACCTATCCACAGATTTGTTTCAGGTAAGTCCTACTCAGGGTTGCAGATGAAATTTAGGCTTGTTGAAGAGTATAGAGGAGATAATACATGTGCAGGCCTACTAACGAAGTGAGTCATGCCCACTGCACTCTTTAACAAATGTCAGACCTCCTCTGTCTCCTGGAACAGGCCTAAACCTCATCTACACAATGTGATGTGTAATGTTAGGAAACACAGGTAATATAATCGGACAACGTGCAATTTTTTTTGCTCATTCCACAATCACATCACCTGTGTTTCCTTTGCTTAGGTATCTCATTGTGGAAATGTAGTCTATCATATGAAAGACTACGTAGAATGTGAGCACTGTATGCTACAACTTTGACACTTACAGAAGCCTCGCCTTTTCCATGCCTCCTACACAGTTCTAAATGTACATCATAAATACAAACAGTACAGAATTAATTATAAATGTTAAATGGTTTATTTTTGCTGTTCTCAGAATGTATCAAATTTCACTAAAAACAGTGACTTGAAGGTATTCATCATATAACAGCGGGGAAAAAAAAACACAATCAAAATGATTGTGTTTAAAAAACCCATACAACATGACAAATCAGAAATCAGAACTCCTTAAAATTAACTTACTTTCCATGACGTTGAATGATGTCCTATGAACAGCTTACACTCTGTTGTGCTGCTATTATTTTCTGCCCGCCACTTTCTGAAAGAAAACCTCCATCGTTTTGACAAATATGTTACATACAATAAATGACTTCTCGCTCTGTACCACACGTTTCCACAAGGCCAAATCATGTAAGAGCCATTTATAACTCTTGGAATTCTTGTAAGCAAATCCCATCATTTTGTATTTCCGCAACTTTCAGAAAGAAAACGTTCAAGATCACTTTCACAATCCTGGACTAGTAATATCTTACCCTTCTTGCTCACTCATGTTCTACATTTCCTATGACACTGATACTGCTTACTATGAAGCAGACTTACACTACCTCTATGACTACTACAATTATTTAATTCTCTACATCACTTTTAATCACAAAGCAATATAAAACAGTAGACAGCATTGCAGACTTACATTCCCTCTACTCCATGTTTTGATTGACTGCTTGAATTAGCTTATAAAAAGAAACAGTTTTTCTGAACTCATTCAAATTGCAGTTATTTTCCATGACGTCAAGTGTTATGGTAAGAACTTATGTCTCTGTACTACACTTATCCTCAAGGCCAAATCGTGTAGGAGCCATTAGAACCTCTTGAAATTCCTCAGAGCACATCCCGAGATTCTTTCCCTAAAATGTTGGTTTTAAAAACACCAGGTAAGAATTTTTAAGGTCATACGGCAATTTTTTTTGGAAAATTAAAACAGAATCGTTGCAGAATGACCAGCCATTTCTAGACTTTAAATAAGCTGTGTAATGTCCTGATGTTATTGAAGGACCGTCATGATATATAATTGCTGCAGTTACAAAAGTCCTTCCTGATATTGACAACTGCGAAGCCACAACATTTTTAATTAAAGTTGTCAATTTTGTTCCATCAGGCCTACATCGTTGGAACATTAAAATGACATACTGGCCATATGTTCGTATAAATAATGTTGACATCATTTCAGATTTACATTGGCTACACTCCATGTTGTGATCAGCTGCTTTTACTAGCTTATTAAAGGAGACTGATTTACTGTCTGGCAAAGTTAAATATATAAATCTTTCTGAGTCTACACTAGTAGTACTTGATACCCTACAGTTCTCGCAGTCATGCTGCCATTGATAAGAAAGCCCAAACAGGTGATCTACATCTACACCTTCAGCATGCAATACATCAAGCATATACATTAAAAACTCCTGACAATCTTGCTGAATATTTTGAGAGAATTGTGTTTGACCTGAACATCTGTCTAACAGATTTCGAATTTCAGACACACTTTCTATTTTTGTTTTATCGGTGCTACATTTCTCTAACACAGAATTTAACAAACTGCAAAATCTTTGATCAGAATTGACCACAATCTCTTCTTTTACATTTTCTAGAGAAAACAAAACATTAACCACTACATTAGCATAACAGTTGACACCAGAACTGTTTTCAAATTGAAAACCAACAACATCTTCAACAGAATCCTTTTTGTTTCTGCTTATAATTTCAGGTTCATCGACTTTTCGTCTTTTTGCTACAACCTCCCTAGTATTGGTCACATTTCCTCGTTTCCGGCCTACCACACGTTTCTCAAACAAAGGATATTGAGGCAAATGTGGCGCATACTCTCTTCTTAACCTATTGTATTCCTTAACACAATCTAGATCAGCACAAATGTTTGTGACATCACACTCAATCAAGTACAATCCCGATAAAGTTCTAACTCGTGACAATGCCACATATGCCATACCCTCCTTGAACACAGAACTGCCAATATTCACCAATGCACTGTCTACACTTAAACCTTGCGATTTATGGATTGTCACCGCATATGCCAAGCAAACAGGAAACTGCTTACGGCGAACATATAAGTCTTTTACAAGCAAAAATCTAGCAGAACAACGACCAATTAGCTGTACTTCCTCAATGCCATCAAATTTAATTTTTAAAAATTCAATTCCATCTCTATTTCTGTATTTCACAAAATCAAAAACATTACCCATTGATCCATTTACCAGACCTCTTTCAACATGTAAATTCCTTCTTAAAATTATACGGCAATTTAAGCACACATTCAAAGTCTTTTCAAAACCAGCAGTTTTAGATATAGTCTTCTCTAATGAATCCAATTTAGATTTCAAATTCTCAGACAAAATAATTGTTGCTCCCATATACTCTACTCTGTCAATAGCTTCCAGTTTCACAATCTCTTGGTTTTCTAAATTCAACATTTTGTTGTTGAAGATGGCACATTCTGCAAGAGTTGGCATCAAACATATTCCAGATTTCTTCTCAGTAATTTTCTGAAAAATATTCTCAGGCATAACGTCTTGTTCTGGATATAAATTTGACAGTAATCGTGCATGTAAAGCTTCTTTCCCATGCTCGGTCACTTTTGCAATTCTAACATCTTGTAGAATATTCTTGTAAACTTCATCCTTCGCCTGACGCATATTTTCATGCAGTTCAGCACAATTGAAGTTTAGCCATATATTGACGTTGCCAATGCTCCCTAGGCACTTCCTGGTATCTTCATGCGTGAGCATTTTGAACACAGGTAGTCCTTTCACTGGTGTCAGCTGCAGAAGATCTCCGAAAACAATGATGTGTTTGCCACCAAATAACACATCATACTCTGTTTTGAGAACTTATTGCATTCTCAAATGCACAAAGACAAGCATGACATTGGAAACCATGCTTACTTCGTCAATAATAAGAAGTTTCATTTTCCTCAAGACTCTTGAAACTTCACAACAAGCATCTCCAGATAACTTGTGGTATTGTAATTTGTTGTCATGCTCCACTGGCAGCATCAGTAGACAATGCAAAGTAATACCTTTAATGTTATGTGCTGCCAGTCCAATTGGAGCGGTGACAACACAAGACAGCAATGACTCAGTCCTTTCCTTCAAATAACATGAAATTGCTTTAATGAGGAAACTTTTTCCAGTTCCCGCTTCTCCACTCACGTACAGTCGGACAGGCTTCCACGACGTACATGAGCACTCTTTCTTCTCATGACTTAATCGATGATCAATTTGGTTGGTAACTTCGTCATATATTTTCCTCTGCTCAACGTTGAGTTGTCTTTCCAAGTCTTCTAAGTTAACCGCATCCTCCTGAGCATGTGCCATGGCTCTTTCCACTTCATTCATGGCAGTGGCAGCCTCATTTTCGATAACAGGGCCTCCTAGTGGACCCTGACTCAATGAAACAGAACTCTGACTGTCCTGAGAACTGTCTCTGGCAATCTCGGCTGCAATCGTTGCTTCCTGCTCGATTTCCGCATTCAACATTTCTACATATTTGGGAAAAGCAGGACATTCTATGGTCTCCTTGGCGGCAGTGAAAGAGTCTTCGTAACAGAGGAAATCTCCAAGCAGTTCCTCTTCTGCACGCCAAGGCTTGAAAAGTTGCAAAAGTGCTAAATAGAAAAACTCCTTTTTTTCAGGAGATTCGCCACTCAATTTTCGATGGTTTACCAAGTGGCATTTTCTTTGCTAGACCAGACATCCCTCACTTCCAATTACAGCATACACTCCTTTATCAATATCTTCTTTGATGTTCCTCATGAACATGTAATTTTGCAGAACCTCATACAGACAAACATTCTCGAGGTGACTGCTTCGATTTGGATAATATGTATCCAACATGTTGGTCTTCAAAATGTCGGTACTGTTTGGCTCCTTTTCCGCCAAATACTCAATTTCCCGCACAGGTTTCAGAACTCGATTACGCGTTGCAGCAAGACCAAGACTCGCCCAAACGATACTCCTAGCTTTGGCATAGAGACTTGCTGAAGACAAGCGGTCAGAACATTCGTAAGCTCCGATTTCTCGATGTGACAACATCTTCAGACTGAAACTGTACAACTTCTTACTGAGGCTCTTTTCATGGGAAATGTCCTCCCACATATCCTTCAATTCTGTCTTTTCTTTTTTGGTGATGTAAGATGTCACATACCGAGCCACAGCCATACAGTTATCAGCCACAAACTGTATATCCATGTTAGCATTCCACATGGACAAAATCACTGGGTTGTAGTCATTGATGTACTTGGACTCTTCGTTCCTCTTCAAATTGTATGTGTTTTTAGGTGATTTCTTCATCACATTATGTCGCAGCGAAGACATCAAACTTTTTACTCTTCCTATAGAAATCACTGGTCGTGGAAAGCCGAAACGACATTTGGTGTAGAACTTGTCCTTGTTTCGGAATTTACGACGACAGTATTTTCCACAACGATGGCTTTGGAAACGTAGAACTTTTTCTCTTAGGCTTTTCTTCTCTTTTGCGTTTGGAACAGCACACGTAGAATACTGTTGTATGAAACTCATCACTGAGTCTTCTGGATCTGTTCCAAATTTAGGTGCATCCTTGATCCACAGCAGCATATGTATATGAGGAGCACCTCTTGCTTGGTACTCCTTTCTCCAGAAGAAATCCAACACCTCTCCAAGAGGTGGATTCTTCTTATTCATGATAAAAGACATGATAGCTTCAAATCTATGATTGAAGTACCTGCATACATTGACTGGATCCAAAGAGCACAGTTCTCCGGGTGTCTTGAATTCGATGTTTTCAATATTTCCATTTGCCTCTCGTAGAAATTCAAGTAAGTCTTCCCAGCCATACTCGGCACAGCTCAGAGTGAGGAACCATGTTGGAGTTCCTAAGTTCCTCAGCATACATTTTAAATCACCATGACGACGGTACCAGTACTCATTAGTACCATGCTGACACGCCATGAGATTAATCAGGTGACAATCCAAAATACTGTCTTGGACATTGACTTTATCCATAAAGTCACTTGCCGAGATGTTTTGCATGTGTATACCACTTTTCAAGATGTGGTTCACTGCATATGACAGTCCAGACAGATCGCTTTCAAACAGGAGATGAAACAAATAGGGAATGCATTGTCGAAACCTAGCATCTCCTGCATACAATCGTAAAGTCCGGTATTCAGAAGCAGGAATTTGATGAGGTCGCTCATCATATCTTCCTCCCTGACCTGTTGGAAATAGCTGTGGGAAACACCGAGCTTCCAAACTTTCCTCCCAAACACTAATGGGACTCCCTTTGGCTTGTTTCATTTGAAACAACTCAATAGCATTCCCCATGACTTCCTTGGAATGCAAAGGATGAACACTATAATGTTCATATATTTCTTCACTTTTAGAGGGTTCTACTTTCTCAATTTGACCAGCACACAAATCGCTATCCTCTTCCTCACTTTCTTCCTCTTCTGCAACATATACATTCTTATAGTACTTATTATTTTTTTTCAAATACAATGTTGCCTTTTTGACTTTCCTAACATCCACTAAATCTTGCCATATTTTCTTATTCTTTGTCGGAACCCCATTAACTAAGATAACCAGAGGTTCCTCTTCCACTTTTTCTACTCCAATTGTATTAATGTTTTTCTTCAAATCTAGAGGCAAATAAACAACTCTTCCATTTAATCCTCTCTGTAAATCTGATGGAGGCAATTTCCCTGTCTTTGGCTCCATTCTTACAATAGCCTGAAAGGGATGGATACTTTGAATCAAAATAGATTCATAAGTATTTAGATCCTTCAATTCAGAAGGAATCTCAACCAATTCCAGATTATTATGAACCGCTCTAGCAGGCATCTAGTTTTGATTTAATTTGTTACAACAATAAGTACACACATGTTGATCCGATCCCAAATCAAAACAATTTTCTACCATCAAGTATGTTGCGAAATCCTTCCATTCACTATTATTTTCCCTTTCACTTTTTGCATATAAATCCACTAACTTAGTCTGATTCTTATAATAAGTGCGTCGACAACACACACAAGTGAAATTAGGCCTCTCACTTGATGTAACCTGAAACGTGGCAATTTCCTTCTGAAAATTATCTGTACTGGAAACCTGTACACTGTCCTCCACATTACCCTCTTCTTCTGGGTCAATTTCAACATTCTCCTCTTTACTTCCAAAGTAACAAAACTCAATTTCTTCACAAATATTCTTCACATCTATTTCAGAACCATGCAAAAGAGCAGCGCATAATTGTTTAAGCATAATTGCTGGACTCTTAGCATAATACAACATTCTAACTAATTTCCTCACTTTATTATGATGCACTGCTAGCATCCTGAAATGATGAAAAACACTCTGGCATACTCTCCTGGAAAGACAAGCCAGTGAATGACCTTGCAAACCTGTCACTTCTCTCACTCTGCAAGGATCTAATTCTTGCAACAACATCATTTTCTGCTTCAAACTTTTCTTATTAAATGTCCGTACAAAATCACAAAACAAATTGATGGAATCCTGTCGTACCCTGCAAATACTACTACACTTCCAGGTGTACACAGGACCCTTAGGACGTCTTCCTAAAACCTCATTACCTAACACCTCTTCTGTCTCTGTTGTCACAAGTTTTTCTTTTTCAACTGGACAACCATCTTTCACTTCATAAGCTCGACCACTGGTGTCAACTGCATGCACCAAATCATTATTCTGGAAATAACTCTCCTCATTGAAAAATACCTCACAACTTGAACTATGCATCCATTCTCCAGAAAAAACTTCACAAAAATTACTACGATTAACTATTCTCTTCCATCTACTATTTCTTTTGAAATCATAAATTGCCTTGTTTAGCTTCCTAATTCTATTGATTATCAAAATAAATAACTTTCGCTTTATTTCAAATGCCTGATCAATAACTTTCTCAACTTTTTTTTTTCTCTTATAAAAAACCACTTTCTGTTGACCTTTCTTAATATTTTTTAACAAATTGCCAATTATCCTGTTGCGGAACATTCGTCTACGAATGTCCCTAAACTGTTGTTTCCTTCTACTATCATGCACAGAGTTATCTCTTGCTCTAGCAGTAACATTTTTGATTGGCCTTTCCTTTCCGTTTAAATTGCTTCTCTTTTTCTGGACTAAAACATTTTCTGTACTACTACTTTTTTTTCTACAAATGTTTCTTATGAATGTTTTCGTGCTCTTACCCGGTACTTTCTTGGTGACTTGACAAGTTTTTTTTGTAGAGGACTGCTGCATTATTTCATGGACCTGCTGTCTTTGACGTTTTGCAGCCTTTTTAATTCTATCTTTGGTTGGCATTCTCAAATTTTGAAATGATCTGCAGTTGAATCTGTGGTAAAATATAATAAAAAATGTTATTAACCACTATTACCAAACAGTAAATCAATAACAGTCATCAAAAACTTAACACACTACTTGACATTTTTACATAGAATATTTTTTAGTGCTTTGGCAAATTTAGAATACACAAATAGCAGAAAAGAAATGGAATTCTTCTTCATTTTACCTGTGCTGTTTTATATGTGAATCTGATCTAATTTTATGAGCATATTTTAATATTTTATTGAAGACACTACACATAACCTGTTTTTGAAGGTGTGTTTAATTTTAAATGAAACGGTTTACATTTTTACTTTTCATTTATTATAAATTTTAAAAATAAATGTTTATAGTTCCATAGGCTCAAGCACGTCAGCTTCCCACCCTATGTCATACAATTCTGACAAATCAGCATCCTCATCATGTTCTTCATCATCCTCAGGATTTAAATCATCCAAGGGATCTACTTCCACTGACGTTTCAATTACAAGTTCAATGATAAGGTCAAAATCAACTGATTGCTGATTGTCACTCATGGTTGATGTTGTCGTTATCTTTAAAGAAAGAGAACAACAATGAGATGTTGCAGAGTAAGAGACAAATCTCAGAGATTATAATAGTAAAATTGTTTAACAAGAGTAACATTTTGAAGCTATTATTTAGCCATGTCCAGCAATGCTGAGGAGATGAGGCCTATGTCCAAGTTTTCAGTGAACAGGACTCATCTCTTCTTACCCTTGGATAAGCCTCACCGACTCTGTGTCCCCTGCTCATACTTAAATGTACAGGGGCAGATTTATGCTAAGTAGCGCATCCCCACGGATGCACCAGTTAATGTGCACCGCTGCTCTGCCACCCATAGTGTGCCGAATTTACAATGTGGAGCACCATTGAGCAAAAACAGCACAGATGCGTCACGCATCTGTGCCGCAAAAGCAGCACATTGCAGGAATCACGTCATAAGCGCGACATGTCTACTGCAATGCACAGGAGGAACCCTCACATTGCATGGTGCATCACTTCTTATGCCTGTTTCAAACAGGCGTAAGGATTTGATTCAGCAATGCTATAAAGCTGACTCAGTGAAATCTTCTAAATTTCACTGTGTTAGTTTTACAGAGCTTTCATGCAAATTAATGCATACCTTGCAACAAAACACCTATATGAAAACTGACGCAGGTTTCATGTGGCACAGGACTTTACAGCATGACACATCTGCCTAGATGCATCAAGTTGTAAATATGTCGCCACATAGCAAATCTTTTGCACCGCTGCTGCATCACAAAAGTGACACACAGTGACGCAAAAGAGACATACACCTATCATAAATCTGACCCTAACATTTTAAATGATTGATTCAAGATTACGATAAAGTGTGGCCTATCCAGAGGTTTGTTTGAGGTGAGGCCTACTCAGGGTTGCAGATAAAATTTACGCTTGTTAAAGAGTACAGAGGAGATAATACATGTGAAGGCCTACCAATGAAGTAAGTCATATCCACTTCACTCTTAAACAAAGGCCAGACCTCTTCTGTGTCCGTGGACAGACCTAAACCTCATCTGCACAATGTCATTCGTAAACTCAGGAAACACAGGTGATGTAATTGAAAAATGTGGAGTTTCTTTTCCTCATTTCACAATCACATCACCTGTGTTTCCTTTGCTTAGGTATCTCATAGTGCAGATGGAGTCTAGCATATCAAAGAGTACACAGAAGTTGAGCAGTGTATACAACAATTGTGACATTTACAGAAGATTCAGCTTCTTATCTTGTTGGAGATGAAATGAGGCCTGTCTTGCAACATGGTGCATGTTTTCCATCACTGCTGCACGGTTTCATGTGGCACGGGACTTTACAGCATGACACATCTACCTAGATGCATAAATTTTTAAATATGTCGCCACATATCAAATCTTTTGCACCGCCGCTGCGTCACAAAAGTGACGCACAGCGGCGCAAAAGAGGCACACACCTATCATAAATCTGTCCCTAACATGTTAAATGATTGATTCAGGATGACGATAAGGTGTGGCCTATCCAGAGGTTTGGTTAAGGTGAGGCCTACTCAGGGTTGCAGATTAAATTTACGCTTGTTGTAGAGTATAGAGGAGATAATACATGTGAAGACCTACCAATGAAGTGAGTCATGTCCACTTCACTCTTGAACAAAGGCCAGACCGCTTCTGTGTCCGTGGACAGACCTAAACCTCATCTGCACAATGTCATTCGTAAACTTAGGAAACACAGGTGATGTAATTGAAAAATGTGGAGTTTCTTTTCCTCATTTCACAATCACATCACCTGTGTTTCCTTTGCTTACGTATCTCATAGTGCAGATGGAGTCTAGCATATCAAAGAGTACACATAAGTTGAGCAGTGTATACAACAATTTTGACATTTACAGAAGATTCAGCTTCTTATCTTGTTGGAGATGAAATGAGGCCTGTCTTGCAACATGGTGCATGTCTTGCATCACTGCTGCATCGGTTTCATATGGCACGGGACTTTACAGCATGACACATCTGCCTAGATGCATCAAGTTGTAAATATGTCGCCACATAGCAAATCTTTTGCACCTCCGCTGCGTCACAAAAGTGACGCACAGTCACGCAAAAGAGTACCTACATTGAAGGGGAAGTGACTTAAAATGCCCTAAGACACATGAAAGCGGTTTTTTAAGCCCTTGCTCCATTTTTAGATCACTTTTAACATGGCTATGTAAGTCAAATAATCAAGAACTAAATTTGCCAAGCACACATGGGGGCGTATTTACAAGGACCTTGCACCACAGGGAAAGGTCTTAAATTAAAATGGGAAAAATAACATCAGAGAGACACAAAGGCCTTATAAATATGCCCCAAGCAACCTATGAAGCTCTAGCAGTACATATCAAGAAACCTAATTGTTTTCATAAATCGTTTTTAAACACATCATCTAAATCAATTATATACCTACATTGAAGGGGAAGTGACTTAAAATGCCCTAAGACACATGAAAGCGTTTTTTTAAGGCCCTTGCACCATTTCTGGATCACTTTTAACATGGCTATGTAAGTCAAATAATCAAGAACTAAATTTGCCAAGCACACATGGGGGCGTATTTACAAGGACCTTGCACCACGTGGAAAGGTCTTTAATTAAAATGAGAAAAATAACACCAGAGAGACTCAAATGCCTTTTAAATATACCCCAAGCAACCTATGAAACTCTAGCACTACATATCAAGAAACCTAATATTTTTCAAAAAACGATTTTAAACACATCATATAAATCAATTATATACCTACATTCATCGGGAAATGACTTACAATGCCCTAAGACACATGAAAGCGTTTTTTTAAGGGTCACTTTTAACATGGCTATGTAACTCAAAGAAACAAAATCTATTTGTAAAACACTTGACACAAAGCAACATTTTAAATACAGAACTTTCTTCATAATTTTCTCCCTAAAGCATACTATTGTCTATCTAAATTAAATGAATCTTTTCTCACCTTAGCAAATACTTTATGAATTTCAAAACCGTCTCAGAAACACACCAATTTGTCTTCAGCAGAGCAAAAGGTATGCACTCCAGAGTCTGCAGCTATCAAAAGCACAGAAATGCTGTAATTCTTCACACATATCTCTCATGTCACCCAATCAAAACTCTTCCCTCACTTTTTTTCAAATCAACACCCTTCCCCCCTCTGCCCTTTCTGCCTTTTTTGCATAGCAACCACCTCCTGAAAGACCTCTGATGTTTGCAAGTTCACACAACAATGTTTCAATTGAACTCTGAACTCTCAGTGCACCTGCATATCCAGTGCAATCTTTCATAAAATGATTTTTTCTTGACCATTCAAATTACATCTTTCAAAGAACTCATCCATGCACCCTAACTTTCTGTTTTCAGCAATCAAAATCCACCAATCACTGCTACTGCTTCCTTAACACAGAAACTCCACAGTTTTTTTCATTTTAAACTCTTATTTTTCCAACTGACATTTCATTGCCACACTTCATCTGACTGCAGCAGAACCTTCTCTCACCATGTTTTCTGTCTGGATTGTTGGACATAGTTACATCTATTGGGCTCAGAGGTATGCTGAGAACAGAAATTTACCTAACCTCAATTTACAAGATGTGGAAATTAAGTGGTTTGGCCACAGAGGATTAAAATGTCACCAATTGATACCATTGGTGAAAACCTTTATGCATTTGCCTAAACCTGACCTGTTAATTTTGCACTGTAGAGGTAATGACTTGGGCACTTTGACTGGGGTAGGTCTGGAAATGCTTTTAAAGGACACCTTTGAGCAATTGATGGCACTTTTTCCTCAAACTGCCTTGGTATATTCAAATATATGCCAAAGACAGAAATGGAGGTGGTCGAACCAATTTTGTCCACAAATTGAGAAATCGAGGAAGCATGTAAACAAATCTGTTTCAGCTTACATGAGAGACCATGGAATGGGCTCCATGTACAACAATAACTTGCGTTACTACATGCAAGATATCTACAGAGGAGATGGAGTTCACTTCTCAGATGAAGGGAAGAGAATTTTCATTTTGAATTTAAGACTGTGCATTGGTACCTACTTATAAGTACCTAAATGTACCATAAACCCAAAAGCTCTTCTCAGAGCTACCCTACATCTGATCACTCACAATTATTATTTTACTCTAACTTTTTTCACAAATTTTCAACAAAGTACGCTCCCCGGAGCGCTACCCGGTACGCGCACCGGAAGCTAACCGCGCGAAATTTAAAAAAAAAAAAGAAATTTCTCGCACATATGGGCCTCCTCAGCCACCCTCAGAAAACCTAGGGGGTCAAAATACGTCTACCGTGTCCCCTTCTACCCATTCTGAACATTATTTGCACTCCATCTTGTATCTTAATTCGACCGAAACACAAAATGGTGGACTCCCGTAACGCTGGGAAGCGCTCCATTAAAAAAGGTGGGAAAGTAATTTACAGAAGAAACCCTGGAGACACTTTCACCAAATATAGATTTGCTCATACTACATACCAATCCCTACCATTTTCACAAATTTGGTTGGAATTCCATTTAGCCATTTAGCCTGTAGACCTCTCTAAATACCCTGAGGTAAATTACTTCACAAAACACATCTGAAGTGTTGGAATTGACAACCAATGAAAATGTTACTTTCCTTTCCATTTTTTTTTTCCTGACATTTGATTGGTTATGTACCTAAATATAAAGGAAGAGAAGGAAACACAGCCATTTTGACTACTACTTCCTGGTGTACATTTCAATAGGATTTTCACTAAAAACTTCAACTTCTTTGTAAAGGTAAGTTGTTATTTTAAAAACTGAAGTATATTGTGCACTTTAAGTTAATATGGAAAACTTTTTCTGATAGTTATATACTATCCCTCTGTAGTAGTTATAGATTTATATAGACTTCTCTGTTATAGTTATGGATGGAGTTAGTCTTCTCTTGTATAATTATTAATTTACTTACGATAAATCACATACACTTTTTTATATTCCTACTTCCACTCTGATACTATACACTGCCCAAAGATAAATTCACTGTTAAAAACTGCCTATCTAAAATTAATCCCAACAGTGCCCTATCTCTACTAATATATATTTTTTTAATGCAAATTTCAGGCAAAATGGAAGGCGAACAGAAAATTTCATTTCAAATTGTCCTTCCAGAAACCAACAAAGAAGTCATTGATCCAAATGACATAGAATTTATGGATGAAACTTGGGACCAAGAACTACTGCAATGTGTGGAAGCAGTAGATGTCCTCCTTGAAAATGAGGACATTTTACACACTCAAACATTACAAGCTATGTTCAATGAAAATAACGACATTTCAGACAGTGAAATGATAGACATTTTATTAAATTTTGAAACACAATCACAATAATAAATAATTGTTTAAAAAATAAATAAATAAAAAAAAATCAACAAAACAAACAATCAATTAACATACAATATTTGAAAAGTCTATCATTGTTTTTTCCTTATAGTACGCTCCCCTGGCCGCTTCCCGGTTCGCGAACCGGGCGCTCCCCACGAAAAAAAACGATTTTTTATTATTATTTTTTTTTTGCCCCGCGGGGCCCTTTTAAAGCCTCCACATCAAACCTAGGGGGTCAGGGAGGATCTACTATGTCCCCCTTTGTTTTGGCCTCCTCTTGTCTCTCGATCCTACCGAGAGACAAGATGGCGGCCGCTACGGACTGTTTGGAATGTTTACAGACACCGGAGAGCCAATCAGCTTCGCTTCGCAAAGCTCCGTAACGCGAAAAGTACGCTAACAGGATCGCTGCCCGGAGCGCTGTTACAGATATATATCTTTTTTTTACGTTAATTTCTCAAAATCCACTAGAGCACATATATTGAGACCTAGCAAAGGCACATCGGGCTACCAGTCCCTACAATTTTGCCAAGTTTCGTGTAAATCCATTCAGCCGTTCGGGCTAAAAGTGAGGCCAACCGCCCTATAGAAATTAACATGGGAAAAACGCGTTTTGGGACCCCTCTTTTTTTTCTCGGCCCCCCTTGACGAACCCCCCCCAAATTTTCAGGGGCTGATCAGAAACAAAATGTGCAATTTTCCTGAAAATGTCAGCCAATTCCGTCCACAAACGCCAAAGTTATTAGACATAGAATTTTCAAAAATCCCATAGAGAAAAAATCCTAACTATATATACCTACTGGCGACCGCCAGTAGGTAATTACCTACTGGCGGTCGCCAGTAGGTATATATAGTTAGGATTTTTTCCCTATGGGTTTTTTGAAAATTCTATGTCTAATAACTTTGGCGTTTGTGGACGGAATTGGCTGAAATTTTCAGGAAAATGGCACATTTTGTTTCTGAGCAGCCCCTGAAAATTTGGGGGGGTTTCGTCAAGGGGGGGCCGAGAAAAAAGGGGGGTCCCAAAACGTGTTTTTAACATTGATTTTTCCATAGGGCGGTTAGCCTCACTTTTAGCCCGAACGGCTGAATAGATTTGCACGAAACTTGGCAAAATTGTAGGGACTGGTAGCCCGATGTGCCTTTTGTAGGTCTCAATATATGTGCTCCAGTGGATTTTGAGAAATTAACGTTTAAAAAAAGATATATATCTGTAGCAGCGGACCGGGCAGCGCTCCAGGACGCGTACTTTTCGCGCAACGGAGCTTTGTGAAGCGAAGCTGATTGGTTCTCTGGCGTCTGTCAACATTCCAAAAAGTCCGTAGCTGCCGCCATCTTGTCTCTCGGTAGGATCGAGAGACAAGAGGAGGCCAAAACAAAGGGGCAAATAACCATAAGGGGGCATAGTAGATCCTCCCTGACCCCCTAGGTTTAATGTGGAGGCTTTAAAACGGCCCCGCGGGGCAAAAAAAAAAATTTTTTTTTTTGTTTTTTTGCGTGGGTAGCGCCCGGTCCGGGAACCGGGAAGCTTTCTGGGCAGCGTACTGCAATGAAAAATGAATGATAGACTTTTATTTTTTAAGGATTGTTTATTGTGTTTAATAATTTATTAAACTTTCTAACGCGGCGCGTCATATGACGCATTACGCGACAACGCAGGTCCAGAATATAGTGAAAATGTCTCCACCAACCAGCGGACGGCACACAACCCCTTTCAGCAGGCTAAATAGTTCTGTTAAATGACAACAGAAGGGACAGGCAACAAGAACCATCAGTCAAAGAGGGGAGGGCAAGTTCTTCTCTACCGGGTCACGTTGGAGCGCTACCGGAACTGATCGAATTGGTAGTCTACAGTGTTTCTGGATGTTTCAGACTGAAGCTGGCGTTAGCATGAGAGCACCACCATTTCGTAGCTCCGTCGTGGCCATTCCACGAGCAATCATGCTAGGCGCTCCCCACCAGAAGCCTGCGGGAGTCGGGGGCCCCCCAAGACTTTTGTAGAATCTTCAAGGATGAGGGGACGCTTTCGAGAATGGAGCCCAAGCTCTAGCAGACAAGCGTCCGAGTTCCAAGGTGTCGCAGGCCCATTTTAGTGGACCACGCCCAAATCTGAAGAGATGGCCGCCATTTTGAGAGTCCTGTGGCAGCCGCCTATCGCTGCACCGCAAGAGCGGGAGCAACTCAAGTACATGGTGAGCGAGACGCTGTAGTCGAAAGAGCGGGCGGTAAACAGCTGAATAGCGGAAGAGGCACAGTGTAGCAAAAGCGGGCTGAATGGCAAATGAAATGGAAAAGGGGTGCCCCACTACAGCGTGTCTTTAGGTGAAACGGATTGTGGGACAAGGTGAAGAATGGAAGAGTCACCAAAAGGAAAAAAGTTCCGCTTGACCCCGGGAGCCGGCCACCTATGTCGGGGGCGATCTCAGGCCACACCAGGGCAACACGACTTGGGGAGGGGGCCGGAGCCAAGCGCCCCCTCCGAGTCCGCGACATGACACCGTCCCTCGGGGGCCTCCGTCAAGCGGTTCAGGGTGGCACCGCATCACAACAGCCCCCACTTACTTTAAGAATAGTGAAGATGAAGCAATTGCAAATAGGCTTCAGACAATGTTACAAGCACTCCTCAAAACTTTGAACTTTCAGAGTGCATGAGTTGGGACAGCGAGGGGTGATTTGGTTTCTCGGACTGTTTTTCTGGTCTCTCACCACTGGCATACTTTAACGTTTTCTTGTTTCTAGGACATTAATAGGTTTTATCATTACGTTATGTTATCGTTTCTTTGTTTGTTGTTTAATAAAAGTTCATGTTCATCAGTGGCCTACTGATTTTCGTTTTCCTATTTTTTTCTTTCCAGGTTGTTTCATGGTAAAGTTTCTGTTAACAGGATACAGTGATCACTTCGTTATTATTGCATATGTCCTTTTCACTAGGGGTGCTCTCTGGTCGGGCCAGATGACGTATCTCTAGTAAATGGTCCGGGTGAAAAAGGTGCATCAATCAGTGGGGAGTAGATAGGCATGACAGATTACAACGGGGGAGAAAGGTCCGCATTACGTACCCTTTCACTACTTGCAAAGATTTTCCTACGTTTATATGCAAACAGGGAATACCTCCAAAAATAACTAATTCCCAAACAGTCAATGTTCGGACAATCAATCAATCAATGAGGAATGAAATAGGTACGACGTGTTAAAGGCTTGCGTTACCTACCCTTCACTATCTGCAAAGGGAGAGAGAATATTCCTATTCTTCCTCGTTTGCAGGTAGAGAAGATCCTTAAGAGAATTAACTTCGAACAATTCAATGCTCGATTGAAACAATCAACAAGGGGTACTGTGAACACAAATGAACGCCGCTTATGTACATACGCATTGCTATTTTCAACAGGTTGTTCCTAATGTTTCTATTTTAGCGAGGTCAAAAAGAGATCCCATTAGTGGCCTACTGATTTTGGTCGATTCCTTTTGTTTTTTTACACGATTTTTCGCTATCTGCAAAGACTAAACAGAGTATTGCGACTCTGTGCTTGTTTGTAAATAGAGAATGAACCAAAGAGAACAATCAATCAAATGGAGAGAGAAGCAGGCACGACGTATTACAAAGGGGGCAAAGGGCTGCGTTAACTACCCTTCACTATCTGCAAAGAGAGAGTACTCCTAATAGAAATGAGGGGTGGGGGGCAGTATTCAAAGCAGATCAGTGTGCATAAACACGAAAATGTTTTTACTTACCACGTACTTGACATTCGACAGCTTATGATATTTGCTATTAAAAAACCATTGAAATTCACTGAAAAAACCATAGGTTATAGACCATATATAGTTAGGAATTAGCATTTACAAAACCTTGAAAATTCACTGAAAAAACCATAGGTTATAGACCATATATAGTTAGGAATTAGCATTTAAAAAACCTTATTTTACTCACACAAAACCATTGAAATTCCATATATAGTTAGTTGCACTAACTATATATCGCGCACCCGCAATCCACTGCTGATCATGTCACATATTACATCATTCATGACATGGTCAGTGACATCACTGATGACATCACTGATGACATCTCAAATGACATCACTGATGACAACATCCAGTGACTGTATTTTTCTGTAAAGTTAAAATATGTCTTGAGTGGATGTATAAGTGTCTGGATGAAGGATTTAGTAGGTGCATGACTGACTGTATGAGTGAGTGATTAAATGTGTCTCACTGAATGCATGGGTTAGTGACTAAACTGTCTTAATTTGTGCATCATTATGTCTGTTGTTCTGTAAACTGCTGCATGTGTTGATCATTAGCTATACGAGAGGCTATATGTGTTATTAATTGGTTGCCCAAGTATTTCTATGGGAGATTGAGTTTGTGTGGGGGTGGCTGGAAGGTGTGTGACTCTATGCATAGATGTGTGAGCAGTTTATTCACTAGGTGTATGAGTTCAAGAGTGCATGTGGAAACAGCTACATGGGCAGTTGACTGTGTGCATGAGTGTATTGATGAGTGAATGGATATCTCAATGCTACATGTCATAGTAAGTACATATGTAAAACACAGTACATGTGAGAGTTGGCATATATAAATAACTGTGCATGAGAGCCACTGAATGAGTGAGTGGTTGTATCGATCATTGTGAACTTGTATCAGGGATTGTATAAGAGAGTAAATATGTGTTAGTATATGTTTCAATAAGTAAGGTGTGTTTAACTGTATAGTTGAAGAAATGGAGGTGAGATTGTTTCTTTGCATGACTGACTGGGTGTGTGAGTAACTCCATGGATGAGTGGCAGTGTGTGAGTGTCTGTTTACACTGAGTGTATCTAAGGTTATATTAGAGTCTGAAGAGGTTTATCGTATTAGCACAAGAATGATGTCAAATGAGATGTCATCAGTGATGTCATCAGTGATGTCATTTGAGATGTCATCAGTGATGTCATCAGTGATGTCACTGACCATGTCATGAATGATGTAATATGTGACATGATCAGCAGTGGATTGCGGGTGCGCGATATATAGTTAGTGCAACTAACTATATATGGAATTTCAATGGTTTTGTGTGAGTAAAATAAGGTTTTTTAAATGCTAATTCCTAACTATATATGGTCTATAACCTATGGTTTTTTCAGTGAATATATATATATTCAATGAAAAAACCATAGGTTATAGACCATATATAGTTAGGAATTAGCATTTAAAAAACCTTATTTTACTCACACAAAACCATTGAAATTCCATATATAGTTAGATGTCATTTGAGATGTCATCAGTGATGTCATCAGTGATGTCATTTGAGATGTCATCAGTGATGTCATCAGTGATGTCACTGACCATGTCATGAATGATGTAATATGTGACATGATCAGCAGTGGATTGCGGGTGCGCGATATATAGTTAGTACAACTAACTATATATGGACTTTCAATGGTTTTGTGTGAGTAAAATAAGGTTTTTTAAATGCTAATTCCTAACTATATATGGTCTATAACCTATGGTTTTTTCATTGAATTTTCAAGGTTTTGTAAATGCAAATTCCTAACTATATATGGTCTATAACCTATGGTTTTTTCAGTGAATTTCATTGGTTTTTTAAAAGCTAATATCTGTAGCTGTAAAATGTATTCTTCTTTAAATCCAAAAATATATTTTATATGTTTATTAATAATTTTTTTTTAAATATTTTTTTTTCTTCGCTCCCGGTTCGCGAACCGGGAAGCTTCCCGTTAGCTCACCTTGATGCCGCGACCCAGTCCGCGAACCGGTAAACGTTCCATTTGAGGAACTGCCGCGTTAGAAATTAACATCGTGACGTGTCGCGGAAGCGCAACATATCACGTTGTCGCGTAATGCGTCTTATGACGCGCCGCGTTAGCGCACCCGGAAGTGCTCCGGTACGCGAACTGAGACGCGAAGCGCAGCTCCCCGGAAGCGATCCGGGGCGCGTCGCGAAAGCGCGACGTATCGCGTTGCAGCGTAATGCGTCTTATGACGCGCCGCATTAGCGCACCCGGAAGTGCTCCGGAGCGCGAACCGAGGCGCGAAGCACAGCGACCCGGAAGCGATCCGGGGCGCGTTCCGCAGCGCGTAACATAAGCGTAACAGGTCATGTGACTTGTTAATAAAACTTTTCATTGGTTCATTTCACTTTTGGTTTCATAATGATGTAAGGCTAGGTCAGGTGACCTAAAAATAACACTTTTCATTGGTTTAGAACTATTGTTTTTCCCAAATGATGAAAACCCCTCCTTCTTTCCTCACTCTGACTTTCATCTTTGTGAGAGGAAGACCTTATTTCATACTTGAGCAATGGCTTCAGTAGTTGCTTCAGCTGGTGCACCCCCACCACCACCTCCACCTCCTCATGGGAAGAGAGGACCACCTCCCCAGGTCATCACCAACACAGAGGAGGAAGAGGAAGAACTAGAGGAAGAGGAGAGAGAAGGACCACAGTTCTTGGAAGAGGTGCCCCGGGTTTCCCATAGGAAAGCCAGTTTCATTTGGCAGTTTTTTTCAATCCCTCCAGGGCAGAAGAAAGTAAATGCGAGGTATGTCACCTGCCTCATTTGCAAAGAGAAATTATCAAGAGGGACTGATAAAAAGTATAGCTATGGGAACTATACCATGCATCGGCACATGAACAGGTGGCATCCATTGAATTACAGCCGGGCAGAGATACGTGACCAGCAGGAGAACCCAACAACAACTCCTGTGGCCAGGTCAACTTCTCAAATATTGTTGTCAGGAGCAGAGGCACGGGAAACCGTGCCAAACATTCAAGAGAACTTTGCACACTTCAAGTTCACCTGTTTGTATTGTGGAGCATTGATTTCCTGTGGAAACATGAGCATAACATTAATAAATGTAGCTTATGAAAATCATAATTGCCCTAAACGCCCCAAAAAATAATTTTTTTTTTGCTCCTGTTGAGCCATTTTCAATGCCTGTTTTTTGTTGTTCCCCCCCCAAAAAAAAAAAATATATAAAATTGTTCAAAAAAAAAAAAAAAAAAAATGTTCAAAAAAATAAATAAATATATAAAACAACAAAATCATTAAAAAAAAGTTCTTTTCAGAACTACCTCCCCTTTCAAAAAAAATTACTAGAATGTTTAGCACTCTGGCAAGCTCTATTTCTTTTAGTTCGCTTCCCAGTTCGCTTCCCGGTTCGCGAACCGGGAGCGAACCAAAAAAAAAAAAAAAAAAAAAAAAAAAGAAGAGTAAGTGTAAGGAAAGTAAACAGAGAGTGATGTTAAAAGAAAGACAGCTATAGGGAGTAAACCAGAGCTACTGTTTAATAGATCTATTTACCGAAGAAAAGATTTAAGAGGGTATAATTGTGAAAAACAAAATAGATAAGGAAGTGAAAGAAAAAAAAGAGAGTAGAACAATAACAAAGAAGAGTTTCTTGGACAATGTGAGTGAATGTTCAAACTCAGAGTAAAACATGTGGAATAACAGAGAGAAAAAACAGAAAACAAAAAAGAAAAAATAACAGAAAAAGATTAATTGAAACAGCAAAGAAATGTAAATAACATAGAGCCATATCATCAACATAGGCAATAAAAGTTTTGCAGCTTTTATCGGCAGAAATGTGTCGCTAAAGCCGCTTTTGCGGCGGAAAACTGCCGCTAAAACAACTTTTGCAACACTTTTCTGCCGATAAAAACAGCAATAATTTTAATGGCTGTGTTGATAATATGCCCCTTAGTGTGCCTCAACTACACAGAAGAAGCATAATGAACAAGTAGTGAAAGAGTGATCAGTCAAAGACACTAAGAGTAATAGAGACGGAGTGAGTGAACAAGAGTGAGGAACTATGAGAAGAGAGGGACTGAGAAAAGGAGTGGAAGGAGTAGAGTAAGTAGGTAATAGAGAAAGGAATGAGGGAAGTAGCAAAGGCAGGAAACTGAGGGTTAAAGAAATTAAGCTGTCAAACTACTAGTAGGTGAATGTGATAGAAATGTAACGAAAAGAGTACAAAACATTTACCTTATAATTGTCATTAACTTACTCACTTTTTGTTTTTATACTTTCAATCTGTGAAAGAGAGAACAAACATTTGAAAAATATTAAAACATGTATTTAAAAATTAGAAAAGACAAGGGAAAAGATTGAAGGACAAACAGTTTTTCAACAACTTTGACACTTACAGAAGCTTCTGCTTCTCCAGGCCCCGTACACAGTCCTAAAGATATACATGTTAAACTAACAGTATCTTGATGCAGATGAAGTGAGGCCTATCTTAAAAAATGGTGCATCTTTTGCACTGCTGTTGTTTCACAAAAGTGTCGCAAGACACTAACATTTTAAATGTTTGTTTCAGGATGCCAATAAGATGTGTCCTATCCAGAGGTTTGTTTGAGGTGAGGCCTACTCAGGGTTCCAAATGAAATTTCGAGTTGTTGAAGAATACAGAAGAGATAATACATGTGAAGGCCTACCAATGAAGTAAGTCATGTCCACTTCACTCTTGAACAAAGGCCAGACCTCTTCTGTGTCCGTGGACAGACCTAAACTTCATCTGCACAATGTCATTCGTAAACTTAGGAAACACAGGTGATGTAATTGAAAAATGTGGAGATTCTTTTCCTCATTTCACAATCACATCACCTGTGTTGCCTTTGCTTAGGTATCTCATAGTGCAGATGTAGTGCAGCATATTAAACAGTACCCAGAAGTGCACCACTGCATGCAACAACTTTGACACTTACAAAAGCTTCAGCTTCTGCATGCCCCCTACACACTGCTAATTATATAAATTTTAAACTGATGGTATCTTGCTGGAGATGAACTGAAACCTATCTTGCAACATGGTGCATCTTTTACACAAAAGTGACCCACAATGGAGCAAAAGAGGCGCACGGCCACCATAAATCTGACCCTAACATTTTAAATGATTGTTTCAAGATGCCAATAAGGTGTAACCTATGCACAGATTTGTTTCAGGTAAGTCCTACTCAGGGTTGCAGATGGAATTTAGGTTTGTTGAAGAATACAGAGGAGATAATACATGTGGAGGCCTACCAACGAAGTGAGTCATGTCCACTGCACTCTTGAACAAATATCAGACCTCCTCTGTCTCCAGGAACAGGACTAAACCTCACCTACACAATGTGATGTGTAATGTTAGGAAACACAGGTAATATAATTGAAAAACGTGCAATTTATTTTGCTCATTCCACAATCATATCACCTGTGTTTCCTTTGCTTAGGTATCTCATTGTGGAAATGTAGTCTATCATATGAAAGACTACGTAGAATATGAGCACTGTATGCAACAACTTTGACACTTACAGAAGCCTCACCTTCTCCATGTACATCATAAATGCACACAGTACAGAATTAATTATACATGTTAAATGGTTTATTTTTGCTGTTCTCAGAATGTATCAAATTTCACTAAAAACAGTGACTTGAAGGTATTCATCATAAAACAGCGGGGGAAAAAAAACACAATCAAAATGATTGTGTTTAAAAAACCCATACACCATAACAAATCAGAATTCAGAACTCCTTAAAGTTAACTTACTTTCCATGACGTCAAAGGATGTCCTATGAACAGCTTACACTCTGTTGTGCTGTTATTACTTTCAGACCGCCACTTTCTGAAAGAAAACCTCCATCGTTTTGAAAAACATGTTACATACAATAAATGACTTCTCGCTCTCTACCACACGTTTCCACAAGGCCAAATCGTGTCAGAGCCATTTATAACTCTTGGAATTCTTGTAAGCCAATCCCGTCATGGTGTATTTCCGCAACTTTCACAATTAAAATGTTGAAGATCATTTTCACAATCCTGGACCAGTAATATCTTCCCCTTCTTGCTCAGTCATGTTCTACATTTCCTATGACACTGATACTGCTTACTATGAAGCAGACTTACATTACCTCTATGACTACTACAATTATTTAATTCTCTACATCACTTTTAATCACAAAGCAATGTAAAACAGTAGACAGCATTGCAGACTTACATTCCCTCTACTCTATGTTTTGATTGGCTGCTTCAATTAGCTTATAAAAAGAAACAGTTTTTCTGAACTCATTCAAAGTGCACTTATTTCTCCATGACGTCCAGTCTTATGGTTAGAAGTTATGTCTCTGAACTACACTTATCCTCAAGGCCAAATCGTGTAGGAGCCATTAGAACTTCTTGAAATTCCTCAGAGCACATCCCGAGATTCTTTCCCTAAAATTTTGGTTTTAAAAACACCAGGTAAGAGTTTTTAAGGTCATACAGCAATTTTTTTTTTTAAATTATAACAGAATCATTGCAGAATGACCAGCCATTTCTAGACTTTAAATAAGCTGTGTAATGTCCTGATGTTATTGAAGGACCATCATGATATATAATGGCTGCAGTTACAAAAGTCCTTCCTGATATTGACAACTGTGAAGCCACAACATTTTTAATTAAAGTTGTCAATTTTGTTCCATCAGGCCTACATCGTTGGAACATTAAAATGACATACTGGCCATATGTTCGTATAAATAATGTGGACATCATTTCAGATTTACATTGGCTACACTCCATGTTGTGATCAGCTGCTTTTACTAGCTTATTAAAGGAGACTGATTTACTGTCTGGCAAAGTTAAATATATAAATCTTTCTGAGTCTACACTAGTAGTACTTGATACCCTACAGTTCTCGCAGTCATGCTGCCATTGATAAGAAAGCCCAAACAGCTGATCTACATCTACACCTTCAGCATGCAATACATCAAGCATATACATTAAAAACTCCTGACAATCTTGCTGAATATTTTGAGAGAATTGTGTTTGGCCTGAACATCTGTCTAACAGATTTCGAATTTCAGACACACTTTCTATGTTTGTTCTATCAGTGCTACATTTTTCTAAGACAGAATTTAACAAACTGCAAAATCTTTGATCAGAATTGACCACAATTTCTTCTTTTACATTTTCTAGAGAAAACAAAACATTAACCACTACATTAGCATAGCAGTTGACACCAGAACTGTTTTCAAATTGAAAACCACCAACATCTTCAACAGAATCCTTTTTGTTTCTGCTTATAATTTCAGGTTCATCGACTTTTCGTCTTTTTGCTACAACCTCCCCAGTATTGGTCACATTTCTTCGTTTCCGGCCTACCACACGTTTCTCAAACAAAGGATATTGAGGCAAATGTGGCGCATACTCTCTTCTTAACCTATTGTATTCCTTAACACAATCTAGATCCGCACAAATGTTTGTGACATCACACTCAATCAAGTACAATCCCGATAAAGTTCTAACTCATGACAATGCCACATATGCCATACCCTCCTTGAACACAGAACTGCCAATATTCACCAATGCACTGTCTACACTTAAACCTTGCGATTTATGGATTGTCACCGCATATGCCAAGCAAACAGGAAACTGCTTACGGCGAACATATAAGTCTTTTACAAGCAAAAATCTAGCAGAACAACGACCAATTAGCTGTACTTCCTCAATGCCATCAAATTTAATTTTTAAAAATTCAATTCCATCTCTATTTCTGTATTTTACAAAATCAACAACATTACCCATTGATCCATTTACCAGACCTCTTAAAATTATACGGCAGTTCAAGCACACATTCAGAGTCTTTTCAAAACCTGCAGTTTTAGATATACTCTTCTCTAATGAATCCAATTTTGTTTTCAAATTCTCAGACAAAATATTTGTTGATCCCATATGCTCTACTCTGTCAATAGCTTCCAGTTTCACAATCTCTTGCTTTTCTAAATGCAACATTTTGTTGTTGAATTTGGCACATTCTGTAAGAGTTGGCATCAAACATATTCCAGATTTGTTCTCAGTAATTTTCTGAAAAATATTCTCAGGCACAACATCTTGTTCTGGATATAAATTTGACAGTAATCGTGCATGTAAAGCTTCTTTCCCATGCTCGGTCACTTTTCCAATTCTAACATCTTGTAGAATAGTCTTGTAAACTTCATCCTTCGCCTGACGCATATTTTCATGCAGTTCAGCATAATTGAAGTTTAACCAAATATTGACGTTGCCAATGCTCCCTAGGCACTTCCTGGTATCTTCATGCGTGAGCATTTTGAACACAGGTTGCCCTTTCACTGGTGTCAACTGCAGAAGATCTCCGAAAACAATGATGTGTTTGCCACCAAATAACACATCATACTCTGTTTTGAGAACTTCTTGCATTCTCAAATGCACAAAAGCAAGCATGACATTGGAAACCATGCTTACTTCGTCAATGATAAGAAGTTTCATTTTCCTCAAGACTCTTGAAACTTCACAACAAGCATCTCCAGATAGCTTGTGATATTGTAATTTGTTGTCATGCTCCACTGGCAGCATCAGTAAACGATGTAAAGTAATCCCTTTAATGTTATGTGCTGCCAGTCCAGTTGGAGCGGTGACAACACAAGACAGCGATGACTCTGTCCTTTCCTGCAAATAACATGAAATTGCTTTAATAAGGAAACTTTTTCCAGTTCCCGCTTCTCCACTCACGTACAGTCGGACAGGCTTCAACGACGTACATGAGCACTCTTTCTTGTCATGACTTAATCCATGATCAATTTGCATGGTAACTTCGTCATATATTTTCCTCTGCTCAACGTTGAGTTGTCTTTCCAACTCTTCTAAGTTAACCGCATCCTCCTGAGCATGTGCCATGGCTCTTTCCACTTCATTCATAGCAGTGGCAGCTTCATTTTCGATAACAGGTCCTCCTAGTGGATCCTGACTCAATGAAGCAGAACTCTGACTGTCCTGAGAACTGTCTCTGGCAATCTCGGCTGCAATCGTTGCTTCCTGCTCGATTTCCACATTCAACATTTCTACATATGTGGGAAAAGCAGGACATTCTATGGTCTCCTTGGCGGCATTGAAAGAGTCTTCGTAACAGAGGAAATCTCCAAGCAGTTCCTCTTCTGCACGCCAAGGCTTGAAAAGTTGCAAAAGTGCTAAATAGAAAAACTCCTTTTTTTCAGGAGATTCGCCACTCAATTTTCGATGGTTTATCAAGTGGCATTTTCTTTGCTTGACCAGACATCCCTCACTTCCTATTACAGCATACACTCCTTTCTCAGTATCTTCTTTGATGTTCCTCTTGAATATGTAATTTTGAAGAACCTCATACAGACAAACATTCTCGAGGTGACTGCTTCGATTTGGATAATATGTATCCAACATGTTTGTCTTCAAAATGTCGGTACTGTTTGGCTCCTTTTCCGCCAAATACTCAATTTCCTGCACAGGTTTGAGAACTCGATTACGCGTTGCAGCAAGACAAAGACTCGCCCAAACGATACTCCTGGACTTGGCATAGAGACTTGCTGAAGACAACCGGTCAGAACATTCGTAAGCTCCGATTTCTCGATGCGACAACATCTTCAGACTGAAACTGTACAACTTCTTGCTGAGGCTCTTTTCATGGGAAATGTCCTCCCACATATTCTTCAATTCTGTCTTCTCTTTTTTGGTGATGTAAGATGTCACATACCGAGCCACAGCCATACAGTTATCAGCCACAAACTGTATATCCATGTTAGCATTCCACATGGACAAAATCACCGGGTTGTAGTCGTTGATGTACTTAGACTCTTCGTTCCTCTTCAAATTGTATGTGTTTTTAGGTGATTTCTTCATCACATTATGTCGCAGCGAAGACATCAAACTGTTCACTCTTCCTTTAGAAATCACCGGTCGTGGAAAGCCGAAACGACATTTGGTGTAGAACTTGTCTTTGTTTCGGAATTTACGACGACAGTACTTTCCACATCGATGGCTTTGGAAACGTAGAACTTTTTCTCTTAGGCTTTTCTTCTCCTTTGCGTTTGGAACAGCACACGTAGAATACTGTTGGATGAAACTCATCACTGAGTCTTCTGGATCCGTTCCAAATTTAGGTGCATCCTTGATCCACAGCAACATATGTATATGAGGAGCACCTCTTGCTTGGTACTCCTTTCTCCAGAAGAAATCCAACACCTCTCCAAGAGGTGGATTCTTCTTATTCATGATGAAAGACATCATAGCTTCAAATCTATGATTGAAGTACCTACATACATTGACTGGATCCAAAGAGCACAGTTCTCCGGGTGTCTTGAATTCGATGTTTTCTACGTTAGCATTTGCCTCTCGTAGAAATTCAAGTAAGTCTTCCCAGCCATACTCGGCACAGCTCAGAGTGAGGAACCATGTGGGAGTTCCTAAGTTCCTCAGCATACATTTTAAATCACCATGACGACGGTACCAGTACTCATTAGTACCACGCTGACACGCCATGAGATTAATCAGGTGAGAATCCAAAATACTGTCTTTGACATTGAGTTTATCCATAAAGTCACTTGCCGAGATGTTTTGCATGTGTATACCACTTTTCAAGATGTGGTTCACTGCATATGACAGTCCAGACAGATCGCTTTCAAACAGGAGATGAAACAAATAAGGAATGCATTGTCGAAACCTAGCATCTCCTGCATACAATCGCAAAGTCCGGTATTCAGAAGCAGGAATTTGATGAGGTCGCTCATCATATCTTCCTCCCTGACCTGTTGGAAAAAGCTGTGGGAAACACCGAGCTTCCAAACTTTCCTCCCAAACACTAATGGGACTCCCTTTGGCTTGTTTCATTTGAAACAACTCAATAGCATTCCCCATGACTTCCTTGGAATGCAAAGGATGAACACTATAATGTTCATATATTTCTTCACTAGTAGAGGGTTCTACTTTCTCAATTTGACCAGCACACAAATCACTATCCTCTTCCTCACTTACTTCCTCTTCTGCAACATATACATTCTTATAGTATTTTTTTTTTTTCAAATACAATGTTGCCTTTTTAACTTTCCTAACATCCACTAAATCTTGCCATATTTTCTTATTCTTTGTCGGAACCCCATTAACTAAGATAACCAGAGGTTCCTCTTCCACTTTTTCTACTCCAATTGTGTTAATGTTTTTCTTCAAATCTAGAAGCAAATAAACAACTCTCCCCTTTAATCCTCTCTGTAAATCTGATGGAGGCAATTTCCCTGTCTTTGGCTCCATTCTTACAATAGCCTGAAAGGGATGGATACTTTGAATCAAAATAGATTCATAAGTATTTAAATCCTTCAATTCAGAAGGAATCTCAACCAGTTCCAGATTATTATGAACTGCTCTAGCAGGCATTTGGTTTTGATTTAATTTATTACAACAATAAGTACACACACGTTGATCCAATCCCAAATCAAAACAATTTTCTACCATCAAGTATGTTGCGAAATCCTTCCATTCACTATTATTTTCCCTTTCACTTTTTGCATATAAATCCACTAACTTAGTCTGATTCTTATAATAAGTGCGTCGACAACACACACAAGTGAAATTTGGCCTCTCACTTGATTTGACCTGAAACGTCGCAATTTCCCTCTGGAAATTATCTGTACTGGAAACCTGTACACTATTTTCCACATTACCCGCTTCTTCTTGGTCAATTTCAACATTCTCCTCTTTACTTCCAAAGTAACAAAACTCAATTTCTTCACATATATTCTTCACATCTATTTCAGAACCATGCAAAAGAGCAGCGCATAATTGTTTAAGCATAATTGCTGGACTCTTAGCATAATACAACATTCTAACTAATTTCCTCACTTTATTATGATGCACTGCTAGCATCCTGAAATGATGAAAAACACTCTGGCATACTCTCCTGGAAAGACAAGCCAGTGAATGACCATGCAAACCTGTCACTTCTCTCACTCTGCAAGGATCTAATTCTTGCAACAACTTCATTTTCTGCTTCAAACTTTTCTTATTAAATGACCATACAAAATCACAAAGCAAATTGATGGAATCCTGTCGCACACTGCAAATACTACTACACTTCCAGGTGTACACAGGACCCTTAGGATGTCTTCCTAAAACCTCATTACCTAACACCTCTTCTGCCTCTGTTGTCACAAGTTTTTCTTTTTCAACTGGACAACCATCTTTCACTTCATAAGCTCGACCACTGGTGTCAACTGCATGCACCAAATCATTATCCTGGAAATAACTCTCCTCATTAAAAAATGCCTCACAGCTTGAACTATGCATCCATTCTCCAGAAAAAACTTCACAAAAATTACTACGATTAACTATTCTCTTCCATCTACTATTTCTTTTGAAATCATAAATTGCCTTGTTTAGCTTCCTAATTCTATTGATTATCAAAATAAATAACTTACGTTTAATTTCAAATGCCTGATCAATAACTTTCTCAACTTTTTTTTTTCTCTTATAAAAAACCACTTTCTGTTGACCTTTCTTAATATTTTTTAACAAATTGCCAATTATCCTGTTGCGGAACATTCATTTACGAATGTCCCTAAACTGTTGTTTCCTTCTACTATCATGCACAGAGTTATCTCTTGCTCTAGCAGTAACATTTTTCATTGGCCTTTCCTTTCCGTTTGAATTGCTTCTCTTTTTCTGGACTGAAACATTTTCTGTAGTAATATTTTTTTTACTACAGATATTTCTTATGAATGTTTTTGTACTCTTACCCGGTGCTTTCTTGGTGACTTGACAAATCTTTTTGTTAGAGGACTGCTGCTTTTTTTCATTGACCTGCTGTCTTTGACGTTTTGCAGCCTTTCTCAGTCTTTCTTTGGTTGGCATGGTGAAATCTTGAAATGATCTGCAGTTGAATCTGTGGTAAAATATATTAAAAAATGTTATTAACACTATTACCCAACAGTAAATCAATAACAGTAATCAAAAACTTAAAACACTACTTGACTTTTTTACATAGAAGATTTTTTAGTCCTTGGCAAATTTAGAATACAGAAATAGCAGAAAAGAAATGGAATTTATATTCATTTTACCTGTGCTATTTTACATGTGAATCTGATCTAATTTTATGAGCATATTTTAATATTTTATTGAAGACACTACACATAACCTGTTTTTGAAGGTGTCTTTATTTTTAAATTAAACGGTTTACATTTTTACTTTTTATTTATTATAAATTTTTAAAATAAATGTTTATAGTTCCATAGGCTCAAGCACGTCAGCTTCCCATCCTATGTCATATAATTCTGACAAATCTGCATTCTCATCACGTTCTTCTTCATCCTCAGGATTTAAATCATCCAAGGGATCAACATCCACTGATGTTTCAATTACGAGTTCAATGATGAGGTCGAAATCAACTGATTGCTGATTGTCGCTCATGTTGATGTTGTCTTTATCTTTAAAGAAAGATAACAACAATGAGATGTTGCAGAGTAAGAGACAAATCTCAGAGATTATAATAGTAAAATTGTTTAACAAGAGTAACATTTTGCAGCTATTATTTAGCCATGTCCAGCGATGCTGAGCAGGTGAAGCCTATGTCTAATTTTTCACTGAACAGGACTCATCTCTTCTTAACCTTGGATAAGCCTCACCGACTCTGTGTCCCCTGCACATACTTAAATGTAAAGGGGCAGATTTATGTTAACTGGCACATCCCCAGGCATGCACCAGTTAACGTGCACCGCTGCTCTGCCACCCATGGTGTGCCGCATTTACAATCAGATAGGAGAAAGCTGCGTCAAAACCCTGCGCCTGCTTGAAGCAGGCATAGGTCTTGACGCAACATTGTGGAGATGGGGCACCCCTGAGCGTTGCTGGAGCTGCATCGCACTTGCGATACAACTCCAGCAATGCGCCACCTTACCGGCACAGATGCGTCACGCATCTGTGCCATTTTTGCCCCATGCTGCGCCGCATTGTAAATGCAGCACACCATGGGTGGCGGAACAGCGGCACAGGATGACTGGCACATCCCTGGTGATGCGCCAGTCATCATAAATCTATCCCTAAGCTTCTTATCTTGTTAGAGATAAACCGCCATATGTATCATCAAACTATTTTGCATTTCCTAAATAGCGAATTTTAAGGAATAAATAGCGATTCTTTACCATTCCTAATTTGCGATGAGCAAATTGCTAATTGCAAATTACCCATTCATTTCCATGGGCCAGGAGGCCCATAGGAATGAAGGTGCAATTTGCGATTAGCAATTAGCTCATCACAAATTAGGAATTTTTCCAAGGGTGCAGGGGTGTCTCAAGAACACCCTGCTGCACCCCTGAAAAAGAAATTTGGGGGCATATGGCGCACATACATGCCCTTAGGGCATGTATGGGCGTCATATGGCACCTTTTGTTTTTTGGAAAATAAGTTTATTGAAAAGAATTCGCAAATTACCACCAACTAGAAGTTGGTGGTAATTTGCAAATCCTTAATGGCATTTTTTGCATATTTTTTGTTTGATACATTGCATTTAAGGAATCGCAAAATTTGCAAATCCTTCAGTGCAATCGCAAAATAAGGAATAGCAAATTTTGCTATTCCTTATTTAGCATCAAACTTGTTTGATACATACCATTTGTCTAATTAGCATTCGCAAAGGCCGAAATTCGCAGAATTTCGGCCTTTGCGAATGCTAATTAGCTTGATACATATGGCCCCAAGTGAGGCCTGTCTTGCAACATGGTGCATCTTTTGCATCACTGCTGCATCGGTTTCATGTGGCACGGTTTTTTTACACCATGACACATCTGCCTAAATGCATCAATTTGTAATTTTGTCGCCTCATAGCAAATCTTTTGCACCGCCGCTGCATCAGAAAAGTGACGCACAGTGGCGCAAAAGAGGCATACACCTATCATAAATCTGTCCCTAGCATTTTAAATGATTAATTCAGGATGACGATAAGGTGTGGCCTATCCAGAGGTTTGTTTAAGGTGAGGCCTACTCAGGATTGCAGATCAAAGTTACGCTTGATGAAGAATACAGAGGAGATAATACATGTAAAGGCCTACCAATGAAGTAAGTTATGTCCACTTCATTGTGTCAGTCATCATAAATCTATCCCTATGCTTCTTATCTTGTTAGAGATGAACTGCCATATGTATCATCAAACTATTTTGCATTTCCTAAATAGCGAATTTTAAGGAATAAATAGCGATTCTTTACCATTCCTAATTTGCAATGAGCAACTTGCTAATTGCAAATTACTCATTCATTTCCATGGGCCAGGAGGCCCACAGGAATGAAGGTGCAATTTGCCATTAGCAATTAGCTCATCGCAAATTAGGAATTTTTCCAAGGGTGCAGGGGTGTCTCAAGAACACCCTGCTGCACCCCCTGAAAAAGAAATTTGGGGGCATATGGCGCACATACATGCCCTAAGGGCATGTATGGGCGTCATATGGCACCTTTTGTTTTTTGGAAAAAAAGCTTTTTGAAAAGAATTCGCAAATTACCAGCAACTAGAAGTTGGTGGTAATTTGCAAATCCTTAATGGCATTTTCTGCATATTTTTTGTTTGATACATTGCATTTAAAAAATCACAAAATTTGCAAATCCTTTCAGTGCAATCGCAAAATAAGGAATAGCAAATTTTGCTGTTCCTTATTTTGCATCAAACTTGTTTGATACATACCATTTGTCTAATTAGCATTCGCAAAAGCCGAAATTCACAGAATTTCGGCCTTTGCAAATGCTAATTAGCTTGATACATATGGCCCCAAGTGAGGCCTGTCTTGCAACATGGTGCATCTTTTGCATCACTGCTGCATCAGTTTCATGTGGCACGGTGTTTTTTTCACCATGACACATCTGCCTAAATGCATCAATTTGTAATTTTGTCGCCTCATAGCAAATCTTTTGCACCGCCACTGCATCACAAAAGTGACGCACAGTGGCGCAAAAGAGGCATACACCTATCATAAATCTGTCCCTAGCATTTTAAATGATTAATTCAGGATGACGATAAGGTGTGGCCTATCCAGAGGTTTGTTTAAGGTGAGGCCTACTCAGGATTGCAGATGAAAGTTACGCTTCATGAAGAATACAGAGGAGATAATACATGTAAAGGTCTACCAATGAAGTAAGTGATGTCCACTTCATTGCGCCAGTCATCATAAATGTATCCCTAAGCTTCTTATCTTGTTAGAGATGAACCGCCATATGTATCATCATACTATTTTGCATTTCCTAAATAGCGAATTTTAAGGAATAAATAGCGATTCTTTACCATTCCGAATTTGCGATGAGCAAATTGCTAATTGCAAATTACCCATTCATTTCCATGGGCCAGGAGGCCCATAGGAATGAAGGTGCAATTTGCGATTAGCAATTAGCTCATCGCAAATTAGGAATTTTTCCAAAGGTGCAGGGGTGTCTCAAGAACACCCTGCTGCACCCCTGAAAAAGAAATTTGGGGGCATATGGCGCACATAATCTTTAACAACATTCCTTTACCTCAAAAACGATTTTCAAGTCATAATTTGAAAACACTGCCCACGGGGAAATGACTTAAAATGTCCTTAAGACACATGAAAGTGTTTTTTTAAAGCCTTTGCAACTTTTTTGGGTCACTTTTAACATGTTTATGTAACTCAAACAGTCAAAATCTAAATTTACCATGCACAGGTGGGACCATATTTACAAGGAATGTGCTCCACGCGGAAAGGTCTTTTAATGTAATATGGGAAAAATAACATCAGAGACACTGAAATGCCTTATAAAGAAGCATACACCATGATGTCCTTGTCATAAATTTAAAAACCATTCCTTTTCCCCAAAAACGATTTTCAAATCATAATTTGAAAACACTGCACATGGGGAAATGACTTAAAATGTCCTTAAGACACATGAAAGCGTTTTTTGATTGCCTTTCCAGGATGGTTGGGTCACTTTTAACATGGCTATGTAACACAAACATTCAAAATCTAAATTTGCCATGCACAGGTGGGAGCATATTTACAAGGAATTTGCTCCACAGGGAAAGGTCTTACATTAAAATGGGAAAAATAACATCAGAGACACTCAATTGCCTTATAAAGAAGCATACACCATTATGTCCTTGTCATAAATATTAAAACCATTCCTTTTCCCCAAAAACGATTTTCAAATCAAAATTTGAAAACACTGCACATGGGGAAATGACTTAAAATGTCCTTAAGACACATAAAAGCGTTTTTTGATTGCCTTTGCAGCATGTTTGTGTCACTTTTAACATGGCTATGTAACGCAAACATTCAAAATCTAAATTTGCCATGCACAGGTGGGAGCATATTTACAAGCAATTTGCTCCACAGGGAAAGGTCTTACATTAAAATGGGATAAATAACATCAGAGACACTCAATTGCCTTATAAAGAAGCATACACCATTATGTCCTTGTCATAAATATTATAACCATTCCTTTTCCTCAAAAACGATTTTCAAGTCATAATTTGAAAACACTCCACAGCTCCTATGCACAAAAAAACCCTGTCAGTACTAATACTTCACATGTTCTCCAATTACAATTTCTCAAAGAAACAAAATCTATTTGTAAAACACTTGAGACAAAGCAACATTTGAAAAACACAACTTTCTTCATAATTTTCTCCTTAAAGCACACTATTCTCTATCTAAATTAAAGAAATCTTTTCTCACCTTAGCAAATACTTTGAGTTTCAAAACAGTCTCAGAAACACACCAATTTGTCTTCAGCAGAGCAAAAGGTATGCACTCCAGAGTCTGCAGCTATCAAAAGCACAGTGTCGTGTATTTCTATAGGTTCTGAATCGATCCCCCTATTCCTGACCCTATTCTGGTTAAACTACCTAGCTAGTTAACTAACAGTCAGCCCATGAGGCAAGAAAACCCCCATGATGCAGATACCGTTATCTGACGCAGTCACACTACGGCACAGGAACGTGTTATCTGATTAGGTCATAACGCTTGAGATCTAATTAGACAAGCGACATTCCTCCAGCCCCTGATAAGGCATACGACGTTCTCATAACAAAT
This sequence comes from Lissotriton helveticus, assembly GCF_964261635.1. Classification (NCBI taxonomy): domain Eukaryota; kingdom Metazoa; phylum Chordata; class Amphibia; order Caudata; family Salamandridae; genus Lissotriton; species Lissotriton helveticus. The sequence continues at coordinate 44,908,400 of NC_136063.1, forward strand.
CAAACCTATGACAACCTGGATAATCCGTGCGGCCATTGTTTTGATTTCACAGAGAACTTTAGTAAAGAATGTGCTAACGAGCAAGTCGTATGACATCTTTATTGACGTACCTATGTCCATCCTTACGTCAATCCCGGCACCTTTAAGGTATAAATATTGCCGACCTTGCCCTATGCAAACACACGCGTGGTGACAAGACGGAGCAGCCATACTTGCCGAAGCCGAGAGCAGAAGCAGACCCCGCAGGCAACAGCCCCGCCTTCCTGACGCGCTGAGAGACGCGCTGCTATCTCAAGCCGAGAGACCCAGCACCGGCGCTTCCGGGTAGCCCTCGCAGGCAGCCTGGAATATCGAGAGCAGAGAAAGAGATACCATTCCTCATTCATCCTAAATTCCAGGTACAGAACTGAATAACCCCTCACAGAGAATTCTTTAGTTATTCACTTGGCAAAAACAAACTTAACTTTAACTGTAACTTTCTATTCCCGCCCACGCATTAGACTTAGGTCAGGTACACGGGGTAGGCGTATTTAGAAACACCAGTTGAGTACGTTTAGTCAAATGTATATGTGTATGTAAATATATTTTAATCATTTTAAACATCATATGGCTCAGAAACCATATCAATGTTTTTACAGTATTATTTTATACTATTGCTTCTAATGTATGCACTTTACTTAACTATTGCAATAATATCGATCCATTTCTCTTGTACGAGAAAAGAGACTGATCAATAAATAACATCTTTTATTGAACACGCCCGTCTCTTCCTTTTCTCTACATTCTGATGAGACTAAGAATGCACGTACTGACTGAGTAAAATAATTGCCTTGTGCTCACACGACTCTCGAGATTGACTCTTGATTAGGGGAGAGCAAAGTTGTCATGTTCTATGGTTGTCAGAAACTAAATCCCTTCTTGTCTAATCAGGGAAGTTAATCCTTCCTTGAACATTCGAGAAAGTTTCTAGCGAACTCTGAGCTTAGCTGGCAAACCCAAAAATTAAGTCTAGTATCGACAGTAGTAGACCTAGTTAACGTCTGGCCTAGGCCTTTACTGCTGTAGGTACTATTCCAATGCGTAGAGCCTATTGGGAAAATAGGAACTACACTACATGGCGCCCAACGCGTTTGGAAAGGGCGATAAAACTAACGTAAGACATTTAGAGTAACTCAGTCGTGCTTTCTCACTCAGACCCCTTTTCCCAAATACTCCAAAGACGTCTGGAGTGGGTGAAAGGTTATTATATCCTCCAAAACCTCGCAGGAGGGAACTCCTATGTATGGTTCTTGGTCTAGTCAACGTTGAGGGATAAAACAGTTCCAGAATATTGTGCATCTAATCTCTGTTTCCATAAGAAACCTGATCTGCAAACAAAAATAATACCATCCTGTCAGTAAAATGGGAGACAGTGATGGAGAAAGAGAGGCAATTAGATTAGCTACTGAAATAGCAGATGCTGATGCTACCATGCAAGCAGCAGACGCGGATATAATACTCATTCCGGTCATTAAAAGGAGATCTATAACCTTAAAACTTATAGAAAATGGACTGACACCTAGAGGTGGCACAGTCATATTCGTAATTGAGGCACACGAATATCGGCAGACAGAGGTATACTATACATGGATACATTTTCCAGCAGCAAATGCTGTAACAAAGTACTTCCACTATTACAAAGTAGAGGAACCTCCTGAAATTTACACTCCTTTCGAGGAGGTGGAAGTACCACTCAAATTCCAAGAGCATTTGCTCTTATTTGATGGCGCCCTAATACATAACAATCACATTACAAGGCTCGGTCCTTTAGGAAGACCAGGAGCAACGTGGCCGGTCTTAGCCGGATACACACCACATCCAGACATCGAAAGAATGCCTGCAGCAGAGCTGTTAATACAGCTAAAACAACTACTAAAAATTCACAGACAATTAGTTCAGTATGTAATGCGGACTTCAACAATTCAGCCAGCGATTAAACTTCCACAGCTGACCCCTCACCAGGGGAACACAAATAAAATTACACCACAGAACATCCAATCCTGCCTAGGTAAAGTTCCAGCTAAACGGGAACAGATACCATTCTGGTTGGCACAGAAAATTACCCAAATAGAGGCGGTGTTTCCTGACACCACCCCGCTGGAAAAACACAGGATTCTGACTATATGTCTCCCAATGGGAATCGCACCACACATTGAGGACTGTGACACTTGGGGTACAGTCTTTGCTTCCATCTATACAAAAACGCACGGTGTTCCATCCATTTCGGTAATACCAGATGTGCTAAAACAAATTCAAGATGAATACGGTCCAGAACCTGCTTTAACTCTTGGTATGAAACTACTGAAAGACTTCAAGCAGGTCTCGGCTATATTATTAGCCAACATAAAAGGTGAAGCAGCGAACGTGGCGATCCGCCAGAGGTTAAAAGAGACAGATATAGCAGACCAACCAGCTGAAATTGCCAGAATCATAGAAAAATCCTATGAAGAACTAGGCAGAGATAGTCTAGGTGGAATACCAGTAAAACCGCAACTGACTACAAGTCCAGAAAAAATGTTTTTTAATAATAATAATAATTCACCAAAAAAGAACTGGGATGGAAATAAACAATCCAATCCTAAAGAAAAGAAATTCCAGTCCAGAGGAAGGTCTCCTAGGCGAAGAGAGAAATCTCCAAACCCGAGACAAAGGTCACCCCAGAGTGACCCCTCTGGGAATAGATATAACCTTAGAAATAGGGATAATATTAAAAAACCTGATAGATATCAAGACATTGATACACGTCCCTCTCAATCTTTTCAGAATTCCTCGCAGAAATCGGAAAGAAGAGGACGATCAGAAGAGCACGCCAAGTCCAAAGACAAGGAACCTGCTCAACTGAAAAAGAAATCACAATTTCCAAAAAAGAAGGTAGCTAGTATCAAGGTAGTTAACAATGCCGAGAATACTGAGGACACAACTGAAAAACGGAGAGTGGGCTCAGACAATGCTAGACAGCGCAGCAGAGGTGAGCATAGCTCGCAAAGTCCTTATGAATCATCTGGAGACAGTGGACACGAATGAATACCTTCAAGTGGAAACTGCAGATACCAGAGTTAGCAAGCCCCACAAAATATACGAGATAACATTACGTATAGAGGGAGATAAGACTAGGAAAATTAGGGGACTATTTTGGGATAACCTCTCCAAGGGCTATGACATCCTTCTAGCTGAAAAAGACTGGCCACCAGAGTTTGTCAGGGAGTGCCCTCATGGCGAAGAAGTAATTATGCCTGCCTTCTCGAATCAAATACCGATTCATAAAAAATATACACTTGCTAGAAAGTGGGCAGTGGCCTTAGCACCTGCTTTATATAAAAATCATGTAGGATGGGATGAGGATTCTCCTCCTCACAAAGTCCAGTTAAAATCACAACCAACTGCACAAAGGCAGTACCCAATCAAGCAAGAAGCTAAAAAACAAATAAATGAAATACTAGATCAGCTAGAATACCAGGGGGTGATTGAAACTTGCACCTCACAAATGAACAATCCTTTGTTTCCGGTCTCCAAACCAGACAATTCATACCGTCTAGTTTTGGATTACCGACACCTTAACACATGTTGCAAAACTTTTGTAGTGCAAAACTCACACAGTGCTGCACTAATGAATAACATAGTGCGCAAAAAATACAAAACAACCTTGGACATCTCCAATGGATTCTTTTGTCAAAACATAGCACCAGAGAGCAGATATTTAACAGCTGTCTCAGTAAATGGCACTCAAAAACAATTCTGTCGGTTAGCCCAGGGGTACAAGAACAGCCCGGGGGTATTCTCAGCAAGAGTAACAGAATTACTACAACTATATGATGATGAAGCATTATCTTATGTCGATGACATTTACTTAACAGATGATGACTTGGAAACTCACTTGAAAAGAGTGAACACCATAATACTTGGTTTCGCTGCAGAGGGTTACAAATTCAACTTTAAAAAGTCCAGAATTGCCCATCTGACGGTCCTATTCTTAGGATATGAGTTATCAAGTGAAGGTAAAAGCCTGGCAGACAATTTCCTAGAGAAATGTGCCGTAATCCAAGCTCCTAAAACACTAAAAAACCTACAGTCAATTCTAGGCTTCCTAAATTTCGGAAGAACATATATTGCAAATTACGCAGAAAGGGTCAAACCCCTTTATGATCTAATTAAACCAGACTTTAAAAGATCCAGTTGGACTCAAGCACACACAGAAATTTTGAGATCCTTACAAACAGACATGCTAATTAAAACAAAATTAGAAACCCGTGATAATACACGCAACCTTGTGATCCGAGTCATCCCAGGGAAATGCGGATTCACATACCTGACCTCTAATGAGGGAGAAAAGGTACCAATTGCATTCAAATCACATTTGTACACAAAAGCTGAACAGAGATTCAGCAACAAAGGAAAAATGGTTCAAGCAGTTCAAACCGCAATAGCTAGAGAGAAAGACATAGCTGATGGTAGACATATCACAGTCAGAACAGCTGAATCAGCCTTCGAGGCACTAACAACACCGTGTAATTTACCAACAACAACATTGAATCCGGAATGGATACAATGGGTGAATTCAATCACAACGGACAAAGTATACTACTACTTTGATCCAGAACTAGAAGAATTGAAAAATCTAAAATATGAAAAGACGTATCCTCTGCCAATCGACATTCTGCCTCTACGACATTACGCCTGTGTAATCTATACAGACGGACATGCTCAACCCTCCGTTTGGGGAGAACATGCATACAATCCCACATGTGAGATTACAAAAGAAGTGTGGCGCGGAGGTAAACTAAAACCTCTATTAACAAAGACACACTCAGTAGAAACCAATTCAGAACAACAAACTGAAATATTAGCTTTGAAAATGGCGCTAGATAATGCGGATCGCGAATTCCCGACACTTATAGTGTCAGATTCATATTACTGCGTCAAAGCATATAACAAGGATTTGCAGACATGGATTCAGAACGGTTACAAAGATGACACAGATGCACCAATAAAGCAGAGACTGCTCTGGGAACAAGTAGCTCTTTTGAAAAAAGAACTACCAAAGACTCACGTGACACACTCACTGAGTCACCAGCGTGATGGCGTTCACGTTGTAGGGAATTCATTGGCTGAAACAGCCGCAGCGGCAGCCAGTAAACCGGCTCCCGTAGATCGAAAAAAGCGTACATTAAAATACATTGACGGCGAAACATTGCTGGCGGTGAAAACGTCATCAAAAAGCGACTGCTCAGCGTTACCGATCAATTATCCACTCAATTATACATACATAATCGATGCAAACTCCGTCCCTTTTGCTCGAATCCCTGGAGTGGGGGATAGAGTGATTCCAAACATGGACAGGAGAAACTTGTTAATCGCATACGCACACATGGGCGAGGGTCACAGACACCTTAAATTAAAAGATTCTCTGGAAGAATTACAATCACGGTACTGGTGGCCAGGCATGAGCCTGCACTACACCATGTTTGTAAAAAACTGCCCAAACTGCAACAGAGATCGCAGTGGGGAGAGAAGCAGTTTAATACCTCGTCGTATCAAGGCAGATAATATTAGCAGCAAAAAGAATGGCTTGCGATTAACATATACAGGCTAGTTTCCACTTATAATGTAGATCACCAGCACTTGGCTGACGTCCGGACTATTATACAAGATTTGCGAGTCTAAATGGCATATACGCTAAGAGCATGCTACGTTCGACCATTTCTTTCACTCAAGCAAACCAGCCTGGGGGGGAAACATGGCCAAATGAGCACAGCCCAGCGGGAATCTTCTCACTTCCTTCCTGAGGGTATGGGACGGTGTAAAGAAAAAACCAAGGCAGAAAGCAATCTATAATAGAGAGGATATTAGGTTCGGGAGCTGGGTGGGTCAAACATCTAATAAGTGTCCAACGTAGTCTAAATAACTTGCCAAGAAATTCTCTGAAGGGATTCAGTCCGTACGAATTATTATTCGGAACTAGGATGTTGATCTCTGACCTTGATAGTCAGACTTCAGTGGTAATAGAAAAAACCTTTGATGTCAAAGACCGTTTGGCTATTTTGCAGGACTTAAACAAAACAAGAAAAGACCTGAGCAACATACAGTTGAAACAACAGCCAACAACCACTGAAGATTCACCACCTGTCCCAGCAAGACCTGTCTGGATTCCAAAAGTCGGGGATCTAGTCAGGGAGAAGATCGCGGTAAAGAAGGAATTTGGGCCTTCTTACAGAAAAGCAGTTCCTGTCTTGTCTGTCAACGGGACAAGATCAGTTGTACTACCGCCACTTGCTGGAAAAAAGGAGAACCGAGTTGTATCCATCGACCTGGTAAAACCACAACATGTGGCCGATAACAAACAGTAGGCCAAGTGGACTCCCAATAAGTAGCAGAACACCAAGGTTTGCTACCAGTACAGAGGTCCTATCAAAGAGGCTCATCACATTCGAAACGCCTACAGAAGAACAACAAGGACTATGCAACAATGCAATAGAACTAAGACCTCTGAAAACCCAAATAAAGACATTTAGCAGAGAGACACCAATCTATACTGAAGTACCAAGTGAAAATGCAAAAAACAAAAATCCTGAACCAATTGGAACAATTGACAGAACTGCATCTGGTTACTTCATCAACTTCGATGATTCCTCTGACGGCTTCAGTGAACAAAAGACACAGCCATCATCAAAATCCTTTAAAGACAAAGCGAAGGAACTTTTGAAACAACTGAAAGAAACATATCTGGTTTCTCCATGGATTGAATTTTGGGTGGGTTTTGGTACATTTATCCTCATACTTTGGCTCATCATGGTATTTACTTTGGGACGCTTCATTGAGGGAAAATATGCTAAAATGGACACAGCAAGTCAGAACATCAACTTGGTCCTCAAACCACACACATCTTCACACGTTAAGAAACGAGAACTTTCTTCAGAACTTTCTTCAGCCAACTTCACAGCAATTCCAATACCTGGTGGGGTAGCCTGGGACAACACTGACTATGAAATGTATGGTCCGGTCGGGATCCTGAAATATCCACACCAAATCAAGATCTCCTTGAGTGATTTTGCAAAACCAAACTCATTTGCTGATGATTGGGACTTTGAAAGTATAAATAATATGATGTCTGACTTAGTAATGTCTGCTAAATTTACAAAACATGATTATTTGCAGGGTTCTACAAATTATGATAGTATGTATTGCTATAACCAATATGGTAACCATTTCTTGCATAAATCTGCACAACCTAGAAATGTTTTAAATTATAATCAATGGGAACATTGTGCTACACCTCCAAAAGGGAGCTCTAGAACCGTTTATGACAAATATTCATATTTTTCAGGTTTTAACATAACTAATGCTGAAACATTTTATTACAAATTGTCAAACAAGACAGGGATGAAAACCATGATAACCAACACAAAATTGATTTATTCTGATTCGTTCTTTGAAAAAATGAATACTTTTGGATTTGATTATTGGGACAAAAATGTTGATTTGAAAAGTGTTTGGGGTACAAAAGAATGGCAAGTACAGGGTTTAGAAGCTTTGTTTAGAGCCTGCATGATCCCAGAACAAATGATATTTTTAAATGACACTGTTCAACAAACCACCTGTCTTGGCTTAGCCAAAATCAAAGATTCAAATAACCTGTCTATTCCAAAGCCGACAATGTTTAGCAATAGCTCTGAAACAGATGAAGAAATAGACATAAACCATATACCTAACCAAAACAGAACACATCCTGATTGGAAACAATGGTTGATCTGGCCCACAGATACAAATAACTGTCAAGATAGATTCCTGAATAAAACACAGGGTTTCAAAATGAACAGGCCAGACCCTAGATATCCCCAAAGGCATCACCCAGGGATAATAACAACCTACAGTGTGGGCAAATTATGCCTTCAATGGCTACAGACTTCCACACTGCCTGAAATTAAGCAACACCTAACTTTACTTACTGATGGTGCTGACTTGCGTGATTTCATACTGGGACCACGCAAACAGCGTCATAAGCGTTTCATAGCAGCCTCTGTATATGCAGCATACAATGAGGCCTGGAAGGTTACTCAAATTGAGACAGCAGAGAGAATACGTGAAATTGATCGTATTAATTTGGAAAAATCACTTTCTGTAGTGGACAATGGGTTAATGACTCTGTCCTCCAGAATTTTTTCATTGGACAGCATTGTGTCTTCAGCAATCGATATATTATCGCAAGACTTACTGTTATTACAACATGGACAGTCACAATTGCGTTCTATTGTACAGCTTGGCTGGACGTTACAAAATCTGCGTTCAGGCTACGTGCCTTGGCGTTTAATCAACACAACGTCACTATTCCAAATCTTTAACCTTACTGATAGACAAATCGGTATGGCGCAGAAGGGTGCTGATTATACAATCTTGAGCATTGAAAAACTAGAAAGATTACCAATGACAATGTCAGAACGACCTGTCAGTGAATGGATAATCCACGGAATCATAAATATTCCAATCTCAACCTTCAGGTTTCAATACTGCCAAAAATATATACAGGCTGGCATGTACGAGAAATTGGGAAAGGGGTACCTTAAAACAACTTGGAACCTGCCCTATTCACATGCATGTGTCAGTAACAAAGGACAGAAAGTGTTTCTTAGTGGCAACAATTGTGCTATGTCACTAAGCGGCACGCTTCTGTGTAACGGTATTAGTTTGCACGGAGCCTGTGAAGGGAATTCATACAACCTTTCATGTCACCAGCAAGGCGCACCTGCAACTGAAATAGAACCATTCTTTCAAAGACTCTATAATGGGAGTTACATTCTTATTGTAGACCGCAGATGTTGTAGTCTTATGCCCGGGACTCCTTATCTCGTCACTACGACGGCGAAGGTCAAGTGCTGTGGACGTTCTTTGTTCCCCAGCTCCTTACCAGACAGGGAGGCAAGGGCATGGCCCAGTTTGAAAATTACTTCTATTCGAATAGATACTTTAAGCAGAACGAAAACAGTGCTTCTTCAGACGCCTACAAGGCTCACGTCATCTAAAGAAACGTATGATCTACAAGTCGCAAGGACGACTGCAGAGATACATACATTATTATCAACTAATTCCCCCGTACATTTCGCGGAAATCCTGAGCGAAATCTTAAATATTTCTGATACCACTGGGGTCTCAAAGGTATTTAAGACAGTATTTTCGATGGCATTAACACCATTCAAAGCCATACTGGGTATTTTTCCAGATTTCGTCCATTCGATTTTTGGCGGACTTCCCCTGATCCTGGGACTAATTGCAGGAATCCTATTCCTAGTCCTTATTTTTCGTTATGGCAACCCATGTCACAGATCAAACTCTCGCGACAATGGAAGATACGATCCTAGCCATTGGATACCGGGACCGGATATCAAAAATCCTGGGACTCTCCCGGCTTAGAGACCTAAACATGACTTGGTTTCTATCATTTCGACCAATGTGGCAAAGGTGTGTTTTACCTGTACTAAGGTGTCTGCTATGCGGAGAAGAATGCGTGTTAGACACCTGTCTGACGCTACAGTCGGATGCGCCGGTGGATGCAGATACACTGTTGGTTCCTACCAAGGTTCACGCACTGTGCTGCCCTCAAAGGCTGCCAATTCTGATGACGGCATTCCTGGAATCTTCACCACTACGATTGAAGAGTAGTGAGGTTCAAGATGAAAGCAGCATCGAACAGGTACGACCTTCTGTCAGCAATGCAAATCAGAATGTCAATGGAGACAATCATGCACACGAATGCATGGTTACCCCTATTTCCGACTTAGAGGAACTTTCCCATGAAGCTGTTGACAGTTTTTTCGAAAGCCTGAATGATATGATGTTCTCTCCGGAACAGAAATAGAGACTTTTGAGTAAACTCGCACACGGCGTTCCCTGAATTCGGCCTTCAACTTTAAAAATAAAGTCACATGAACAATTACAATCCAGTTCGCGGACAGCAACTTTTTTCAGCAAGCCCTTAAAATATTTTTCTATATATTTTTTCCCCGGGACACTGATCTTCTGCTTAAAGTAAGAAAACTATTCCTAGAGAGCTAAGATTTCTATTTTTAGATACTTTATAGACTTTATATAGACTTTAGCTGCCCGCTGGTATGTTCACAAAATATATTATGTGATGAAATGGTTTCGACTTTTCTTTCTGTATAGCCATATTAAGAGCCATTTCATGTGTATTTCTCATATACCAACAAGCAATAATGCATAAAATGCGTGCTTACTTTTGCATTTAATTCATAGCTTAAGTGCATACAATATATATGACTGCAATTTTTTCAGTATATTTGAAAATTTCAAAATGCATTTATGTATTTTGGGGTGCTAAGGTATACACTATACTCTATAGTATGTTGTACTATGTTATACTATGCATAGATTAGTAGATATGACCATAGTTAGCGTGGAGTGGGTGTCGTGTATTTCTATAGGTTCTGAATCGATCCCCCTATTCCTGACCCTATTCTGGTTAAACTACCTAGCTAGTTAACTAACAGTCAGCCCATGAGGCAAGAAAACCCCCATGATGCAGATACCGTTATCTGACGCAGTCACACTACGGCACAGGAACGTGTTATCTGATTAGGTCATAACGCTTGAGATCTAATTAGACAAGCGACATTCCTCCAGCCCCTGATAAGGCATACGACGTTCTCATAACAAATCAAACCTATGACAACCTGGATAATCCGTGCGGCCATTGTTTTGATTTCACAGAGAACTTTAGTAAAGAATGTGCTAACGAGCAAGTCGTATGACATCTTTATTGACGTACCTATGTCCATCCTTACGTCAATCCCGGCACCTTTAAGGTATAAATATTGCCGACCTTGCCCTATGCAAACACAGGCGTGGTGACAAGACGGAGCAGCCATACTTGCCGAAGCCGAGAGCAGAAGCAGACCCCGCAGGCAACAGCCCCGCCTTCCTGACGCGCTGAGAGACGCGCTGCTATCTCAAGCCGAGAGACCCAGCACCGGCGCTTCCGGGTAGCCCTCGCAGGCAGCCTGGAATATCGAGAGCAGAGAAAGAGATATCATTCCTCATTCATCCTAAATTCCAGGTACAGAACTGAATAACCCCTCACAGAGAATTCTTTAGTTATTCACTTGGCAAAAACAAACTTAACTTAAACTGTAACTTTCTATTCCCGCCCACGCATTAGACTTAGGTCAGGTACACGGGGTAGGCGTATTTAGAAACACCAGTTGAGTACGTTTAGTCAAATGTATATGTGTATGTAAATATATTTTAATCATTTTAAACATCATATGGCTCAGAAACCATATCAATGTTTTTACAGTATTATTTTATACTATTGCTTCTAATGTATGCACTTTACTTAACTATAAGTATTGCAATAATATCGATCCATTTCTCTTGTACGAGAAAAGAGACTGATCAATAAATAACATCTTTTATTGAACACGCCCGTCTCTTCCTTTTCTCTACATTCTGATGAGACTAAGAATGCACGTACTGACTGAGTAAAATAATTGCCTTGTGCTCACACGACTCTCGAGATTGACTCTTGATTAGGGGAGAGCAAAGTTGTCATGTTCTATGGTTGTCAGAAACTAAATCCCTTCTTGTCTAATCAGGGAAGTTAATCCTTCCTTGAACATTCGAGAAAGTTTCTAGCGAACTCTGAGCTTAGCTGGCAAACCCAAAAATTAAGTCTAGTATCGACAGTAGTAGACCTAGTTAACGTCTGGCCTAGGCCTTTACTGCTGTAGGTACTATTCCAATGCGTAGAGCCTATTGGGAAAATAGGAACTACACTACAACAGAAATGCTGTAATTCTTCACACATATCTCTCATGTCACCCAATCAAAACTCTTCCCTCACTTTTTTTCAAATCAAAACCCTTCCCCCCTCTGCCCTTTCTGCCTTTTTTGCATAGCAACCACCTCTTGGAAGACCTCTGGAGTTTGCAAGTTCACACAACAATGTTGCTATTGAACTCTGAACTCTCAGTGCACCTCATATCCAGTGCATTCGTTCATTTAATGATTTTTTCTTGACCACTCAAAATACATCTTTCAAAGAACTCATCCATGCACCCTAACTTTCTGTTTTCAGCAATCAAAATCCACCAATCACTGTTACTGCTTCATTAACACAGAAACTCCACCTTTTTTTCATTTTAAACTTTTATTTTTTCAACTGCCATTTCATTGCCACACTTCATCTGACTGCAGGAGAAACTTCTCTCACCATGTTTTCTGTCTGGATTGTTGGACATAGTTACATCTATTGGGCTCAGAGGTATGCTGAAAACAGGAATTTACCTAACCTCAATTTACAAGATGTGGAAATTAAGTGGTTTGGCCACAGAGGATTAAAATGTCACCAATTGATACCATTGGTGAAAACCTTTATGCATTTGCCAAAACCTGACCTGTTAATTGTGCACTGTGGAGGTAATGATTTGGGCACTTTGACTGCGGTAGGTCTGGAAATGCTTTTAAAGGACACCTTTGAGCAATTAATGGCACTTTTTCCTCAGACTGCCTTGGTATATTCAAATATATGCCAAAGACAGAAATGGAGGTGGTCAAACCAATTTTGTCCACAAATTGAGAAGTCGAGGAAGCATGTAAACAAATCTGTTTCAGCTTACATGAGAGACCATGGAATGGGCTCCGTGTACAACAATAACTTGCGTTACTACATGCAAGATATCTACAGAGGAGATGGAGTTCACTTCTCAGATGAGGGCAACAGAATTTTCATTCTGAATTTAAGACTGTGCATTGGTACCTACTTATAAGTACCTAAATGTACCATAAACCCAAAAGCTCTTCTCAGAGCTACCCTACATCTGATCACTCACAATTATTATTTTACTCTAACTTTTTTCACTAATTTTCAACAAAGTACGCTCCCCGGGGCGCTACCCGGTACGCGAACCGGAAGCTAACCTCGCGAAATTTTTTATTTTTTTTATTTTTTCGCACATATAAGCCTCCTCAGCCACCCTCAGAAAACCTAGGGGGTCAAGATAAGTCTACCGTGCCCCCTTCTACCCATTCTGAACATTATTTGCCCTCCATCTTGTATCTTAAGTCGACCGAAACACAAAATGGTGGACTCCCGTAACGCTTAAGGTTCGCGTACCGGGGCGCTCGCCAGTTCGCGTACCGGGTCGCTCCCTGGGAAGCGCACCATCAAAAAAGGTGGGAAAGTAGTTTACAGAAAAGCGACTGGAGACACTTTCACCAAATATAGATTAGCTCATAGTACATACCAATCCCTACCATTTTCACAAATTTGATTGAAATTCCATTTAACCATTTAGCCTGTACACCTCTCTAAATACCCTGAGGTAAATTACTTCACAAAACACATCTGAAGTGTTGGAATTGACAACCAATTAAAATGTTACTTTCATTTTCTACTTTTTTTACCTGACATTTGATTGGTTATGTACCTGAATATATATAAAGGAAGAGAGAGAAACACAGCCATTTTGACTACTACTTCCTGAACTACATTGCAAGATCATTTTCACTCACAACTTAAACTTGTTTTTAGAAGGTGAGATATTATTTTATAAATTTGAAAACATTTTCAGATAGTTATATACTATCCCTCTGTAAGAGTTAGACATTGAGAAAGGCTTCTTTATTATAATTATGGATTGATTTAGGTTTCTGTGGTATAATTATGAATTTACTTAGGCTTCTTCACAGGCACTTTTTAATAGTACTACTTCACGCCTGAAACCATACAGTGCCCATAGATTACTTCTCTGTTATAAACTCACAAGTACCTGTCTGAACTTAAACCCAACAGTGCCCTATCTCTACTGATATAATTATTTTTTATGCAAATTACAGCAATAAAATGGAAGGTGAGCAGAATATTTCCTTCGAAATTGTTCTGGAGAACAACACAGAAAAAGATATTGAGGATAATGATGACTCAGATTTCATGGATGAATCACGGGACCATGAATTAGTTCAATGTGTAGAATCTGTGGATCATTTACTTCATTATGATGACGGTCAAATGTGGGAAGTTATGTTCACTCAACAAGAGGACATATCTGACAGTCAAATGTTAGACATTCTATTAAATTTTGAAAAACAATCCGAAAAATAAAATTATATGTAATATTAAAAAATTATTTGAGTCTTTAATCATTTTTATATGTAATTCATAAACTAGTGAAATGTTAGAAATATTACATTTTGAAACACAATTACATTAATAAATAATTTTTAAAAAAATAAAAAAATTAAAAAATAATCAACAAAACCAACAATCAATTAACATACAGTATTTGAAAAGTCTATCATTCTTTTTTCCTTATAGTACGCTGCCCAGAACGCTTCCCGGTTCGCGAACCGGGCGCTACCCACGCAAAAAAACTAAAAATGTTTTTTTTCTTTTTTTGCCCCGCGGGGCCCTTTTAAAGCCTCCACATTAAACCTAGGGGGTCAGGGAGGATCTACTATGCCCCCTTATGGTCATTTGCCCCTTCGCTTTGGCCTCCTCTTGTCTCTCGATCCTACCGAGAGACAAGATGGCGGCCGCTACGGACTGTTTGGAATGTTTACAGACACCGGAGAGCCAATCAGCTTCGCTACGCGAAGTTCCGTTACGCGTAAAGTCCGCGAACCGGAGCGCTGCCCGGTCCGCTGTTACAGATATATATCTTTTTTTGAACGTTAATTTCTCAAAATCCACTGAAGCACATATATTGAGACCTAGCAAAGGCACATCGGGCTACCAGTCCCTACAATTTTGCCAAGTTTCGTGGAAATCCATTCAGCCGTTCGGGCTAAAAGTGAGGCCAACCGCCCTATGGAAAACTCAATGTTAAAAACACATTTTGGGACCCCCCTTTTTTCTCAGCCCCCCCTTGACGAACCCCCCCAAATTTCCAGGGGCTGCTCAGAAACAAAATGTTCCATTTTCCAGAAAATTTCAGCCAATTCCGTCCACAAACGCCAAAGTTATTAGACATAGAATTTTCAAAAATCCCATAGGGAAAAAATCCTAACTATATATACCTACTGGCGACCGCCAGTACTATATAGTTAGGATTTTTTCTCTATGGGATTTTTGAAAATTCTATGTCTAATAACTTTGGCGTTTGTGGACGGAATTGGCTGAAATTTTCTGGAAAATGGAACATTTTGTTTCTGAGCAGCCCCTGGAAATTTGGGGGGGTTCGTCCAGGGGGGGTCGAGAAAAAAGGGGGGTCCCAAAACGTGTTTTTAACATTGAGTTTTCCATAAGGCGGTTGGCCTCACTTTTAGCCCGAACGGCGGAATGGATTTGCATGAAACTTGGCAAAATTGTAGGGACTGGTAGCCCGATGTGCCTTTTGTAGGTCTCAATATATGTGCTCCAGTGGATTTTGAGAAATTAACGTTTAAAAAAAGATATATATCTGTAAGCGCGCTCTGGGCAGCGCTCCGGTCCGCGGACCTTAAGCGTACCGGAACTTCGCGTAGCGAAGCTGATTGGCTCTCCGGTGTCTGTCAACATTCTAAACAGTCCGGAGCGGCCGCCATCTTGTCTCTCGGTAGGATTGAGAGACAAGAGGAGGCCAAAACAAAGGGGGAAATAACCATAAGGGGGCATACTAGATCCTCCCTGACCCCCTAGGTTTAATGTGGAGGTTTTAAAAGGGCCCCGCGGGGCAAAAAAAACATTTTTTTTTTTTTGTTTTTTTTGCGTGAGTAGCGCCCGGTCCGCGAACCGGGAAGCGTTCTGGGCAGCGTACTGCAATGAAAAATGAATGATAGACTTTTCAAATACTGTATGTTAATTGATTGTTGGTTTTGTTGATTATTTTTTATTTTTTTTTATTTTTTAAGCAATTATTTATTATTGTGATTGTGTTTCAAAATTTAATAACATTTCTAACATTTCACTGTCTGAAATGTCGTCATTTTCATTGAACATAGCTTGTAATCTATGAGGGTGTAAAATGTCCTCATTTTGAAGGAGGTCATCCACTGCTTGCACACATTGCAGTAGTTCTTGGTCCCAAGTTTCATCCATAAATTCTATATAATTTGGATCAATTAATTCTTGGCTGCTCTCTTGCAGGACAATTTGAAATGAAACTTTCTGTTCGCCTTCCATGTTGCCTGAAATTTGGATACAAAAAATATATATTAGTAGAGATAGGGCACTGTTGGGATTAATTTTAGATAGGCATTTTTTAACAGAGAATTTATCTTTGGGCAGTGTATAGTATCAGAGTGGAAGTAGGAATATAAAAAAGTGTATGTGATTTAACGTAAGTAAATTCATATTTATAAAAGAGAAGCCTAACTCCATCCATAACTATAACAGAGAAGTCTGTCTAAATCTATAACTACTACAGAGGGATAGTATATAACTATCAGAAAAAGTTTACCATATTAACTTAAAGTGCACAATATAGTTCAGTTTTTAAAATAACAACTTACCTTTAGAAAGAAGTTGAAGTGATTAGTGAAAATCCAATTGAAATGTACACCAGGAAGTAGTAGTCAAAATGGCTGTGTTTCATTCTCTTCTTTTATATATATTCAGGTACATAACCAATCAAATGTCAGGTAAAAAAAGTAGAAAATGAAAGTAACATTTTAATTGGTTGTCAATTCCAACACTTCAGATGTGTTTTGAGAAGTAATTTACCTCAGGGTATTTAGAGAGGTCTACAGGCTAAATGGCTAAATGGAATTCCAATCAAATTTGTGAAAATGGTAGGGATTGGTATGTAGTATGAGCTAATCTATATTTGGTGAAATTGTCTCCAGTGGCTTTTCTGTAAACTACTTTCCCACCTTTTTTGATGGTGCGCTTCCCAGGGAGCGACCCGGTACGCGAACCGTTGAGCGCCCCGGTTCGCGAACCTTAAGCGTTACGGGAGTCCACCATTTTGTGTTTCGGTCGAATTAAGATACAAAATGGAGGGCAAATAATGTTCAGAATGGGTAGAAGGGGGCACGGTAGACTTATCTTGACCCCCTAGGTTTTGTGAGGGTGGCTGAGGAGGCTTATATGTGCGAAAAAAAAACATTTTTTTAAAAAATTTCGCGAGGTTAGCTCCCGGTTCGCGTACCGGGTAGCGCCCCAGGGAGCGTACTTTGTTGAAAATTAGTGAAAAATGTTACAGTAAAATAATAATTGTGAGTGATCAGATGTAGGGTAGCTCTGAGAAGAGCTTTTGGGTTTATGGTACATTTAGGTACTTATAAGTAGGTACCAATGCACAGTCTTAAATTCAGAGTGAAAATTCTGTTGCCCTCATCTGAGAAGTGAACTCCATCTCCTCTGTAGATATCTTGCATGTAGTAACGCAAGTTATTGTTGTACATGGAGCCCATTCCATGGTCTCTCATGTAAGCTGAAACAGATTTGTTTACATGCTTCTTCGACTTCTCAATTTGTGGACAAAATTGGTTTGACCACCTCCATTTCTGTCTTTGGCATATATTTGAATATACCAAGGCAGTCTGAGGAAAAAGTGCCATTAAGTGCTCAAAGGTGTCCTTTAAAAGCATTTCCAGACCTACCCCAGTCAAAGTGCCCAAATCATTACCTCCACAGTGCACAATTAACAGGTCAGGTTTGGGCAAATGCATAAAGGTTTTCACCAATGGTATCAATTGGTGACATTTTAATCCTCTGTGGCCAAACCACTTAATTTCCACATCTTGTAAATTGAGGTTAGGTAATTTTCTGTTCTCAGCATACCTGTGAGCCCAGTGGATATAACTATGTCCAACAATCCAGACAGAAAACATGGTGAGAGAAGGTTCTCCTGCAGTCAGATGAAGTGTGGCAATGAAATGGCAGTTGAAAAAATGAGAGTTTAAAATGAAAAAAACTGTGGAGTTTCTGTGTTCATGAAGCAGTAACAGTGATTGGTGGATTTTGATTGCTGAAAACAGAAAGTTAGGGTGCATGGATGAGTTATTTGAAAGATGTATTTTGAATGGTCAATACAAAATCATTAAATGAAAGAATGCACTGGATATGCAGGTGCACTGAGAGTTCAGAGTTCAATTGCAACATTGTTGTGTGAACTTGCAAACACCAGAGGTCTTCCAAGAGGTGGTTGCCATGCAGAAAAGGCATGAAATGGCAGAGGGGGGAAGGGTTTTCATTTGAAAAAAAGTGAGGGAAGAGTTTTGATTGGGTGACATGAGAGATATGTGTGAAGAATTACAGCATTTCTGTGCTTTTGATAGCTGCAGACTCTGGAGTGCATACCTTTTGCTCTGCTGAAGACAAATTGGTGTGTTTCTGAGACTGTTTTCAAACTCAAAGTATTTGCTAAGGTGAGAAAATATTTCTTTAATTTAGATAGAGAATAGTGTGCTTTAAGGAGAAAATTATGAATTATGTGGCGCAAATTGCTTGTAAATATGCTCCCACCTGTGCATGGAAAATTTAGATTTTGAATGTTTGTGTTACATAGCCATGTTAAAAGTGATACAAACATGCTGCAAAGGCAATCAAAAAACGCTTTTATGTGTCTTAAGGACATTTTAAGTAATTTTCCCATGTGCAGTGTTTTGAAATTATGATTTGAAAATCGTTTTTGGGGAAAAGGAATTGTTTTTAAATTTATGACAAGGACATAATGGTGTATGCTTCTTTATAAGGCAATTGACTGTCCCTGATGTTATTTTTCCCATTTTAATGTAAGACCTTTCTCTGTGGCGCAAATTGCTTGTAAATATGCTCCCACCTGTGCATGGCAAATTTGGATTTTAAATGTTTGTGTTACATAGCCATGTTAAAAGTGACCCAACCATGCTGGAAAGGCAATCAAAAACTTTCATGTGTCTTAAGGACATTTTAAGTAATTTCCCTGTGGGCAGTGTTTTCAAATTATGAATTGAAAATCGTTTTTGAGGTTAAGGAATGTTGTTAAAATTTATGTGCGCCATATGCCCCCAAATTTCTTTTTCAGGGGTGCAGCTGGGTGTTCTTGAGACAACCCTGCACCTTTGGAAAAATTCCTAATTTGCGATGAGCTAATTGCTAATCGCAAATTGCACCTTCATTCATATGGGCATCCTGGCCCATGGAAATGAATGGGTAATTTGCAATTAGCAATTTGCTCATTGCAAATTAGGAATGGTAAAGAATTGCTATTTATTCCTTAAAATTCGCTATTTAGGAAATGCAAAATAGTTTGATGGTACATATGGTGGTTCATCTGTAACAAGATAAGAAGCTTAGGGATACATTTATGATGACTGGCGAAATAAAGTGGACATAACTTACTTCATTGGTAGGCCTTTACATGTATTATCTCCTCTGTATTCTTCATCAAGCGTAACTTTAATCTGCAATCCTGAGTAGGCCTCACCTTAAACAAACTTCTGGATAGGCCACACCTTATCGTCATCATGAATTAATCATTTAAAATGCTTGGGACAGATTTATGATAGGTGTATGCCTCTTTTGCGCCACTTACAAAACACTGTCCACGGGGAAATGACTTAAAATGTCCTTAAGACACATGAATGTGTTTTTTTAAAGCGTTTGCAATTTTTTTGGGTCACTTTTAACATGGCTATGTGACTCAAACAGTCAAAATCTAAATTCACCATGCAAAAGGTGGGAGCATATTTACAAGGAATGTGCTCCATGGGGAAAGGTCTTATAATGTAATATGGGGAAAATGACATCAGAGACAGTGAAATGCCTTATAGAGAAGCATACACCATTATGTCCTTGTCATAAATTTGCAAACCATTCCTTTTCCCCAAAAACGATTTTCAAATCATAATTTGAAAACACTGCACATGTGGAAATGACTTAAAATGTCCTTAAATCAAAATTTGCTATTCTTTATTTTGCGATTGCACTGAAGGATTTGCAAATTTTGCGATTCCTTAAATGCAATGTATCAAACAAAAAATATGTAAAAAATAACATTAAGGATTTGGAAACTACCACCAACTTCTAGTTTGTGGTAATTTGCGAATTCTTTTCAAAAAGCATTTTTTTCCAAAAAACAAAAGGTGCCATATGACGCCAATACATGTCCTTAGGGCATGTATGTGCGCCATATGCCCCCAAATTTCTTTTTCAGGGGTGCAGCAGGGTGTTCTTGAGATACCCCTGCACCCTTGAAAAAATTCCTAATTTGCGATGAGCTAATTGCTAATCGCAAATTGCACCTTCATTCCTATGAGCCTCCTAGCCCATGGAAATGAATGGGTAATTTGCAATTAGCAATTTGCTCATTGCAAATTAGGAATGGTAAAGAATTGCTATTTGTTCCTTAAAATTCGCTATTTAGGAAATGCAAAATAGTTTGATGGTACATATGGTGGTTCATCTGTAACAAGATAAGAAGCTTAGGGATACATTTATGATGACTGGCGAAATAAAGTGGACATAACTTACTTCATTGGTAGGCCTTTACATGTATTATCTCCTCTGTATTCTTCATTAAGCGTAACTTTAATCTGCAATCCTGAGTAGGCCTCACCTTAAACAAACCTCTGGATAGGCCACACCTTATCGTCATCCTGGATTAATCATTTAAAATGGTAGAGACAGATTTATGATAGGTGTATGCCTCTTTTGCGCCACTGTGCGTCACTTTTATGATGCAGCGGCGGTGCAAAAGATTTGCTATGAGGCGACAAAATTACAAATTGATGCATTTAGGCAGATGTGTCATGGTGTAAAAAAAACGTGCCACATGAAACCGATGCAGCAGTGATGCAAAAGATGCACCATGTTGCAAGACAGGCCTCACTTGGGACATATGTATCAAGCTAATTAGCATTCGCAAAGATCAAAATTCTGCGAATTTCGGCCTTTGCGAATGCTAATTAGACAGATGGTATGTATCAAACAAGTTTGATGCAAAATAAGGAATAGCAAAATTTGCTATTCCTTATTTTGCGATTGCACTGAAGGATTTGCAAATTTTGCGATTACTTAAATGCAATGTATCAAACAAAAAATATGTAAAAAATGACATTAAGGATTTGGAAACTACCTCCAACTTCTAGTTGGTGGTAATTTGTGAATTCTTTTCAAAAAGCTTTTTTTCCAAAAAACAAAAGGTGCCATATGACGCCAATACATGCCCTTAGGGCATGTATGTGTGCCATATGCCCCCAAATTTCTTTTTCAGGGGTGCAGCAGGGTGTTCTTGGGACACCCCTGCACCCTTGGAAAAATTCCTAATTTGTGATGAGCTAATAGCTAATCGCAAATTAAACCTTCATTCCTATGAGCCTCCTAGCCCATGGAAATGAATGGGTAATTTGCAATTAGCAATTTGCTCATTGCAAATTAGGAATGGTAAAGAATTGCTATTTATTCCTTAAAATTCGCTATTTACGAAATGTAAAATAGTTTGATGGTACATATGGCGGTTCATCTGTAACAAGATAAGAAGCTTAGGGATACATTTATGATGACTGGCGCAATAAAGTGGACATTACTTACTTCATTGGTAGGCCTTTACATGTATTATCTCCTCTGTATTCTTTATCAAGCGTAACTTTAATCTGTAATTGTGAGTAGGCCTCACCATAAACAAACCTCTGGATAGGCCACACCTTATCGTCATCCTGGATTAATCATTTATAATGGTAGAGACAGATTTATGATAGGTGTATGTCTCTTTTGCGCCACTGTGCGTCACTTTTATGATGCAGTGGCAGTGCAAAAGATTTGCTATGAGGTGACAAAATTACAAATTGATGCATTTAGGCAGATGTGTCATGGTGTAAAAAAAACGTGCCACATGAAACCGATGCAGCAGTGATGCAAAAGATGCACCATGTTGCAAGACAGGCCTCACTTGGGGCCATATGTATCAAGCTAATTAGCATTTGCAAAGATCAAAATTCTGCGAATTTCGGCCTTTGCGAATGCTAATTAGACAAATGGTATGTATCAAACAAGTTTGATGCAAAATAAGGAATAGCAAAATTTGCTATTCCTTATTTTGCGATTGCACTGAAGGATTTGCAAATTTTGCGATTACTTAAATGCAATGTATCAAACAAAAAATATGTAAAAAATGACATTAAGGATTTGGAAACTACCACCAACTTCTAGTTTGTGGTAATTTGCGAATTCTTTTCAAAAAGCTTTTTTTCCAAAAAACAAAAGGTGCCATATGACGCCATTACTATGTGCGCCATATGCCCCCAAATTTCTTTTTCAGGGGTGCAGCAGGGTGTTCTTGAGACACCCCTGCACCCTTGGAAAAATTCCTAATTTGCGATGAGCTAATTGCTAATCGCAAATTGTACCTTCATTCCTATGAGCCTCCTAGCCCATGGAAATGAATGGGTAATTTGCAATTAGCAATTTGCTCATTGCAAATTAGGAATGGTAAAGAATTGCTATTTATTCCTTAAAATTCGCTAATTAGGAAATGCAAAATAGTTTGATGGTACATATGGCGGTTTATCTGTAAAAAGATAAGAAGCTTAGGGATAGATTTATGATGACTGGCGCATCACCAGGGATGTGCCAGTCATCCTGCGCCGCTGTTCCGCCACCCATGGTGTGCTGCATTTACAATGCGGGGCATCATGGGGCAAAAATGGCACAGATGCGTGACGTATCTGTGCTGTAAAGGTAGTGATTGCTGGAGTTGTATCGCAAGTGCGATGCAGCTCAAGCAAGGCTCAGGGGTGCCCCATCTCCACAATGTTGCGTCAAGACCTATGCCTGCTTAAAGCAGGCGCAGGGTTTTGACGCAGCTTTCTCCTATCTGATTGTAAATACGGCACACCATGGGTGGCAGAGCAGCGGTGCACGTTAACTGGTGCATGCCTGGGGATGTGCCATTTAACATAAATCTGCCCCTTTACATTTAAGTATGTGCAGGGGACACAGAGTTGGTGAGGCTTATCCAAGGTTAAGAAGAGATGAGTCCTGTTCACTGAAAAATTAGACATAGGCTTCACCTGCTCAGCATCGCTGGACATGGCTAAATAATAGCTGCAAAATGTTACTCTTGTTAAACAATTTTACTATTATAATCTCTGAGATTTGTCTCTTACTCTGCAACATCTCATTGTTGTTATCTTTCTTTAAAGATAAAGACAACATCAACATGAGCGACAATCTGCAATCAGTTGATTTTGACCTCATCATTGAACTTGTAATTGAAACATCAGTGGATGTTGATCCCTTGGATGATTTAAATCCTGAGGATGAAGAAGAGCGTGATGAGGATGCAGATTTGTCCGAATTATATGACATAGGGTGGGAAGCTGACCTGCTTGAGCCTATGGAACTATAAACATTTATTTTTAAAATTTATAATAAATAAAAAGTAAAAGTGTAAACCGTTTAATTTAAAAATAAAGACACCTTCAAAAACAGGTTATGTGTAGTGTCTTCAATAAAATATTAAAATATGCTCATAAAATTAGATCAGATTCACATATAAAATAGCACAGGTAACATGAACATAAATTCCATTTCTTTTCTGCTATTTCTGTATTGTAAATTTGCCAAGGACTAAAAAATCTTCTATTTAAAATGTCAAGTAGTGTGTTAAGTTTTTGATCACTGTTATTGATTTACTGTTTGGTAATAGTGGTTAATAACATTTTTTAATATATTTTACCACAGATTCAACTGCAGATCATTTCAACATTTCACCATGCCAACGAAAGAAAGAGAGAGAAAGGCTGCAAAACGTCAAAGACAGCAGGTGAATCAAAAGAAGCAGCAGTCCTCTAACAAAAAGATTTGTCAAGTCACGAAGAAAGCACCGGGTAAGAGTACAAAAACATTCATAAGAAATATGTGTAGTAAAAAAAATATTACTACAGAAAATGTTTCAGTCCATAAAAAGAGAACCAATTCAAATGGAAAGGAAAGGCCAATCAAAAATGTTACTGCTAGAGCAAGAGATAACTCTGTGCATGATAGTAGAAGGAAACAACAGTTTAGGGACATTCGTAAACGAATGTTCCGCAACAGGATAATTGGCAATTTGTTAAAAAATATTAAGAAAGGTCAACAGAAAGTGGTTTTTTATAAGAGAAAAAAAAAGTTGAGAAAGTTATTGATCAGGCATTTGAAATTAAACGAAAGTTATTTATTTTGATAATCAATAGAATTAGGAAGCTAAACAAGGCAATTTATGATTTCAAAAGAAATAGTAGATGGAAGAGAATAGTTAATCGTAGTAATTTTTGTGAAGTTTTTTCTGGAGAATGGATTCATAGTTCAAGCTGTGAGGCATTTTTTAATGAGGAGAGTTATTTCCAGGATAATGATTTGGTGCATGCAGTTGACACCAGTGGTCGTGCTTATGAAGTGAAAGATGGTTGTCCAGTTGAAAAAGAAAAACTTGTGACAACAGAGGCAGAAGAGGTGTTAGGTAATGAGGTTTTAGGAAGACGTGCTAAGGGTCCTGTGTACACCTGGAAGTGTAGTAGTATTTGTAGTGTGAGACAGGATTCCATCAATTTGCTTTATGATTTTGTACGGTCGTTTAATAAGAAAAGTTTGAAGCAGAAAATAAGGTTGTTGCAAGAATTAGATCCTTGCAGAGTGAGAGAAGTGACAGGTTTGCATGGTCATTCACTGGCTTGTCTTTCCAGGAGAGTATGCCAGAGTGTTTTTCATCATTTCAGAATGCTAGCAGTGCATCATAATAAAGTGAGGAAATTAGTTAGAATGTTGTATTATGCTAAGAGTCCAGCAATTATGCTTAAACAATTATGCGCTGCTCTTTTGCATGGTTCTGAAATAGATGTGAAGAATATATGTGAAGAAATTGAGTTTTGTTACTTTGGAAGTAAAGAGGAGAATGTTGAAATTGACAAAGAAGAAGCGGGTAATGTGGAAGATAGTGTACAGGTTTCCAGTACAGATAATTTCCAGAGGGAAATTGTCACATTTCAGGTCAAATCAAGTGAGAGGCCAAATTTCACTTGTGTGTGTTGTCGACGCACTTATTATAAGAATCAGACTAAGTTAGTGGATTTATATGCAAAAAGTGAAAGGGAAAATAATAGTGAATGGAAGGATTTTGCAACATACTTGATGGTAGAAAATTGTTTTGATTTGGGATTGGATCAACGTGTGTGTACTTATTGTTGTTGCAAATTAAATCAAAACCAGATGCCTGCTAGAGCAGTTCATAATAATCTGGAATTGGTTGAGATTCCTTCTGAATTGAAGGATTTAAATACTTATGAATCTATTTTGATTCAAAGTATCCATCCCTTTCAGGCTATTGTAAGAATGGAGCCAAAGACAGGGAAATTGCCTCCATCAGATTTACAGAGAGGATTAAAGGGAAGAGTTGTTTATTTGCCTCTAGATTTGAAGAAAAACATTAACACAATTGGAGTAGAAAAGTGGAAGAGGAACCTCTGGTTATCTTAGTTAATGGGGTTCCGACAAAGAATACGAAAATATGGCAAGATTTAGTAGATGTTAGGAACGTTAAAAAGGCAACATTGTATTTGAAAAAAAATAATAAATACTATAAGAATGTATATGTTGCAGAAGAGGAAGTAAGTGAGGAAGAGGATAGCGATTTGTGTGCTGGTCAAATTGAGAAAGTAGAACCCTCTACTAGTGAAGAAATATATGAACATTATAGTGTTCATCCTTTGCATTCCAAGGAAGTCATGGGGAATGCTATTGAGTTGTTTCAAATGAAACAAGCCAAAGTGAGTCCCATTAGTGTTTGGGAGGAAAGTTTGGAAGCTCGGTGTTTCCCACAGCTTTTTCCAACAGGTCAGGGAGGAAGATATGATGAGCGACCTCATCAAATTCCTGCTTCTGAATACCGGACTTTGCGATTGTATGCAGGAGATGCTAGGTTTCGACAATGCATTCCTTATTTGTTTAATCTCCTGTTTGAAAGCGATCTGTCTGGACTGTCATATGCATTGAACCACATCTTGAAAAGTGGTATACACATGCAAAACATCTCGGCAAGTGACTTTATGGATAAAGTCAATGTCCAAGACAGTATTTTGGATTCTCACCTGATTAATCTCATGGCGTGTCAGCGTGGTACTAATGAGTACTGGTACCGTCGTCATGGTGATTTAAAATGTATGCTGAGGAACTTAGGTACTCCCACATGGTTCCTCACTCTGAGCTGTGCCGAGTATGGCTGGGAAGACTTACTTGAATTTCTACGAGAGGCAAATGCTAACGTAGATAACATCGAATTCAAGACACCCGGAGAACTGTGCTCTTTGGATCCAGTCAATGTATGTAGGTAATTCAATCATAGATTTGAAGCTATGATGTCTTTCATCATGAATAAGAAGAATCCACCTCTTGGAGAGGTGTTGGATTTCTTCTGGAGAAAGGAGTACCAAGCAAGAGGTGCTCCTCATATACATATGTTGCTGTGGATCAAGGATGCACCTAAATTTGGAACGGATCCAGAAGACTCAGTGATGAGTTTCATCCAACAGTATTCTACGTGTGTTGTTCCAAACGCAAAGGAGAAGAAAAGCCTAAGAGAAAAAGTTCTGCGTTTCCAAAGCCATCGATGTGGAAAGTATTGCCGTCGTAAATTCCGAAACAAGGACAAGTTCTACACCAAATGTCGTTTCGGCTTTCCACGACCGGTGATTTCTAAAGGAAGAGTAAACAGTTTGATGTCTTCGCTGCTACATAATGTCATGAAGAAATCACCTAAAAACACATACAATTTGAAGAGGAACGAAGAGTCCAAGTACATCAACGACTACAACCCGGTGATTTTGTCCATGTGGAATGCTAACATGGATATACAGTTTGTGGCTGATAACTGTATGGCTGTGGCTCGGTATGTGAAAAAAGAGAAGACAGAATTGAAGGATATGTGGGAGGACATTTCCCATGAAAAGAGCCTCAGCAAGAAGTTGTACAGTTTCAGTCTGAAGATGTTGTCGCATCGAGAAATTGGAGCTTATGAATGCTCTGACCGGTTTTTCTTCAGCAAGTCTCTATGCCAAGTCCAGGAGTATCATTTGGGCGAGTCTTGGTCTTGCTGCAACGCGTAATCGAGTTCTGAAACCTGTGCGGGAAATTGATTATTTGGCGGAAACGGAGCCAAACAGTACCGACATTTTGAAGACCAACATGTTGGATACATATTATCCAAATAGAAGCAGTCACCTCGACAATGTTTGTCTGTATGAGGTTCTTCAAAATTACATATTCAAGAGGAACATCAAAGAAGATACTGAGAAAGGAGTGTATGCTGTAATAGGAAGTGAGGGATGTCTGGTCAAGCAAAGAAAATGCCACTTGGTAAACCATCGAAAATTGAGTGGCGAATCTCCTGAAAAAAAGGAGTTTTTCTATTTAGCACTTTTGCAACTTTTCAAGCGTTGGCGTGCAGAAGAGGAACTGCTTGGAGATTTCCTCTGTTACGAAGACTCTTTCAATGCCGCCAAGGAGACCATAGAATGTCCTGCTTTTCCCAAATATGTAGAAATGTTGAATGCGGAAATTGAGCAGGAAGCAACGATTGCAGCCGAGATTGCCAGAGACAGTTCTCATGACAGTCAGAGTTCTGCTTCATTGAGTCAGGATCCACTAGGAGGACCTGTTATCGAAAATGAAGCTGCCACTGCCATGAATGAAGTGGAAAGAGCTATGGCACATGCTCAGGAGGATGCGGTTAACTTAGAAGAGTTGGAAAGACAACTCAACGTTGAGCAGAGGAAAATATATGACGAAGTTACCATGCAAATTGATCATGGATTAAGTCATGACAAGAAAGAGTGCTCATGTACGTCGTTCAAGCCTGTCCGACTGTACGTGAGTGGAGAAGCGGGAACTGGAAAAAGTTTCCTCATTAAAGCAATTTCATGCTATTTGCAGGAAAGGACAGAGTCATCGCTGTCTTGTGTTGTCACCGCTCCAACTGGACTGGCAGCACATAACATTAAAGGGATTACTTTACATCGTTTACTGATGCTGCCAGTGGAGCATGACAACAAATTACAATATCACAAGCTATCTGGAGATGCTTGTTTTGAAGTTTCAAGAATCTTGAGGAAAATGAAACTTCTTATCATTGACGAAGTAAGCATGGTTTCCAATGTCATGCTTGCCTTTGTGCATTTGAGAATGCAAGAAGTTCTCAAAACAGAGTATGATGTGTTATTTGGTGGCAAACACATCATTGTTTTTGGAGATCTTCTGCAGCTGACACCAGTGAAAGGGCAACCTGTGTTCAAAGTGACCGAGCATGGGAAAGAAGCTTTACATGCACGATTACTGTCAAATTTATATCCAGAACAAGATGTTGTGCCTGAGAATATTTTTCAGAAAATTACTGATAAGAAATCTGGAATATGTTTGATGCCAACTCTTGCAGAATGTGCCAAATTCAACAACAAAATGTTGCATTTAGAAAAGCAAGAGATTGTGAAACTGGAAGCTATTGACAGAGTAGAGCATATGGGGTCAACAATTATTTTGTCTGAGAATCTGAAAACAAAATTGGATTCATTAGAGAAGAGTATATCTAAAACTGCAGGTTTTGAAAAGACTCTGAATGTGTGCTTGAACTGCCGTATAATTTTAAGAAGGAATTTACATGTTGAAAGAGGTCTGGTAAATGGATCAATGGGTAATGTTGTTGATTTTGTAAAATACAGAAATAGAGATGGAATTGAATTTTTAAAAATTAAATTTGATGGCATTGAGGAAGTACAGCTAATTGGTCGTTGCTCTGCTAGATTTTTGCTTGTAAAAGACTTATATGTTCGCCGTAAGCAGTTTCCTGTTTGCTTGGCATATGCGGTGACAATCCATAAATCGCAAGGTTTAAGTGTAGACTGTGCATTGGTGAATATTGGCAGTTCTGTGTTCAAGGAGGGTATGGCATATGTGGCATTGTCACGAGTTAGAACTTTATCGGGATTGTACTTGATTGAGTGTGATGTCACAAACATTTGTGCGGATCTAGATTGTGTTAAGGAATACAATAGGTTAAGAAGAGAGTATGCGCCACATTTGCCTCAGTATCCTTTGTTTGAGAAACGTGTGGTAGGCCGGAAACGAAGAAATGTGACCAATACTGGGGAGGTTGTAGCAAAAAGACGAAAAGTCGATGAACCTAAAATTACAAGCAGAAAGAAAAAGGATTCTGTTGAAGATGTTGTTGGTTTTCAATTTGAAAACAGTTCTGGTGTCAACTGCTATGCTAATGTAGTGGTTAATGTTTTGTTTTCTCTAGAAAATGTAAAAGAAGAGATTGTGGTCAATTCTGATCAAAGATTTTGCAGTTTGTTAAATTCTGTGTTAGAGAAATGTAGCACTGATAGAACAAACATAGAAAGTGTGTCTGAAATTCGAAATCTGTTAGACAGATGTTCAGGCCAAACACAATTCTCTCAAAATATTCAGCAAGATTGTCAGGAGTTTTTAATGTATATGCTTGATGTATTGCATGCTGAAGGTGTAGATGTAGATCAGCTGTTTGGGCTTTCTTATCAATGGCAGCATGACTGCGAGAACTGTATGGTATCAAGTACTACTAGTGTAGACTCAGAAAGATTTATATATTTAACTTTGCCAGACAGTAAATCAGTCTCCTTTAATAAGCTAGTAAAAGCAGCTGATCACAACATGGAGTGTAGCCAATGTAAATCTGAAATGATGTCCACATTATTTATACGAACATATGGCCAGTATGTCATTTTAATGTTCCAACGATGTAGGCCTGATGGAACAAAATTGACAACTTTAATTAAAAATTTTGTAGCTTCGCAGTTGTCAATATCAGGAAGGACTTTTGTAACTGCAGCAATTATATATCATGACGGCCCTTCAATAACATCAGGACATTACACAGCTTATTTAAAGTCTAGAAATGGCTGGTCATTCTGCAACGATTCTGTTTTAATTTTCAAAAAAAAATTGCCGTATGACCTTAAAAACTCTTACCTGGTGTTTTTAAAACCAAAATTTTAGGGAAAGAATCTCGGGATGTGCTCTGTGGAATTTCAAGAAGTTCTAATGGCTCCTACACAATTTGGCCTTGAGGATAAGTGTAGTTCAGAGACATAACTTCTAACCATAAGACTGGACGTCATGGAGAAATAAGTGCACTTTGAATGAGTTCAGAAAAACTATTTCTTTTTATAAGCTAATTGAAGCAGCCAATCAAAACATAGAGTAGAGGGAATGTAAGTCTGCAATGCTGTCTACTGTTTTACATTGCTTTGTGATTGAAAGTGATGTAGAGAATTAAATAATTGTAGTAGTCATAGAGTTAGCGTAAGTCTGCTTCATAGTAAGCAGTATCAGTGTCATAGGAAATGTAGAACATGACTGAGCAAGAAGGGGAAGATATTACTATTCCTGGATTGTGAAAATGATCTTCAACATTTTAATTCTGAAAGTTGCAGAAATGCCAAATGACGGGATTGGCTTACAAGAAATCCAAGAGTTATAAATGGCTCTGACAAGATTTGGCCTTGTGGAAACTTGTGGTAGAGAGCAAGAAGTCATTTATTGCATGTAACATGTTTTTAAAAACGATGGAGATTTTCTTTCAGAAAGTGGCGGGCTGAAAGTAATAACAGCACAACAGAGTGTAAGCTGTTCATAGGACATCCTTTGATGTCATGGAAAGTAAGTTAACTTTAAGGAGTTCTGAATTCTGATTTGTTATGTTGTATGGGTTTTTTAAACACAATCATTGTGATTGTGTTTTTTTTTCCCCGCTGTTATATGATGAATACCTTCAAGTCACTGTTTTTTGTGAATTTTGATACATTCTGAGAACAGCAAAAATAAACCATTTAACATGTATAATTAATTCTGTACTGTTTGCATTTATGATGTATATGTAGAACTGTGTAGGAGGCATGGAGAAGGTGAGGCTTCTGTAAGTGTCAAAGTTGTTGCATGCAGTGCTGCGCTTCTGCGTATTCTTTCATATGCTAGACTACATCTGCACAATGAGATACCTAAGCAAAGGAAACACAAGTGATGTGATTGTGAAATGAGCAAAATAAATTGCACGTATTTCATTTACATCACCTGTGTTTCCTATCATTACGAATCACATTGTGCAGATCAAGTTTAGGTCTGTCCAGGGAAACATAGGAGGTTTGGACTTTGTTCAAGAGTGCAGTGGACATGACTCACTTCATTGGTAGACCTTCACATATATTATGTCCTCTATTCTCTTCAACAACTCGAAATTTCATCTGCAACCCTGAGTAGGCCTCACCTCAAACAAACCTCTGGATAGGAGACATCTTATTGGCATCCTGAAGCAATTATTTAAAATTTTAGTGTCTTGCGACACTTTTCTGAGACAACAGCAATGCAAAAGATGCACCATGTTTTAAGATATGCCTCACTTCATCTGCATCAAGATACTGTTAGTTTAAAATGTATATCTTTAGGACTGTGTAGGGGGCCTGGAGAAGCAGAAGCTTCTGTAAGTGTCAAAGTTGTTGAAAAACTGTTTGTCCTTCAATCTTTTCCCTTGTCTTTTGTAATTTTTAAATACATGTTTTAATATTTTTCAAATGTGTGTTCTCTCTTTCACAGATTGAAAGTATAAAAACAAAAAGTGAGTAATTTAACGACAATTATAAGGTAAATGTTTTGTACTCTTTTCGTTACATTTCTATCACATTTAACTTCTATTAGTTCCACAGCTTCATTTCTTTAACCCTCAGTTTCCTGCCTTTGCTACTTCCCTCATTCCTTTCTCTATTACCTACTTACTCAACTCCTTCCACTCTTTTTCTCAGTCCCTCTCTTCTCATAGTTCCTCACTCGTGTTCACTCACTCCGTCTCTATTACTCTTAGTGTCTTTGACTGATCACTCTATCACTATTTGTTCATAATGCTTTCTCTGTGTAGTTGAAGCACACTAAGGGGCATATTATAAACACAGCCAATAAAATTATTGCTCTTTTTATTGGCAGAAAACTGGTGCAAAAGTGGTTTTAGCGGCAGTTTTCTGCCGCAAAAGCAGCTTTAGCGACACATTTCTGCCAATAAAAGCTGCAAAACTTTTATTGCCTATGTTGATGATATGGCTATATGTTACTTACATTTCTTTGCTGTTTCAATTAATCTTTTTCTGTTATTTTTTGTTTTCTGTTTTCTATTTTTTCTCTCTGTTATTCCTCATGTTTTAATCTTATTTTGAACATTCACTCACATTCTCCAAGAAACTCTTCTTTGTTAATGTTATACTCTCTTTTTTTTTCTTTCACTTCGTTATCTATTTTGTTTTTCACAATTATACCCTCTTCCGTCTTTTCTTCGGTAAATAGATCTATTAAACAGTATCTCTTCTTTACTCCCTATAGCTGTCTTTCTTTTAACATCACTCTCTGTTTACTTTCCTTATACTTACTCTTTTTTAAAAAAAAAAAATTTTTGGTTAGCTCCCGGTCCGCGTACCAGGAAGCTAACCGGGAAGCGAACCAAAAGAAATAGAGCTTGCCAGAGTGCTAAACATTCTAGCAATTTTTTTTGAAAGGGAAGGTAGTTCTGAAAAGAACTTTTT
Source organism: Lissotriton helveticus (assembly GCF_964261635.1). Classification (NCBI taxonomy): domain Eukaryota; kingdom Metazoa; phylum Chordata; class Amphibia; order Caudata; family Salamandridae; genus Lissotriton; species Lissotriton helveticus. The sequence goes on from NC_136063.1 coordinate 44,940,920, forward strand.
TTTATATATTTTTGTTGTTTTATATTTATTTATTTTTTTTTGAACATTTTTTGTTTTTTTGTATTTTTTGAACGATTTTATATTTTTTTTGGTTTTTTTTTGGGGGGGGAAACAACAAAAAACAGGCATTGAAAAGGGCTCAACAGGAGCAAAAAAAAAATTACTGGGGGCGGTTAGGGCAATTATGGTGTTCATACGCCAGGTTGATAGCATTTATGCTCATATTGCCACATGCTAACAACGCACGACAGTGCATACAAGTGTGGATCATGTGGCCAAAATTTTCTTGTATGTTTGGCACAGTTTCCCGTGCCTCTGCTGGTGTCAATGAAATGGATATTCTTGATCTGGCCACAGGTGTTGATCTTGGATTTTCCTGCAAATCCCGTATTTCCGCCCGGCTATAATTGAGTGGATGCTTCCTTGTCATGTGCCTGTGCATAGTATGGTTGCCATAACTATATTTCTTATCCGTCCCTCTGGATAATTTTTCTTTACAGATGAGGCAGGTGACATACCTCGCATTCACTTTTTTTTGGCCAGGAGGGATCGAATAAAACTGCCAGATGAAACTGGCTTTCTTATGGGAAACCCGGGGCACCTCTTCTAAGAACTGTGGTTCTTCTCCCTCCTCTTCATCCATTTCTTCCTCTTCCTCCTCAGTGTTGGTCATCACCTGGGGAGGTGGTCCTCTCTTCCCATGAGGAGGTGGAGGAGGTGGTGGGGGTGCACCAGCTGAAGCAACTACTGAAGCCATTTCTGATATAGTAATAAAGGTCTTCCTCTCACAATGATGAAAGTCAGAGTGAGGAAAGAAGGAGGGGTTTTCATCATTTGGGAAAAACAATACTTCTCAACCAATGAAAAGTGTTATTTTTAGGTCACCTGACCTAGCCTTACATCATTATGAAACCAAAAGTGAAATGAACCAATGAAAAGTTTTATTAACAAGTCACATGACCTCTCATGCTCATGTTAGGCGCTGCGGAACGCGCCCCGGTTAGCTTCCGGGTCGCTGAGCTTCGCGCCTCGGTCCGCGCCCCGGGACACTTCCGGGTGCGCTAACGCGGTACGTCACAAGACGCATTACGCGGCAACGCGATACGTCGCGCTTTCGCCACGCGCCGCGGATCGCTTCCGGAGAGCTGCGTTTCGCGCCTCGGTCCGCGCCCCGGGGCACTTCCGGGTGCGCTAACGCAGTACGTCATAAGACACATTACGCGGCAACGCGATACCGTCACTATGTTGATTTCTTACCGGTTCGCGGACCGGGTCGCGGCATTAATTTGAGCTAACGGAAAGCTTCCCGGTTCGCGGACCGGGAGCGAAACAAAAAAAATATTTAAAAAAAATTATTAATAAACATATAAAATATATTTTTGGATTTAAAGAAGAATACATTTTACAGCTATAGATATTAGCTTTTAAAAAACCAATGAAATTCACTGAAAAAACCATAGGTTATAGACCATATATAGTTAGGAATTAGCATTTACAAAACCTTGAAAATTCACTGAAAAAACCATAGGTTATACACCATATATAGTTAGGAATTAGCATTTAAAAAACCTTATTTTACTCACACAAAACCAATGAAATTCCATATATAGTTAGTTGTACTAACTATATATCGCGCACCCGCAATCCACTGCTGATCATGTCACATATTACATCATTCATGACATGGTCAGTGACATCACTGATGACATCACTGATGACATCTCAAATGACATCACTGATGACATCACTGATGACATCTCAAATGACATCACTGATGACATCACTGATGACATCTCATTTGACATTACTGATCACATCACTGATGACATCATTCATGTGATAATACGATGAACCTCTTCAGACTCTAATATAACCTTAGATACACTCAGTGTAAACAGACACTCACAGACTGTCACTCATCCATGGAGTTACTTACACACCTAGTCAGTCATGCAAAGAATCAATCACACCTCCATTTTCACAACTATACAGTTATACACACCTTACTTATTCAAACATATACTAAAACATATTTACTCACTTATACAATCCTGGATACAAGTGCACAATGATCCATACAGCCACTCACACATTCACTGGCTCTTATGCACAGTTATTTATATATGTCAACTCTCACATGTACTGTATTTTACATATGTACTTACTTTGACATGTAGCACTGAGATATCTATTCACTCACCAATACAGTCATGCACACAGTCAACCGCCCATACAGCTGTTTCCACATGCACTTTTGAACCCATACATCTATGCACAGAGTCATACACCTCCCAGCCACCCACACACACACTCAGTCTCCCATACAAATGCTTGGGCAACCAATCAATAACCCATATAGTTACTCATATAGCTACTGATCAACACATGCAGCAGTTTACAGAACAACAGACATAATGATGCACAAATTAAGACAGTTTAGTCACTAACCCATGCACTCAGTGAGACACATTTAACCACTCACTCATACAGTCAGTCATGCACCTACTAAATCCTTCATCCAGACACTTATACATCCACTCATTCTTAAATATGTAAGACATATTTTAACTTTACAGAAAAATACAGTCACTGGATGTTGTCATCAGTGATGTCATCAGTGATGTCATTTGAGATGTCATCAGTGATGTCATCAGTGATGTCATTTGAGATGTCATCAGTGATGTCATCAGTGATGTCACTGACCATGTCATGAATGATGTAATATGTGACATGATCAGCAGTGGATTGTGGGTGCGCGATATATAGTTAGTACAACTAACTATATATGGAATTTCATTGGTTTTGTGTGAGTAAAATAAGGTTTTTTAAATGCTAATTCCTAACTATATATGGTGTATAACCTATGGTTTTTTCAGTGAATATATATATATATATGAATATATATATATATATCCATCACTTGCAGGTACCCTTTGAAAAAAGCCCCAAGAAGTTCTTAGTACTTCACTCGTTTTAATGGCAACTTGCAAACAGGTTCACATCCGAGGCAAACTTTGAAAGTTCTAAACGCCAAACGCGTTTCGGGAGTGATCCCTTCGTCAGCGGCGTGCTTGTCAGGAAAGATGAAAGCATGTTTGTTCGCGCCCTCTTAATGATTAATTAGTCCCTGCCCAGTGGGCGTGGCCAACACTGCGGCCTTGTGGCATATGTAGTGCGTTACTTCGTAGTCCTCAGTGGGTATGCCTTTCAAATTTGCAAATAACAACTTAAAATCCCAAGTGGCTCAAAGTAAACTCCGGCGGACACCTGTCCCGCTTTGTAGATGCCATTAGGAAGTGTTCCTGGCAATCCCCTGCTGAGCGCCAGGTTCTCCTTTCCAAATGCTGAGACCCCTTGGTACCAGCCTGGACCCGCGGCTGCGGTGGGCTCTTATTCACGACCGGGCTGGCCGTCTTTAACATCCATCACTTGCAGGTACCCTTTGAAAAAAGCCACAAGAAGTTCTTAGTACTTCACTCGTTTTAATGGCAACTTGCAAACAGGTTCACATCCGAGGCAAACTTTGAAAGTTCTAAACGCCAAACGCGTTTCGGGAGTGATCCCTTCATCAGCGGCGTGCTTGTCAGGAAAGATGAAAGCATGTTAGTTCGCGCCCTCTTAATGAATAATTAGTCCCTGCCCAGTGGGCGTGGCCAACACTGCGGCCTTGTGGGATATGTAGTGCGTTACTTCGTAGTCCTCAGTGGGTATGCCTTTCAAATTTGCAAATAACAACTTAAAATCCCAAGTGGCTCAAAGTAAACTCCGGCGGACACCTGTCCCGCTTTGTAGATGCCATTAGGAAGTGTTCCTGGCAATCCCCTGCTGAGCGCCAGGTTCTCCTTTCCAAATGCTGAGACCCCTTGGTACCAGCCTGGACCCGCGGCTGCGGTGGGCTCTTATTCACGACCGGGCTGGCCGTCTTCAACATCCATCACTTGCAGGTACCCTTTGAAAAAAGCCACAAGAAGTTCTTAGTACTTCACTCGTTTTAATGGCAACTTGCAAACAGGTTCACATCCGAGGCAAACTTTGAAAGTTCTAAACGCCAAACGCGTTTTGGGAGTGATCCCTTCGTCAGCGGCGTGCTTGTCAGGAAAGATGAAAGCATGTTTGTTCGCGCCCTCTTAATGATTAATTAGTCCCTGCCCAGTGGACGTGGCCAACACTGCGGCCTTGTGGGATATGTAGTGCGTTACTTCGTAGTCCTCAGTGGGTATGCCTTTCAAATTTGCAAATAACAACTTAAAATCCCAAGTGGCTCAAAGTAAACTCCGGCGGACACCTGTCCCGCTTTGTAGATGCCATTAGGAAGTGTTCCTGGCAATCCCCTGCTGAGCGCCAGGTTCTCCTTTCCAAATGCTGAGACCCCTTGGTACCAGCCTGGATCCGCGGCTGCGGTGGGCTCTTATTCACGACCGGGCTGGCCGTCTTCAACATCCATCACTTGCAGGTACCCTTTGAAAAAAGCCACAAGAAGTTCTTAGTACTTCACTCGTTTTAATGGCAACTTGCAAACAGGTTCACATCCGAGGCAAACTTTGAAAGTTCTAAACGCCAAACGCGTTTCGGGAGTGATCCCTTCGTCAGCGGCGTGCTTGTCAGGAAAGATGAAAGCATGTTTGTTCGCGCCCTCTTAATGATTAATTAGTCCCTGCCCAGTGGGCGTGGCCAACACTGCGGCCTTGTGGGATATGTAGTGCGTTACTTCGTAGTCCTCAGTGGGTATGCCTTTCAAATTTGCAAATAACAACTTAAAATCCCAAGTGGCTCAAAGTAAACTCCGGCGGACACCTGTCCCGCTTTGTAGATGCCATTAGGAAGTGTTCCTGGCAATCCCCTGCTGAGCGCCAGGTTCTTCTTTCCAAATGCTGAGACCCCTTGGTACCAGCCTGGACCCGCGGCTGCGGTGGGCTCTTATTCACGACCGGGCTGGGTACCTGCAAGTGATGGATATATATATATATTCACTGAAAAAACCATAGGTTATACACCATATATAGTTAGGAATTAGCATTTAAAAAACCTTATTTTACTCACACAAAACCAATGAAATTCCATATATAGTTAGTTGTACTAACTATATATCGCGCACCCGCAATCCACTGCTGATCATGTCACATATTACATCATTCATGACATGGTCAGTGACATCACTGATGACATCTCAAATGACATCACTGATGACATCACTGATGACAACATCCAGTGACTGTATTTTTCTGTAAAGTTAAAATATGTCTTACATATTTAAGAATGAGTGGATGTATAAGTGTCTGGATGAAGGATTTAGTAGGTGCATGACTGACTGTATGAGTGAGTGGTTAAATGTGTCTCACTGAGTGCATGGGTTAGTGACTAAACTGTCTTAATTTGTGCATCATTATGTCTGTTGTTCTGTAAACTGCTGCATGTGTTGATCAGTAGCTATATGAGTAACTATATGGGTTATTGATTGGTTGCCCAAGCATTTGTATGGGAGACTGAGTGTGTGTGTGGGTGGCTGGGAGGTGTATGACTCTGTGCATAGATGTATGGGTTCAAAAGTGCATGTGGAAACAGCTGTATGGGCGTTTGACTGTGTGCATGACTGTATTGGTGAGTGAATAGATATCTCAGTGCTACATGTCAAAGTAAGTACATATGTAAAATACAGTACATGTGAGAGTTGACATATATAAATAACTGTGCATAAGAGCCAGTGAATGTGTGAGTGGCTGTATGGATCATTGTGCACTTGTATCCAGGATTGTATAAGTGAGTAAATATGTTTTAGTATATGTTTGAATAAGTAAGGTGTGTATAACTGTATAGTTGTGAAAATGGAGGTGTGATTGATTCTTTGCATGACTGACTAGGTGTGTAAGTAACTCCATGGATGAGTGACAGTCTGTGAGTGTCTGTTTACACTGAGTGTATCTAAGGTTATATTAGAGTCTGAAGAGGTTCATCGTATTATCACATGAATGATGTCATCAGTGATGTGATCAGTAATGTCAAATGAGATGTCATCAGTGATGTCATCAGTGATGTCATTTGAGATGTCATCAGTGATGTCATCAGTGATGTCATTTGAGATGTCATCAGTGATGTCATCAGTGATGTCACTGACCATGTCATGAATGATGTAATATGTGACATGATCAGCAGTGGATTGCGGGTGTGCGATATATAGTTAGTACAACTAACTATATATGGAATTTCATTGGTTTTGTGTGAGTAAAATAAGGTTTTTTAAATGCTAATTCCTAACTATATATGGTGTATAACCTATGGTTTTTTCAGTGAATTTTCAAGGTTTTGTAAATGCTAATTCCTAACTATATATGGTCTATAACCTATGGTTTTTTCAGTGAATTTCATTGGTTTTTTAAAAGCTAATATCTATAGCTGTAAAATGTATTCTTCTTTAAATCCAAAAATATATTTCATATGTTTATTAATAATTTTTTTTAAATATTTTTTTTGCTTCGCTCCCGGTCCGCGAACCGGGAAGCTTTCCGTTAGCTCAAATTAATGCCGCGACCCGGTCCGCGAACCGGTAAGAAATCAACATAGTGACGGTATCGCGTTGCCGCGTAATGCGTCTTATGACGTACTGCGTTAGCGCACCCGGAAGTGCCCCGGGGCGCGGACCGAGGCGCGAAACGCAGCTCCCCGGAAGCGATCCGCGGCGCGTCGCGAAAGCGCGACGTATCGCGTTGCCGCGTAATGCGTCTTGTGACGTACCGCGTTAGCGCACCCGGAAGTGTCCCGGGGCGCGGACCGAGGCGCGAAGCTCAGCGACCCGGAAGCTAACCGGGGCGCGTTCCGCAGCGCGTAACATGAGCGTGAGAGGTCATGTGACTTGTTAATAAAACTTTTCATTGGTTCATTTCACTTTTGGTTTCATAATGATGTAAGGCTAGGTCAGGTGACCTAAAAATAACACTTTTCATTGGTTGAGAAGTATTGTTTTTCCCAAATGATGAAAACCCCTCCTTCTTTCCTCACTCTGACTTTCATCATTGTGAGAGGAAGACCTTTATTACTATATCAGAAATGGCTTCAGTAGTTGCTTCAGCTGGTGCACCCCCACCACCACCTCCACCTCCTCATGGGAAGAGAGGACCACCTCCCCAGGTGATGACCAACACTGAGGAGGAAGAGGAAGAAATGGATGAAGAGGAGGGAGAAGAACCACAGTTCTTAGAAGAGGTGCCCCGGGTTTCCCATAAGAAAGCCAGTTTCATCTGGCAGTTTTATTCGATCCCTCCTGGCCAAAAAAAAGTGAATGCGAGGTATATCACCTGCCTCATCTGTAAAGAAAAATTATCCAGAGGGACGGATAAGAAATATAGTTATGGCAACCATACTATGCACAGGCACATGACAAGGAAGCATCCACTCAATTATAGCCGGGCGGAAATACGGGATTTGCAGGAAAATCCAAGATCAACACCTGTGGCCAGATCAAGAATATCCATTTCATTGACACCAGCAGAGGCACGGGAAACTGTGCCAAACATACAAGAAAATTTTGGCCACATGATCCACACTTGTATGCACTGTCGTGCGTTGTTAGCATGTTGCAATATGAGCATAAATGCTATCAACCTGGCGTATGAACACCATAATTGCCCTAACCGCCCCCAGTAATTTTTTTTTTGCTCCTGTTGAGCCCTTTTCAATGCCTGTTTTTTGTTGTTTCCCCCCCAAAAAACCCCCCAAAAATATAAAATCGTTCAAAAAATACAAAAAAACAAAAAAATTTCAAAAAAAAAAAAAAATATAAAACAACAAAAATATTTAAAAAAAAGTTCTTTTCAGAACTACCTTCCCTTTCAAAAAAAATTGCTAGAATGTTTAGCACTCTGGCAAGCTCTATTTCTTTTGGTTCGCTTCCCGGTTAGCTTCCCGGTACGCGGACCGGGAGCTAACCAAAAAATCTTTTTTTTTTTAAAAAAGAGTAAGTATAAGGAAAGTAAACAGAGAGTGATGTTAAAAGAAAGACAGCTATAGGGAGTAAAGAAGAGATACTGTTTAATAGATCTATTTACCGAAGAAAAGACGGAAGAGGGTATAATTGTGAAAAACAAAATAGATAACGAAGTGAAAGAAAAAAAAAGAGAGTATAACATTAACAAAGAAGAGTTTCTTGGAGAATGTGAGTGAATGTTCAAAATAAGATTAAAACATGAGGAATAGCAGAGAGAAAAAATAGAAAACAGAAAACAAAAAATAACAGAAAAAGATTAATTGAAACAGCAAAGAAATGTAAGTAACATAGAGCCATATCATCAACATAGGCAATAAAAGTTTTGCAGCTTTTATTGGCAGAAATGTGTCGCTAAAGCTGCTTTTGCGGCAGAAAACTGCGGCTAAAACCACTTTTGCACCCGTTTTCTGCCAATAAAAAGAGCAATAATTTTATTGGCTGTGTTTATATTATGCCCCTTAGTGTGCTTCAACTACACAGAGAAAGCATTATGAACAAATAGTGATAGAGTGATCAGTCAAAGACACTAAGAGTAATAGAGACGGAGTGAGTGAACAAGAGTGAGGAACTATGAGAAGAGAGGGACTGAGAAAAAGAGTGGAAGGAGTTGAGTAAGTAGGTAATAGAGAAAGGAATGAGGGAAGTAGCAAAGGCAGGAAACTGAGGGTTAAAGAAATGAAGCTGTGGAACTAATAGAAGTTAAATGTGATAGAAATGTAACGAAAAGAGTACAAAACATTTACCTTATAATTGTCGTTAAATTACTCACTTTTTGTTTTTATACTTTCAATCTGTGAAAGAGAGAACAAACATTTGAAAAATATTAAAACATGTATTTAAAAATTACAAAAGACAAGTGAAAAGATTGAAGGACAAACAATTTTTCAACAACTTTGACACTTACAGAAGCTTCTGCTTCTCCAGGCCCCCTACACAGTCCTAAAGATATACATTTTAAACTAACAGTATCTTGATGCAGATGAAGTGAGGCCTATCTTAAAACATGGTGCATCTTTTGCATTGCTGTTGTCTCAGAAAAGTGTCGCAAGACACTAAAATTTTAAATAATTGCTTCAGGATGCCAATAAGATGTCTCCTATCCAGAGGTTTGTTTGAGGTGAGGCCTACTCAGGGTTGCAGATGAAATTTCGAGTTGTTGAAGAGAATAGAGGACATAATATATGTGAAGGTCTACCAATGAAGTGAGCCATGTCCACTGCACTCTTGAACAAAGTCCAAACCTCCTATGTTTCCCTGGACAGACCTAAACTTGATCTGCACAATGTGATTCGTAATGATAGGAAACACAGGTGATGTAAATGAAATACGTGCAATTTATTTTGCTCATTTCACAATCACATCACTTGTGTTTCCTTTGCTTAGGTATCTCATTGTGCAGATGTAGTCTAGCATATGAAAGAATACGCAGAAGCGCAGCACTGCATGCAACAACTTTGACACTTACAGAAGCCTCACCTTCTCCATGCCTCCTACACAGTTCTACATATACATCATAAATGCAAACAGTACAGAATTAATTATACATGTTAAATGGTTTATTTTTGCTGTTCTCAGAATGTATCAAAATTCACTAAAAACAGTGACTTGAAGGTATTCATCATATAACAGCGGGGAAAAAAAAACACAATCAAAATGATTGTGTTTAAAAAACCCATACAACATAACAAATCAGAATTCAGAACTCCTTAAAGTTAACTTACTTTCCATGACGTCAAAGGATGTCCTATGAACAGCTTACACTCTGTTGTGCTGTTATTACTTTCAGCCCGCCACTTTCTGAAAGAAAATCTCCATCGTTTTTAAAAACATGTTACATGCAATAAATGACTTCTTGCTCTCTACCACAAGTTTCCACAAGGCCAAATCTTGTCAGAGCCATTTATAACTCTTGGATTTCTTGTAAGCCAATCCCGTCATTTGGCATTTCTGCAACTTTCAGAATTAAAATGTTGAAGATCATTTTCACAATCCAGGAATAGTAATATCTTCCCCTTCTTGCTCAGTCATGTTCTACATTTCCTATGACACTGATACTGCTTACTATGAAGCAGACTTACACTAACTCTATGACTACTACAATTATTTAATTCTCTACATCACTTTCAATCACAAAGCAATGTAAAACAGTAGACAGCATTGCAGACTTACATTCCCTCTACTCTATGTTTTGATTGGCTGCTTCAATTAGCTTATAAAAAGAAATAGTTTTTCTGAACTCATTCAAAGTGCACTTCTTTCTCCATGACGTCCAGTCTTATGGTTAGAAGTTATGTCTCTGAACTACACTTATCCTCAAGGCCAAATTGTGTAGGAGCCATTAGAACTTCTTGAAATTCCACAGAGCACATCCCGAGATTCTTTCCCTAAAATTTTGGTTTTAAAAACACCAGGTAAGAGTTTTTAAGGTCATACGGCAATTTTTTTTTGAAAATTAAAACAGAATCGTTGCAGAATGACCAGCCATTTCTAGACTTTAAATAAGCTGTGTAATGTCCTGATGTTATTGAAGGGCCGTCATGATATATAATTGCTGCAGTTACAAAAGTCCTTCCTGATATTGACAACTGCGAAGCTACAAATTTTTTAATTAAAGTTGTCAATTTTGTTCCATCAGGCCTACATCGTTGGAACATTAAAATGACATACTGGCCATATGTTCGTATAAATAATGTGGACATCATTTCAGATTTACATTGGCTACACTCCATGTTGTGATCAGCTGCTTTTACTAGCTTATTAAAGGAGACTGATTTACTGTCTGGCAAAGTTAAATATATAAATCTTTCTGAGTCTACACTAGTAGTACTTGATACCATACAGTTCTCGCAGTCATGCTGCCATTGATAAGAAAGCCCAAACAGCTGATCTACATCTACACCTTCAGCATGCAATACATCAAGCATATACATTAAAAACTCCTGACAATCTTGCTGAATATTTTGAGAGAATTGTGTTTGGCCTGCACATCTGTCTAACATATTTCGAATTTCAGACACACTTTCTATGTTTGTTCTATCAGTGCTACATTTCTCTAACACAGAATTTAACAAACTGCAAAATCTTTGATCAGAATTGACCACAATCTCTTCTTTTACATTTTCTAGAGAAAACAAAACATTAACCACTACATTAGCATAGCAGTTGACACCAGAACTGTTTTCAAATTGAAAACCAACAACATCTTCAACAGAATCCTTTTTCTTTCTGCTTGTAATTTTAGGTTCATCGACTTTTCGTCTTTTTGCTACAACCTCCCCAGTATTGGTCACATTTCTTCGTTTCCGGCCTACCACACGTTTCTCAAACAAAGGATACTGAGGCAAATGTGGCGCATACTCTCTTCTTAACCTATTGTATTCCTTAACACAATCTAGATCCGCACAAATGTTTGTGACATCACACTCAATCAAGTACAATCCCGATAAAGTTCTAACTCGTGACAATGCCACATATGCCATACCCTCCTTGAACACAGAACTGCCAATATTCACCAATGCACAGTCTACACTTAAACCTTGCGATTTATGGATTGTCACCGCATATGCCAAGCAAACAGGAAACTGCTTACGGCAAACATATAAGTCTTTTACAAGCAAAAATCTAGCAGAGCAACGACCAATTAGCTGTACTTCCTCAATGCCATCAAATTTAATTTTTAAAAATTCAATTCCATCTCTATTTCTGTATTTTACAAAATCAACAACATTACCCATTGATCCATTTACCAGACCTCTTTCAACATGTAAATTCCTTCTTAAAATTATACGGCAGTTCAAGCACACATTCAGAGTCTTTTCAAAACCTGCAGTTTTAGATATACTCTTCTCTAATGAATCCAATTTTGTTTTCAGATTCTCAGACAAAATAATTGTTGATCCCATATGCTCTACTCTGTCAATAGCTTCCAGTTTCACAATCTCTTGCTTTTCTAAATGCAACATTTTGTTGTTGAATTTGGCACATTCTGCAAGAGTTGGCATCAAACATATTCCAGATTTCTTATCAGTAATTTTCTGAAAAATATTCTCAGGCACAACATCTTGTTCTGGATATAAATTTGACAGTAATCGTGCATGTAAAGCTTCTTTCCCATGCTCGGTCACTTTTCCAATTCTAACATCTTGTAGAATAGTCTTGTAAACTTCATCCTTCGCCTGACGCATATTTTCATGCAGTTCAGCATAATTGAAGTTTAACCATATATTGACGTTGCCAATGCTGCCTAGGCACTTCCTGGTATCTTCATGCGTGAGCATTTTGAACACAGGTTGCCCTTTCACTGGTGTCAGCTGCAGAAGATCTCCGAAAACAATGATGTGTTTGCCACTAAATAACACATCATACTCTGTTTTGAGAACTTCTTGCATTCTCAAATGCACAAAGGCAAGCATGACATTGGAAACCATGCTTACTTCGTCAATGATAAGAAGTTTCATTTTCCTCAAGATTCTTGAAACTTCAAAACAAGCATCTCCAGATAGCTTGTGATATTGTAATTTGTTGTCATGCTCCACTGGCAGCATCAGTAAACGATGTAAAGTAATCCCTTTAATGTTATGTGCTGCCAGTCCAGTTGGAGCGGTGACAACACAAGACAGCGATGACTCTGTCCTTTCCTGCAAATAGCATGAAATTGCTTTAATGAAGAAACTTTTTCCAGTTCCCGCTTCTCCACTCACGTACAGTCGGACAGGCTTGAACGACGTACATGAGCACTCTTTCTTGTCATGACTTAATCCATGATCAATTTGCATGGTAACTTCGTCATATATTTTCCTCTGCTCAACGTTGAGTTGTCTTTCCAACTCTTCTAAGTTAACCGCATCCTCCTGAGCATGTGCCATAGCTCTTTCCACTTCATTCATGGCAGTGGCAGCTTCATTTTCGATAACAGGTCCTCCTAGTGGATCCTGACTCAATGAAGCAGAACTCTGACTGTCCTGAGAACTGTCTCTGGCAATCTCGGCTGCAATCGTTGCTTCCTGCTCAATTTCCGCATTCAACATTTCTACATATTTGGGAAAAGCAGGACATTCTATGGTCTCCTTGGTGGCATTGAAAGAGTCTTCGTAACAGAGGAAATCTCCAAGCAGTTCCTCTTCTGCACGCCAAGGCTTGAAAAGTTGCAAAAGTGCTAAATAGAAAAACTCCTTTTTTTCAGGAGATTCGCCACTCAATTTTCGATGGTTTACCAAGTGGCATTTTCTTTGCTTGACCAGACATCCCTCACTTCCTATTACAGCATACACTCCTTTCTCAGTATCTTCTTTGATGTTCCTCTTGAATATGTAATTTTGAAGAACCTCATACAGACAAACATTGTCGAGGTGACTGCTTCTATTTGGATAATATGTATCCAACATGTTGGTCTTCAAAATGTCGGTACTGTTTGGCTCCTTTTCCGCCAAATACTCAATTTCCCGCACAGGTTTCAGAACTCGATTACGCGTTGCAGCAAGACCAAGACTCGCCCAAATGATACTCCTGGACTTGGCATAGAGACTTGCTGAAGACAACCGGTCAGAGCATTCGTAAGCTCCAATTTCTCGATGCAACAACATCTTCAGACTGAAACTGTACAACTTCTTGCTGAGGCTCTTTTCATGGGAAATGTCCTCCCACATATCCTTCAATTCTGTCTTCTCTTTTTTGTGATGTAAGACGTCACATACCGAGCCACAGCCATACAGTTATCAGCCACAAACTGTATATCCATGTTAGCATTCCACATGGACAAAATCACCGGGTTGTAGTCGTTGATGTACTTGGACTCTTCGTTCCTCTTCAAATTGTATGTGTTTTTAGGTGATTTCTTCATGACATTATGTCGCAGCGAAGACATCAAACTGTTTACTCTTCCTTTAGAAATCATCGGTCGTGGAAAGCCGAAACGACATTTGGTGTAGAACTTGTCCTTGTTTCGGAATTTACGACGGCAATACTTTCCACATCGATGGCTTTGGAAACGCAGAACTTTTTCTCTTAGGCTTTTCTTCTCCTTTGCGTTTGGAACAACACACGTAGAATACTGTTGGATGAAACTCATCACTGAGTCTTCTGGATCCGTTCCAAATTTAGGTGCATCCTTGATCCACAGCAACATATGTATATGAGGAGCACCTCTTGCTTGGTACTCCTTTCTCCAGAAGAAATCCAACACCTCTCCAAGAGGTGGATTCTTCTTATTCATGATGAAAGACATCATAGCTTCAAATCTATGATTGAAGTACCTACATACATTGACTGGATCCAAAGAGCACAGTTCTCCGGGTGTCTTGAATTCGATGTTATCTACGTTAGCATTTGCCTCTCGTAGAAATTCAAGTAAGTCTTCCCGGCCATACTCGGCACAGCTCAGAGTGAGGAACCATGTGGGAGTACCTAAGTTCCTCAGCATACATTTTAAATCACCATGACGACGGTACCAGTACTCATTAGTACCACGCTGACACGCCATGAGATTAATCAGGTGAGAATCCAAAATACTGTCTTGGACATTGACTTTATCCATAAAGTCACTTGCCGAGATGTTTTGCATGTGTATACCACTTTTCAAGATGTGGTTCACTGCATATGACAGTCCAGACAGATCGCTTTCAAACAGGAGATGAAACAAATAAGGAATGCATTGTCGAAACCTAGCATCTCCTGCATACAATCGCAAAGTCCGGTATTCAGAAGCAGGAATTTGATGTGGTCGCTCATCATATCTTCCTCCCTGACCTGTTGGAAAAAGCTGTGGGAAACACCGAGCTTCCAAACTTTCCTCCCAAACACTAATGGGACTCACTTTGGCTTGTTTCATTTGAAACAACTCAATAGCATTCCCCATGACTTCCTTGGAATGCAAAGGATGAACACTATAATGTTCATATATTTCTTCACTAGTAGAGGGTTCTACTTTCTCAATTTGACCAGCACACAAATCGCTATCCTCTTCCTCACTTACTTCCTCTTCTGCAACATATACATTCTTATAGTATTTATTATTTTTTTTCAAATACAATGTTGCCTTTTTAACGTTCCTAACATCTACTAAATCTTGCCATATTTTCTTATTCTTTGTCGGAACCCCATTAACTAAGATAACCAGAGGTTCCTCTTCCACTTTTTCTACTCCAATTGTGTTAATGTTTTTCTTCAAATCTAGAGGCAAATAAACAACTCTTCCCTTTAATCCTCTCTGTAAATCTGATGGAGGCAATTTCCCTGTCTTTGGCTCCATTCTTACAATAGCCTGAAAGGGATGGATACTTTGAATCAAAATAGATTCATAAGTATTTAAATCCTTCAATTCAGAAGGAATCTCAACCAATTCCAGATTATTATGAACTGCTCTAGCAGGCATCTGGTTTTGATTTAATTTGCAACAACAATAAGTACACACACGTTGATCCAATCCCAAATCAAAACAATTTTCTACCATCAAGTATGTTGCAAAATCCTTCCATTCACTATTATTTTCCCTTTCACTTTTTGCATATAAATCCACTAACTTAGTCTGATTCTTATAATAAGTGCGTCGACAACACACACAAGTGAAATTTGGCCTCTCACTTGATTTGACCTGAAATGTGACAATTTCCCTCTGGAAATTATCTGTACTGGAAACCTGTACACTATCTTCCACATTACCCGCTTCTCCTTGGTCAATTTCAACATTCTCCTCTTTACTTCCAAAGTAACAAAACTCAATTTCTTCACATATATTTTTCACATCTATTTCAGAACCATGCAAAAGAGCAGCGCATAATTGTTTAAGCATAATTGCTGGACTCTTAGCATAATACAACATTCTAACTAATTTCCTCACTTTATTATGATGCACTGCTAGCATTCTGAAATGATGAAAAACACTCTGGCATACTCTCCTGGAAAGACAAGCCAGTGAATGACCATGCAAACCTGTCACTTCTCTCACTCTGCAAGGATCTAATTCTTGCAACAACCTTATTTTCTGCTTCAAACTTTTCTTATTAAATGACCGTACAAAATCACAAAGCAAATTGATGGAATCCTGTCGCACACTACAAATACTACTACACTTCCAGGTGTACACAGGACCCTTAGCACGTCTTCCTAAAACCTCATTACCTAACACCTCTTCTGCCTCTGTTGTCACAAGTTTTTCTTTTTCAACTGGACAACCATCTTTCACTTCATAAGCACGACCACTGGTGTCAACTGCATGCACCAAATCATTATCCTGGAAATAACTCTCCTCATTAAAAAATGCCTCACAGCTTGAACTATGAATCCATTCTCCAGAAAAAACTTCACAAAAATTACTACGATTAACTATTCTCTTCCATCTACTATTTCTTTTGAAATCATAAATTGCCTTGTTTAGCTTCCTAATTCTATTGATTATCAAAATAAATAACTTTCGTTTAATTTCAAATGCCTGATCAATAACTTTCTCAACTTTTTTTTTTCTCTTATAAAAAACCACTTTCTGTTGACCTTTCTTAATATTTTTTAACAAATTGCCAATTATCCTGTTGCGGAACATTCGTTTACGAATGTCCCTAAACTGTTGTTTCATTCTACTATCATGCACAGAGTTATCTCTTGCTCTAGCAGTAACATTTTTGATTGGCCTTTCCTTTCCATTTGAATTGGTTCTCTTTCTATGGACTGAAACATTTTCTGTAGTAATATTTTTTTTACTACACATATTTCTTATGAATGTTTTTGTACTCTTACCCGGTGCTTTCTTCGTGACTTGACAAATCTTTTTGTTAGAAGACTGCTGCTTCTTTTGATTCACCTGCTGTCTTTGACGTTTTGCAGCCTTTCTCTCTCTTTCTTTCGTTGGCATGGTGAAATGTTGAAATGATCTGCAGTTGAATCTGTGGTAAAATATATTAAAAAATGTTATTAACCACTATTACCAAACAGTAAATCAATAACAGTGATCAAAAACTTAACACACTACTTGACATTTTAAATAGAAGATTTTTTAGTCCTTGGCAAATTTACAATACAGAAATAGCAGAAAAGAAATGGAATTTATGTTCATGTTACCTGTGCTATTTTATATGTGAATCTGATCTAATTTTATGAGCATATTTTAATATTTTATTGAAGACACTACACATAACCTGTTTTTGAAGGTGTCTTTATTTTTAAATTAAACGGTTTACACTTTTACTTTTTATTTATTATAAATTTTAAAAATAAATGTTTATAGTTCCATAGGCTCAAGCAGGTCAGCTTCCCACCCTATGTCATATAATTCGGACAAATCTGCATCCTCATCACGCTCTTCTTCATCCTCAGGATTTAAATCATCCAAGGGATCAACATCCACTGATGTTTCAATTACAAGTTCAATGATGAGGTCAAAATCAACTGATTGCAGATTGTCGCTCATGTTGATGTTGTCTTTATCTTTAAAGAAAGATAACAACAATGAGATGTTGCAGAGTAAGAGACAAATCTCAGAGATTATAATAGTAAAATTGTTTAACAAGAGTAACATTTTGCAGCTATTATTTAGCCATGTCCAGCGATGCTGAGCAGGTGAAGCCTATGTCTAATTTTTCAGTGAACAGGACTCATTTCTTCTTAACCTTGGATAAGCCTCACCAACTCTGTGTCCCCTGCACATACTTAAATGTAAAGGGGCAGATTTATGTTAAATGGCACATCCCCAGGCATGCACCAGTTAACGTGCACCGCTGCTCTGCCACCCATGGTGTGCCGTATTTACAATCAGATAGGAGAAAGCTGCGTCAAAACCCTGCGCCTGCTTTAAGCAGGCATAGGTCTTGACGCAACATTGTGGAGATGGGGCACCCCTGAGCCTTGCTTGAGCTGCATCGCACTTGCGATACAACTCCAGCAATCACTACCTTTACAGCACAGATACGTCACGCATCTGTGCCATTTTTGCCCCATGATGCCCCGCATTGTAAATGCAGCACACCATGGGTGGCGGAACAGCGGCGCAGGATGACTGGCACATCCCTGGTGATGCGCCAGTCATCATAAATCTATCCCTAAGCTTCTTATCTTTTTACAGATAAACCGCCATATGTACCATCAAACTATTTTGCATTTCCTAATTAGCGAATTTTAAGGAATAAATAGCAATTCTTTACCATTCCTAATTTGCAATGAGCAAATTGCTAATTGCAAATTACCCATTCATTTCCATGGGCTAGGAGGCTCATAGGAATGAAGGTACAATTTGCGATTAGCAATTAGCTAATCGCAAATTAGGAATTTTTCCAAGGGTGCAGGGGTGTCTCAAGAACACCCTGCTGCACCCCTGAAAAAGAAATTTGGGGGCATATGGCGCACATACATGCCCTAAGGGCATGTATTGGCGTCATATGGCACCTTTTGTTTTTTGGAAAAAAAGCTTTTTGAAAAGAATTCGCAAATTACCACAAACTAGAAGTTGGTGGTAGTTTCCAAATCCTTAATGTCATTTTTTACATATTTTTTGTTTGATACATTGCATTTAAGTAATCGCAAAATTTGCAAATCCTTCAGTGCAATCGCAAAATAAGGAATAGCAAATTTTGCTATTCCTTATTTTGCATCAAACTTGTTTGATACATACCATTTGTCTAATTAGCATTCGCAAAGGCCGAAATTCGCAGAATTTTGATCTTTGCGAATGCTAATTAGCTTGATACATATGGCCCCAAGTGAGGCCTGTCTTGCAACATGGTGCATCTTTTGCATCACTGCTGCATCGGTTTCATGTGGCACGTTTTTTTTACACCATGACACATCTGCCTAAATGCATCAATTTGTAATTTTGTCACCTCATAGCAAATCTTTTGCACTGCCACTGCATCATAAAAGTGACGCACAGTGGCGCAAAAGAGACATACACCTATCATAAATCTGTCTCTACCATTTTAAATGATTAATCCAGGATGATGATAAGGTGTGGCCTATCCAGAGGTTTGTTTATGGTGAGTCCTACTCACAATTGCAGATTAAAGTTACGCTTGATAAAGAATACAGAGGAGATAATACTTGTAAAGGCCTACCAATGAAGTAAGTAATGTCCACTTTATTGCGCCAGTCATCATAAATGTATCCCTAAGCTTCTTATCTTGTTACAGATGAACCGCCATATGTACCATCAAACTATTTTGCATTTCCTAAATAGCGAATTTTAAGGAATAAATAGCAATTCTTTACCATTCCTAATTTGCAATGAGCAAATTGCTAATTGCAAATTACCCATTCATTTCCATGGGCTAGGAGGCTCATAGGAATGAAGGTGCAATTTGCGATTAGCAATTAGCTCATCGCAAATTAGGAATTTTTTCAAGGGTGCAGGGGTATCTCAAGAACACCCTGCTGCACCCCTGAAAAAGAAATTTGGGGGCATATGGCGCACATACATGCCCTAAGGACATGTATTGGTGTCATATGGCACCTTTTGTTTTTTGGAAAAAAATGCTTTTTGAAAAGAATTCGCAAATTACCACAAACTAGAAGTTGGTGGTAGTTTCCAAATCCTTAATGTTATTTTTTACATATTTTTTGTTTGCTACATTGCATTTAAGGAATCGCAAAATTTGCAAATCCTTCAGTGCAATCGCAAAATAAAGAATAGCAAATTTTGAATTAAGGACATTTTAAGTCATTTCCACATGTGCAGTGTTTTCAAATTATGATTTGAAAATCGTTTTTGGGGAAAAGGAATGGTTTGCAAATTTATGACAAGGACATAATGGTGTATGCTTCTCTATAAGGCATTTCACTGTCTCTGATGTCATTTTTCCCATATTACATTATAAGACCTTTCCCCATGGAGCACATTCCTTGTAAATATGCTCCCACCTGTGCATGGTGAATTTAGATTTTGACTGTTTGAGTCACATAGCCATGTTAAAAGTGACCCAAAAAAATTGCAAACGCTTTAAAAAAACACATTCATGTGCCTTAAGGACATTTTAAGTCATTTCCCCGTGGACAGTGTTTTGTAAGTGGCGCAAAAGAGGCATACACCTATCATAAATCTGTCCCTAGCATTTTAAATGATTAATTCATGATGACGATAAGGTGTGGCCTATCCAGAGGTTTGTTTAAGGTGAGGCCTACTCAGGATTGCAGATTAAAGTTACGCTTGATGAAGAATACAGAGGAGATAATACATGTAAAGGCCTACCAATGAAGTAAGTTATGTCCACTTTATTTCGCCAGTCATCCTAAATGTATCCCTAAGCTTCTTATCTTGTTACAGATGAACCACCATATGTACCATCAAACTATTTTGCATTTCCTAAATAGCGAATTTTAAGGAATAAATAGCAATTCTGCACCATTCCTAATTTGCAATGAGCAAATTGCTAATTGCAAATTACCCATTCATTTCCATGGGCCAGGATGCCCATATGAATGAAGGTGCAATTGGCTCTCCGGTGTCTGTCAACATTCTAAACAGTCCGGAGCGGCCGCCATCTTGTCTCTCGGTAGGATTGAGAGACAAGAGGAGGCCAAAACAAAGGTGGAAATAACCATAAGGGGGCATAGTAGATCCTCCCTGACCCCCTAGGTTTAATGTGGAGGCTTTAAAAGGGTCCCGCGGGGCAAAAAAATAATAATTTTTTTTTGTTTTTTTGCGTGGGTAGAGCCTGGTCCGCGAACCGGGAAGCGTTCTGGGCAGCGTACTACAATGAAAAATGAATGAGAGACTTTTCAAATGCAGTATGTTAATTGATTGTTGGTTTTGTTGATTATTTTTTATTTTCTTTATTTTTTAAGCATTTTTTTTATTGTGATTGTGTTTCATAATTTATTAAACTTTCTAACATTTCATTGTCAGAAATTTCATAATTATCATGGAATATACATTGTAGTCTCTGAGGGTGTAAAATGTCCTCATTTGCAAGGAGGTTATCTACTGCTTGTACACATTGCAGTAGTTCATTGTCCCAAGTTTCATCGAAAAATTCAATGTCAATTTGATCAATTGTATCAATCAATTCTTGGCTGCTCTCTTGCAGGTCCATTTCAAAAGAAACTTGGTTTTCGCCTTCCATTTTGCCTGAAATTTGGATTAAAAAAATATATATTAGTAGAGATAGGGCAATGTTGGGAATAATTTTAGATAGGCATTTTTTATCAGTGAATTTATCTTTGGGCAGTGTATAGTATCAGAGTGGAAGTAGGAATATAAAAAAGTGTATGTGATTTAACGTAAGTAAATTCATAATTATACAAGAGAAGCCTAACTCCATCCATAACTATAACAGAGAAGTCTCTCTAAATCTATAACTACTACAGAGGGATAGTATATATCTATCAGAAAAAGTTTACCATATTAACTTATAGTGCACAATATACTTCAGTTTTAAAAATAAAAACTTACCTTTAGAAAGAAGTTGGAGGAATTAGTGAAAATACTATTGAAATGTACAGCAAGAAGTAGTAGTCAAAATGGCTGTGTTTTCTTCTCTTCCTTTATATATATTCAGGTATATAACCAATGAAATGTCAGGTAAAAAAAGTAGAAAATGAAAGTAACATTTTCATTGGTTGTCAATTCCAACACTTCAGATGTGTTGTGTGAAGTAATTTACCTCAGGGTATTTAGAGACGTCTACAGGCTAAATGACTAAATGGAATTCCAATCAAATTTGTGAAAATGGTAGGGATTGGTATGTAGTATGAGCTAATCTATATTTGGTGAAATTGTCTCCAGTGGCTTTTCTGTGAACTACTTTCCCACCTTTTTTGATGGTGCGCTTCCCAGGGAGCTACCCGGTACGCGAACCGTTGAGCGCCCCGGTTCGCGAACCTTAAGCGTTCCGGGAGTCCACCATTTTGTGTTTCGGTCGAATTAAGATACAAGATGGAGGGCAAATAATGTTTAGAATGGGTAGAAGGGGGCACGGTAGAGTTATCTTGACCCCCTAGGTTTTCTGAGGGTGGCTGAGGAGGCTTATATGTGCGAAAAAAAAATATTTTTAAAAAAAATTTCGCGAGGTTAGCTCCCGGTTCGCGTACCGGGTAGCGCCCCAGGGAGCGTACTTTGTTGAAAATTAGGGAAAAATGTTAGAGTAAAATAATAATTGTGAGTGATTAGATGTAGGGTAGCTCTGAGAAGAGCTTTTGGTTTTATGGTACATTTAGGTACTTATAAGTAGGTACCAATGCACATTCTTAAATTCAGAGTGAAAATTCTGTTGCCCTCATCTGAGAAGTGAACTCCATCTCCTCTGTAGATATCTTGCATGTAGTAACGCAAGTTATTGTTGTACAGGGAGCCCATTCCATGGTCTCTCATGTAAGCTGAAACAGATTTGTTTACATGCTTCCTCGACTTCTCAATTTGTGGACAAAATTGGTTTGACCACCTCCATTTCTGTCTTTGGCATATATTTGAATATACCAAGGCAGTCTGAGGAAAAAGTGCCATTAATTGCTCAAAGGTGTCCTTTAAAAGCATTTCCAGACCTACACCAGTCAAAGTGCCCAAGTCATTACCTCCACAGTGCACAATTAACAGGTCAGGTTTGGGCAAATGCATAAAGGTTTTCACCAATGGTATCAATTGGTGACATTTTAATCCTCTGTGGCCAAACCACTTAATTTCCACATCTTGTAAATTGAGGTTAGGTAATTTCCTGTTTTCAATGTACCTTTGAGCCCAGTGAATATAACTATGTCCAACAATCCAGACAGAAAACATGAGAGAGAAGGTTCTCCTGCAGTCAGATGAAGTGTGGCAATGAAATGGCAGTTGAAAAAATGAGAGTTTAAAATGAAAAAAAATGTGGAGTTTCTGTGTTCATGAAGCAGTAACAGTGATTGGTGGATTTTGATTGCTGAAAACAGAAAGTTAGGGTGCACGGATGTGTTCTTTGAAAGATGTATTTTGAATGGTCAATAAAAAATCATTAAATGAAAGAATGCACTGGATATGCAGGTGCACTGAGAGTTCAGAGTTCAATTGCAACATTGTTGTGTGAACTTGCAAACACCAGAAGTCTTCCAAGAGGTGGTTGCCATGCAGAAAAGGCAGAAAGGGCAGAGGGGGGAAGGGTTTTCATTTGAAAAAAAGTGAGGGAAGAGTTTTGATTGGGTGACATGAGAGATATGTGTGAAGAATTACAGCATTTCTGTGCTTTTGATAGCTGCAGACTCTGGAGTGCATACCTTTTGCTCTGCTGAAGACAAATTGGTGTGTTACTGAGACTGTTTTCAAACTCAAAGTATTTGCTAAGGTGAGAAAATATTTCTTTAATTTAGATAGAGAATAGTGTGCTTTAAGGAGAAAATTATGAATTATGTGGCGCAAATTGCTTGTAAATATGCTCCCACATGTGCATGGAAAATTTAGATTTTGAATGTTTGTGTTACATAGCCATGTTAAAAGTGATACAAACATGCTGCAAAGGCAATCAAAAAACGCTTTTATGTGTCTTAAGGACATTTTAAGTAATTTTCCCATGTGCAGTGTTTTGAAATTATGATTTGAAAATCGTTTTTGGGGAAAAGGAATTGTTTTTAAATTTATGACAAGGACATAATGGTGTATGCTTCTTTATACGGCAATTGACTGTCCATGATGTTATTTTTCCCATTTTAATGTAAGACCTTTCTCTGTGGCGCAAGTTGCTTGTAAATATGCTCCGACTTGTGCATGGGAAATTTAGATTTTAAATGTTTGTGTTACATAGCCATGTTAAAAGTGACCCAACCATGCTGGAAAGGCAATAAAAAAACACTTTCATGTGTCTTAAGGACATTTTAAGTAATTTCCCTGTGGGCAGTGTTTTCAAATTATGAATTGAAAATCGTTTTTGAGGTAAAGGAATGTTGTTAAAATTTATGTGCGCCATATGCCCCCAAATTTCTTTTTCAGGGGTGCAGCAGGGTGTTCTTGAGACACCCCTGCACCTTTGGAAAAATTCCTAATTTGCGATGAGCTAATTGCTAATCGCAAATTGCACCTTCATTCCTATGGGCCTCCTGCTCCATGGAAATGAATGGGTAATTTGCAATTAGCAATTTGCTCATCGCAAATTAGGAATGGTAAAGAATCGCTATTTATTCCTTAAAATTCGCTATTTTGGAAATGCAAAATAGTTATATGATACATATGGCGGTTGATGTCTAACAAGATAAGAAGCTTAGGGATACATTTATGATGACTGGCGCAATGAAGTGGACATCACTTACTTCATTGGTAGAGCTTTACATGTATTATGTCCTCTGTATTCTTCATCAAGCGTAACTTTAATCTGCAATCCTGAGTAGGCCTCACCTTAAACAAACCTCTGGATAGGCCACACCTTATCGTCATCCTGAATTAATCATTTAAAATGCTAGGGACAGATTTATGATAGGTGTATGCCTCTTTTGCGCCACTT
The DNA here is from genome assembly GCF_964261635.1 of Lissotriton helveticus. Taxonomy (NCBI): domain Eukaryota; kingdom Metazoa; phylum Chordata; class Amphibia; order Caudata; family Salamandridae; genus Lissotriton; species Lissotriton helveticus. Next base: position 44,965,271 of record NC_136063.1, read on the forward strand.
ACAAAACACTGTCCACGGGGAAATGACTTAAAATGTCCTTAAGACACATGAATGTGTTTTTTTAAAGCGTTTGCAATTTTTTGGGGTGACTTTTAACATGGCTATGTGACTCAAACAGTCAAAATCTAAATTCACCATGCACAGGTGGGAGCATATTTACAAGGAATGTGCTCTATGGGGAAAGGTCTTATAATGTAATATGGGAAAAATGACATCAGAGACACTGAAATGCCTTATAGAGAAGCATACACCATTATGTCCTTGTCATAAATTTGCAAACCATTACTTTTCCCCAAAAACGATTTTCAAATCATAATTTGGAAACACTGCACATGTGGAAATTACTTAAAATGTCCTTAATTCAAAATTTGCTATTCCTTATTTTGCGATTGCACTGAAGGATTTGCACATTTTGCGATTCCTTAAATGCAATGTATCAAACAAAAAATATGTAAAAAATGATATTAAGGATTTGGAAACTACCACCAACTTCTAGTTTGTGGTAATTTGCGAATTCTTTTCAAAAAGCATTTTTTTCCAAAAAACAAAAGGTGCCATATGACGCCTATACATGTCCTTAGGGCATGTATGTGTGCCATATGCCCCCAAATTTCTTTTTCAGGGGTGTAGCAGGGTGTTCTTGAGATACCCCTGCACGCTTGAAAAAATTCCTATTTTGTGATGAGCTAATTGCTAATCGCAAATTGCAACCTTCATTCCTATGAGCCTCCTAGTCCATGGAAATGAATGGGTAACTTGCAATTAGCAATTTGCTCATTGCAAATTAGGAATGGTAAAGAATTGCTATTTATTCCTTAAAATGTGCTATTTAGGAAATGCAAAATAGTTTGATGGTACATATGGTGGTTCATCTGTAACAAGATAAGAAGCTTAGGGATACATTTATGATGACTGGCGCAATAAAGTGGACATTACTTACTTCATTGGTAGGCCTTTACATGTATTATCTCCTCTGTATTCTTCATCAAGCGTAACTTTAATCTGCAATCCTGAGTAGGCCTCACCTTAAACAAACCTTTGGATAGGCCACACCTTATTGTCATCCTGGATTAATCATTTAAAATGCTAGGGACAGATTTATGATAGGTGTATGCCTCTTTTGTGCCACTGTGCGTCACTTTTATGATGCAGCGGCGGTGCTAATTTGCAATTAGCAATTTGCTCATTGCAAATTAGGAATGGTAAAGAATTGCTATTTATTCCTTAAAATTTGCTATTTAGGAAATGCAAAATAGTTTGATGGTACATATGGTGGTTCATCTGTAACAAGATAAGAAGCTTAGGGATACATTTATGATGACTGGCGCAATAAAGTGCACATTACTTACTTCATTGGTAGGCCTTTACATGTATTATCTCCTCTGTATTCTTCATCAAGCGTAACTTTAATCTGCAATCCTGAGTAGGCCTCACCTTAAACAAACCTCTGGATAGGCCACACCTTATCGTCATCCTGGATTAATCATTTAAAATGCTAGGGACAGATTTATGATAGGTGTATGCCTCTTTTGTGCCACTGTGCGTCACTTTTATGATGCAGCGGCGGTGCAAAAGATTTGCTATGAGGCGACAACATTACAAATTGATGCATTTAGGCAGATATGTCATGGTGTAAAAAAAATGTACCACATGAAACCGATGCAGCAGTGATGCAAAAGATGCACCATGTCGCAAGACAGGCCTCACTTGGGGCCATATGTATCAAGCTAATTAGCATTCGCAAAGATCAAAATTCTACGAATTTCGGCCTTTGCGAATGTTAATTAGACAAATGGTATGTATCAAACAAGTTTGATGCAAAATAAGGAGTAGCAAAATTTGCTATTCCTTATTTTGCAATTGCACTGAAGGATTTGCAAATTTTGTGACTACTTAAATGCAATGTATCAAACAAAAAATATGTAAAAAATGACATTAAGGATTTGGAAACTATTGTGGTAAATTGGTGGTAATTTGTGAATTCTTTTCAAAAAGCTTTTTTTCAAAAAAACAAAAGGTGCCATATGACGCCAACACATGCCCTTAGGGCATGTATGTGTGCCATATGCCCCCAAATTTATTTTTCAGGGGTGCAGCAGGGTGTTCTTGAGACACCCCTGCACCCTTGGAAAAATTCCTAATTTGTGATGAGCAAATTGCTAATCGCAAATTAAACCTTCATTCCTATGAGCCTCCTAGCCCATGGAAATGAATGGGTAACTTGCAATTAGCAATTTGCTCATTGCAAATTAGGAATGGTAAAGAATTGCTATTTATTCCTTAAAATTCGCTATTTAGGAAATGCAAAATAGTTTGATGGTACATATGGTGGTTCATCTGTAACAAGATAAGAAGCTTAGGGATACATTTATGATGACTGGCGCAATAAAGTGCACATTACTTACTTCATTGGTAGGCCTTTACATGTATTATCTCCTCTGTATTCTTCATCAAGCGTAACTTTAATCTGCAATCCTGAGTAGGCCTCACCTTAAACAAACCTCTGGATAGGCCACACCTTATCGTCATCCTGGATTAATCATTTAAAATGCTAGGGACAGATTTATGATAGGTGTATGCCTCTTTTGTGCCACTGTGCGTCACTTTATGATGCAGCGGCGGTGCAAAAGATTTGCTATGAGGCGACAACATTACAAATTGATGCATTTAGGCAGATATGTCATGGTGTAAAAAAAACGTACCACATGAAACCGATGCAGCAGTGATGCAAAAGATGCACCATGTCGCAAGATAGGCCTCACTTGGGGCCATATGTATCAAGCTAATTAGCATTCGCAAAGATCAAAATTCTACGAATTTCGGCCTTTGCGAATGTTAATTAGACAAATGGTATGTATCAAACAAGTTTGATGCAAAATAAGGAGTAGCAAAATGTGCTATTCCTTATTTTGCAATTGCACTGAAGGATTTGCAAATTTTGTGACTACTTAAATGCAATGTATCAAACCAAAAATATGTAAAAAATGACATTAAGGATTTGGAAACTATTGTGGTAAATTGGTGGTAATTTGTGAATTCTTTTCAAAAAGCTTTTTTTCAAAAAAACAAAAGGTCCCATATGACGCCAACACATGCCCTTAGGGCATGTATGTGTGCCATATGCCCCCAAATTTCTTTTTCAGGGGTGCAGCAGGGTGTTCTTGAGACACCCCTGCACCCTTGGAAAAATTCCTAATTTGTGATGTGCAAATTGCTAATCGCAAATTAAACCTTCATTCCTTTGAGCCTCCTAGCCCATGGAAATGAATGGGTAACTTGCAATTAGCAATTTGCTCATTGCAAATTAGGAATGGTAAAGAATTGCTATTTATTCCTTAAAATTCGCTATTTAGGAAATGCAAAATAGTTTCATGCTACATATGGCGGTTCATCTGTAACAAGATAAGAAGCTTAGGGATAGATTTATGATGACTGGTGCATCACCAGGGATGTGTCAGTCATCCTGCGCCGCTGTTCCGCCACCCATGGTGTGCTGCATTTAGAATGCGGGGAATCATGGGGCAAAAATGGCACAGATGCGTGACGTATCTGTGCTGTAAAGGTAGTGATTGCTGGAGTTGTATCGCAAGTGCGATGCAGCTCAAGCAAGGCTCAGGGGTGCCCCATCTCCACAATGTTGCGTCAAGACCTATGCCTGCTTAAAGCAGGCGCAGGGTTTTGACGAAGCTTTCTCCTATCTGATTGTAAATACGGCACACCATGGGTGGCAGAGTAGTGGTGCACGTTAACTGGTGCATGCCTGGGGATGTGCCATTTAACATAAATCTGCCCCTTTACATTTAAGTATGTGCAGGACACACAGAGTCGGTGAGGCTTATCCAAGGTTAAGAAGAGATGAGTCCTGTTCACTGAAAATTTAGACATAGTCTTCACCTGCTCAGCATTGCTGGACATGGCTAAATAATAGCTGCAAAATATTACTCTTGTTAAACAATTTTACTATTATAATCTCTGAGATTTGTCTCTTACTCTGCAACATCTCATTGTTGTTATCTTTCTTTAAAGATAAAGACAACCTCAACATGAGCGACAATCTGCAATCAGTTGATTTTGACCTCATCATTGAACTTGTAATTGAAACATCAGTGGATGTTGATCCCTTGGATGATTTAAATCCTGAGGATGAAGAAGAGCGTGATGAGGATGCAGATTTGTCCGAATTATATGAAATAGGATGGGAAGCTGACCTGCTTGAGCCTATGGAAATATAAACATTTATTTTTAAAATTTATAATTAATAAAAAGTAAAAAGGTAAACCGTTTAATTTAAAAATAAAGACACCTTCAAAAGCAGGTTATGTGTAGTGTCTTCAATAAAATATTAAAATATGCTCATAAAATTAGATCAGATTCACATATAAAATAGCACAGGTAACATAAATATAAATGTCATTTCTTTTCTGCTATTTCTGTATTGTAAATTTGCAAGGACTAAAAAATCTTCTATTTAAAATGTCAAGTAGTGTGTTAAGTTTTTTATCACTGTTATTGTTTTACTGTTTGGTAATAATGGTTAATAACATTTTTTATTATATTTTACCACAGATTCAACTGCAGATCATTTCAAGATTTCACCATGCCAACAATAGAAAGACAGAGAAAGGCTGCAAAACGTCAAAGACAGCAGGTGAAAGAAAATAAGCAGCAGTCCTCTAACAAAAAGATTTGTCAAGTCACGAAGAAAGCACCGGGTAAGAGCACAAAATATTTCATAAGAAATATGTGTAGTAATAAAAATATTACTACAGAAAATGTTTCAGTCCATAAAACGAGAAGGAATTCAAATGGAAAGGAAAGGCCAATCAAAAATGTTACTGCTAGAGCAAGAGATAACTCTGTGCATGATAGTAGAAGGAAACAACAGTTTAGGGAGATTCGTAAACGAATGTTCCGCAACAGGATAATTGGCAATTTGTTAAAAAATATTAAGAAAGGTCAACAGAAACTGGTTTTTTATAAGAGAAAAAAAAAGTTGAGAAAGTTATTGATCAGGCATTTGAAATTAAACGTAAGTTATTTATTTTGATAATCAATAGAATTAGGAAGCTAAACAAGGCAATTTATGATTTCAAAAGAAATAGTAGATGGAAGAGAATAGTTAATCGTAGTAATTTTTGTGAAGTTTTTTCTGGAGAATGGATGCATAATTCAAGCTGTGAGGCATTTTTTAATGAGGAGAGTTATTTCCAGGATAATGATTTGGTGCATGCAGTTGACACCAGTGGTCGTGCTTATGAAGTGAAAGATGGTTGTCCAGTTGAAAAAGAAAAACTTGTGACAACAGAGGCAGAAGAGGTGTTAGGTAATGAGGTTTTAGGAAGACGTGCTAAGGGTCCTGTGTACACCTGGAAGTGTAGTAGTATTTGCAGTGTGCGACAGGATTCCATCAATTTGCTTTGTGATTTTGTACGGTCATTTAATAAGAAAAGTTTGAAGCAGAAAATAAGGTTGTTGCAAGAATTAGATCCTTGCAGAGTAAGAGAAGTGACAGGTTTGCATGGTCATTCACTGGCTTGTCTTTCCAGGAGAGTATGCCAGAGTGTTTTTCATCATTTCAGGATGCTAGCAGTGCATCATAATAAAGTGAGGAAATTAGTTAGAATGTTGTATTATGCTAAGAGTCCAGCAATTATGCTTAAACAATTATGCGCTGCTCTTTTGCATGGTTCTGAAATAGATGTGAAGAATATATGTGAAGAAATTGAGTTTTGTTACTTTGGAAGTAAAGAGGAGAATGTTGAAATTGAGCAAGAAGAAGAGGGTCATGTGGAAGATAGTGTACAGGTTTCCAGTACAGATAATTTCCAGAGGGAAATTGCGACGTTTGAGGTGAAATCAAGTGAGAGGCCTAATTTCACTTGTGTGTGTTGTCGACGCACTTATTATAAGAATCAGACTAAGTTAGTGGATTTATATGCAAAAAGTGAAAGGGAAAATAATAGTGAATGGAAGGATTTCGCAACATACTTGATGGTAGAAAATTGTTTTGATTTGGGATTGGATCAACGTGTGTGTAGTTATTGTTGTTGCAAATTAAATCAAAACCAGATGCCTGCTAGAGCAGTTCATAATAATCTGGAATTGGTTGAGATTCCTTCTGAATTGAAGGATTTAAATACTTATGAATCTATTTTGATTCAAAGTATCCATCCCTTTCAGGCTATTGTAAGAATGGAGCCAAAGACAGGGAAATTGCCTCCATCAGATTTACAGAGAGGATTAAAGGGAAGAGTTGTTTATTTGCCTCTAGATTTGAAGAAAAACATTAACACAATTGGAGTAGAAAAAGTGGAAGAGGAACCTCTGGTTATCTTAGTTAATGGGGTTCCGACAAAGAATAAGAAAATATGGCAAGATTTAGTAGATGTTAGGAAAGTTAAAAAGGCAACATTGTATTTGAAAAAAAATAATAAATACTATAAGAATGTATATGTTGCAGAAGAGGAAGTAAGTGAGGAAGAGGATAGCGATTTGTGTGCTGGTCAAATTGAGAAAGTAGAACCCTCTACTAGTGAAGAAATATATGAACATTATAGTGTTCATCCTTTGCATTCCAAGGAAGTCATGGGGAATGCTATTGAGTTGTTTCAAATGAAACAAGCCAAAGGGAGTCCCATTAGTGTTTGGGAGGAAAGTTTGGAAGCTCGGTGTTTCCCACAGCTTTTTCCAACAGGTCAGGGAGGAAGATATGATGAGCGACCTCATCAAATTCCTGCTTCTGAATACCGGACTTTGCGATTGTATGCAGGAGATGCTAGGTTTCGACAATGCATTCCTTATTTGTTTCATCTCCTGTTTGAAAGCGATCTGTCTGGACTGTCATATGCAGTGAACCACATCTTGAAAAGTGGTATACACATGCAAAACATCTCAGCAAGTGACTTTATGGATAAAGTCAATGTCCAAGACAGTATTTTGGATTCTCACCTGATTAATCTCATGGTGTGTCAGCGTGGTACTAATGAGTACTGGTACCGTCGTCATGGTGATTTAAAATGTATGCTGAGGAACTTAGGTACTCCCACATGGTTCCTCACTCTGAGCTGTGCCGAGTATGGCTGGGAAGACTTACTTGAATTTCTACGAGAGGCAAATGCTAACGTAGATAACATCGAATTCAAGACACCCGGAGAACTGTGCTCTTTGGATCCAGTCAATGTATGTAGGTACTTCAATCATAGATTTGAAGCTATGATGTCTTTCATCATGAATAAGAAGAATCCACCTCTTGGAGAGGTGTTGGATTTCTTCTGGAGAAAGGAGTACCAAGCAAGAGGTGCTCCTCATATACATATGTTGCTGTGGATCAAGGATGCACCTAAATTTGGAACGGATCCAGAAGACTCAGTGATGAGTTTCATCCAACAGTATTCTACGTGTGCTGTTCCAAACGCAAAGGAGAAGAAAAGCCTAAGAGAAAAAGTTCTGCGTTTCCAAAGCCATCGATGTGGAAAGTACTGCCGTCGTAAATTCCGAAACAAGGACAAGTTCTACACTAAATGTCGTTTCGGCTTTCCACGACCGGTGATTTCTAAAGGAAGAGTAAACAGTTTGATGTCTTCGCTGCGACACAATGTCATGAAGAAATCACCTAAAAACACTTACAATTTGAAGAGGAACGAAGAGTCCAAGTACATCAACGACTACAACCCGGTGATTTTGTCCATGTGGAATGCTAACATGGATATACAGTTTGTGGCTGATAACTGTATGGCTGTGGCTCGGTATGTGACGTCTTACATCACCAAAAAAGAGAAGACAGAATTGAAGGATATGTGGGAGGACATTTCCCATGAAAAGAGCCTCAGCAAGAAGTTGTACAGTTTCAGTCTGAAGATGTTGTCGCATCGAGAAATCGGAGCGTACGAATGTTCTGACCGGTTGTCTTCAGCAAGTCTCTATGCCAAGTCCAGGAGTATCGTTTGGGCGAGTCTTGGTCTTGCTGCAACGCGTAATCGAGTTCTCAAACCTGTGCGGGAAATTGAGTATTTGGCGGAAAAGGAGCCAAACAGTACCGACATTTTGAAGACCAACATGTTGGATACATATTATCCAAATCGAAGCATTCACCTCGAGAATGTTTGTCTGTATGAGGTTCTTCAAAATTACATATTCAAGAGGAACATCAAAGAAGATACTGAGAAAGGAGTGTATGCTGTAATAGGAAGTGAGGGATGTCTGGTCAAGCAAAGAAAATGCCACTTGGTAAACCATCGAAAATTGAGTGGCGAATCTCCTGAAAAAAAGGAGTTTTTCTATTTAGCACTTTTGCAACTTTTCAAGCCTTGGCGTGCAGAAGAGGAACTGCTTGGAGATTTCCTCTGTTACGAAGACTCTTTCAATGCCGCCAAGGAGACCATAGAATGTCCTGCTTTTCCCAAATATGTAGAAATGTTGAATGCGGAAATTGAGCAGGAAGCAACGATTGCAGCCGAGATTGCCAGAGACAGTTCTCAGGACAGTCAGAGTTCTGCTTCATTGAGTCAGGATCCACTAGGGGGACCTGTTATTGAAAATGAAGCTGCCACTGCTATGAATGAAGTGGAAAGAGCCATGGCACATGCTCAAGAGGATGCGGTTAACTTAGAAGAGTTGGAAAGACAACTCAACGTTGAGCAGAGGAAAATATATGACGAAGTTACCATGCAAATTGATCATGGATTAAGTCATGATAAGAAAGAGTGCTCATGTACGTCGTTGAAGCCTGTCCGACTGTACGTGAGTGGAGAAGCGGGAACTGGAAAAAGTTTCCTCATTAAAGCAATTTCATGCTATTTGCAGGAAAGGACAGAGTCATCGCTGTCTTGTGTTGTCACTGCTCCAACTGGACTGGCAGCACATAATATTAAAGGGATTACTTTACATCGTTTACTGATGCTGCCAGTGGAGCATGACAACAAATTACAATATCACAAGCTATCTGGAGATGCTTGTTTTGAAGTTTCAAGAATCTTGAGGAAAATGAAACTTCTTATCATTGACGAAGTAAGCATGGTTTCCAATGTCATGCTTGCCTTTGTGCATTTGAGGATGCAAGAAGTTCTCAAAACAGAGTATGATGTGTTATTTGGTGGCAAACACATCATTGTTTTCGGAGATCTTCTGCAGCTGACACCAGTGAAAGGGCAACCTGTGTTCAAAATGCTCACGCATGAAGATACCAGGAAGTGCCTAGGCAGGATTGGCAACGTCAATATATGGTTAAACTTCAATTATGCTGAACTGCATGAAAATATGCGTCAGGCGAAGGATGAAGTTTACAAGACTATTCTACAAGATGTTAGAATTGGAAAAGTGACCGAGCATGGGAAAGAAGCTTTACATGCACGATTACTGTCAAATTTATATCCAGAACAAGATGTTGTGCCTGAGAATATTTTTCAGAAAATTACTGAGAAGAAATCTGGAATATGTTTGATGCCAACTCCTGCAGAATGTGCCAAATTTAACAACAAAATGTTGCATTTAGAAAAGCAAGAGATTGTGAAACTGGAAGCTATTGATAGAGTAGAGCATATGGGATCAACAATTATTTTGTCTGAGAATCTGAAAACAAAATTGGATTCATTAGAGAAGAGTATATCTAAAACTGCAGGTTTTGAAAAGACTCTGAATGTGTGCTTGAACTGCCGTATAATTTTAAGAAGGAATTTACATGTTGAAAGAGGTCTGGTAAATGGATCAATGGGTAATGTTGTTGATTTTGTGAAATACAGAAATAGAGATGGAATTGAATTTTTAAAAATTAAATTTGATGGCATTGAGGAAGTACAGCTAATTGGTCGTTGTTCTGCTAGATTTTTGCTTGTAAAAGACTTATATGTTCGCCGTAAGCAGTTTCCTGTTTGCTTGGCATATGCGGTGACAATTCATAAATCGCAAGGTTTAAGTGTAGACAGTGCATTGGTGAATATTGGCAGTTCTGTGTTCAAGGACGGTATGGCATATGTGGCATTGTCACGAGTTAGAACTTTATCGGGATTGTACTTGATTGAGTGTGATGTCACAAACATTTGTGCGGATCTAGATTGTGTTAAGGAATACAATAGGTTAAGAAGAGAGTATGCGCCACATTTGCCTCAGTATCCTTTGTTTGAGAAACGTGTGGTAGGCCGGAAACGAAGAAATGTGACCAATACTGGGGAGGTTGTAGCAAAAAGACAAAAAGTCAATGAACCTAAAATTACAAGCAGAAACAAAAAGGATTCTGTTGAAGATGTTGTTGGTTTTCAGTGTGAAAACAGTTCTGGTGTCAACTGCTATGCTAATGTAGTGGTTAATGTTTTGTTTTCTCTAGAAAATGTAAAAGAAGAGATTGTGGTCAATTCTGATCAAAGATTTTGCAGTTTGTTAAATTCTGTGTTAGAGAAATGTAGCACTGATAGAAGAAACATAGAAAGTGTGTCTGAAATTCGAAATCTGTTAGACAGATGTTCAGGGCAAACACAATTCTCTCAAAATATTCAGCAAGATTGTCAGGAGTTTTTAATGTATATGCTTGATGTATTACATGCTGAAGGTGTAGATGTAGATCAGCTGTTTGGGCTTTCTTATCAATGGCAGCATGACTGCGAGAACTGTATGGTATCAAGTACTACTAGTGTAGACTCAGAAAGATTTATATATTTAACTTTGCCAGACAGTAAATCAGTCTCTTTTAATAAGCTAGTAAAAGCAGCTGATCACAACATGGAGTGTAGCCAATGTAAATCTGAAATGATGTCCACATTATTTATACGAACATATGGTCAGTATGTAATTTTAATGTTCCAACGATGTAGGCCTGATGGAACAAAATTGACAACTTTAATAAAAAATTTTGTAGCTTCGCAGTTGTCAATATCAGGAAGGACTTTTGTAACTGCAGCAATTATATATCATGACGGCCCTTCAATAACATCAGGACATTACACAGCTTATTTAAAGTCTAGAAATGGCTGGTCATTCTGCAATGATTCTGTTTTAATTTTTAAAAAAAAATTGCCGTATGACCTTAAAAACTCTTACCTGGTGTTTTTAAAACCAAAATTTTAGGGAAATAATCTCAGGATGTGCTCTGTGGAATTTCAAGAAGTTCTAATGGCTCCTACACAATTTGGCCTTGAGGATAAGTGTAGTTCAGAGACATAACTTCTAACCATAAGACTGGACGTCATGGAGAAATACGTGCACTTTGAATGAGTTCAGAAAAACTGTTTCTTTTTATAAGCTAATTGAAGCAGCCAATCAAAACATGGAGTAGAGGGAATGTAAGTCTGCAATGCTGTCTACTGTTTTACATTGCTTTGTGATTAAAAGTGATGTAGAGAAATAAATAATTGTAGTAGTCATAGAGGTAGTGTAAGTCTGCTTCATAGTAAGCAGTATCAGTGTCATAGGAAATGTAGAACATGACTGAGCAAGAAGGGGAAGATATTACTATTCCAGGATTGTGAAAATGATCTTCAACATTTTAATTCTGAAAGTTGCGGAAATGCCAAATGACGGGATTGGCTTACAAGAAATCCAAGAGTTAAAAATGGCTCTGACAAGATTTGGCCTTGTGGAAACTTGTGGTAGAGAGCAAGAAGTCATTTATTGCATGTAACGTGTTTTTAAAAACGATGGAGATTTTCTTTCAGAAAGTGGCGGGCTGAAAGTAATAACAGCACAAAAGAGTGTAAGCTGTTCATAGGACATCCTTTGACGTCATGGAAAGTAAGTTAACTTTAAGGAGTTCTGAATTCTGATTTCTTATGTTGTATGGGTTTTTTAAACACAATCATTTTGATTGTGTTTTTTTTCCCCGCTGTTACATGATGAATACCTTCAAGTCACTGATTTAAGTGAAATTTGATACATTCTGAGAACAGCAAAAATAAACCATTTAACATGTATAATTAATGTTCTACTTTTTGTACTTATGATATACATTTAGAAATGTGAGGTAGATATGGAGAAACTGAGGCTTCTGTAAGTGTCAAAGTTAATGCTTACAGTGCTGCACTTCTGGGTACTGTTTTTTTTAAAAAACTGAATAGGCCTCACCTTAAAGAAACCTCTTGAAAGGACACATCTTATTTGTATCCTGAAAGAATCATTTAAAATGTTAGACACAATTTTATGATGGCTTTACATCTTTTTTGCGCTGCTATTGCATCACTATTGTGAGACATCAGCAGTGCAAAAGATGCACCATGTTCCAAAATAGGCCTCACTTCATCAGCATCAAGATACTGTTTGTTTAAAATATATATCTTTAGGATTGTGTAGGGGACGTATAGCAGCAGAGGCTTCTGTAAATCTCAAAGTTTTTGAAAAACTGTTTCTTCTTGAACCTTTTCCCTTGTCTTTTCAAATTTTTAAATACATGTTTTAATATTTTTGAAATGTTTCTTCTCTCTTTTACAGATTGAAAGTATGAAAAAATATTTGAAAAAGTTAACAAGAATTATAAGGTAAATGTTTTCTACTCTTTTAACCCGCAATCCACTGCTGATGATGTCACTGACTATGTCATGAATGATGTAATAAGTGGACATGACATACTTCATTGGTAGGCCTTCACATGTATTAATGCATACACTGCTGCACTTCTGCGTACTGTTTCATATGCTGAACTACATCTGCACTATGAGATACCTAAGCAAAGGCAACACAGGTGATGTGATTGTGAAATGAGCAAAAGAAACTCCACGTTTTTCAATTACATTACTTGTGTTTTCTAAGTTTACGGATGACATTGTGCAGATGAACTTTAGGTCTGTCTATGGACACAGAAGAGGTCTGGCCGTTGTTCAAGAGTGAAGTGGACATGTTTTACTTCAATGGTAGGCCTTCACATGTATTATCTCCTCTGTATTCTTCAACAAGCATAAATTTGATATGCAACCCTGAGTAGGCCTCATCTTAAGCAAACTTTTGGAGAGGACACACCTTATCGTCATCCTGAATCAATCATTTAATCTATCACATTTAACATCTATTAGTTCTACTGCTTCATTTCTTTAATCCTTACTTTCCTGCGTTTGCTACTTCTCTCATTCCTTTCTCTATTACTTAATTAGTCTACTCCTTCCAGTATTTTTCTCAGTCCCTCTCTTCTCATACTTCTTCATTATTATTCACTCATTCTGTCTCTATTAATGTTACTGTTTCTGAATGATCTCAAAATTTTTTTTAAACAAGAACAGTAAGTATAAGGATAGGAAACAGACATTTATGTTACAAGAAAGACAGCTATAGGAAGTAAACAAAAGATACTGTTACTCGCAATCCACTGCTGATGATGTCACTGACCATGTCAAGAATGATATAATATGTGACATGATCAGAAGTGGATTGCGGGTAACAGTATGTTTTCTTTACTCCCTGTAGCTGTCTTTCTTGTAACATAACTGTCTGTTTCCTTCCCTTATACTTACTGTTCTTTTTAAAAAAAAAAATTTTTGGTTCGCTCCTGGTTCGCGTACCTGAGTGCGAACTGGAAGCGAACTAAAAGAAATAGAGGTTGGCAGAGTTTCAAAAATTCTACCAATTTTTTTTATAATGGGGAGGTAGTTCTGAAAAGAACATTTTTTATATTTTTTTTGTTTTTTCTGAACATTTTGTAATTTTTTTGTTTTTTGGGGGGGAGGGGGGAAACAAAAATGATTCATTGAAAAGGGCTCAACAGGAGCAACGAAAAAAAGAAGAATTTATTTTTTGGGGCGTTTCGGGCAAACATGATTATTGATAGCTCTCATTATAAGAGTAATGCTACTTTCTCGGTAGCAAAGTGTTTGGCTGCACCACACGCACACTTGCTTTACTTCCCCCATGTCCATTTGAATGTTCGGGATCACCTCCCTCGCCTCTGGTCCCGATACTTCTTTGACAACAGATCTTCTCACCATTGCCAGGGGATTTTGCTGTTCATCACGAAGCTGGGCAGCACTATAATTATTTGGGTGCCACCTACTCATATGCCTGTGCATCGTATAATTTCCGAAGCTGTATTTCTTGTCAGTGCCCCTTGAAAGTCGATCGTCGCAAATACGGCAAAACACATATCTGGCATTGACTTTTTTTTGCCCTGCTGGAAATTTAAAAAATTGCCAGATGTAGTTATCTTTTCTATTGTACCTCCTGGGCTCCTCTGGCAAAAACTCAGGCTCTTCCTCCTCTTGCTCCTCTTCTTGATCTTCCTCTTCTTCTATGATTGCTTGAGCAGGTGGTCCTTTCTTCCCTTGAGGAGGTGGGGGTGGTGGTGGGGGAACACTAGCTGAAGCAACAATGGAAGCCATTTCTCTAGAATGTAAAAGGGTCTTTCTCTCACCAAGATGAAAGTCAGAGTGAGGAAAGAAGGAGGGGTTTTCATCATTTGGGAAAAGCAAAAGTTCTCAACCAATGAAAAGTGTTATTTTTAAGTCACCTGACCTAGCCTTCCATCATTATGAAACCAAAAGTGAAATGAACCAATGAAAAGTTTTATTGCCAAGTCACATGACCTCTCACGCTCATGTTACGCGCTGCGGAACGCTCCCCGGTTAGCTTCCGGGTCGCTGCGCTTCGCGCCTCGGTCCGCGCCCCGGGACACTTCCGGGTGCGCTAACGCGATACGTCACAAGACGCATTTCGCGGCAACGCGATACGTCGCGCTTTCGCGCCGCGCCGCGGATCGCTTCCGGGGAGCTGCGTTTCGCGCCTCGGTCCGCGCCCCGGGGCACTTCCGGGTGCGCTAACGCAGTACGTCATAAGACGCATTACGCGGCAACGCGATACCGTCACTATGTTGATTTCTTATCGGTTCGCGGACCGGGTCGCGGCATCTATTTGAGCTAACGGAAAGCTTCCCGGTTCGCGGACCGGGAGCGAAACAAAAAAAATATTTAAAAAAAATTATTAATAAACATATAAAATATATTTTTGTATTTAAAGAAGAATACATTTTACAGCTATAGATATTAGCTTTTAAAAAACCAATGAAATTCATTGAAAAAACCATAGGTTATAGACCATATATAGTTAGGAATTTGCATTTACAAAACCTTGAAAATTCACTGAAAAAACCATAGGTTATAGACCATATATAGTTAGGAATTAGCATTTAAAAAACCTTATTTTACTCACACAAAACCAATGAAATTCCATATATAGTTAGTTGTACTAACTATATATCACGCACCCGCAATCCACTGCTGATCATGTCACATATGACATCATTCATGACATGGTCAGTGACATCACTGATGACATCACTGATGACATCTCAAATGACATCACTGATGACATCACTGATGACATCTCAAATGACATCACTGATGACATCACTGATGACAACATCCAGTGACTGTATTTTTCTGTAAAGTTAAAATATGTCTTACATATTTAAGAATGAGTGGATGTATAAGTGTCTGGATGAAGGATTTAGTAGGTGCATGACTGACTGTATGAGTGAGTGGTTAAATGTGTCTCACTCAGTGCATGGGTTAGTGACTAAACTGTCTTAATTTGTGCATCATTATGTCTGTTGTTCTGTAAACTGCTGCATATGTTGATCAGTAGCTATATGAGTAACTATATGGGTTATTGATTGGTTGCCCAAGCATTTGTATGGGAGACTGAGAGTGTGTGTGGGTGGCTGGGAGGTGTATGACTCTGTGCATAGATGTATGGGTTCAAAAGTGCATGTGGAAACAGCTGTATGGGTGGTTGACTGTGTGCATGACTGTATTGGTGAGTGAATAGATATCTCAGTGCTACATGTCAAAGTAAGTACATATGTAAAATACAGTACATGTGAGAGTTGACATATATAAATAACTGTGCATAAGAGCCAGTGAATGTGTGAGTGGCTGTATGGATCATTGTGCTCTTGTTTCCAGGATTGTATAAGTGAGTAAATATGTTTTAGTATATGTTTGAATAAGTAAGGTGTGTATAACTGTATAGTTGTGAAAATGGAGCTGTGATTGATTCTTTGCATGACTGACTAGGTGTGTAAGTAACTCCATGAATGAGTGACAGTCTGTGAGTGTCTGTTTACACTGAGTGTATCTAAGGTTATATTAGAGTCTGAAGAGGTTCATCGTATTATCACATGAATGTTGTCATCAGTGATGTGATCATTAATGTCAAATGAGATTTTATCAGTGATGTCATCAGTGATGTCATTTGAGATGTCATCAGTGATGTCATCAGTGATGTCATTTGAGATGTCATCAGTGATGTCATCAGTGATGTCACTGACCATGTCATGAATGATGTCATATGTGACATGATCAGCAGTGGATTGCGGGTGCGTGATATATAGTTAGTACAACTAACTATATATGGAATTTCATTGGTTTTGTGTGAGTAAAATAAGGTTTTTTAAATGCTAATTCCCAACTATATATGGTGTATAACCTATGGTTTTTTCAGTGAATTTTCAAGGTTTTGTAAATGCAAATTCCTAACTATATATGGTCTATAACCTATGTTTTTTTTCAATGAATATATATATATATATTCACTGAAAAAACCATAGGTTATAGACCATATATAGTTAGGAATTAGCATTTACAAAACCTTGAAAATTCACTGAAAAAACCATAGGTTATAGACCATATATAGTTAGGAATTAGCATTTAAAAAACCTTATTTTACTCACACAAAACCATTGAAATTCCATATATAGTTAGTTGCACTAACTATATATCGCGCACCTGCAATCCACTGCTGATGATGTCACATATTACATCATTCATGACATGGTCAGTGACATCACTGATGACATCACTGATGACATCTCAAATGACATCACTGATGACATCACTGATGACAACATCCAGTGACTGTATGTTTCTGTAAAGTTAAAATATATCTTACATATTGAAGAATGAGTGGATGTATAAGTGTCTGGATGAAGGATTTAGTAGGTGCGTGACTGACTGTATGAGTGAGTGATTAAATGTGTCTCACTGAATGCATGGGTTAGTGACTAAACTGTCTTAATTTGTGCATCATTATGTCTGTTGTTCTGTAAACTGATGCATGTGTTGATCATTAGCTATACGAGAGGCTATATGTGTTATTAATTGCTTGCCCAAGTATTTCTATGGGAGATTGAGTTTGTGTGGGGGTGGCTGAAAGGTGTGTGACTCTATGCATAGATGTGTGAACAGTTTATTCACTAGGTGTATGAGTTCAAGAGTGCATGTGGAAACAGCTACATGGGCAGTTGACTGTGTGCATGAGTGTATTGATGAGTAAATGGATATCTCAATGCTACATGTCATAGTAAGTACATATGTAAAACACAGTACATGTGAGAGTTGGCATATATAAATAACTGTGCATGAGAGCCACCGAATGAGTGAGTGGTTGTATCGATCATTGTGAACTTGTATCAGGGATTGTATAAGAGAGTAAATATGTGTTAGTATATGTTTCAATAAGTAAGGTGTGTTTAACTGTATAGTTGAAGAAATGGAGATGAGATTGTTTCTTTGCATGACTGACTGGGTGTGTGAGTAACTCCATGGATGAGTGGAAGTGTGTGAGTGTCTGTATACACTGAGTGTATCTAAGATTATATTAGAGTCTGAAGAGGTTTATCGTATTAGCACAAGAATGATGTCAAATGAGATGTCATTAGTGATGTCATCAGTGATGTCATTTGAGATGTCATCAGTGATGTCATCAGTGATGTCACTGACCATGTCATGAATGATGTAATATGTGACATCATCAGCAGTGGATTGCAGGTGCGCGATATATAGTTAGTGCAACTAACTATATATGGAATTTCAATGGTTTTGTGTGAGTAAAATAAGGTTTTTTAAATGCTAATTCCTAACTATATATGGTCTATAACCTATGGTTTTTTCAGTGAATTTTCAAGGTTTTGTAAATGCTAATTCCTAACTATATATGGTCTATAACCTATGGTTTTTTCAGTGAATTTCAATGGTTTTTTAATAGCAAATATCATAAGCTGTCGAATGTCAAGTACGTGGTAAGTGAAAACATTTTCGTGTTTATGCACACTGATCTGCTTTGAATGGTGCCCCCCCCTCATTTCTATTAGGAGTACTCTCTCTTTGCAGATAGTGAAAGGTAGTTAACGCAGGTCTTTGCCCCCATTGTAATCCGTCGTGCCTGCTTCTCTCTCCATTTGATTCATTGTTATCCAAGTATTTACTGTTTTAGAATTAGTTCTCTTTGGTTCATTCTCTATTTACAAACAAACACAGAGTCGCAATACTCTGTTTAGTCTTTGCAGATAACGAAAAATCGTGTAAAAAAAAAGAAAAGGAATCGAGCAAAATCAGTAGGCCACTAATGGGATCTCTTTTTGACCTCGCTAAAATAGAAACATTAGGAACAACCCCTCATGACAAATACAAAACTAGTGAGATGAACTGAACTCCACACAATGATGGCTGCAAAACAGCTCGGCTCCGCCACCCACCCCGCCCAAAATAACGATAAAGAACGGCTGCCATGATTGGTTGCGGAATGACCACGACGGAGCTACGAAATGGTGCTGCTCTCATGCTAACCCCAGCTTCAGTCTGAAACATCCAGAAACACTGTAGACTACCAATTCGATCAGTTCCGGTAGCGCCCCAATGTAACCCGGTAGAGAAGAACTAGCCCTCCCCTCTTTGACTGATGGTTCTTGTTGCCTGTCCCTTCTGTTGTCATTTAACAGAACTATTTAGCCTGCTGAAAGGGGTTGTGTTCCGACCGCTGGTTGGTGGAGACATTTTGACTATATTCTGTACCTGCGTTGTCGCGTAATGCGTCATATGACGCGCCGCGTTAGCGCATCCGGAAGTCATCCGGGGCGCGCAGCGCGTAACGTAAGCATAACAAGTCATGTGACTTGTTAATAAAACTTTTCATTGGTTCATTTTACTTTTCTTATTGTAATGATGAAAGGCTTGGTCATATGACCTAAAAATTACGCTTTTCATTACTTCCGAACATTATTTTTTCTTAAATATATGTTATAATGTTCCAGGCTAATGTACTTTCCCGGAAATTTTACAACTGTCCTGCAAGTAAAATATATTCTTTTTTCGAGAAAAAGAGCTTTTCTTCGTCCCATGACGGAGCCGTTGAGCAAAAGAGAGTCGACCTGCTGTCTTAGTCGCCGATACGCCTGAATATGAGATTCTTATCGATCACTTTATGTTGCAGGAATAGAAAACACAACAGCCCTTGACCATTTATCTTTACTGCGTTCCTTCGTATTATACCTTTTACCCTTCATGTAATTGGTCTGCTTTATTTCACTTGCCTTTTAATGATTCTAAAACAGTGACTATTATTAAAAACTTTACCAATGTATATACTACTACCATGTTTTCTTTTAAAAACCTTTATTGTGAAAATTTCATTATACAAATACGAGCCTATAACCACGTGGGCCGGCCACGGAGCAAACTGTAATCGTATATGATGAATAGACATTTACACTGTAGAGGAACGTAACGGGCGGGCCATTAGGTTGCAAGAACTAAGGTGTCTAACAGTTACGGAATCGGTGGACGTACATTTTATAATTAAAATACGACAGGGCCAGTTACAATAAAATTATCTAGATATACATTTGCGGGCAAGTACCATGGGTGACGTTAATTCGAACTTTCAACAGTACAGTAATCAATAACACATCAGAACTTAATATCAATAGGGATGTCGAAATATTCAATCAATTCTCGTCCCCGCCCGCCATGTGCTTCAAAACTGCATACGTATCTCGTGATTTCAAGGTTCTGCAACCAGTACACAACAAGGAGTTACGAGTCCCATTTATTCTGGCGCCATTTTGGGCGAGGACGGGCAGGTCCAGGATATAGTCAAAATGTCTCTACCAACCATCGACTATGATGATGTTCATATGCTGTATTTATTAGAGTAACACTCATCTGTCCACATGAAATTAATTTGCCACAATCTAAACATGTCATTTTAATCTTTCCAAAGTTCTTCTAAATATTTGGGACCGTTTCCCTTGCCTCTGAAGCTCTCAGTGCCACTTCTTTGATGAATGTACTAGCAGGTCAGGGGTTCTCCTCCAAATCTCTCTTTTATGCAGCACTATAATTAATTGGTGCCACCTCTCCATATGACGATGCATGGTATAGTTACCACAACTATATTTTTTTTCGGTTCCTCTGGAGAGTTCATCGTGGCAGATGAAGCGTGTAACGTACCGGGCATTTACCTTTTTTTGCATGTACAGGAAAGGAAAAAAAAATCGAGCGTCCGAGTTCTAAGGTGTCCCAGGGCCATTTTGGTGGACCAGGCCCAAATCCAAAGAACAGCTATCTCACAGGCTAATGGGGCGACCCACGCCGAGTTTCAGCATTGTAGGATGACCACACAAGTACAGCAACTTGCTAGACATCACCTCGGTGCCATCCGGATCTCGGCGCCCCACTGCAGATGAAGTGCCTCTCAACTATGAAACCACCACGGTGACATCCGGATCTTGGCGCGTTGTGCTGCCTTCGGCCTATTCGCACATCGGTCCGCTACTGACGCCATCTCACAGGCTAATGGGGCGACCCACGCCGAGTTTCAGCATTGTAGGATGACCACACCAGTACAGCAACTTGCTAGACATCACCTCGGTGCCATCCGGATCTCGGCGCCCCACTGCAGATGAAGTGCCTCTCAACTATGAAACCACCACGGTGACATCCGGATCTTGGCGCGTTGTGCTGCCTTCGGCCTATTCGCACATCGGTCCGCTACTGACGCCATCTCACAGGCTAATGGGGCGACCTACGCCGAGTTTCAGCATTGTAGGATGACCACACCAACTTGCTAGACATCACCTCAGTGCCATCCGAATCTTGGCATCTCAACGCCTAGTGGTATCTTCCATACAAAAAATATTGTTACGCTGCCTTTGGCCCCATTCGCACATCAGTCCGCAACTTAGACATCACCTCGGTGCCATCCGGATCTTGGCATCTCAGCGCCTTGTGGTGTCAGTCAGAAAATATTGTTGTGCTGCTTTCGGCCTATTCGCACATCGGTCCGCTACTGACGCCATCTCACAGGCCAACGGGGCGCCCCACGCCGACTTTCAGCATTGTAGGATGGCCACACCAGTGCGGCAACTTGCTACACACCACCTCGGTGCCATCCGGATCTTGGCATCTCAGCGCCTTGTGGTGTCTTCTACTCCGGAAATATAGTAGAAAATATTGTTGCGCTGCCTTTGGCCCCATTCACACATCAGTCCGCTACTGACACCATCTCACAGGCCAACGGGGCGCCCCCACGCCGACTTTCAACATTGTAGGATGGCCACAGAAGTGCGACAACTTACTAGACACCACCTCGGTGCCATCCGGATCTTGGCGCGTTGTGCTGCCTTCGGCCTATTCGCACATCGGTCCGCTACTGATGCAAACTCACAGGCCAACGGGGCGCCCCACGCCGACTTTCAGCATTGTAGGATGGCCACACCAGTGCGGCAACTTCCTACACACCACCTCGGTGCCATCCGGATCTTGGCGCGTAGTGAAGCTGCAGCAGCTGCAAATAAGCTTCAGACAGTGTTACAACCGCTGCTCAGAACTCTCAACTATGACACCACCTCGGTGCCATCCGGATCTTAGCGCGTTGTATTGCCTTCGGCCTATTCGCACATCGGTCCGCTACTGACGCCGCCTCACGTGCCAACGTATTTTCTCCGCATTTTATACCCTATGCCGCATAACAGGTCATGTGACTTGTTTATAAAACTTTTCATTGGTTCATTTTACTTTTGGTTTCCTAATGATGGAAGGCTTGATCATATGACCTAAAAACAACACTTTTCATTGGATGAAAACTTTTTTTTTCCCCCAAACGATGAAAGCCCCACCTTGTTTCTGGATGTTTCAGACTAAACTGGCGTCACCATGAGAGCACCACCATCTCGTAGCTCCGTCGTGGTCATTCCGCGAGCAATCATGGCAGCCGCTCCCCACCAGAAGCCTGCAGGACTAGGGGCCCCCAAAACTTTTGATGAATTCTCAAGGCGGAGGGGACGCTTTCGAGAATGGGGTCCAAGACCTAGCAGACAAGCGTCCGATTTCCAAGGTGTCCCAGGGCCATTTCAGTGGACCAGGCCCAAAAAGGAAACAGCCTGCCGCCATTTTGAGAGTCCTGTGACAGCCGCCTATCGCTGCACCGCAAGAGTGGGCGCAACTCAGCTGAATGGCGGATTTTGACACAGTGGACCAAAAGCGGACGGAATGGCAACTGAAACGGTAAAGGGGCGCCCCACTAAAACAGATGAGACTCCACCTGGAGAGGCCCGTTCACGCCGCCTCCCCCGGGGCGCTCCACGCCGTTATTCGGAGCAGCATTGTAGGATACCAAAACCAGTGCGGCAACTTACTGGACATCACCTTGGTGCCATCGTTCTGCTGCCTTGGAACTATTCGCACAACAGTTTGCTACTGATGACCCACCCCCCGCGACGCCCCACGCCGTTATTTGCTGGGTGGCAACTTACTAGACATCACTTTCGTGTCATCTAGATTTCGGCGCGTTCTGCTGCCTTGGAACTATTCGCACAACAGTTTGCTACTGATGACCCACCCCCCGCGACGCCCCACGCCGGAAATCTGGACGTTGTGCTGCGTTGGGACTATTCGCACAGCCGACCGCTACTTCGTTGTTTTTCTCTAAAAATGTTTATATGTTATTACTATTTTTGTTTTCTTGTATATATTTATAAATTATTAAAGTTTTATAATCTTACTACTTTGTCGGAGTGCTATATATTTTTAATGTGACACATAATTGTAAAAACTTTGATGTACAAAGAGTCATCCCTGGAATCTTCCGCTTCACGCTCGGTCCCCTCCCCAATCACAATACAGGATGGTTTTCAGATAATAGCAACGCTTCTGCTGTGACGGATCTCATCGAGTGTGGGCCTTGATCTACTATAACTCCTTTGAAGACGGGTGATTCTTTACAGCTGTGGCCATAAACTACATCTGCAGGGCTAGCTGATAGCCTAGGACCGGCCTGGACAATCGGACACAGAGGAAAAGGAGTGTCAGAGGGTGCGGTAGTGAATAGGGCGAAAGGGAGGTGTCGGGCGGGCACAGGGTGTGATTCTCAGGGAAGAACAGCGCAGATGGGGGGAGGTTTATTACCCATGCATAAAACAGAGAGCGGGGGTGACCACTGCCTGGGGGAGATGCTTGCGAGGGTGGGGAGCCATGCTAAGGATCGACAGCGTGCACAGAGTGGATCTGGTCAAGGCATCTAAAATGGCTGCCGTGCACGACAAAAGTGTGGCATTTGAAAAAAGACAAGATGGCGCACACAATGTTTTTCAACAATTCCTGATTTCCTTCGAATCGAACGTTAACAGACGTTGGGGCATATTACCAAAGTTAAGCGATATTTATCCCTAACGATGCATTGCAAAGATTTTTTTACCGTCAGAAATTATCGCAGATAAACCTTGCTATTATCAAGGTTTATCGCAAATACGATAAAAAACGAGCGCAATGCATTAATATCGCTGAAAACTCCGCGATATTCATGCATTACCGAGCTAATGCTCTTAGCCATGTTATCCACCTCCCATTGGATAACATGGCTAAGAACTGCTCAGGGCAGCTGTTACTTTTTGGAGATATTCGCGCTTATCTCGAATATTTCCAAAAGTTGATAATAGGAGATAGGGATGTTAGCGACTGTTTCCAGTCGCTAACATCTTGGCATGCCCACTTTGCATGTCATTAGTGATAAATATCACTCACATGCAAAGTGGGACCCAAGATGGTCGCTATCTCCTACTAGCCGTCGCTAACTGGTGTTAGCAACAGCTAGGTAATACAGATATAATTTTATCTCCGCGAAGCGGAGCGCTGTTACAGATATATATCTTGTTTTTGAACGTTAATTTCTCAAAATGCACTGAAGCACATATATTGAGACATAGCAAAGGCACATCGGGCTACCAGTCCCTAATATTTTACCAAGTTTCGTGCAAATCCATTCAGCCGTTCGATTATTATTATTATTTTTTTTTTTTGCCCCGCGGGGCCCTTTTAAAACCTCCACATCAAACCTAGGGGGTCAGCGAGGATCTACTATGCCCCCTTATGGTCATCAGCCGTTCGATTATTATTATTATTTTTTTTTTTTGCCCCGCGGGGCCCTTTTAAAACCTCCACATCAAACCTAGGGGGTCAGCGAGGATCTACTATGCCCCCTTATGGTCATTTGCCCCTTCGCTTTGGCCTCCTCTTGTCTCTCGATCCTACCGAGAGACAAGATGGCGGCCGCTACGTACTGTTTGGAATGTTTACAGACACCGGAGAGCCAATCAGCTTCGCTTCGCAAAGCTCCGTAACGCGAAAAGTACGCGAAGCGGTGCGCTGTTACAGATATATATCTTTTTTTGAACGTTAATTTCTCAAAATCCACTGAAGCACATATATTGAGACCTAGCAAAGGCACATCGGGCTACCAGTCCCTACAATTTTGCCAAGTTTCGTGCAAATCCATTCAGCCGTTCGATTATTATTATTATTATTTTTTTTTGCCCCGCGGGGCCCTTTTAAAACCTCCACATCAAACCTAGGGGGTCAGCGAGGATCTACTATGCCCCCTTATAGTTATTTCCCCCTTTGTTTTGACCTCCTCTTGTCTCTCGATCCTACCGAGAGACAAGATGGCGGCCGCTACGGACTGTTTGGAATGTTGACAGACGCCGGAGAACCAATCAGCTTCGCTTCACAAAGCTCCGTTGCGCGAAAAGTCCACGAACCAGAGCGCTGCCTGGTCCGCGCTTACAGATATATATCTTTTTTTAAACGTTAATTTCTCAAAATCCACTGGAGCACATATATTGAGACCTACAAAAGGCACATCGGGCTACCAGTCCCTACAATTTTGCCAAGTTTCGTGCAAATCCATTCAGCCGTTCGGGCTAAAAGTGAGGCCAACCGCCCTATGGAAAACTCAATGTTAAAAACACGTTTTGGGACCCCCCTTTTTTCTCGGCCCCCACTGGACGAACCCCCCCCAAATTTTCAGGGGCTGCTCAGAAACAAAATGTGCCATTTTCCTGAAAATGTCAGCCAATTCCGTCCACAAACGCCAAAGTTATTAGACATAGAATTTTCAAAAAACCCATAGAGAAAAAATCCTAACTATATATACCTACTGGCGACCGCCAGTAGGTAATATATATATATATATATATATTACCTACTGGCGGTCGCCAGTAGGTATATATAGTTAGGATTTTTTCTCTATGGGATTTAGATATAGAATTTTCAAAAATCCCATAGAGAAAAAATCCTAACTATATATACCTACTGGCGACCGCCAGTAGGTAATATATATATATATATATATATATATATATATATATATATTACCTACTGGCGGTCGCCAGTAGGTATATATAGTTAGGATTTTTTCTCTATGGGTTTTTTGAAAATTCTATGTCTAATAACTTTGCCGTTTGTGGACGGAATTGGCTGAAATTTTCAGGAAAATGGCACATTTTGTTTCTGAGCAGCCTTTGAAAATTTGGGGGGGGTTCGTCAAGGGGGGGCCGAGAAAAAAGGGGGGTCCCAAAACGTGTTTTTAACATTGAGTTTTCCATAGGGCGGTTGGCCTCACTTTTAGCCCGAACGGCTGAATGGATTTGCACGAAACTTGGCAAAATTGTAGGGACTGGTAGCCCGATGTGCCTTTTGTAGGTCTCAATATATGTGCTCCAGTGGATTTTGAGAAATTAACGTTTAAAAAAAGATATATATCTGTAACAGCGGACCGGGCAGCGTCCCAGGACGCGTACTTTTCGCGCAACGGAGCTTTGTGAAGCGAAGCTGATTGGTTCTCTGGCGTCTGTCAACATTCCAAAAAGTCCGTAGCGGCCGCCATCTTGTCTCTCGGTAGGATCGAGAGACAAGAGGAGGCCAAAGCGAAAGGGGCAAATGACCATAAGGGGGAATAGTAGATCCTCGCTGACCCCCTACGTTTGATGTGGAGGTTTTAAAAGGGCCCCGCGGGGCAAAAAAAAAACAAAATAATAATAATCGAACGGCTGAATGGATTTGCACGAAACTTGGCAAAATATTAGGGACTGGTAGCCCGATGTGCCTTTGCTAGGTCTCAATATATGTGCTCCAGTGGATTTTGAGAAATTAACGTTAAAAAAAAGATATATATCTGTAACAGCGCACCGCTTCGCGTACTTTTCGCGTTACGGAGCTTTGCGAAGCGAAGCTGATTGGCTCTCCGGTGTCTGTAAACATTCCAAACAGTACGTAGCGGCTGCCATCTTGTCTCTCGGTAGGATCGAGAGACAAGAGGAGGCCAAAGCGAAGGGGCAAATGACCATAAGGGGGCATAGTAGATCCTCGCTGACCCCCTAGGTTTGATGTGGAGGTTTTAAAAGGGCCCCGCGGGGCAAAAAAAAATAATAATAATAATAATCGAACGGCTGAATGGATTTGCACGAAACTTGGTAAAATATTAGGGACTGGTAGCCCGATGTGCCTTTGCTATGTCTCAATATATGTGCTTCAGTGCATTTTGAGAAATTAACGTTCAAAAACAAGATATATATCTGTAACAGCGCTCCGCTTCGCGGAGATAAAATTATATCTGTATTACCTAGCTGTTGCTAACACCAGTTAGCGACGGCTAGTAGGAGATAGCGACCATCTTGGGTCCCACTTTGCATGTGAGTGATATTTATCACTAATGACATGCAAAGTGGGCATGCCAAGATGTTAGCGACTGGAAACAGTCGCTAACATCGCTATCTCCTATTATCAACTTTTGGAAATATTCGAGATAAGCGCGAATATCTCCAAAAAGTAACAGCTGCCCTGAGCAGTTCTTAGCCATGTTATCCAATGGGAGGTGGATAACATGGCTAAGAGCATTAGCTCGGTAATGCATGAATATCGCTGAGTTTTCAGCGATATTAATGCATTGCGGTCGTTTTTTATCGTATTTGCGATAAACCTTGATAATAGCAAGGTTTATCTGCGATAATTTCTGACGGTAAAAAAATCTTTGCAATGCATCGTTAGGGATAAATATCGCTTAACTTTGGTAATATGCCCCAACGTCTGTTAACGTTCGATTCGAAGGAAATCAGGAAGTGTTGAAAAACATTGTCTGCGCCATCTTGTCTTTTTTCAAATGCCACACTTTTGTCGTGCACGGCAGCCATTTTAGATGCCTTGACCAGACCCACTCTGTGCACGCTGTCGATCCTTAGCATGGCTCCCCACCCTCGCAAGCATCTCACCCAGGCAGTGGTCACCCCCGCTCTCTGTCTTATGCATGGGTAATAAACCTCCCCCCATCTGCGCTGCTCTTCCCTGAGAATCACACCCTGTGCCCGCCCGACACCTCCCTTTCGCCCTATTCACTACCGCACCCTCTGACACTCCTTTTCCTCTGTGTCCGATTGTCCAGGCCGGTCCTAGGCTATCAGCTAGCCCTGCAGATGTAGTTTATGGCCACAGCTGTAAAGAATCACCCCTCTTCAAAGGAGTTATAGTAGATCAAGGCCCACACTCGATGAGATCCGTCACAGCAGAAGCGTTGCTATTATCTGAAAACCATCCTGTATTGTGATTGGGGAGGGGACCGA
Organism: Lissotriton helveticus; assembly: GCF_964261635.1. Classification (NCBI taxonomy): domain Eukaryota; kingdom Metazoa; phylum Chordata; class Amphibia; order Caudata; family Salamandridae; genus Lissotriton; species Lissotriton helveticus. The sequence continues at coordinate 44,992,899 of NC_136063.1, forward strand.
GCGTGAAGCGGAAGATTCCAGGGATGACTCTTTGTACATCAAAGTTTTTACAATTATGTGTCACATTAAAAATATATAGCACTCCGACAAAGTAGTAAGATTATAAAACTTTAATAATTTATAAATATATACAAGAAAACAAAAATAGTAATAACATATAAACATTTTTAGGGAAAAACAACGAAGTAGCGGTCGGCTGTGCGAATAGTCCCAACGCAGCACAACGTCCAGATTTCCGGCGGGGGGTGGGTCATCAGTAGCAAACTGTTGTGCGAATAGTTCCAAGGCAGCAGAACGCGCCGAAATCTAGATGACACGAAAGTGATGTCTAGTAAGTTGCCACCCAGCAAATAACGGCGTGGGGCGTCGCGGGGGGTGGGTCATCAGTAGCAAACTGTTGTGCGAATAGTTCCAAGGCAGCAGAACGATGGCACCAAGGTGATGTCCAGTAAGTTGCCGCACTGGTTTTGGTATCCTACAATGCTGCTCCGAATAACGGCGTGGGGCGCCCCGGGGGAGGCGGCGTGAACGGGCCTCTCCAGGTGGAGTCTCATCTGTTTTAGTGGGGCGCCCCTTTACCGTTTCAGTTGCCATTCCGTCCGCTTTTGGTCCACTGTGTCAAAATCCGCCATTCAGCTGAGTTGCGCCCACTCTTGCGGTGCAGCGATAGGCGGCTGCCACAGGACTCTCAAAATGGCGGCAGGCTCTTTCCTTTTTGGGCGTGGTCCACTGAAATGGCCCTGGGACACCTTGGAAATCGGACGCTTGTCTGCTAGGTCTTGGACCCCATTCTCGAAAGCGTCCCCTCCGCCTTGAGAATTCATCAAAAGTTTTGGGGGCCCCGACTCCTGCAGGCTTCTGGTGGGGAGCGGCTGCCATGATTGCTCGCGGAATGACCACGACGGAGCTACGAGATGGTGGTGCTCTCATGCTGACGCCAGTTTAGTCTGAAACATCCAGAAACAAGGTGGGGCTTTCATCGTTTGGGGGGAAAAAAAAGTTTTCATCCAATGAAAAGTGTTGTTTTTAGGTCATATGATCAAGTCTTCCATCATTAGGAAACCAAAAGTAAAATGAACCAATGAAAAGTTTTATAAACAAGTCACATGACCTGTTATGCGGCATAGGGTATAAAATGCGGAGAAAATACGTTGGCACGTGAGGCGGCGTCAGTAGCGGACTGATGTGCGAATAGGCCGAAGGCAATACAACGCGCCAAGATCCGGATGGCACCGAGGTGGTGTCCAGCAAGTTGCAGCACTGGTGTGGCCATCCTACAATGCTGAAAGTCGGCGTGGGGCGCCCCGTTGGCCTGTGAGTTTGCGTCAGTAGTGGACCGATGTGCGAATAGGCCGAAGGCAGCACAACGCGCCAAGATCCGGATGGCACCGAGGTGGTGTCTAGTAAGTTGTCGCACTTCTGTGGCCATCCTACAATGTTGAAAGTCGGCGTGGGGCGCCCCGTTGGCCTGTGAGATGGCGTCAGTAGCGGACCGATGTGCGAATGGGGCCAAAGGCAGCGCAACAATATTTTCTGACTGACACCACAAGGCGCTGAGATGCCAAGATCCGGATGGCACCGAGGTGATGTCTAAGTTGCGGACTGATGTGCGAATGGGGCCAAAGGCAGCGTAACAATATTTTTTGTATGGAAGATACCACTAGGCGTTGAGATGCCAAGATTCGGATGGCACTGAGGTGATGTCTAGCAAGTTGCTGTACTGGTGTGGTCATCCTACAATGCTGAAACTCGGCGTGGGTCGCCCCATTAGCCTGTGAGATGGCGTCAGTAGCGGACCGATGTGCGAATAGGCCGAAGGCAGCACAACGCGCCAAGATCCGGATGTCACCGTGGTGGTTTCATAGTTGAGAGGCACTTCATCTGCAGTGGGGCGCCGAGATCCGGATGGCACCGAGGTGATGTCTAGCAAGTTGCTGTACTGGTGTGGTCATCCTACAATGCTGAAACTCGGCGTGGGTCGCCCCATTAGCCTGTGAGATGGCGTCAGTAGCGGACCGATGTGCGAATAGGCCGAAGGCAGCACAACGCGCCAAGATCTGGATGTCACCGTGGTGGTTTCATAGTTGAGAGGCACTTCATCTGCAGTGGGGCGCCGAGATCCGGATGGCACCGAGGTGATGTCTAGCAAGTTGCTGTACTGGTGTGGTTATTCTACAATGCTGAAAGTCGGCGTGGGGCGCCCCATTAGCCTGTGAGATGGCGTCAGTAGCGGACTGATGTGCGAATGGGGCCAAAGGCAGCGCAATAATATTTTCTGAAGAGAAGACACCAAAAGGTGCTGACATTCCAAGATCCGGATGGCACCGAGGTGGTGTCTAAGTTGCGGACTGATGTGCGAATGGGGCCAAAGGCAGCGTAACAATATTTTTTGTATGGAAGATACCACTAGGCGTTGAGATGCCAAGATTCGGATGGCACTGAGGTGATGTCTAGCAAGTTGCTGTACTGGTGTGGTCATCCTACAATGCTGAAACTCGGCGTGGGTCGCCCCATTAGCCTGTGAGATGGCGTCAGTAGCGGACCGATGTGCGAATAGGCCGAAGGCAGCACAACGCGCCAAGATCCGGATGTCACCGTGGTGGTTTCATAGTTGAGAGGCACTTCATCTGCAGTGGGGCGCCGAGATCCGGATGGCACCGAGGTGATGTCTAGCAAGTTGCTGTACTGGTGTGGTCATCCTACAATGCTGAAACTCGGCGTGGGTCGCCCCATTAGCCTGTGAGATGGCGTCAGTAGCGGACCGATGTGCGAATAGGCCGAAGGCAGCACAACGCGCCAAGATCCGGATGTCACCGTGGTGGTTTCATAGTTGAGAGGCACTTCATCTGCAGTGGGGCGCCGAGATCCGGATGGCACCGAGGTGATGTCTAGCAAGTTGCTGTACTGGTGTGGTTATTCTACAATGCTGAAAGTCGGCGTGGGGCGCCCCATTAGCCTGTGAGATGGCGTCAGTAGCGGACTGATGTGCGAATGGGGCCAAAGGCAGCGCAATAATATTTTCTGAAGAGAAGACACCAAAAGGTGCTGACATTCCAAGATCCGGATGGCACCGAGGTGGTGTCTAGCAAGCTATGCAGTTGAGTTGTGTGCGCACTTGCGGCGAATAGGTCGAAGGCAGCATAACAATGTTTTCTGAATAGGAGACACCACAAGGCGTTGAGATTCGGTTACCACCGAGGTGATGTCTAGCAAGTTGCCGCACTGGTGTGGCCATCCTACAATACTGCTCCGAATAACGGCGTGGGGTGCCCGAAGGGGGGGGGAGCCGGCGTGAATGGGCCTTCCTAGGTGGAGGCTCGTCTGCTGTAGTGGGGCGCCCCTTTACCGTTTCAGTTGCCATTCAGCTGAGTTTCGGCTGCTCTTGATGCTACAGCGACAGGCGGCTGCAAGAGGACTCTCAAAATGGCGGCCTGTTCTTTGGATTTGGGCCTGGTCCACTAAAATGGCCCTGGGACACCTTAGAACTCGGACGCTCGATTTTTTTTTCCTTTCCTGTACATGCAAAAAAAGGTAAATGCCCGGTACGTTACACGCTTCATCTGCCACGATGAACTCTCCAGAGGAACCGAAAAAATATATAGTTGTGGTAACTATACCATGCATCGTCATATGGAGAGGTGGCACCAATTAATTATAGTGCTGCATAAAAGAGAGATTTGGAGGAGAACCCCTGACCTGCTAGTACATTCATCAAAGAAGTGGCACTGAGAGCTTCAGAGGCAAGGGAAACGGTCCCAAATATTTAGAAGAACTTTGGAAAGATTAAAATGACATGTTTAGATTGTGGCAAATTAATTTCATGTGGACAGATGAGTGTTACTCTAATAAATACAGCATATGAACATCATCATAGTCGATGGTTGGTAGAGACATTTTGACTATATCCTGGACCTGCCCGTCCTCGCCCAAAATGGCGCCGGAATAAATGGGACTCGTAACTCCTTGTTGTGTACTGGTTGCAGAACCTTGAAATCACGAGATACGTATGCAGTTTTGAAGCACATGGCGGGCGGGGACGAGAATTGATTGAATATTTCGACATCCCTATTGATATTAAGTTCTGATGTGTTATTGATTACTGTACTGTTGAAAGTTCGAATTAACGTCACCCATGGTACTTGCCCGCAAATGTATATCTAGATAATTTTATTGTAACTGGCCCTGTCGTATTTTAATTATAAAATGTACGTCCACCGATTCCGTAACTGTTAGACACCTTAGTTCTTGCAACCTAATGGCTCGCCCGTTACGTTCCTCTACAGTGTAAATGTCTATTCATCATATACGATTACAGTTTGCTCTGTGGCAGGCCCATGTGGTTATAGGCTCGTATTTGTATAATGAAATTTTCACAATAAAGGTTTTTAAAAGAAAACATGGTAGTAGTATATACATTGGTAAAGTTTTTAATAATAGTGACTGTTTTAGAATCATTAAAAGGCAAGTGAAATAAAGCAGACCAATTACATGAAGGGTAAAAGGTATAATACGAAGGAACGCAGTAAAGATAAATGGTCAAGGGCTGTTGTGTTTTCTATTCCTGCAACATAAAGTGATCGATAAGAATCTCATATTCAGGCTTATCGGCGACTAAGACAGCAGGTCGACCCTCTTTTGCTCAACGGCTCCGTCATGGGACGAAGAAACGCTCTTTTTCTCGAAAAAAGAATATATTTTACTTGCAGGACAGTTGTAAAATTTCCGGGAAAGTACATTAGCCTGGAACATTATAACATATATTTAAGAAAAAATAATGTTCGGAAGTAATGAAAAGCGTAATTTTTAGGTCATATGACCAAGCCTTTCATCATTACAATAAGAAAAGTAAAATGAACCAATGAAAAGTTTTATTAACAAGTCACATGACTTGTTATGCTTACGTTACGCGCTGCGCGCCCCGGATGACTTCCGGATGCGCTAACGCGGCGCGTCATATGACGCATTACGCGACAACGCAGGTACAGAATATAGTCAAAATGTCTCCACCAACCAGCGGTCGGAACACAACCCCTTTCAGCAGGCTAAATAGTTCTGTTAAATGACAACAGAAGGGACAGGCAACAAGAACCATCAGTCAAAGAGGGGAGGGCTAGTTCTTCTCTACCGGGTTACATTGGGGCGCTACCGGAACTGATCGAATTGGTAGTCTACAGTGTTTCTGGATGTTTCAGACTGAAGCTGGGGTTAGCATGAGAGCAGCACCATTTCGTAGCTCCGTCGTGGTCATTCCGCAACCAATCATGGCAGCCGTTCTTTATCGTTATTTTGGGCGGGGTGGGTGGCGGAGCCGAGCTGTTTTGCAGCCATCATTGTGTGGAGTTCAGTTCATCTCACTAGTTTTGTATTTGTCATGAGGGGTTGTTCCTAATGTTTCTATTTTAGCGAGGTCAAAAAGAAATCCCATTAGTGGCCTACTGATTTTGCTCGATTCCTTTTCTTTTTTTTTACACGATTTTTCGTTATCTGCAAAGACTAAACAGAGTATTGCGACTCTGTGTTTGTTTGTAAATAGAGAATGAACCAAAGAGAACTAATTCTAAAACAGTAAATACTTGGATAACAATCAATCAAATGGAGAGAGAAGCAGGCACGACGGATTACAATGGGGGCAAAGGCCTGCGTTAACTACCTTTCACTATCTGCAAAGAGAGAGTACTCCTAATAGAAATGAGGGGGGGGGGGCACCATTCAAAGCAGATCAGTGTGCATAAACACGAAAATGTTTTCACTTACCACGTACTTGACATTCGACAGCTTATGATATTTGCTATTAAAAAACCATTGAAATTCACTGAAAAAACCATAGGTTATAGACCATATATAGTTAGGAATTAGCATTTACAAAACCTTGAAAATTCACTGAAAAAACCATAGGTTATAGACCATATATAGTTAGGAATTAGCATTTAAAAAACCTTATTTTACTCACACAAAACCATTGAAATTCCATATATAGTTAGTTGCACTAACTATATATCGCGCACCCGCAATCCACTGCTGATCATGTCACATATTACATCATTCATGACATGGTCAGTGACATCACTGATGACATCACTGATGACATCTCAAATGACATCACTGATGACATCACTGATGACATCTCAAATGACATCACTGATGACATCACTGATGACATCTCAAATGACATCACTGATGACATCACTGATGACATCATCCAGTGACTGTGTGTTTCTGTAAAGTTTAAATATGTTTGATATATTGAAGAAGGAGTGGATGTATAAGTGTCTGGATGAAGGATTTAGTAGGTGCGTGACTGACTGTGAGTGAGTGAATAAATGTGTCGTACTAAATGCATGGGTTAGTGACTAAACAGTCTGAATGTGTGCATCAGTATGTCTGTTGTGATGTAAACTGCTGCATGTGTTGATCATTAGCTATACGAGAGGCTATATGTGTTATTGATTGGTTGCCCAAGTATTTGTATGGGAGATTGAGTTTGTGTGGGGGTGGCTGGGAGGTGTGTGACTCTGTGCATAGATGTGTCAGCAGTTGATTCACTAGGTGTATGAGTTCAAGAGTGCATGTGGAAACAGCTACATGGGCAGTTGACTGTGTGCATGAGTGTATTGATGAGTGAATGGATATCTCAATGCTACATGTCATAGTAAGTACATATGTAAAACACAGTACATGTGAGAGTTGGCATATATAATTAACTGTGCATGAGAGCCACTGAATGTGTGAGTGGCTGTATGGATCATTGTGAACTTGTATCAGGGATTGTGTAAGAGAGTAAATATGTGTTAGTATATGCTTGAATAAGTAAGGTGTGTATAACTGTATAGTTAAGGAAATGGAGGTGAGATTGTTTCTTTGCATGACTGACTAGGTGTGTGAGTAACTCCATGGATGAGTGACAGTGTGTGAGTGTCTGTATACACTGAGTGTATCTAAGGTTATATTAGAGTCTGAAGAGGTTTATCGTATTAGCACAAGAATGATGTCAAATGAGATGTCATCAGTGATGTCATCAGTGATGTCATTTGAGATGTCATCAGTGATGTCATCAGTGATGTCACTGACCATGTCATGAATGATGTAATATGTGACATGATCAGCAGTGGATTGCGGGTGCGCGATATATAGTTAGTGCAACTAACTATATATGGAATTTCAATGGTTTTGTGTGAGTAAAATAAGGTTTTTTAAATGCTAATTCCTAACTATATATGGTCTATAACCTATGGTTTTTTCAGTGAATTTTCAAGGTTTTGTAAATGCTAATTCCTAACTATATATGGTCTATAACCTATGGTTTTTTCAGTGAATATATATATATATATACATATATATATATATATATATATATATATTACCTACTGGCGGTCGCCAGTAGGTATATATAGTTAGGATTTTTTCTCTATGGGATTTTTGAAAATTCTATGTCTAATAACTTTGGCGTTTGTGGACGGAATTGGCTGAAATTTTCAGGAAAATGGAACATTTTGTTTCTGAGCAGCCCCTGAAAATTTGGGGGGGTTTCGTCAAGGGGGGGCCGAGAAAAAAGGGGGGTCCCAAAACGTGTTTTTAATATTGAGTTTCCCATAGGGCGGTTGGCCTCACTTTTAGCCCGAACGGCTGAATGGATTTGCACGAAACTTGGCAAAATTGTAGGGACTGGTAGCCTGATGTGCCTTTTGTAGGTCTCAACATATGTGCTACAGTGGATTTTGAGAAATTAACGTTTAAAAAAAGATATATATCTGTAACAGCGGACCGGGCAGCGCTCCAGTATGCGTACTTTTCGCGCAACGGAGCTTTGTGAAGCGAAGCTGATTGGTTCTCCGGCGTCTGTAAACATTCCAAACAGTCCGTAGCGGCCGCCATCTTGTCTCTCGGTAGGATCGAGAGACAAGAGGAGGCCAAAGCGAAGGGGCAAATGACCATAAGGGGGCATAGTAGATCCTCGCTGACCCCCTAGGTTTGATGTGGAGGTTTTAAAAGGGCCCCGCGTGGCAAAAAAAATACATAATAATAATAATCGAACGGCTGAATGGATTTGCACGAAACTTGGTAAAATATTAGGGACTGGTAGCCCGATGTGCCTTTGCTAGGTCTCAATATATGTGGTCCAGTGGATTTTGAGAAATTAACGTTCAAAAAAAGATATATATCTGTAACAGCGCTCCGCTTCGCGTAACGGAGGTTTGCGAAGCTGATTGGTCATTCTGTCACTGGGTTATAGTTGGGCTACATCTGGCTGATATTTGGGCTACATTTGTTTTTTTTGTCTCTGGCGGCCATCTTTGGGCTACATTGGGCTACATTGGGCTACATTGGGCTTCATTGGGCTTCATTGGGCTACATTGGGCTACATTTGGGCTCCAACATATATATAGGCCAATGTAGCCCAATATATATTTTTCAAAGTTAATTTTCGTAAAAACCACTGGAGCATATATCTTGAGACATAGCAAAGGCACATCGGGCTACCAGTCCCTACAATTTTGCCAAGTTTCGTGGAAATCCATTCAGCCGTTCGAGCTAAAAGTGAGTCCAACCGCCCTATGGAAATGAAGGAAATGAATGGGTAATTTGTAATTAGCAAATAGCTCATCGCAAACTAGGAATGGTAAAGAATCGCTATTTATTCCTTAAAGTTCGCTATTTAGGAAATGCAAAAATCTTTGATGATACATATGGCGGTTCATCTCTAACAAGATAAGAAGCATAGGGATAGATTTATGATGACTGGCGCATCACCAGGGATGTGTTAGTCATTCTGTGCCGCTGTTCCGTCACCTATGGTGTGCTGCATTTACAATGCGGCGCATCATGGGGCAAAAACAGCACAGATGCGTGATGTATCTGTGCAGTAAAGGTGGCGCATTGCTGGAGTTGTATCGCAAGTGTGATGAAGCTCCAGCAAGGGTCGGGGGTGCCCCTGTCACAGGGTTTCTGTTCTCACACAGAACTGTGGACAGAGGATTGGAACCTCTGCGAATTAGGGTGCCCCAAAACTCACCTTAGTAATCAAAAACCCCTTAGCAAGCTAGGTACAGTGTCACATTGGATATAACAAACTCTTAATGTTTAGGCAATCCAGAATATGAACTTATAGTACCTCAGGATACGTGGAACTCATGAACAGTCGGTCGTTATATATTTCTTAGAAACCAGAACATGGAGTTAAGAAGAACACATGTGTATTTGAAATGTTTATTTACTAATGCCGTCTTCTCAGGCGTAGTATCTTAGATAATACAAGTACACATATTATCAGTAGCAAAATTACCAGCATAGTTACTAGTACATAAAAAGCGAATGGTGACAGTATGTTAACATGCTGTAAATGAATAAGAGTTAGCAACACTTATAAGCAGCCACGGGCCGTGGAGGGAGTTACGGTGGGGCAGGGAGGCGGGGAGGGGGAGGGGCAGGGTGGAGAGGGCTCCACCCTGCCCCTCCCCCTCCCCGCCTCCCTGCCCCACCGTAACTCCCTCCACGGCCCGTGGCCGCTTATATCTCACCCTCCCTAATACACATATTATATTATTTGCTAAGAAGGTCTGTTTGTGTTGGTTTAGGGCGTGCCCATACTTTAGTGTCTTAGATTTGAAGGAATCACATCAGCATACACCAGCTCTCTCTTCATGTGAACCGCATCAACTGTTGTGTATGTGTGTTCGGCAAAGCAATATAAAACCCGCCTCATGCCCAGAATTGGCAGAAGCTGCACTTATGTTATGAGTATGAAGTCGTGGAGATCAGACCTCATAACAATTCTGTATCGTGTTGTTCTTGAAACTTCAGCACTCGCTGTACAGATATAGTTTAACAAGCAAAGCAGATAGTAGAGCAATAACATATTATTCTTATGTAAACCACGATGAACTACTAGGTTGAAAGCTAAAGCAACAACTAAGTGTCGTGTGCAGAAGTTGCAAAAAAGGAAAAATGGCGTTTAAACCGGTAATGAGCCCATGCTAACTTAACACGGTGTAAAGATATCCAGGACCTAGATGACACCTCCCCATGATCCGGAAACGAACTGAATAAGATAATAGAAGTGCCATCTCATGAGAGCAGATTGCAACTTTATATGTGGACGGTCCGCAAGGTAAAACATTAAAAACTAGGAAAATTTAATGCTAAAGAAAAATAAAACAGCCAAGTACTTTATCGAGTCTTAAGCCAATAGGCAAGCTAAATAATAAAAACTTGACAAATAACTCAATGAATTGTCAATGAAATGCTAGTACTCAGCATATCAAACATGAAAAAGGTCTATGACATAACTGTGTATGCAAAATAAGCTGCAACAGCCTCCAATAGGAAGTCACCGTCTTCATCCGAAAAGAGTTCAGCCATCCAATTTAAAAGCGGAAAAGAACATACGTGCTCTCCCAGCACCGGATCCTCTATCACCATCAGAGGACAGCTCGGTGGGTTTTCAAGAAAGCTCTGTTCCAAGAAAGACTGTGTTGCCGCCAGTAAATTCCAGGGACCAATTAGTCCATGCATCAATGCCACAGCCATAATCCTTTCGCCAGGACAAACCAACTCGTGAGTAATGATAGGAGTCATCAGCTGATTAAAGTCGACGTCAGGAGAAACCGGTCCGCAGAGACACAAATCAATGGCCCAATCGAAATCACAGGTCAGGCAGTGAAATACAGGCTGGACACAGGTGAAGTAGGAGAATCGAAAAGATAATCCATATGCCGTGCTTAATATCGCCAACGGCATTGTGCCATAATATTCTAGCATGCGATTGCGGAACAGTGTCAGCAGCTGCAGGGCGGGAGCTTGCACAGGAGGGACATCCATATTTAAAAATGTAAAAAAGCACAAGAGCGTCCGCTGGTAATGCAAGTAAAAATGGGAATCCACGAAGCACAGTGGAGAAAATAGAATGAAATAAAGCAGGGATGACTCCAAAGATTTTCTCAAATGAAGTCACGAGACCACTGGTAACAACTTTAAAAAAGTGCGCCAGGGCCTTTGTGGAGGACGCGTTAAAGATAGTCGGAACCATCTTGCTGAAATGCAAAGGCGAATCAGTATTGAAAAGGGTCTGCACCTCTGTACGGGTGTTCGCTATGTGAAGCACGAAAGTTTCACGGGCCGAACTCAAGGCCACCTCTCTCTGAGACAAAAGAGCTCTTATTCTTGCCATGCCGTTGAAATCTGCTCCCAAGGTTGGTATTTGTGGCCAGATTGAAAACTCCCTATGTTCATGTGTGGGAGGAAATAGAACATTTCTGCAGCAAATAACCCGTTCACTTACTGTTACGATAAAAGGAATACTTTTAATTAACCCAGAACAATCTTCATTATTGAGCATCAAATAACTACCATTTTCCAACAACTTGAACGTGGGGATGATAGCAGGAACTGGCGTGCCTTGCAACACGCAAGCCATATTTGGTCGGTGTTTGTTGCATGAACCGTGTAACTGTATGTGCCTACACATTAGTGAATGATCTGGCGTCTCAGTGCATTCCTCTCCATTCAGATAAACTTCTTGATCATCTTTGAAACATCTGTATGTGTATGGAAGCGACCAGACCTCATGAAGAAAAGCACTACCTAAAGGTTCATAACGACCTATTGGTATATATTTCATACAATTTGAAAACTTATATAAAGCAAAAGGCAGCGTTATTAAACCGTGGATAAGGCACGTTGCCAAAAAACCCGCAATCCTCTGCTGATGATGTCACTGAGCATGTCATGAATGATGTAATATGTGACATCATCAGCAGTGGATTACGGGTAATAGTATCTCTAGTTTACTCCCCTATAGCTGTCTTTCTTTTAACATAAGTGTCTGTTTCCTTCCCTTATACTTACTGTTCTTTTTTTTTTTTTTTATTTTGGTTCACTTCCGGTTCGCGTACCGGCGAGCGAACTGGGAAGCGAACTACGAGAAATAGAGGTTGGCACAGTTCCAAATATTGTACCAATTTTTTTATAACGGGGAGGTAGTTCTGAAAAGAACTTTTTTTTTTATTGTTTTTGTTGTTTTATATTTTTTTAATTATTTTTCTGAACATTTTTTTACTTTTTTTGAATTTTTCTGAACAGTTTTATATTTTTTGGGGTTTTTCTTGGAGGGGGCAATGAAAACGATTCATTGTAAAGGGCTCAACAGGAGCAACAAAACAAAAAAAAAGTATTTATTATTTGGGGCGTTTCGTACAAACTTGCATATGATAGTCAATAGCTCTGTTGATCAGAGTGATGCTTCTTTCTCCGTAGCAAATGAATCCACTGCAATGTACGCAGACTTGTTTTACTTCATGAAATCTCGTTTGTATATTTGGCACCATCTCCCTGCCCTCTGGTCCCGTTACTTCCGGTACAACAGATCTTCTGGCCATAATAGGGAGATTATCTAGGTCGTTACGAAACTGTGCAGCACTGTAGTTGTTAGGATGCCACCTAGTCATATGGCGATGCATTGTGTAGTTTCCGAAACTGTATTTTTTGTCGGTCCCTCTGGACAGTCTATCTTGACATATAAGGCAAGTTACGTATCTTGCATTTACTTTTTTCTGACCTTTGGGAATTTAAAAAAATTGCCAAATGAAGTTTTCTTTCCGGTGAGACGTCCTGGGCTCCTCAGGCAAAAAGTGCCTCTCTTCGTGCTCGTCGTCCTGTTCTTCTTCTTCCTCTTCTTGCTGAATTATAACTTGAGCAGGTGGTCCACTCTTCCTTGGATGTGGTGGAGGTGGTGGGGAAGCACCAGCTGAAGCTACTAAAGAAGCCATTGCTCACTGGTAACAAAGGGTCTTTCTCTCACAAAGATGAAAGTCAGAGTGAGGAAAGAAGGAGCGGTTTTCATCATTTGGGAAAAACAATAGTTCTCAACCAATGAAAAGTGTTCATTTTAGATTATATGACCTAGTCTTACATCATTAGGAAACCAAAAGCGAAATGAACCAATGAAAAGTGTTATTACCAAGTCACATGACCTGCTGTGTTTACGTTAAGCGCTTTGCAGGGCCTCCAGGTTTGCTTCCAGAAACCTGTGCTTTGCGACTCGGTAAGCGTACCAGTTCGCTAACGTAGCACGTCATATGACGTATCACGCGACAACGCGAAACGTCATGCGGACGGGAGGCGTCACGATGTTGTTTTCTAACGCGGCATTTGCGGTAAAGAAACGTTTACCGGCTCGCGGTCTATTTCGCGGCATCAAGGTCAGCTAACGGGAAGCTTCCCGATTCGCGAAGCGGGAACGAAGAAAAAAAAATATAAAAAAAAAAAATTATTAATAAACATATAAAATATATTTTGGGATTTAAAGAAGAATACATTTTACAGCTACAGATATTAGCTGTTAAAAAACCAATGAAATTCACTGAAAAAAACATAGGTTATAGACCATATATAGTTAGGAATTAGCATTTACAAAACCTTGAAAATTCACTGAAAAAACCATAGGTTATAGACCATATATAGTTAGGAATTAGCATTTAGAAAACCTTATTTTACTCACACAAAACCATTGAAATTCCATATATAGTTAGTTGCACTAACTATATATCGCGCACCCGCAATCCACTGCTGATGATGTCACATATTACATCATTCATGACATGGTCAGTGACATCACTGATGACATCACTGATGACATCTCAAATGACATCACTGATGACATCACTGATGACATCTCAAATGACATCACTGATGACATCATGACACACCAATACCAGTTACTACATACGCACTCACTGATTCCTACGTCTACACACACATTCACTCATTCACCCATACAATCACTCATACATACAGTCACTCAGTATTACAACACTATCATATGCACTCATACACCTATGCAGACAGTCACACACTGGCACTCATCCATGGAGTTACTCACACACCAAGTCAGTCCTGTAAAGAATCAATCACACTTCCATTTCTTCATCTATACAGTTAAACACAGAACACCATACTTCAGTGACATCACTGATGACATCACTAATGACATCTGAAATGACATCACTGATGACATCTCAAATGACATCACTGATGACATCATGACACACCAATACCAGTTACCACATACGCACTCACTGATTCGTACGTCTACACACACATTCACTCATTCACCCATACAATTACTCATACATACAGTCAGTTATTATTAGAACACTATCATATGCACTCATACACCTAGTCAGTCCTGTGAAGAATCAATCACACTTCGATTTCCTCATCTATAGTTAAACACAGAACACCATACTTTTCACACATATACTAACACATACTTACTCTCTTATACAATCACTGATACAAGTACACATTGATATGCACAGCGTCACACACCTCCCAGCCAGCCACACACACACTCAGTCTTCCATCCATCCAGTCATTCTTCAATATTTAAAACGTATTTAAACTTTACAAAAACACACAGACACTAGATGATGTCATCAGTGATGTCATCAGTGATGTCACTGACCATGTCATGAATGATGTAATATGTGACATCATCAGCAGTGGATTGCGGGTGCGCGATATATAGTTAGTGCAACTAACTATATATGGAATTTCAATGGTTTTGTGTGAGTAAAATAAGGTTTTCTAAATGCTAATTCCTAACTATATATGGTCTATAACCTATGGTTTTTTCAGTGAATTTTCAAGGTTTTGTAAATGCTAATTCCTAACTATATATGGTCTATAACCTATGGTTTTTTCAGTGAATATATATATATATATATATATATATATATATATATATATATATATATATATTCACTGAAAAAACCATAGATTATAGACCATATATAGTTAGGAACTAGCATTTAAAAAACCTTATTTTACTCACACAAAACCATTGAAATTCCATATATAGTTAGTTGCACTAACTATATATCGCGCACCCGCAATCCACTGCTGATCATGTCACATATTACATCATTCATGACATGGTCAGTGACATCACTGATGACATCACTGATGACATCTCAAATGACATCACTGATGAGATCACTGATGACATCATCCAGTGACTGTGTGTTTCTGTAAAGTTTAAATATGTTTTACATATTGAAGAATGAGTAGATGTATAAGTGTCTGGACGAAGGATTTAGTAGGTGCATGACTGAATGTATGAGTGAGTGATTAAATGTGTCTCACTGAGTGCATGGGTTAGTGACTAAACTGTCTTAATTTGTGCATCATTATGTCTGTTGTTCTGTAAACTGCTGCATGTGTTGATCAGTAGCTATATGATTAACTATATGGGTTATTGATTGATTGTCCAAGTATTTGTATAGGAGACTGAGTGTGTGTGTGGCTGGCTGGGAGGTGTGTGACTCTGTGCAGATCAATGTGTACTTGTATCAATGATTGTATAAGAAAGTAAGTATGTGTTAGTATATGTTTGAAAATGTAAGGTGCTCTATGTTTAACTGTATAGACAAGAAAATGGAAGTGTGATTGATTCTTTACAGGACTGACTAGGTGTGTGAGTAACTCCATGGATGAGTGGCAGAGTGTAAGTGTCTGTATAGGTGTATGAGTGCATATGATAGTGTTGTAAAGATGAGTGATTGTATGTATGAATGATTGTATGGGTGAATGAGTGAATGTGTGTGTAGACGTAGGAATCAGTGAGTACGTATGTAGTAACTAGTATTGGTGTGTCAATGGTTTCAAAAATTATACTCTGTATTTAACACTGGGTGAAACAGAGGTTATATTAAAACGTGAGGAGATGCATTGTATTGTCACATGAATGATATCATCAGTGATGTGGTCATTGATGTCAAATGAGATGTCATCAGTGATGTCATCAGTGATGTCACTGACCATGTCATGAATGATGTAATATGTGACATGATCAGCAGTGGATTGCGGGTGCGCGATATATAGTTAGTGCAACTAACTATATATGGAATTTCAATGGTTTTGTGTGAGTAAAATAATGTTTTTTAAATGCTAGTTCCTAACTATATATGGTCTATAACCTATGGTTTTTTCAGTGAATTTTCAAGGTTTTGTAAATGCTAATTCCTAACTATATATGGTCTATAACCTATGGTTTTTTCAGTGAATTTCATTGGTTTTTTAACAGCTAATATCTGTAGCTGTAAAATGTATTCTTCTTTAAATCCAAAAATATATTTTATATGTTTATGAATAATTTTTTTTTTAAATATTTTTTTTTCTTCGTTCCCGCTTCGCGAATCGGGAAGCTTCCCGTTAGCTGACCTTGATGCCGCGAAATAGACCGCGAGCCGGTAAACGTTTCTTTACCGCAACTGCCGCGTTAGAAAACAACATCGTGACGCCTCCCGTCCGCATGACGTTTCGCGTTGTCGCGTGATACGTCATATGACGTGCTACGTTAGCGAACTCGTACGCTTACCGAGTCGCAAAGCACAGGTTTCTGGAAGCAAACCGGGAGGCCCTGCAAAGCGCGTAACGTAAACACAGCAGGTCATGTGACTTGGTAATAACACTTTTCATTGGTTCATTTCACTTTCGGTTTCCTAATGATGTAAGACTAGGTCATATGATCTAAAATGAACACTTTTCATTGGTTGAGAACTATTTTTTTTCCCAAATGGTGAAAATCCCTCCTTCTTTCCTCACTCTGACTTTCATCATTGTGAGAGAAAGACCCTTTGTTACCAGTGAGCAATGGCTTCTTTACTAGCTTCAGCTGGTGCTTCCCCACCACCTCCACCACATCCAAGGAAGAGTGGACCACCTGCTAAAGTTATAATTCAGCAACAAGAGGAAGAAGAGGAACAGGACGACCTAGATAATCTCCCTATTATGGCCAGAAGATCTGTTGTACCGGAAGTAACGGGACCAGAGGGCAGGGAGATGGTGCCAAATATACAAACGAGATTTCGTGAAGTAAAACAAGTCTGCGTACATTGCAGTGGAATCATTTGCTACGCAGAAAGTAGCATCACTCTGATCAACAGAGCTATTAACAATCATGCTCATGTTTGTCCGAAACTCCCCAAACAATAAATTCTTTTTTTTGTTTTCTTCCTCCTGTTGAGCCCTTTACAATGAATCGTTTTCGTTGCCCCCTCCGAAAAAAAAACAAAAAAAATATAAAACTGTTCAGAAAAATTCAAAAAAAGTAAAAAAATGTTCAGAAAAATAATAAAAAAAATATAAAACAACAAAAACAATTTAAAAAAAAGTTCTTTTCAGAACTACCTCCCCGTTATAAAAAAATTGGTACAATATTTGCAACTGTGCCAACCTCTATTTCTCTTAGTTCGCTTCCCAGTTCGCTCCCCGGTACGCGAACCGGAAGCGAACCAAAAAATTTTTTTTTAAAAAAAGAACAGTAAGTATAAGGGAAGGAAACAGACAGTTATGTTAAAAGAAAGACAGCTATAGGGGAGTAAACTAGAGATACTATTACCCGTAATCCACTGCTGATGATGTCACATATTACATCATTCATGACATGCTCAGTGACATCATCAGCAGAGGATTGCGGGTAACAGTATCCCTAGTTTATTCCCTATAGCTGTGTTTCTTTTAACATAACTGTCTGTTTCCTTCCCTTATACTTACTGTTCTTTTAAAAAAAAATTTTTTAGATCTGTCAGAAACAGTGAAAGTAATGAAATATAAAAGACTACGTAGAATATGAGCACTGTATGCAACAACTTTGACACTGACAGAAGCCTCACCTTCTCCATGCCTCCTACACAGTTCTACATGTACATCATAAATGCAAACAGAACAGAATTAATTATACATGTTAAATGGTTTATTTTTGCTGTTCTCAGAATGTATCAAATTTCACTAAAACAGTGACTTGAAGGTATTCATCATATAACAGCGGGGAAAAAAAAACACAATCAAAATGATTGTGTTTAAAAAACCCATACATTACAAATCAGAATTCAGAACTCCTTAAAGTTAACTTACTTTCCATGACGGCCAAGGATGTCCTATGAACAGCTTACACTCTGTTGTGCTGTTATTACTTTCAACCCGCCACTTTCTGAAAGAAAACCTCCATCGTTTTCAAAAACATGTTACATACAATAAATGACTTCTCGCTCTCTACCACACGATTCCACAAGGCCAAATCGTGTCAGAGCCATGTATAACTCTTGGATTTCTTGTAAGCCAATCCCGTCTTTTCGCATTTCCGCAACTTTCAGAATTAAAATGTTGAAGATCATTTACACAATCCTGGACTAGTAATATCTTCCCCTTCTTGCTCAATCATGTTCTACATTTCCTATCACACTGATACTGCTTACTATGAAGCAGACTTACACTACCTTTATGACTAGTACAATTATTTAATTCTCTACATCACTTTTAATCACAAAGCAATGTAAAACAGTAGACAGCATTGCAGACTTACATTCCCTCTACTCCATGTTTTGATTCGCTGCTTCAATTAGCTTATAAAAAGAAATAGTTTTTCTGAACTCATTCAAAGTGCACGTATTTCTCAATAACGTCCAGTGTTATGGTAAAAAGTTATGTCTCTGTACTACACTTATCGTCAAGGCCAAATAGTGTAGGAGCCATGAGAACTTCTTGAAATTCCTCAGAGCACATCCCGAGATTCTTTCCCTAAAATTTTGGTTTTAAAAACACCAGGTAAGAGTTTTTAAGGTCATATGGCAATTTTTTTTTGAAAATTAAAACAGAATCATTGCAGAATGACCAGCCATTTCTACACTTTAAATAAGCTGTATAATGTCCTGATGTTATTGAAGGACCATCATGATATATAATTGCTACAGTTACAAAAGTCCTTCCTGATATTGACAACTGTGAAGCCACAAACTTTTTAATTAAAGTTGTCAATTTTGTTCCATCAGGCCTACATCGTTGGAACATTAAAATGACATACTGGCCATATGTTCGTATAAATAATGTGGACATCATTTCAGATTTACATTGGCTACACTCCATGTTGTGATCAGCTGCTTTTACTAGCTTATTAAAAGAGACTGATTTACTGTCTGGCAAAGTTAAATATATAAATCTTTCTGAGTCTACACTAGTAGTAGCTGATACCCTACAGTTCTCGCAGTCATGCTGCCATTGATAAGAAAGCCCAAACAGGTGATCTACATCTACACCTTCATCATGCAATACATCAAGCATATACATTAAAAACTCCTGACAATCTTGCTGACTATTTTGAGAGAATTGTGTTTGGCCTGAACATCTGTCTAACAGATTTCGAATTTCAGACACACTTTCTATGTTTGTTCTATCAGTGCTACATTTCTCTAACACAGAATTTAACAAACTGCAAAATCTTTGATCCGAATTGACCACAATCTGTTCTTTTAAAGTTTCTAGAGAAAAGACAACATTAACCACTACATTAGCATAGCAGTTGATACCAGAACTGTTTTCAAATTGAAAACCAACAACATCTTCAACAGAATCCTTTTTGTTTCTGCTTATAATTTCAGGTTCATCAACTTTTCGTCTTTTTGCTACAACCTCCCCAGTATTGGTCACATTTCTTCGTTTCCGGCCTACCACACGTTTCTCAAACAAAGGATACTGAGGCAAATGTGGCGCATACTCTCTTCTCAACCTATTGTATTCCTTAACACAATCTAGATCCGCACAAATGTTTGTGACATCACACTCAATCAAGTACAATCCCGATAAAGTCCTAACTCGTGACAATGCCACATATGCCATACCCTCCTTGAACACAGAACTGCCAATATTCACCAATGCACAGTCTACACTTAAACCTTGCGATTTATGGATTGTCACCGCATATGCCAAGCAAACAGGAAACTGCTTACGACGAACATATAAGTCTTTTACAAGCAAAAATCTAGCAGAACAACGAGCAATTAGCTGTACTTCCTCAATGCCATCAAATTTAATTTTTAAAAATTCAATTCCATCTCTATTTCTGTATTTCACAAAATCAACAACATTACCCATTGATCCATTTACCAGACCTCTTTCAACATGTAAATTCCTTCTTAAAATTATACGGCAGTTCAAGCACACATTCAGAGTCTTTTCAAAACCCGCAGTTTTAGATATACTCTTCTCTAATGAATCCAATTTTGTTTTCAGATTCTCAGACAAAATAATTGTTGATCCCATATGCTCTACTCTGTCAATAGCTTCCAATTTCACAATCTCTTGCTTTTCTAAATGCAACATTTTGTTGTTGAATTTGGCACATTCTGCAAGAGTTGGCATCAAACATATTCCAGATTTTTTCTCAGTAACTTTCTGAAAAATATTCTCAGGCACAACATCTTCGTCTGGATATAAATTTGTCAGTAATCGTGCATGTAAAGCTTCTTTCCCATGCTCGGTCACTTTTCCAATTCTAACATCTTGTAGAATAGTCTTGTAAACTTCATCCTTTGCCTGACGCATATTTTCATGCAGTTCAGCATAATTGAAGTTTAACCATATATTGACGTTGCCAATACTCCCTAAGCACTTCCTGGTATCTTCATGCGTGAGCATTTTGAACACAGGTTGCCCTTTCACTGGTGTCAGCTGCAGAAGATCTCCAAAAACAATGATGTGTTTGCCACCAAATAACACATCATACTCTGTTTTGAGAACTTCTTGCATTCTCAAATGCACAAAGGCAAGCATGACATTGGAAACCATGCTTACTTCGTCAATGATAAGAAGTTTCATTTTCCTCAAGAATCTTGAAACTTCAAAACAAGCATCTCCAGATAGCTTGTGATATTCTAATTTGTTGTCATGCTCCACTGGCAGCATCAGTAAACGATGTAAAGTAATCCCTTTAATGTTATGTGCTGCCAGTCCAGTTGGAGCGGTGACAACACAAGACAGCGATGACTCTGTCCTTTCCTGCAAATAACATGAAATTGCTTTAATAAGGAAACTTTTTCCAGTTCCCGCTTCTCCACTCACGTACAGTCGGACAGGCTTCAACGACGTACATGAGCACTCTTTCTTGTCATGACTTAATCCATGATCAATTTGCATGGTAAGTTCGTCATATATTTTCCTCTGCTCAACGTTGAGTTGTCTTTCCAACTCTTCTAAGTTAACCGCATCCTCCTGAGCATGTGCCATGGCTCTTTCCACTTCATTCATAGCAGTGGCAGCTTCATTTTCGATAAGAGGTCCTCCTAGTGGATCCTGACTCAATGAAGCAGAACTCTGACTGTCCTGAGAACTGTCTCTGGCAATCTCGGCTGCAATCGTTGCTTCCTGCTCAATTTCCACATTCAACATTTCTACATATTTGGGAAAAGCAGGACATTCTATGGTCTCCTTGGCAGCATTGAAAGAGTCTTCGTAACAGAGGAAATCTCCAAGCAGTTCCTCTTCTGCACGCCAAGGCTTAAAAAGTTGCAAAAGTGCTAAATAGAAAAACTCCTTTTTTTCAGGAGATTCGCCACTCAATTTTCGATGGTTTATCAAGTGGCATTTTCTTTGCTTGACCAGACATCCCTCACTTCCTATTACAGCATACACTCCTTTCTCAGTATCTTCTTTGATGTTCCTCTTGAATATGTAATTTTGCAGAACCTCATACAGACAAACATTCTCGAGGTGACTGCTTCGATTTGGATAATATGTATCCAACATGTTGCTCTTCAAAATGTCGGTACTGTTTGGCTCCTTTTCCGCCAAATACTCAATTTCCCGCACAGGTTTCAGAACTCGATTACGCGTTGCAGCAAGACCAACACTCGCCCAAACGATACTCCTGGACTTGGCATAGAGACTTGCTGAAGACAACCGGTCAGAACATTCGTAAGCTCCGATTTCTCGATGCGACAACATCTTCAGACTGAAACTGTACAACTTCTTGCTGAGGCTCTTTTCATGGGAAATGTCCTCCCACATATCCTTCAATTCTGTCTTCTCTTTTTTGGTGATGTAAGATGTCACATACCTAGCCACAGCCATACAGTTATCAGCCACAAACTGTATATCCATGTTAGCATTCCACATGGACAAAATCACCGGGTTGTAGTCGTTGATGTACTTAGACTCTTCGTTCCTCTTCAAATTGTATGTGTTTTTAGGTGATTTCTTCATCACATTATGTCGCAGCGAAGACATCAAACTGTTCACTCTTCCTTTAGAAATCACCGATCGTGGAAAGCCGAAACAACATTTGGTGTAGAACTTGTCTTTGTTCCGGAATTTACGACGACAGTACTTTCCAAATCGATGGCTTTGGAAACGTAGAACTTTTTCTCTTAGGCTTTTTTTCTCCTTTGCGTTTGGAACAGCACACGTAGAATACTGTTCTATGAAACTCATCACTGAGTCGTCTGCATCCGTTCCAAATTTAGGTGCATCCTTGATCCACAGCAACATATGTATATGAGGAGCACCTCTTGCTTGGTACTCCTTCCTCCAGAAGAAATCCAACACCTCTCCAAGAGGTGGATTCTTCTTATTCATGATGAAAGACATCATACCTTCAAATCTATGATTGAAGTACCTACATACATTGACTGGATCCAAAGAGCACAGTTCTCCGGGTGTCTTGAATTCGATGTTTTCTACGTTAGCATTTGCCTCTCGTAGAAATTCAAGTAAGTCTTCCCAGCCATACTCAGCACAGCTCAAAGTGAGGAACCATGTGGGAGTTCCTAAGTTCCTCAGCATACATTTTAAATCACCATGACGACGGTACCAGTACTCATTAGTACCACGCTGACACGCCATGAGATTAATCAGGTGAGAATCCAAAATACTGTCTTGGACATTGAC
The DNA here is from genome assembly GCF_964261635.1 of Lissotriton helveticus. NCBI lineage: Eukaryota > Metazoa > Chordata > Amphibia > Caudata > Salamandridae > Lissotriton > Lissotriton helveticus. The sequence continues at coordinate 45,015,612 of NC_136063.1, forward strand.
TTTATCCATAAAGTCACTTGCCGAGATGTTTTGCATGTGTATACCACTTTTCAAGATGTGGTTCACTGCATATGACAGTCCAGACAGATCGCTTTCAAACAGGAGATGAAACAAATAAGGAATGCATTGTCGAAACCTAGGATCTCCTGCATACAATCGCAAAGTCCGGTATTCAGAAGCAGGAATTTGATGAGGTCGCTCATCATATCTTCCTCCCTGACCTGTTGGAAAAAGCTGTGGGAAACACCGAGCTTCCAAACTTTCCTCCCAAACACTAATGGGACTCCCTTTCGCTTGTTTCATTTGAAACAACTCAATAGCATTCCCCATGACTTCCTTGGAATGCAAAGGATGAACACTATAATGTTCATATATTTCTTCACTAGTAGAGGGTTCTACTTTCTCAATTTGACCAGCACACAAATCGCTATCCTCTTCCTCACTTACTTCCTCTTCTGCAACATATACATTTTTATAGTATTTATTATATTTTTTCAAATACAATGTTGCCCTTTTGACTTTCCTAACATCTACTAAATCTTGCCATATTTTCTTATTCTTTGTCGGAACCCCATTAACTAAGATAACCAGAGGTTCCTCTTCCACTTTTTCTACTCCAATTGTGTTAATGTTTTTCTTCAAATCTAGAGGCAAATAAACAACTCTTCCCTTTAATCCTCTCTGTAAATCTGATGGAGGCAATTTCCCTGTCTTTGGCTCCATTCTTACAATAGCCTGAAAGGGATGGATACTTTGAATCAAAATAGATTCATAAGTATTTAAATCCTTCAATTCAGAAGGAATTTCAACCAATTCCAGATTATTATGAACTGCTCTAGCAGGCATCTGGTTTTGATTTAATTTGTTACAACAATAAGTACACACACGTTGATCCAATCCCAAATCAAAACAATTTTCTACCATCAAGTATGTTGTAAAATCCTTCCATTCACTATTATTTTCCCTTTCACTTTTTCCATATAAATCCACTAACTTAGTCTGATTCTTATAATAAGTGCGTCGACAACACACACAAGTGAAATTTGGCCTCTCACTTGATTTCACCTCAAACGTCGCAATTTCCCTCTGGAAATTATCTGTACTGGAAACCTGTACACTATCTTCCACATTACTCTCTTCTTCTTGGTCAATTTCAACATTCTCCTCTTTACTTCCAAAGTAACAAAACTCAATTTCTTCACATATATTCTTCACATCTATTTCAGAACCATGCAAAAGAGCAGCGCATAATTGTTTAAGCATAATTGCTGGACTCTTAGCATAATACAACATTCTAACTAATTTCCTCACTTTATTATGATGCACTGCTAGCATCCTGAAATGATGAAAAACACTCTGGCATACTCTCCTGGAAAGACAAGCCAGTGAATGACCATGCAAACCTATCACTTCTCTCACTCTGCAAGGATCTAATTCTTGCAACAACTTCATTTTCTGCTTCAAACTTTTCTTACTAAATGACCGTATAAAATCACAAAGCAAATTGATGGAATCCTGTCGTACACTGCAAATACTACTACACTTCCAGGTGTACACAGGACCCTTAGGACGTCTCCCTAAAACCTCATTACCTAACACCTCTTCTATCTCTGTTCTCACAAGTTTTTCTTTTTCAACTGGACAACCATCTTTCACTTCATAAGCTCGACCACTGGTGTCAACTGCATGCACCAAATCATTATCCTGGAAATAACTCTCCTCATTAAAAAATGCCTCAGAGCTTGAACTATGCATCCATTCTCCAGAAAAAACTTCACAAAAATTACTACGATTAACTATTCTCTTCCATCTACTATTTCTTTTGAAATCATAAATTACCTTGTTTAGCTTCCTAATTCTATTGATTGTCAAAATAAATAACTTACGTTTAATTTCAAATGCCTGATCAATAACTTTCTCAACTATTTTTTTTCTCTTATAAAAAACCACTTTCTGCTGACCTTTCTTAATATTTTTTAACAAATTCCCAATTATCCTGTTGCGGAACATTCGTTTACGAATATCCCTAAACTGTTGTTTCCTTCTACTTTCATGCATAGAGTTATCTCTTACTCTAGCAGTAACATTTCTCATTGGCCTTTCCTTACCATTTGAATTCATTCTCCTTTTCTGGAGTGAAACATTTTCTGTAGTAATATTTTTTTTACTACACATATTTCTTATGACTGTTTTTCGACTCTTACCCGGTGCTTTCTTGGTGACTTGACAAATCTTTTTGTTAGAGGACTGCTGCAATATTCCATGCTCCTGCTGTCTTTGACGTTTTCCAGCCTTTCTTACTCTTTCTTTGCTAGGCATCCTAAAATCTTGAAATAATCTGCAGTTGAATCTGTGGTAAAATATAATAAAAAATGTTATTAACCACTATTACCCAACAGTAAATTAATAACAGTCATCAAAAACTTAACACACTACTTAAGTATATAATATACTGAAGCCTATCTCCAATTTTTCACTGAACAGGACTCATCTCTTCTTAACCTTGGATAAACCTCACCTACTCTGTGTCCCCTGCACATAATTAAATGTAAAGGGGCAGATTTATATTAACTAGCACATCCCCAGGGATGCACCAGTTAACGTGCACCGCTGCTCTGCCACCCACGGTGTGCCGCATTTACAATCAGATAGGACAAAGCTACATCAAAACCCTGCGCCTGCTTGAAGCAGGCATAGATCTTGACGCAGGTAGGCTGAAAGCTAAAGCAACAACTAAGTGTCGTGTGCAGAAGTTACAAAAAAGGAAAAATGGCGTTTAAACCAGTAATGAGACCATGCTAACGTAATACAGAGTAAAAATATCCAGGATCTACATCAGTTTGGGGTTCACGAACCTGGCAGGTACAAGGCACTGAGGCTTTCCACCGTGCATGTCTCATCCCAAAACATATGTTGTTTGTGAATGAAACAATTTCCCAGACCAAATGCTTTGGATTGGCTACTTCTAAAAAATTAAACACCCCTACTATCCCGGAGTTAGAGGAATACGATGGTTGGAGTAATTTTACTCGTTGTCTATTAAAGATTTACAGGCCCTACTCCGTAATTCTTCCTTTAACATTTCCAGTATAAATCCAAAAGGTTGACTGCTTTGGCAACGTGCCTTATCCACGGTTTAATAACGCTGCCTTTTGCTTTATATAAGTTTTCAAATTGTATGAAATATATACCAATAGGTCGTTATTAACCTTTAGGTAGTGGTTTTCTTCATCAAGTCTGGTCGCTTCCATACACATACAGATTTTCAAAGATGATCAAGAACTTTATCTGAATGGAGAGGAATGCACTGAGACGCCAGATCATTCACTAATGTGTAGGCACATACAGTTACACGGTTCATGCAACAAACACCGACCAAATATGGCTTGCGTGTTGCAAGGCACACCAGTTCCTGCTATCATCCCCACGTTCAAGTTCTTGGAAAATGGTAGTTATTTGATGCTCAATAATGAAGATTGTTCTGGGTTAATTAAAAGTATTCATTTTATCGTAACAGTAAATGAACGGGTTATTTGCTGCAGAAATGTTCTATTTCCTCCCACACATGAACATAGGGAGTTTTCAATCTGGCCACAAATACCAACCTTGGCAGCACATTTCAACGGCATGGCAAGAATAAGAGCTATTTTGTCTCAGAGAGAGGTGGCCTTGAGTTCGGCCCGTGAAACTTTCGTCCTTCACACAGCGAACACCCGTACAGAGCTGCAGACCCTTTTAAATACAGATTCGCCTTTCCATTTCAGCAAGATGGTTCGGACTATCTCTAACGCATCCTCCACAAAGAGCCTGGCGCACTTTTTTAAAGTTGTTACCAGTGGTCTCGTGACTTCATTTGAGAAAATCTTTGGAGTCATCCCTGCTTTCTTACATTCTATTTTTTCCACTCTGCTTCGTGGATTCCCATTTTTACTTGCATTACCAGCGGACGCTCTTGTGCTTTTTTACATTTTTAAATATGGATGTCCCTCCTGTGCAAGCTCCCGCCCTGCAGCTGCTGACACTGTTCCGCAATCGCATGCTAGAATATTATGGCACAATGCCGTTGGCGATATTAAGCACGGCATATGGATTATCTTTTCTATGCTGATGTGATTCCTTCAAATCTAAGACACTAAAGTATCGGCACGCCCTAAACCAACACAAAGAGACCTTCTTAGCAAATAATATATTATGTGTATTAGGGAGGGTGAGATATAAGCAGCCGCGGGCCGTGGAGGGAGTTACGGTGGGGCAGGGAGGCGGGGAGGGGGAGGGGCAGGGTGAAGCCCTCTCCACCCTGCCCCTCCCCCTCCCCGCCTCCCTGCCCACCGTAACTCCCTCCACGGCCCGCGGCTGCTTATAAGTGTTGCTAACTCTTATTCATTTACAGCATGTTAACAAACTGTCACCATTCGCTTTTTATGTACTATTAACTATGCTGGTAATTTTGCTACTGATAATATGTGTACTTGTATAATCTAAGATACTACGCCTGAGAAGACGGCATTAGTAAATAAACATTTCAAATACACATGTGTTCTTCTTAACTCCATGTTCTCGTTTCTAAGAAATATATAACGACCGACTGTTCATGAGTTCCACGTATCCTGAGGTACTATAAGTTCATATTCTGGATTGTCTAAACATTGAGAGTTTGTTATATCCAATGTGTCACTGTACCTAGCTTGCTAAGGGGTTTTGATTACTAAGGTGAGTTTTGGGACACCATAATTCGCCGAGGTTCCAATCCTCTGTCCACAGTTCTGTGTCAGAACAGAAACCCTGCGACAGGGGCACCCCTCAACCTTACTGGAGCTTCATCACACTTGCGATACAACTCCAGCAATGCGCCAACTTTACGGCACAAATACGTCACGCATCTGTGCTGTTTTTGCCCCATGATGCGCCGCATTGTAAATGCAGCACACCATAGGTGACGGAACAGCGGCACAGAATGACTAACACATCCCTAATGATGCGCCAGTCATCATAAATCTATCCCTATGCTTCTTATCTTGTTAGAGATAAACCGCCATATGTATCATCAAAGTTTTTTGCATTTCCTAAATAGCGAACTTTAAGAAATAAATAGCGATTCTTTACCATTCCTAGTTTGCGATGACCTATTTGCTAATTACAAATTACCCATTCATTTCCATGCAGCAGGAGGCCCATAGGAATGAAGGTACAATTTGCGATTAGCAATTACCTCATCGCAAATTACGAATTTTTCCGACGGTGCAGGGGTGTCTCAAGAACACCCTGCTGCACCCCTGAAAAAGAAATTTGGGGTCATATGGCGCACATAAATTTTGAAAACATTCCTTTACCTCAAAAACGATTTTCAACTCATAATTTGAAAACACTGCACATGGGGAAATGACTTAAAATGTCCTTAAGACACATAAAAGCATTTTTTGATTGCCTTTGCAGCATTTTCCGTCACCTTTAACATGCCTATGTAACGGAAACATTCAAAATCTAAATTTGCCATGCACAGGTGGGAGCATATTTACAAGCAATTTGCTCCACAGACAAACTTCTTACATTGAAATGGGAAAAATAACATCACAGACTCTCAATTACCTTATAAAGAAGCAGACACCATTATGTCCTTCTCATCAATATTAAAACCATTGCTTTTTCTCAAAAACGATTTACAAGTCATAATTTGAAAACACTCCACAGCTCCTATGCACATAAAAGCCCTGTCAGTACTAATACTTCACATTTTCTCCAATTACAATTTCTCAAAGAAACAAAATCTATTTGTGAAACACTTGAGACAAAGCAACATTTGAAAAACACAACTTTCTTCATAATTTTCTCCTTAAAGCACACTATTTTCTATCTAAATTAAAGAAATCTTTTCTCACCTTAGCAAATACTTTGAGTTTCAAAACAGTCTCAGAAACACACCAATTTGTCTTCAGCAGAGCAAAAGGTATTCACTCCAGAGTCTGCAGCTATCAAAAGCACAGAAATGCTGTAATTCCTCACACATATCTCTCATGTCACCCAATCAAAACTCTTCCCTCACTTTTTTTCAAAGCAAAACCCTTCCCCCCTCTGCCCCCTCTCTGCTTTTTCTGCATAGCAACCACCTCTTGCAAGACCTCTCACACAACAATGTTGCAATTGAACTCTGAACTCTCAGTGCACCTGCATATCCAGAGCATTCTTTCATTTAATGATTTTTTCTTCGCCACTCAAAATACATCTTTCAACGAACTCATCCATTCACACTAACTTTCTGTTTTCAGCAATCAAAATCCACCAATCACTCTTACTGCTTCATTAACACAGAAACTCCTCAGTTTTTTTCATTTTACACTCTCATTTTTTCAACTGCCATTTCATTGCCACACTTCATCTGACTGCAGCAGAACCTTCTCTCGCCATGTTTTCTGTCTGGATTGTTGGACATAGTTACATATATTGGGCTCAAAGGTACGCTGAAAACAGGAATTTACCTAACCTCAATTTACAAGATGTGGAAATTAAGTGGTTTGGCCACAGAGGATTAAAATGTCACCAATTGATACCATTGGTGAAAACCTTTATGCATTTGCCCAAACCTGACCTGTTAATTGTGCACTGTGGAGGTAATGATTTGGGCACTTTGACTGGGGTAGGTCTGGAAATGCTTTTAAAGGACACCTTTGAGCAATTGATGGCACTTTTTCCTCAGACTGCCTTGGTATATTCAAATATATGCCAAAGACAGAAATGGAGGTGGTCAAACCAATTTTGTCCACAAATTGAGAAGTCGAGGAAGCATGTAAACAAATCTGTTTCAGCTTACATGAGAGACCATGGAATGGGCTCCCTCTACAACAATAACTTGCGTTACTACATGCAAGATATCTACAGAGGAGATGGAGTTCACTTCTCAGATGAGGGCAACAGAGTTTTCACTCTGAATTTAAGAATGTGCATTGGTACCTACTTATAAGTACCTAAATGTACCATAAACCCAAAAGCTCTTCTCAGAGCTACCCTACATCTGATCACTCACAATTATTATTGTACTCTAACTTTTTTCACTAATTTTCAAGAAAGTACGCTCCCCAGAACGCTTCCCGGTTCGCGAACCGAGCGCACTCCACGCAAAAAAACTAAAAAAACGGTATATATTTTTTTGCCCTGCGAGAACCTTTCAAAGCCTCCACATCAAACCTAGGGGGTCAGGGACGATCTACTATGCCCCCTTATGGTCATTTGCCCCTTCGCTTTGGCCTCCTCTTGTCTCTCGATCCTACCGAGAGACAAGATGGCGGCCGCTACGGACTGTTTGGAATGTTTACAGACGCCGAAAAACCAATCAGCTTCGCAAACCTCCGTAACGCGAAAAGTACGCGAAGCGGAGCGCTGTTACAGATATATATCTTTTTTTGAACGTTAATTTCTCAAAATCCACTGGAGCACATATATTGAGACCTAGCAAAGGCACATCGGGCTACCAGTCCCTACAATTTTGCCAAGTTTCGTGCAAATCCATTCAGCCGTTCGATTATTATTATTATTTTTTTTTTTGCCCCGCGGGGCCCTTTTAAAACCTCCACATCAAACCTAGGGGGTCAGCGAGGATCTACTATTCCCCCTTATGGTCATTTGCCCCTTCGCTTTCGCCTCCTCTTGTCTCTCGATCCTACCGAGAGACAAGATGGCGGCCGCTACGGACTGTTTGGAATGTTGACAGACGCCGGAGAACCAATCAGCTTCGCTTCACAAAGCTCCGTTGCGCGAAAAGTACGCGTCCTGGGCCGCTGCCCGGTCCGCTGTTACAGATATATATCTTTTTTTAAACGTTAATTTCTCAAAATCCACTGGAGCACATATATTGAGACCTACAAAAGGCACATCGGGCTACCAGTCCCTACAATTTTGCCAAGTTTCGTGCAAATCCATTCAGCCGTTCGGGCTAAAAGTGAGGCCAACCGCCCTATGGAAATTAACATGGGAAAAACGCGTTTTGGGACCCCCCTTTTTTCTCGGCCCCCCCTTGACGAACCCCCCCCAAATTTTCGAAAGGCTGCTCAGAAACAAAATGTGCCATTTTCCTGAAAATTTCAGCCAATTCCGTCCACAAACGGCAAAGTTATTAGACATAGAATTTTCAAAAATCCCATAGAGAAAAAATCCTAACTATATATACCTACTGGCGGTCGCCAGTAGGTATATATAGTTAGGATTTTTTCTCTATGGGATTTTTGAAAATTCTATGTCTAATAACTTTGGCGTTTGAGGACGGAATTGGCTGAAATTTTCAGGAAAATGGCACATTTTGTTTCTGAGCAGCCCCTGAAAATTGGGAGGGGGTTCGTCCAGGGGGGGTCGAGAAAAAAGGGGGGTCCCAAAACATGTTTTTAACATTGAGTTTTCCATAGGGCGGTTGGCCTCACTTTTAGCCCGAACGGCTGAATGGATTTGCACGAAACTTGGCAAAATTGTAGGGACTGGTAGCCCGATGTGCCTTTTGTAGGTCTCAATATATGTGCTACAGTGGATTTTGAGAAATTAACGTTTAAAAAAAGATATATATCTGTAACAGCGGACCGGGCAGCGCTCCAGTTCGCGTACTTTTCGCGCAACGGAGCTTTGTGAAGCGAAGCTGATTGGTTCTCCGGCGTCTGTAAACATTCCAAACAGTCCGTAGCGGCCGCCATCTTGTCTCTCGGTAGGATCGAGAGACAAGACGAGGCCAAAGCGAAGGGGCAAATGACCATAAGGGGGCATAGTAGATCCTCCCTGACCTCTTAGGTTTGATGTACCATTTTGCCAAGTTTGGTGTAATTCCGTTCAGCCATTCAGTCTGTAGACGTATCTAAATGTCAATAATCGAACGGCTGAATGGATTTGCACGAAACTTGGCAAAATATTAGGGACTGGTAGCCCGATGTGCCTTTGCTAGGTCTCAATATATGTGCTCCAGTGGATTTTGAGAAATTAACGTTCAAAAAAAGATATATATCTGTAACAGCGCTCCGCTTCGCGTACTTTTCGCGTTACGGAGCTTTGCGAAGCTGATTGGTTCTCCGGCGTCTGTCAACATTACAAACAGTCCGTAGCGGCCGCCATCTTGTCTCTCGGTAGGATCGAGAGACAAGAGGAGGCCAAAGCGAAGGGGCAAATGACCATAAGGGGGCATAGTAGATCCTTCCTGACCTCTTAGGTTTGATGTACCATTTTGCCAAGTTTGGTGTAATTCCGTTCAGCCATTCAGGCTGTAGACGTATGTAAATGTCCAATGGAAAATTGCATGGGGAAAACACATTTGAAAGTGTTGAAATTTAGAACCAATTAAAATGTTACTTTGGTTTTGTATTTGTGTGTGATGAAAGTTAATTGGTTATGTATATATCTCAAATGAGAGGAAACCACAGCCATTTTGTGATACTACTGTCTGAGGTACATTTGTGAGGAATTTTTGGTGGTGAATTTCTGGTGTTTGATTTACACAGTACTAACACTTCTCCTACTTTTAAAAAGGTGAGTTGTTAATTTGTAAGGGGAACTATGTTGTACACTTGAAGATAATTTGAAAAATGTTTTCTGTTATTTATTTGCAGTCCTTCTGTTATACTAAATACTTGATAAAGTTAGTTTTATATTATGTATTACTAAAAACGATAAATGAAAGTGATTATTTTTTTCTGCAATTTACAGCAAGCAATTTCAAAATAAAATGGCTCACAATGAAGAGACCGTGGCAATTTCTTTTGAATTGTCCACTACATTGATTGAAATTGAGAGCACCAATAATGAAATATTGTCACAAGGAGGAGATGACTTGAATGATTCCACTACATTGATTGAAATTGACAGCACCAATAATGAAATATTGTCACAAGGAGGAGATGACTTGAATGATTCCACTACATTGATTGAAATTGAGAGCACCAATAATGAAATATTGTCACGAGGAGATGACTTGAATGATTCCACTACATTGATTGAAATTGACAGCACCAATAATGAAATATTGTCAGAAGGAGGAGATGACTTGAATGATTTTTTTGATCAATCTGTTGATGGCGAATTTATCGAATGTTTGGAGACCATAGAGTTACAAGAATCATCATTGCAGACTTTTAATGAGGAGATTCCAGATGAGATGATTGAAGAGGAAATTGCTGATGAGGACATGTTACTAGTTCTTTCAAATTTAGAAAATTCTGAAGAATAAATTTATATTTAGAAATCAAAAATTGTTTGAGACATTATTCATTTTTATTTTTAATTTATGAGGTTGTAGCGAAGTGATTGTAGTATAAAATGAGACTTATAGTATAGAGTGCAACATTTTTATGTTACATGGTAAGTTTACTCATATTTACTTCCCTTCTCCCACTATATTATCTCCAATGTGTATTTGACATCTCTTCTTCATCTCCGGCCTCCTTTCTCTCACTGTGTGTCTCTGATGCATCTTATCGCTGCTATTTTGTGTAATTACAGAAGAGAGTAAAATAAAATAGTTCGGAACGTGAAAAGGGGGCAAAGTAGAGTACCCCTCACCCCCTAGGCCTTCTCAGGCGGTCCCAAAAGGATCAGTTTCTGCTTTCCTGAGAGATTATGGTATGAGTTCCATATACCACAATAATTTGCATTACAACATGCAAGATATATATCTCCTATTACCAACTTTTGGAGATATTCGCGCTAAGCGCGAATATCTCCAAAAAGTAACACCTGCCCTGAGCAGTTCTTAGCCATGTTATCCAATGGGAGGTGGATAACATGGCTAAGAGCATTAGCTCGGTAATGCATGAATATCACTGACTTTTTAGCGATATTCATGCATTGCGGCCGTTTTTTATCGCATTTGCGATAAACCTTGATAATAGCATGGTTTATCTTCGATAATTTCTGACGATGCTTAGCGGTAAAAAATTCGTTGGTAAGCATCGTTAGCGATAAATATCGCTTAACTTTGGTAATATGCACCAACGTCTGTTAACGTTCGATTAGAAGGAAATGAGGAAGTGTTGAAAAACATTGTTTGCGCCATCTTGCCTTTTTTGAAATGCCACACTTTTGTCGTGCACGGCAGCCATTTTAGATGCCTTGACCAGACCCACTCTCTGCACGCTGTCGATTCGTAGCATGGCTCCCCACCCTCGCAAGCATCTTCCCCAGGCACTGGTCACCCCCGCTCTCTGTCTTATGCATGGGCAATAAACCTCCCCCCATCTGCGCTGCTCTTGCCTGAGAATCACACTCTGTGCCCGCCCGACACCTCCCTTTCGCCCTATTCACTACCGCACCCTCTGACACTCCTCTTCCTCTGTGTCCGATTGTCCAGGCTATCAGCTAGCCCTGCAGATGTAGTTTATGGCTCCAGCTGTAAAGAATCACCCCTCTTCAAAGGAGTTATAGTAGATCAAGGCCCACACCCGATGAGATCCGTCACACCACACGTGTTCCTACTATCTGAAAACCATCCTGTATTGTGATTGGGGAGGGGACCGAGCCTGAAGCGGAAGATTCTAGGAATGACTCTTTGTACATCAAAGTTTTTACAATTATGTGTCACATTAGAAATATATAGCACTCCAACAAAGTAGTAGGAATATAAAACTTTAATAACATATAAATATATACAACAAAACAAAAACAGTAAAAACATTTAAACAACGAAGAGACCGTGGCAATTTCTTTTGAATTCCTGATGAGGACATGTTACTAGTTCTTTCAAATTATGAAAATTCAGAAGATGTTGCCTGGGGGTGGGTCGTCAGTAGCAGTCTGTTGTGCGAATAGTTCCAAGGCAGCAGAACGCGCTGAAATCTGGATGTCACGAAGGTGATGTCTAGTAAGTTGCCGCCCAGCAAATAACGGCGTGGGGCGCCGCGGGGGTGAGTGAGTCCAGTAGGCACCACAGCTATTCTTACCGGCATTGCAGAATTACTGCTGGGGACAATGCCTGTGCTGTAGCAGGGTCACAGCAGAAACAAAAAGGATTCTGTTGAAGATGTTGTTGGTTTTCAATTTGAAAACAGTTCTGGTGTCAACTGCTATGGTAATGTAGTGGTTAATGTTTTGTTTTCTCTAGAAAATGTAAAAGAGGGGGAGGCAGTCCAAAGTTCCGTTAAAAGGGCAAAGGAAAGGATCGGTGGTTTGAACTATCACTTCAAAAGGGGAGGGGGTGCAACAATTTTTCCTACCGGGTCACACTGTGCTTTCACCGGAACTGAGGTCTGCAGGATTCTAGTAATTCAAAGTGAGGCTGGCGCCAGCATGGCAGCGCCGATGTCCCGCGGATACAGTTTCGTCACTCCACGGGCGATCATGGCAGTCATTCCCCATCGGGGGTCGGAGACTCCCGCGGCTCCTGTAGAATCTTCAAGGTCGTGGAGGACTACGGTGGTGGAGTCAACCAGTGACCGGGCCATTTCTTCATGCTGGGCCCGTTCTTGCCAGGTCGATCGCCATTTTGAGAGTTCGGTAGCTACCGGCGATCGCGGGGTCACATGAGCGGACGGGCTCCACCCTGCCGGGCGAGACGTTGCAGCATCGCCACAGTGGACGAACCCTTTTCGGGGCGCCTGGAGCGCTGAGGGTGCAGCTGGGAAGCCTTCACCTGAGGAGGCGGGAGAGGCCTGTTCGCACCGTCTCCCTCCCAGTGCACCCCACGGCGCCCCGCTTGACATTTGTTATGGCAGGTGGCGATGAGGACGGGGGGGGGTCGGATGCATGTGCAAGACATCCCCCCCAGTGTTGTCAAAGCCATTTTTTAAGAAAGAAGTGGTGCCTGGCGTGTTGCCGCTGCTATTACGAAGGAGAAAAGAAAAAATGTCCCGTCCGTCTTTGGGCCGGGCTTCCGGTGGATGTCGGCCGGACGCCCCTGGCTCTGGCCCCATGAACGGGTTCCTTGGTTTATCGGCTGCAGCCGGATCCCGTCGGCCTCGGTCCCCCGACCGTTGGTGGCCGGACCGGAAGAGCATGTGGCGGGACTACCTGAAACTCTCAAGGGCCACCGCGGCCGGACTGGGAGAGAGAGGGGAGGGTCGAGGAGACATTCCCCCCCTGCAACTCTTCAGCGTTGTAAAGGCAATCCCCTGGCCGGGTTCCGCTGGCCTCGGCCTCTCCTCCGGCTACACCCTACGTTAGGATCTCCTGGCCGAGGCGTGGCAGCAGGACCCGCCTTATATGGGCTGCTCCCGGCTGGGCGTAGCCGCAACCCTGCCCCACCTTGGAAGTTTCCAGAGTGGGGGCGGATGTTCTACTGACTTGCATTTTCCCTAGTCTATCGATTTTTTGGGCGTGGCAGGCGGTGGGACAGCGAGGGGTGATTTGGTTTCTCTTACTGTTTTTCTGGTCTCTCACCACTGGCATATTTCTAACGTTTTCTTGTTTCTAGGACATTAATAGGTTTTATCATTACGTTATGTTATCGTTTCTTTGTTCGTTGTTTAATAAAAGTTCATGTTCATCAGTGGCCTACTGATTTTCGTTTTCCTATTCTTTTCTTTCCAGGTTGTTTCATGCTAAAGTTTCTGTTAACAGGATACAGTGATCACTTCGTTATTATTGCATATGTCCTTTTCACTAGGGGTGCTCTCTGGTCGGGCCAGATGACGTATCTCTAGTAAATGGTCCGGGTGAAACAGGTGCATCAATCAGTGGGGAGTAGATAGGCATGACAGATTGGGGGAGAAAGGTCCGCATTACGTACCCTTTCACTATTTGCAAAGATTTTCCTACGTATATTTGCAAACAGGGAATACCTCCAAAAAGAACCAATTCCCAAACAGTCAATGTTTGGGGAAACAATCAATCAATGAGGAACGAAATAGGCACGACGTGTTAAAGGTTTGCGTTACCTACCCCTCACTATCTGCAAAGGGAGAGAGAATATTCCTATTCTTCCTCGTTTGCAGGCAGAGAAGATTCTTAAGAGAACCAACTTCGAACAATTCAATGGTCGATTCAAACAATCAACAAGGGGTACTGTGAACACAAATGAACGCCGCTTATGTACATACACATTGGTATTATCAACAGGTTGTTCCTAATGTTTCTATTTTAGGGAGGTCAAAAAGAGATCCCATTAGTGGCCTACTGATTTTGCTCGATTCCTTTTGTTTTTTTACACGATTTTTCGCTATCTGCAAAGACAAAACAGAGTATTGCGACTCTGTGCTTGTTTGTAAATAGAGAATGAACCAAAGAGAACAATCAATCAAATGGAGAGAGAAGCAGGCACGACGGATTACAACGGGGGCAAAGGCCTGCGTTAACTACCCTTCACTATCTGCAAAGAGAGAGTACTCCTAATAGAAATGAGGGGTGGGGGGCAGCATTCAAAGCAGATCAGTGTGCATAAACACGAAAATGTTTTTACTTACCACGTACTTGACATTCGACAGCTTATGATATTTGCTATTAAAAAACCATTGAAATTCACTGAAAAAACCATAGGTTATAGACCATATATAGTTAGGAATTAGCATTTACAAAACCTTGAAAATTCACTGAAAAAACCATAGGTTATAGACCATATATAGTTAGGAATTAGCATTTAAAAAACCTTATTTTACTCACACAAAACCATTGAAATTCCATATATAGTTAGTTGCACTAACTATATATCGCGCACCCGCAATCCACTGCTGATCATGTCACATATTACATCATTCATGACATGGTCAGTGACATCACTGATGACATCACTGATGACATCTCAAATGACATCACTGATGACATCACTGATGACGTCTCATTTGACATCATTCTTGTGCTAATACGATAAACCTCTTCAGACTCTAATATAACCTTAGATACACTCAGTGTATACAGACACTCACACACTGCCACTCATCCATGGAGTTACTCACACACCCAGTCAGTCATGCAAAGAAACAATCTCACCTCCATTTCTTCAACTATACAGTTATACACACCTTACTTATTGAAACATATACTAACACATATTTACTCTCTTATACAATCCCTGATACAAGTTCACAATGATCGATACAACCACTCACTCATTCAGTGGCTCTCATGCACAGTTATTTTTATATGCCAACTCTCACATGTACTGTGTTTTACATATGTACTTACTATGACATGTAGCATTGAGATATCCATTCACTCATCAATACACTCATGCACACAGTCAACTGCCCATGTAGCTGTTTCCACATGCACTCTTGAACTCATACACCTAGTGAATAAACTGCTCACACATCTATGCACAGAGTCACACACCTTCCAGCCACCCCCACACAAACTCAATCTCCCATAGAAATACTTGGGCAACCAATTAATAACACATATAGCCTCTCGTATAGCTAATGATCAACACATGCAGCAGTTTACATCACAACAGACATAATGCTGCACAAATTAAGACAGTTTAGTCACTAACCCATGCATTCAGTGAGACACATTTAATCACTCACTCATACAGTCAGTCATGCACCTACTAAATCCTTCATCCAGACACTTATACATCCACTCATTCTTCAATATGTAAGACATATTTTAACTTTACAGAAACATACAGTCACTGGATGTTGTCATCAGTGATGTCATCAGTGATGTCATTTGAGATGTCATCAGTGATGTCATCAGTGATGTCACTGACCATGTCATGAATGATGTAATATGTGACATGATCAGCAGTGGATTGCGGGTGCGCGATATATAGTTAGTGCAACTAACTATATATGGAATTTCAATGGTTTTGTGTGAGTAAAATAAGGTTTTTTAAATGCTAATTCCTAACTATATATGGTCTATAACCTATGGTTTTTTCAGTGAATATATATATATATACATATATATATACATATATATATATATTCACTGAAAAAACCATAGGTTATAGACCATATATAGTTAGGAATTAGCATTTAAAAAACTGAGATGTCATCAGTGATGTAATTTGAGATGTCATCAGTGATGTCATCAGTGATGTAATTTGAGATGTCATCAGTGATGTCATCAGTGATCTCATTTGAGATGTCATCAGTGATGTCATCAGTGATGTCACTGACCATGTCATGAATGATGTAATATGTGACATGATCAGCAGTGGATTGCGGGTGCGCGATATATAGTTAGTACAACTAACTATATATGGAATTTCAATGGTTTTGTGTGAGTAAAAAAAGGTTTTTTAAATGCTAATTCCTAACTATATATGGTCTATAACCTATGGTTTTTTCAGTGAATTTTCAAGGTTTTGTAAATGCTAATTCCTAACTATATATGGTCTATAACCTATGGTTTTTTCAGTGAATTTCATTGGTTTTTTAAAAGCTAATATCTATAGCTGTAAAATGTATTTTTCTTTAAAACAAAAAATTTATTTTATATGTTTATTAATATTTTTTTTTATTATTATGTTTTGGTTCGCTCCCGGTTCGCGAACCCGGAAGCTTCCCGTTAGCTTAATTTGGTGCCGCGACCCGGTCCGCGAACCAGTAAACGTTCCGTTTGCGCAACTGCCGCGTTAGAAATCAACATCGTGACGCGTCGCGGAAGCGCGACGTATCACGTTGTCGCGTAATGCGTCTTATGACGCGCCGCGTTAGCGCACCCGGAAGTGCTCCGGTACGCGAACTGAGACGCGAAGCGCAGCTCCCCGGAAGCGATCCGGGGCGCGTCGCGAAAGCGCGACGTATCGCGTTGCCGCGTAATGCATCTTATGACACGCCGCGTTAGCGCACCCGGAAATGCTCCGGAGCGCGAACCGAGGCGCGAAGCGCAGCTCCCCGGAAGCGATCCGGGGTGCGTTCCGCAGCGCGTAACATAAGCGTAACAGGTCATGTGACTTGTTAATAAAACTTTTCATTGGTTCATTTCACTTTTGGTTTCCTAATGATGTAAGGCTAGGTCATGTGATCTAAAAATAACACTTTTCATTGGTTTAGACCTATTTTTTTCCAAAATGATGAAAACCCCTCCTTCTTTCCTCACTCTGACTTTCATTTTTGTGAGAGGAAGACCGTTTGTGATCACTGAGCAATGGCTTCATTGGTAGCTTCAGCTGGGGCACCCCCACCACCACCACCACCTCCTCATAGGAAAAGAGGACCACCTCCACAGTTCATTACCAACACAGAGGAGGAAGAGGATGAACAAGAGGAAGAGGAGATACAGGCACCACAGTTTTTACAAGAGGAGCCCCGGGTTTCTCATCATAAAACTAGTTTCATTTGGCAGTTTTTTTCAATCCCTGAAGGGCAGAAAAAAGTTAATGCTCGATATGTGACGTGTAAAGAGGACTTATCTAGAGGCACCTTAAAGAAGTATAGCTTCGGCAACTACACCATGCACCGTCACATGCAGAGGTGGCATCCACTAAACTACAGCCGGGCAGAGATGCGTGACCTTCAGGACAATCCACCAACTCCTGTGGCCAGGACATCGGCACAGGTATCTTTGTCAGGGCCAGAAACACGGGAAACCGTGCCAAACATTCAGGACAACTTTGTCCATATGAAGATTACCTGTTTATATTGCGGTACATTACTCTCATGTGCCAATATGAGCATTAACTTAATCAACAGAGCATTTGAAAACCACAAGTGCTCTAAACGCCCCAGAAAGTAAATTTTTTTTTGCTCCTGTTGAGCCCTTTCCAATGCCTGTTTTTTGTTGTTTCCCCTCCAAAAAAACCAAAAAAAACATAAAACTGTTCAAAAAATACAAAAAAAACAAAAAATGTTCAGAAAAATAAAAAAAAAATATAAAACAACAAAAACATTTGAAAAAAAGTTCTTTTCAGAACTACCTCCCCTTTCAAAAAAAATTGCTAGAATGTTTAGCACTCTGGCAAGCTGTATTTCTTTTGGTTCGCTTCCTGGTTCGCTCGCCGGTACACAAACCGGGAGCGAACCCCCAAAATTTTTTTACAAAAAAAGAAGAGTAAGTATAAGGGAAGTAAACAGAGAGTAATGATAAAACAAAGACAGCTATAGGGTCTAAACCAGAGATACTGTTTAATAGATTTATTTACCGAAGAAAAGAGGGAAGAGGATATAATTGTGAAAAACAAAATAGATAAGGAAGTGAAAGAAAAAAGGAGAGTAGAAGAATAACAAAGAAGAGTTTCTTAGAGAATATGAGTGAATGTTCAAAATAAGATTAAAACATGTGGAATAACAGAGAGAAAAAACTGAAAGCAGAAAAGAAGAAGTAACAGAAAAAGAATAATTGAAACAGCAAAGAAATGTAAATAACATAGGGCCATATTATCAACATAGGCAATAAAAGTTTTGCAGCTTTTATCGGCAGAAATGTGTCGCTAAAGCCGCTTTTGCGGCAGAAAACTGCCGCTAAAACCACTTTTGCAGCAGTTTTCTGCCGATAAAAACAGCAATAATTTTATTGGCTGTGTTCATAATATGCACCTTAGTGTGCTTCAACTACACAGAAAAAGCATAATGAACAAGTAGTGAAAGAGTGATCAGTCAAAGACACTAAGAGTAATAGAGATGGAGTGAGTGAACAAGAGTGAGGAACTATGAGAAGAGAGGGACTTAGAAAAGGAGTGGAAGGAGTAGAGTAAGTAGGTAATAGAGAAAGGAATGAGGGAAGTAGCAAAGGCAGGAAACTGAGGGTTAAAGAAATGAAGCTGTGGAACTAATAGTAGGTGAATGTGATAGAAATGTAACGAAAAGAGTACAAAACATTTACCTTATAATTGTCGTTAACTTACTCATTTGTTATTTTTATACTTTCAATCTGTGAAAGAGATAACAAACATTTGAAAAATATTAAAACATGTATTTAAAAATTAGAAAAGACAAGGGAAAAGATTGAAGGACAAACAGTTTTTCAACAACTTTGACACTTACAGAAGCTTCTGCTTCTCCAGGCCCCCTACACAGTCCTAAAGATATACATTTTAAACTAACAGTATCTTGATGCAGATGAAGTGAGGCCTATCTTGGAACATGGTGCATCTTTTGCACTGCTGTTGTCTCACAAAAGTGACGCAATGGCAGCGCAAAAGAGGTGCACAATCATCATAAAACTGTTCCTAACATTTTAAATGATTGTTTCATGATGGCAATAAGGTGTGTCCTATCCAGACGTTTGTTTCAGGTGAGGCCTACTCAGGGTTGCAGATCAAATTTAGCCTTGTTGAAGAGTACAGAGGAGATAATACATGTGCAGGCCAACCAGTAAAGTTCAGACTTCCTCTGTTTCCCTGGACAGGCCTAAACTTCATCTGCACAATGTGATTCGTAATGTTAGGAAACACAGGTAATGTATTTGAAAAACGTGCAATTTCTTTTGCTCATTTCACAATCACATCACTTGTGTTTCCTTTGGTTAGGTATCTCATTGTGCAGATGTAGTCCAGCATATGAAAGAGTACGCACTGCATGCAACAACTTTGACACTTACTGAAGCCTCAGCTTCTCCAAACCCCCTACACAATCCTAATTATATACATTTTAAACTGACGGTATCTTGCTGGAAATGAACGGAGGCCTATCTTGCAACATGGTGCATCTTTTACACAAAAGTGACGGAACAGCGGCGTAAAAGAGGCACACAGCCTTCATAAAACTGCCCTTAACATTTTAAGTGATTGTTTCTAGATGCTGATAAGGTGTAACCTATCCACAGATTTCTTTCAGGTAAGTCCTACTCAGGGTTGCAGATGAAATTTAGGCTTGTTGTAGAGTATAGAGGAGATAATACATGTGCAGGCCTACTAACGAAGTGAGTCATGCCCACTGCACTCTTTAACAAATGTCAGACCTCCTCTGTCTCCTAGAACAGGCCTAAACCTCATCTACACAATGTGATGTGTAATGTTAGGAAACACAGGTAATATAATAGGAAAACGTGCAATTTTGTTTGCTCATTCCACAATCACATCACCTGTGTTTCCTTTGCTTAGGTATCTCATTGTGGAAATGTAGTCTATCATATGAAAGACTACGTAGAATGTGAGCACTGTATGCAACAACTTTGACACTTACAGAAGCCTCGCCTTTTCCATGCCTCCTACACAGTTCTAAATGTACATCATAAATACAAACAGTACAGAATTAATTATACAAGTTAAATGGTTTATTTTTGCTGTTCTCAGAATGTATCAAATTTCACTAAAAACAGTGACTTGAAGGTATTCATCATATAACAGCGGGGAAAAAAAACACAATCAAAATGATTGTGTTTAAAAAACCCATACAACATGACAAATCAGAAATCAGAACTCCTTAAAATTAACTTACTTTCCATGACGTCGAATGATGTCCTATGAACAGCTTACACTCTGTTGTGCTGCTATTATTTTCTGCCCGCCACTTTCTGAAAGAAAACCTCCATCGTTTTGACAAATATGTTACATACAATAAATGACTTCTCGCTCTCTACCACACGTTTCCACAAGGCCAAATCATGTAAGAGCCATTTATAACTCTTGGAATTCTTGTAAGCAAATCCCGTCATTTTGTATTTCCGCGAATTTCAAAAAGAAAACGTTCAAGATCACTTTCACAATCCTGGACTAGTAATATCTTACCCTTCTTGCTCACTCATGTTCTACATTTTCTATGACACTGATACTGCTTACTATGAAGCAGACTTACACTACCTCTATGACTACTACAATTATTTAATTCTCTACATCACTTTTAATCACAAAGCAATATAAAACAGTAGACAGCATTGCAGACTTACATTCCCTCTACTCCATGTTTTGATTGACTGCTTGAATTAGCTTATAAAAAGAAAAAGTTTTTCTGAACTCATTCAAAGTGCAGTTATTTTCCATGACGTCAAGTGTTATGGTAAGAACTTATGTCTCTGTACTACACTTATCCTCAAGGCCAAATCGTGTAGGAGCCATTAGAACCTCTTGAAATTCCTCAGAGCACATCCCGAGATTCTTTCCCTAAAATTTTGGTTTTAAAAACACCAGGTAAGAATTTTTAAGGTCATACGGCAATTTTTTTTTGAAAATTAAAACAGAATCGTTGCAGAATGACCAGCCATTTCTAGACTTTAAATAAGCTGTGTAATGTCCTGATGTTATTGAAGGACCGTCATGATATATAATTGCTGCAGTTACAAAAGTCCTTCCTGATATTGACAACTGCGAAGCCACAAAATTTTTAATTAAAGTTGTCAATTTTGTTCCATCAGGCCTACATCGTTGGAACATTAAAATGACATACTGGCCATATGTTCGTATAAATAATGTTGACATCATTTCAGATTTACATTGGCTACACTCCATGTTGTGATCAGCTGCTTTTATTAGCTTATTAAAGGAGACTGATTTACTGTCTGGCAAAGTTAAATATATAAATCTTTCTGAGTCTACACTAGTAGTACTTGATACCCTACAGTTCTCGCAGTCATGCTGCCATTGATAAGAAAGCCCAAACAGGTGATCTACATCTACACCTTCAGCATGCAATACATCAAGCATATACATTAAAAACTCCTGACAATCTTGCTGAATATTTTGAGAGAATTGTGTTTGACCTGAACATTTGTCTAACAGATTTCGAATTTCAGACACACTTTCTATTTTTGTTTTATCAGTGCTACATTTCTCTAACACAGAATTTAACAAACTGCAAAATCTTTGATCAGAATTGACCATAATCTCTTCTTTTACATTTTCTAGAGAAAACAAAACATTAACCACTACATTAGCATAGCAGTTGACACCAGAACTGTTTTCAAATTGAAAACCAACAACATCTTCAACAGAATCCTTTTTGTTTCTGCTTATAATTTCAGGTTCATCAACTTTTCGTCTTTTTGCTACAACCTCCCTAGTATTGGTCACATTTCTTCGTTTCCGGCCTACCACACGTTTCTCAAACAAAGGATATTGAGGCAAATGTGGCGCATACTCTCTTCTTAACCTATTGTATTCCTTAACACAATCTAGATCCGCACAAATGTTTGTGACATCACACTCAATCAAGTACAATCCCGATAAAGTTCTAACTCGTGACAATGCCACATATGCCATACCCTCCTTGAACACAGACCTGCCAATATTCACCAATGCACTGTCTACACTTAAACCTTGCGATTTATGGATTGTCACCACATATGCCAAGCAAACAGGAAACTGCTTACGGCGAACATATAAGTCTTTTACAAGCAAAAATCTAGCAGAACAACGACCAATTAGCTGTACTTCCTCAATGCCATCAAATTTAATTTTTAAAAATTCAATTCCATCTCTATTTCTGTATTTCACAAAATCAACAACATTACCCATTGATCCATTTACCAGACCACTTTCAACATGTAAATTCCTTCTTAAAATTATACGGCAATTTAAGCACACATTCAAAGTCTTTTCAAAACCAGCAGTTTTAGATATAGTCTTCTCTAATGAATCCAATTTAGATTTCAAATTCTCAGACAAAATAATTGTTGCTCCCATATGCTCTACTCTGTCAATAGCTTCCAGTTTCACAATCTCTTGGTTTTCTAAATTCAACATTTTGTTGTTGAAGATGGCACATTCTGCAAGAGTTGGCATCAAACATATTCCAGATTTCTTCTCAGTAATTTTCTGAAAAATATTCTCAGGCACAACGTCTTGTTCTGGATATAAATTTGACAGTAATCGTGCATGTAAAGCTTCTTTCCCATGCTCGGTCACTTTTCCAATTCTAACATCTTGTAGTATATTCTTGTAAACTTCATCCTTCGCCTGACGCATATTTTCATGCAGTTCAGCATAATTGAAGTTTAACCATATATTGACGTTGCCAATGCTCCCTAGGCACTTCCTGGTATCTTCATGCGTGAGCATTTTGAACACAGGTTGTCCTTTCACTGGTGTCAGCTGCAGAAGATCTCCGAAAACAATGATGTGTTTGCCACCAAATAACACATCATACTCTGTTTTGAGAACTTCTTTCATTCTCAAATGCACAAAGGCAAGCATGACATTGGAAACCATGCTTACTTCGTCAATGATAAGAAGTTTCATTTTCATCAAGACTCTTGAAACTTCACAACAAGCATCTCCAGATAACTTGTGGTATTGTAATTTGTTGTCATGCTCCACTGGCAGCATCAGTAGACGATGCAAAGTAATACCTTTAATGTTATGTGCTGCCAGTCTAGTTGGAGCGGTGACAACACAAGACAGCAATGACTCAGTCCTTTCCTTCAAATAACATGAAATTGCTTTAATGAGGAAACTTTTTCCAGTTCCCGCTTCTCCACTCACGTACAGTCGGACAGGCTTCCACGACGTACATGAGCACTCTTTCTTCTCATGACTTAATCCATGATCAATTTGGTTGGTAACTTCGTCATATATTTTCCTCTGCTCAACGTTGAGTTGTCTTTCCAAGTCTACTAAGTTAACCGCATCCTCCTGAGCATGTGCCATGGCTCTTTCCACTTCATTCATGGCAGTGGCAGCTTCATTTTCGATAACAGGGCCTCCTAGTGGATCCTGACTCAATGAAACAGAACTCTGACTGTCCTGAGAACTGTCTCTGGCAATCTCGGCTGCAATCGTTGCTTCCTGCTCGATTTCCGCATTCAACATTTCTACATATTTGGGAAAAGCAGGACATTCTATGGTCTCCTTGGCGGCAGTGAAAGAGTCTTCGTAACAGAGGAAATCTCCAAGCAGTTCCTCTTCTGCACGCCAAGGCTTGAAAAGTTGCAAAAGTGCTAAATAGAAAAACTCCTTTTTTTCAGGAGATTCGCCACTCAATTTTCGATGGTTTACCAAGTGGCATTTTCTTTGCTTGACCAGACATCCCTCACTTCCAATTACAGCATACACTCCTTTATCAATATCTTCTTTGATGTTCCTCTTGAATATGTAATTTTGCAGAACCTCATACAGACAAACATTCTCGAGGTGACTGCTTCGATTTGGATAATATGTATCCAACATGTTGGTCTTCAAAATGTCGGTACTGTTTGGCTCCTTTTCTGCCAAATACTCAATTTCCCGCACAGGTTTCAGAACTCGATTACGCGTTGCAGCAAGACCAAGACTCACCCAAACGATACTCCTAGATTTGGCATAGAGACTTGCTGAAGACAAGCGGTCAGAACATTCGTAAGCTCCGATTTCTCGATGCGACAACGTCTTCAGACTGAAACTGTACAACTTCTTACTGAGGCTCTTTTCATGGGAAATGTCCTCCCACATATCCTTCAATTCTGTCTTTTCTTTTTTGGTGATGTAAGATGTCACATACCGAGCCACAGCCATACAGTTATCAGCCACAAACTGTATATCCATGTTAGCATTCCACATTGACAAAATCACTGGGTTGTAGTCGTTGATGTACTTGGACTCTTCGTTCCTCTTCAAATTGTATGTGTTTTTAGGTGATTTCTTCATCACATTATGTCGCAGCGAAGACATCAAACTGTTTACTCTTCCTTTAGAAATCACCGGTCGTGGAAAGCCGAAACGACATTTGGTGTAGAACTTGTCCTTGTTTCGGAATTTACGACGACAGTACTTTCCACAACGATGGCTTTGGAAACGTAGAACTTTTTCTCTTAGGCTTTTCTTCTCTTTTGCGTTTGGAACAGCACACATAGAATACTGTTGTATAAAACTCATCACTGAGTCTTCTGGATCTGTTCCAAATTTAGGTGCATCCTTGATCCACAGCAGCATATGTATATGAGGAGCACCTCTTGCTTGGTACTCCTTTCTCCAGAAGAAATCCAACACCTCTCCAAGAGGTGGATTCTTCTTATTCATGATGAAAGACATCATAGCTTCAAATCTATGATTGAAGTACCTGCATACATTGACTGGATCCAAAGAGCACAGTTCTCCGGGTGTCTTGAATTCGATGCTTTCAATGTTTCCATTTGCCTCTCGTAGAAAATCAAGTAAGTCTTCCCAGCCATACTCGGCACAGCTCAGAGTGAGGAACCATGTGGGAGTTCCTAAGTTCCTCAGCATACATTTTAAATCATCATGACGACGGTACCAGTACTCATTAGTACCACGCTGACACGCCATGAGATTAATCAGGTGACAATCCAAAATACTGTCTTGGACATTGACTTTATCCATAAAGTCACTTGCCGAGATGTTTTGCATGTGTATACCACTTTTCAAGATGTGGTTCACTGCATATGACAGTCCAGACAGATCGCTTTCAAACAGGAGATGAAACAAATAGGGAATGCATTGTCGAAACCTAGCATCTCCTGCATACAATCGTAAAGTCCGGTATTCAGAAGCAGGAATTTGATGAGGTCGCTCATCATATCTTCCTCCCTGACCTGTTGGAAATAGCTGTGGGAAACACTGAGCTTCCAAACTTTCCTCCCAAACACTAATGGGACTCCCTTTGGCTTGTTTCATTTGAAACAACTCAATAGCATTCCCCATGACTTCCTTTGAATGCAAAGGATGAACACTATAATGTTCATATATTTCTTCACTTTTAGAGGGTTCTACTTTCTCAATTTGACCAGCACACAAATCGCTATCCTCTTCCTCACTTTCTTCCTCTTCTGCAACATATACATTCTTATAGTACTTATTATTTTTTTTCAAATACAATGTTGCCTTTTTGACTTTCCTAACATCCACTAAATCTTGCCATATTTTCTTATTCTTTGTCGGAACCCCATTAACTAAGATAACCAGAGGTTCCTCTTCCACTTTTTCTACTCCAATTGTATTAATGTTTTTCTTCAAATCTAGAGGCAAATAAACAACTCTTCCCTTTAATCCTCTCTGTAAATCTGATGGAGGCAATTTCCCTGTCTTTGGCTCCATTCTTACAATAGCCTGAAAGGGATGGATACTTTGAATCAAAATAGATTCATAAGTATTTAAATCCTTCAATTCAGAAGGAATCTCAACCAATTCCAGATTATTATGAACCGCTCTAGCAGGCATCTGGTTTTGATTTAATTTGTTACAACAATAAGTACACACACGTTGATCCAATCCCAAATCAAAACAATTTTCTACCATCAAGTATGTTGCAAAATCCTTCCATTCACTATTATTTTCCCTTTCACTTTTCGCATATAAATCCACTAACTTAGTCTGATTCTTATAATAAGTGCGTCGACAACACACACAAGTGAAATTAGGCCTCTCACTTGATTTCACCTGAAACGTGGGAATTTCCTTCTGAAAATGATCTGTACTGGAAACCTGTACACTATCTTCCACATTACCCTCTTCTTCTGGGTCAATTTCAACATTCTCCTCTTTACTTGTAAAGTAACAAAACTCAATTTCTTCACACATATTCTTCACATCTAGTTCAGAACCATGCAAAAGAGCAGCGCATAATTGTTTAAGCATAACTGCTGGACTCTTAGCATAATACAACATTCTAACTAATTTCCTCACTTTATTATGATGCACTGCTAGCATCCTGAAATGATGAAAAACACTCTGGCATACCCTCCTGGAAAGACAAGCCAGTGAATGACCATGCAAACCTGTCACTTCCCTCACTCTGCAAGGGTCTAATTCTTGCAACAACTTCATTTTCTGCTTCAAACTTTTCTTATTAAATGTCCGTACAAAATCACAAAGCAAATTGATGGAATCCTGTCGCACACTGCAAATACTACTACACTTCCAGGTGTACACAGGTCCCTTAGGACGTCTTCCTAAAACCTCATTACCTAACACCTCCTCTGCCTCTGTTGTCACAAGTTTTTCTTTTTCAACTGGACAACCATCTTTCACCTCATAAGCTCGACCGCTGGTGTCAACTGCACGCACCAAATCATTATCCTGGAAATAACTCTCCTCATTGAAAAATGCCTCACAACTTGAACTATGCATCCATTCTCCAGAAAAAACTTCACAAAAATTACTACGATTAACTGTTCTCTTCCATCTACTATTTCTTTTGAAATCATAAATTGCCTTGTTTAGCTTCCTAATTCTATTGATTATCAAAATAAATAACTTTCGTTTAATTTCAAACGCCTGATCAATAACTTTCTTTTTTCTCTTATAAAAAAACACTTTTTGTTGACCTTTCTTAATATTTTTTAGCAAATTGCCAATTATCCTGTTGCGGAACATTCGTATACGAATGTCCCTAAACTGTTGTTTCCTTCTACTATCATGCACAGAGTTATCTATTGCTCTAGCAGTAACATTTTTGATTGGCCTTTCCTTTCCGGTTAAATTGCTTCTCCTTTTCTGCACAAAAACATTTTCTGTAGTACTACTTTTTTTTCTAGAAATGTTTCTTATGAATGTTTTCTTGGTCTTACCCGGTGCTTTCTTGGTGACTTGACGATTTTTTATAGTAGAGGACTGCTGCAGTAACATATGGACCTGCTGTCTTTGACGTTTTGTAGCCTTTCTTATTCTATCCTTGCTTGGCATTCTGAAATTTTGAAATGATCTGCAGTTGAATCTGTGGTAAAATATAATAAAAAATGTTATTAACCACTATTACCAAACAGTAAATCAATAACAGTCATCAAAAAATTAACACACTACTTGTTATTTTTACATAGAAGAATTTTTAGTGCATTTGGCAAATTTAGAAATCACAAATATTAGCAAAGAAATTGAATGCTTTCACATTTTACCTGTGTTGTTTTATATGTGAATCTGAACTAATTTTATGAGCATATTTAAATATTTTATTGAAGACACTACACATAACCTGTTTTTGTTGAGGAGGTGAGGCCTATGTCCAACTTTTCAGTGAACAGGACTCATCTCTTCTTAACCTTCGATAAGCCTCACCGACTCTTTTTACCCTGCTCATACTTAAATGTAAAGGGGCAGATTTATGTTAACTGGCGCATCCCCAGGGATGCACCAGTTAACGTGCACCGCTGCTCTGCCACCCATAGTCTGCCGCATGTCTACTGCAATGCACAGGAGGAAGCCACACATTGCATGGTGTTTCACTCCTTATGCCTGTTTCAAACAGGCGTAAGGATTTAATTCAGCAATGCTATAAATCTGACTTAGTGAATTCTTCTAAATTTCACTGTGTTAGTTTTACAGGGCTTTCATGCAAATGAATGCCCACCCTGCAACAAAACACCTATATGAAACCTGACGCAAGTTTCCTGTGGCACAGGACTTTACAGCATAACACATCTACCTAGATGCATCAAGTTGTAAATATTTCGCCACATAGCAAATCTTTAGCACCGCCGCTGCGTCACAAAAGTGATGCAAAGCAGCGCAAAAGAGTCACACACCTATCATAAATCTGTCCATAACATTTTAAATGATTGATTCAGGATGACGATAAGGTGTGGCCTATCCAGAGGTTTGTTTAAGGTGAGGCCTACTCAGGGTTGCAGATGAAATGTACACTTGCTGAAGAGAACAGAGGAGATAATACATGTGAAGGCCTACCAATGAAGTAAGTTATGTCCACTTCACTCTTGAAGAAAGGCCAGACCTCTTCTGTGTCCGTGGACAGACCTAAACCTCATCTGCACAATGTCATTCGGAAACTTAGGAAACACAGGTGATGTAATTGAAAAATGTGGAGTTTCTTTTCCTCATTTCACAATCACATCACCTGTGTTTCCTTTGCTTTGGTATCTCATAGTGCAGATGGACTCTAGCATATCAAAGAGTACACATAAGTTGAGCAGTGTATACAACAATTTTGACATTTACAGAAGATTCAGCTTCTTATCTTGTTGGAGATGAAATGAGGCCTGTCTTGCAACATGGTGCATGTTTTGCATCACTGCTGCATCGGTTTCATGTGGCACGGGACTTTACAGCATGACACATCTGCCTAGATGCATCAAGTTGTAAATATGTCACCACATAGGAAATCTTTTACAACACCGCTGCGTCACAAAAGTGACGCAAAGCGGCGCAAAAGAGTCACACACCTATCATAAATCTGTCCCTAACATTTTAAATGATTGATTCAGGATGACGATAAGGTGTGGCCTATCCAGAGGTTTGTTTAAGGTGAGGCCTACTCAGGGTTGCAGATTAAATTTACGCTTCTTGAAGAGTACAGAGGAGATAATACATGTGAAGGCCTACCAATGAAGTAAGTCATGTCATCTTCACTCTTGAACAAAAGCCAGACCTCTTCTGTGTCCGTGGACAGACCTAAGCCTCATCTGCACAATGTCATTCGTAAACTTAGGAAACACATGTGATGTAATTGAAAAATATGGAGTTTCTTTTCCTCATTTCACAATCACAACACCTGTGTTTCCTTTGCTTAGGTATCTCATAGTGCAGATGTAGTCTAGCATATCAAAGACTACGCAGAAGGTTAGAACTGTATGGAACATGGTTATGTAAATCAAATAATCAAGATCTAAATTTGCCAAGCACAGATAGGGGCGTATTTACAAGGACCTTGCACCACAGGGAAAGGTCTTAAATTAAAATGGGAAAAATAACATCAGAGAGACTCAAAGGCCTTATAAATATGCCCCAAGCAACCTATGATGCTCTACCAGTACATATCAAGAAACCTAATTGTTTTAAAAAATCGTTTTAAAACACATTATCTAAATGAATTATATATCTACATTCAAGGGGAAATGACTTAAAATAGCCTAAGACACATGAAAACGTTTTTTTTAATGTCCTTGCAACATTTTTAAGTCACTTTTAACATGGCTATGTTAGTCAAAGAATTAAAATCTAAATTTGCCAAGCACAGATGGGGGCATATTTACAAGGACCTTGCACCACAGGGAAAGGTCTTAAATGAAAATGGGAAAAATTACATCAAAAGGAACTCAAAAGCCTTGAAAATATGCCCCAAGCAACCTATGAAACTCTAGCAGTACATATCAAGAAACATAATTGATTTCAAAAAACGTTTTTAAACATATCTTGTAAAGCAATTATATTCATACATTAGGCCTTATAAATATGGCCCAAGCAACCTATGAAGCTCTAGCAGTACATATCAAGAAACCTAATTGTTTTAAAAAATCGTTTTTAAACACATCATCTAAATGAATTATATATCTACATTCAAGCGGATATGACTTAAAATGGCCTAAGACACATGAAATCGTTTTTTTAAGGCCCTTGCAACATTTTTGGGTCACTTTTAACATGGCTATGTTAGTCAAAGAATTAAAATCTAAATTTGCCAAGCACAGATGGGGGCATATTTACAAGGACCTTGCACCACAGGGAAAGGTCTTAAATGAAAATCGGAAAAATTACATCAAAAGGAACTGAAAAGCCTTGAAAATATGCCCCAAGCAACCTATGAAACTCTAGCAGTACATATCAACAAACCTAATTGATTTCAAAAAACGTTTTTAAACACATCTTTTAAATCAATCATATTCATACATTCATGAGGAAGTGAGTTAAAATACCCTAAGACACATTAAAGCATTTTTGTAAAACCCTTGCACTTTTTTTGCATTACTTTTAACATGGCTATGTAACTCAAAGAAACAAAATCTATTTGTAAAACACTTGACACCAAGCAACATTTTAAATACACAACTTTCTTCATAATTTTCTCCCTAAACCATACTATTCTCTATCTAAATTAAATGAATCTTTTCTCACCTTAGCAAATACTTTATGAGTTTCAAAACAGTCTCAGAAACACACCAACTTGTCTTTAGCAGAGCAAAAGGTATTCACTCCAGAGTCTGCAGCTATGAAAAGCACAGAAATGCTGTAACTCATCACACATATCTCTCATGTCACCCAATCAAAACTCTTCCCTCACTTTTTTCAAATCAACACCCTTCCCCCCTCTGGCCTTTCTGCCTTTTTTGCATAGCAACCACTTCCTGAAAGACCTCTGATGTTTGCAAGTTCACACAACAATGTTTCAATTGAACTCTGAACTCTCAGTGCACCTGCGTATCCAGTGCAATCTTTCATTAAATGATTTTTTCTTGACCATTCAAATTACATCTTTCAAAGAACACATCCATGCACCCTAACTTTCTGTTTTCAGCAATCAAAATCCACCAATCACTGCTACTGCTTCCTTAACACAGAAACTCCACATTTTTTTTCATTTTAAACTCTTATTTTTCCAACTGCCATTTCATTGCCACACTTCATCTGACTGCAGCAGAACCTTCTCTCACCATGTTTTCTGTCTGGATTGTTGGACATAGTTACATCTACTGGGCTCAAAGGTATGCTGAGAACAGAAATGTACCTAACCTCAATTTACAAGATGTGGAAATTAAGTGGTTTGGCCACAGAGGATTAAAATGTCACCAATTGATACCATTGGTGAAAACCTTTATGCATTTGCCTAAAGCTGACCTGTTAATTTTGCACTGTGGAGGTAATGACTTGGGCACTTTGACTGGTGTAGGTCTGGAAATGCTTTTAAAGGACACCTTTGAGCAATTGATGGGACTTTTTCCTCAAACTGCCTTGGTATATTCAAATATATGCCAAAGACAGAAATGGAGGTGGTCGAGCCAATTTTGTCCACAAATTGAGAAGTCAAGGAAGCATGTAAACAAATCTGTTTCAGCTTACATGAGAGACCATGGAATGGGCTCCATGTACAACAATAACTTGCGTTACTACATGCAAGATATCTACAGAGGAGATGGAGTTCACTTCCCAGATGAGGGCAACAGAGTTTTCATTTTGAATTTAAGACTGTGCATTGGTACCTACTTATAAGTACCTAAATGTACCATAAACCCAAAAGCTCTTCTCAGAGCTACCCTACATCTGATCACTCACAATTATTATTTTACTCTAACTTTTTTCACAAATTTTCAACAAACTACGGTCCCCGGAGCGCTACCCGGTACGCGAACCGGAAGCTAACCGCACGAAATTTTT
Organism: Lissotriton helveticus; assembly: GCF_964261635.1. Lineage (NCBI taxonomy): Eukaryota > Metazoa > Chordata > Amphibia > Caudata > Salamandridae > Lissotriton > Lissotriton helveticus. Next base: position 45,047,353 of record NC_136063.1, read on the forward strand.
AAAAAAATTGTTTTTTTTCACACATATGGGCCTCCTCAGCCACCCTCAGAAAACCTAGGGGGTTAAAATACGTCTACCATGCCCCCTTCTACCCATTCTGAACATTGTTTGCCCTCCATCTTGTATTTTAATTCGACCGAAAGACAAAATGGTGGACTCCCGTAACGCTGCAGGTTCGCGTACCGGGGCGCTCACCGGGAAGCGCTCCATTAAAAAAGGTGGGAAAGTAATTTACAGAAAAACCACTGGAGACAATTTCAACAAATATAGATTAGCTCATACTACATACCAATCCCTACCATTTTCACAAATTTGTTTGGAATTCCATTTAGCCATTTAGCCTGTAGACCTCTCTAAATACCCTGAGGTAAATTACTTCACAAAACACATCTGAAGTGTTGGAATTGACAACCAATTAAAATGTTACTTTCATTTTCTATTTTTTTTACCTGACATTTGATTGGTTATGTACCCGAATATATATAAAGGAAGAGAAGGAAACACAGCCATTTTGACTACTACTTCCTGGTGTACATTTCAATAGGATTTTCATTAATAACTTCAACTTCTTTTTAAAGGTAAGTTGTTATTTTAAAAACTGAAGTATATTGTGCACTTTAAGTTAATATGGTAAACTTTTTCTGTTAGTTATATACTATCCCTCTGTAGTACTTATATATTTAGATAGACTTCTCTGTTATAGTTATGGATGGAGTTAGGCTTCTCTTGTATAATTATGAATTTACTTACATTAAATCACATACACTTTTTTATATTCCTACTTCCACTCTGATACTATACACTGCCCAAAGATAAATTCACTGTTAAAAACTGCCTATCTAAAATTAATCCCAACAGTGCCCTACCTCTACTAATATATATTTTTTTAATGCAAATTTCAGGCAAAATGGAAGGCGAACAGAAAATTTCATTTGAAATTGTCCTTCCAGAGTCCAACCAAGAAATCATTGATCCAAATGAGATTGAATTTATGGATGAAACTTGGGACCAAGTACTACTGCAATGTGTGGAATCAGTAGATGCCCTCCTTGAAAATGAGGACATTTTACACACTGAAACATTACAAGCTATGTTCAATGAAAATGACGACATTTCAGACTGTGAAATGTTAGACATTTTATTAAATTTTGAAACACAATCACAATAATAAATAATTGCTTAAAAAATAAAGAAATAAAAAAAAATCAACAAAACAAACAATCAATTAACATACAATATTTGAAAAGTCTATCATTCTTTTTTCCTTATAGTACGCTCCCCAGACCGCTTCCCAGTTCGCGAACCGGGCGCTACCCACGCAAAAAAACCAAATATTTTTTTTTTTTTTTGCCCCGTGGGGCCCTTTTAAAGCCTCCACATCAAACCTAGGGGGTCAGGGAGGATCTACTATGCCCCCTTATGGTCATTTCCCCCTTTGTTTTGGCCTCCTCTTGTCTCTCGATCCTACCGAGAGACAAGATGGCGGCCGCTCCGGACTGTTTAGAATGTTGACAGACACCGGAGAGCCAATCAGCTTCGCTTCGCGAAGTTCCGTTATGCGTCTAGTACGCGAACCGGAGCGCTACCCGGGACGCTGTCACAGATATATATCTTTTTTTGAACGTTAATTTCTCAAAAGCCACTGGAGCACATATATTGAGACCTAGCAAAGGCACATCGGGCTAACAGGCCCTACAATTTTGCCAAGTTTCGTGCAAATCCATTCAGCCGTTCGGGCTAAAAGTGAGGCCAACCGACCTATGGAAATTAACATTGGAAAAACGCGTTTTGGGACCCCCCTTTTTTCTCGGCCCCCCCTTGACAAACCCCCCCCCAAATTTTCAGGGGCTGCTCAGAAACAAAATGTTCCATTTTCCTGAAAATTTCAGCCAATTCCGTCCACAAACGCCAAAGTTATTAGACATACAATTTTCAAAAATCCCATAGAGAAAAAATCCTAACTATATATACCTACTGGCGACCGCCAGTAGGTAATATATATATATATATATATGTATATATTACCTACTGGCGGTCGCCAGTAGGCATATATAGTTAGGATTTTTTCTCTATGGGATTTTTGAAAATTCTATGTCTAATAACTCCCATATAGAAAAAATCCTAACTATATATACCTACTGGCGACCGCCAGTAGGTAATATATATATATATATATTCACTGAAAAAACCATAGGTTATAGACCATATATAGTTAGGAAATAGCATTTAGAAAACCTTATTTTACTCACACAAAACCATTGAAATTCCATATATAGTTAGTTGCACTAACTATATATCGCGCACCTGCAATCCACTGCTGATGATGTCACATATTACATCATTCATGACATGGTCAGTGACATCACTGATGACATCACTGATGACATCTCAAATGACATCACTGATGACATCTCACTTGACATCAATGATCACATCACTGATGATATCATTCATGTGATAATACAATGAACCTCTTCAGACTCTAATATAACCTTAGATACACTCAGTGTAAACAGACACTCACAGACTGTCACTCATCCATGGAGTTACTCACACACCTAGTCAGTCTTGCAAAGAATCAATCACACCTCGATTTCCTCAACTATATAGTTATACACACCTTACTTATTGGAACATATAATAACACATATTTACTCTGTTATACAATCCCTGATACAAGTTCACAATAATCCATACAGCCACTCACACATTCACTGGCTCTTATGCACAGTTATTTATATATGTCAACTATCACATGTACTCTGTTTTACATATGTACTTACTTTGACATGTAGCACTGAGATATCCATTCACTCACCAATACACTCATGCACACAGTCAACCGCCCATACAGATGTTTCCACATGCACTTTTGAACCCATACATCTAGTGAATCAACTGCTCACACATCTATGCACAGAGTCATACACCTCCCAGACACCCACACACACACTCAGTCTCCCATACAAATACTTGGGCAACTAATCAATAACCCATATAGTTAGTCATATAGCTAATGATCAACACATGCATCAGATTACAAAACAGACACAATGATGCACAATTTAAAACAGTTTAGTCACTAACCCATGCACTCAGTGAGACACATTTAATCACTCACTTATACAGTCAGTCATGCACCTACTAAATCCTTCATCCAGACACTTATACATCCACTCATTCTTCAATATGTAAGACATATTTTAACTTTACAGAAGCATACAGTCACTGGATGTTGTCATCAGTGATGTCATCAGTGATGTCATTTGAGATGTCATCAGTGATGTCATCAGTGATGTCACTGACCATGTCATGAATGATGTAATATGTGACATCATCAGCAGTGGATTGCAGGTGCGCGATATATAGTTAGTGCAACTAACTATATATGGAATTTCAATGGTTTTGTGTGAGTAAAATAAGGTTTTCTAAATGCTATTTCCTAACTATATATGGTCTATAACCTATGGTTTTTTCAGTGAATTTTCAAGGTTTTGTAAATGCTAATTCCTAACTATATATGGTCTATAACCTATGGTTTTTTCTGTGAATTTCATTGGTTTTTTAACAGCTAATATCTGTAGCTGTAAAATGTATTCTTCTTTAAATCCAAAAATATATTTTATATGTTTATGAATAATTTTTTTTTAAAATATTTTTTTTTCTTCGTTCCCGCTTCGTGAATCGGGAAGCTTCCCGTTAGCTGACCTTGATGCCGCGAAATAGACCGCGAGCCGGTAAACGTTTCTTTACCGCAAGTGCCGCGTTAGAAAACAACATCGTGACGCCTCCCGTCCGCATGACATTCCACGTTGTCGCTTGATACGTCATATGACGTGCTACGTTAGCGAACTGGTACGCGAAGCGAGTGCCAAAGCGCAGGTTTCTGGAAGCAAACCGGGAGGCCCTGCAAAGCGCTTAACGTAAACACAGCAAGTCATGTGACTTGGTAATAACACTTTTCATTGGTTCATTTCACTTTTGGTTTCCTAATGATGTAAGACTAGGTCATATAATCTAAAATGAACACTTTTGATTGGTTGAGAACTCTTGTTTTTCCCAAATGATGAAAATCCCTCCTTCTTTCCTCACTCTGACTTTCATCATTGTGAGAGAAAGACCCTTTGTGATCACTGAGCAATGGCTTCTTTAGTAGCTTCAGCTGGTGCTTCCCCACCACCTCCACCACATCCAAGGAAGAGTGGACCACCTGCTCAAGTTGTAATTCAACAAGAAGAAGAAGAAGAGGAACAGGAGGACGAGCACGAAGAGAGGCAGTTTTTGCCTGAGCAGCCCAAGACGTCTCACCGGAAAGAAAACTTCATTTGGCAATTTTTTAAAATTCCCAAAGGTCAGAAAAAAGTAAATGCAAGATACGTAACTTGCCTTATATGTCAAGATAGACTGTCCAGAGGGACCGACAAAAAATACAGTTTCGGAAACTACACAATGCATCGCCATATGACTAGGTGGCATCCTAACAACTACAGTGCTGCACAGTTTCGGAACGACCTAGATAATCTCCCTATTATGGCCAGAAGATCTGTTGTACCGGAAGTAACGGGACCAGAGGGCAGGGAGATGGTGCCAAATATACAAATGAGATTTGGTGAAGTAAAACACACCTGCGTATTTTGCGATGGATTCATTTCCTACGGAGAAAGAAGCATCACTCTGATCAACAGAGCTATTGACTATCATATGCAAGTTTGTCCGAAACGCCCAAAATAATAAATACTTCTTTTTTTTGTTTTGTTGCTCCTGTTGAGCCCTTTACAATGAATCATTTTCATTGCCCCCTCCAAGAAAAACCCAAAAAAATATAAAACTGTTCCGAAAAATTCAAAAACAGTAAAAAAATGTTCAGAAAAATAAAAAAAAAAGTTATTTTCAGAACTACCTCCCCGTTATTAAAAAATTGGTACAATATTTGGAACTGTGCCAACCTCTATTTCTCTTAGTTCGCTTCCTAGTTCGCTCGCTGGTACGCGAACTGGAAGCGAACCAAAAACAGTAAGTATAAGGGAAGGAAACACACACTTATGTTAAAAGAAAGACAGCTATAGGGGAGTAAACTAGAGATACTATTACCCATAATCCACTACTGATGATGTCACATATTACATCATTCATGACATGCTCAGTGACATCATCAGCAGAGGATTGCGGGTTTTTTGGCAACATGCCTTATCCACGGTTTAATAACGCTGCCTTTTGCTTTATATAAGTTTTCAAATTGTATGAAATATATACCAATAGGTCTTTATGAACCTTTAGGTAGTGCTTTTGTTCATGAGGTCTGGTCGCTTCCATACACATACAGATGTTTCAAAGATGATCAAGAAGTTTATCTGAATGGAGAGGAATGCACTGAGACGCCAGATCATTCACTAATGTGTAGGCACATACAGTTACACGATTCATGCAACAAACACCGACCAAATATGGCTTGCGTGTTGCAAGGCACGCCAGTTCCTGCTATCATCCCCACGTTCAAGTTGTTGGAAAATGGTAGTTATTTGATGCTCAATAATGAAGATTGTTCTGAGTTAATTAAAAGTATTCCTTTTATCGTAACAGTAAGTGAACGGGTTATTTGCTGCAGAAATGTTCTATTTCCTCCCACACATGAACATAGGGAGTTTTCAATCTGGCCACAAATACCAACCTTGGGACACGTTTCAACGGCATGACAAGAATAAGAGCTCTTTTGTCTCAGAGAGAGGTGGCCTTGAGTTCGGCCCGTGAAACTTTCGTACTTCACATAGCGAACACCCGTACACAGGTTTGCCTTTCAATTTCAGCAACATGTTTCCGACTATCTTTAACGCATCCTCCACAAAATCCCTGGCACACTTTTTTAAAGTTGTTACCAGTGGTCTCGAGACTTCATTTGAGAAAATCTTTGGAGTCATCCCTGCTCCCTTTCATTCCATTTTCTCCACTCTGGTTCGTGGATTGCATTTTTACTTGCATTACCAGCGGACGCTCTTGTGCTTTTTTACATTTTTAAATATGGATGTCCCTCCTATGCAACCTCCGACCCTGCAGCTGCTGACACTGTTCCGCAATCGCATGCTAGAATATTATGGCACAATGCCGTTGGCGATATTAAGCACGGCATATGGATTATCTTTTCGGTTCTCCTACTTCACCTGTGTCCAGCCTGTATTTCACTGCCTGACCTGTGATTTCGATTGGGCCATTGATTTGTGTCTCTGCGGACCGGTTTCTCCTGACGTCGACTTTAATCAGCTGATGACTCCTATCATTACTCACGAGTTGATTTGTCCTGGCGAAAGGATTATGGCTGTGGCATTGATGCATGGACTACTTGGTCCCTGGAATTTACTGGCGGCAGCACAGTCTTTCTTGGAACACAGCTTTCTTGAAAACCCACCGAGCTGTCCTCTGATGGTGATAGAGGATCCGGTGCTGGGAGAGCACGTATGTTCTTTTCCGCTTTTAAATTGGATGGCTGAACTGTTTTCGGATGAAGACGGTGACTTCCTATTGGAGGCTGTTGCAGCTTATTTTGCATACACAGTTATGTCATAGACCTTTTTCATGTTTGATATGCTGAGTACTAGCATTTCATTGACAATTCATTGACTTATTTGTCAAGTTTTTATTATTTACCTTGCCTATTGGCTTAAGACTCGATAAAGTACTTGGCTGTTTTATTTTTCTTTAGCATTGAATTTTCCTAGTTTTTAATGCTTTACCTTGCGGACCGTCCACATATAAACTTGCAATCTGCTCTCATGAGATGGCACTTCTATTATCTTATTCAGTTCGTTTCCGGATCATGAGGAGGTGTCATCTAGGTCCTGGATATCTTTACACCGTGTTAAGTTAGCATGGGCTCATTACCGGTTTAAACGCCATTTTTCCTTTTTTGCAACTTCTGCACACGACACTTAGTTGTTGCTTTAGCTTTCCACCTAGTAGTTCATCGTGGTTTACATGAGAATAATATGTTATTGGTCTACTATCTGCTTTACTTGTTAAACTATATCTGTACAGTGAGTGCTAAAGTTTCAAGAACAACACGATACAGAATTGTTATGAGGTCTGATCTCCACGACTTCATACTCATAACATAAGTGCAACTTCTGCCAATTCTGGACATGAGGCGGGTTTTATATTGCTTTGCCGAACACACATACACAACAGTTGATGCGGTTCACATGAAGAGAGAGCTGGTGTATGCTGATGTGATTCCTTCAAATCTAAGACACTAAAGTATGGGCACGCCCTAAACCAACACAAAGAGACCTTCTTAGCAAATAATATAATATGTGTATTAGGGAGGGTGAGATATAAGCAGCCGCGGGCCGTGGAGGGAGTTACGATGGGGCAGGGAGGCGGGGAGGGGGAGAAGCAGGGTGGAGCCCTCTCTACCTTGCCCCTCCCCCTCCCCGCCTCCCTGCCCCACCGTAACTCCCTCCACGGCCCGCGGCTGCTTATAAGTGTTGCTAACTCTTATTCATTTACAGCATGTTAACATACTGTCACCATTCGCTTTTTATGTACTAGTAACTATGCTGGTAATTTTGCTACTGATAATATGTGTACTTGTATTCTCCACCCTGCTTCTCCCCCTCCCCGCCTCCCTGCCTCACCGTAACTCCCTCCACGGCCCGCGGCTGCTTATAAGTGTTGCTAACTCTTATTCATTTACAGCATGTTAACATACTATTACCATTCACTTTTTATGTACTAGTAACTATGCTGGTAATTTTGCTACTGATAATATGTGTACTTTTATTATCTAAGGTACTACGCCTGAGAAGACGGCATTAGTAAATAAACATTTCAAATACACATGTGTTCTTCTTAACTCCATGTTCTGGTTTCTAAGAAATATATAACGACCGACTGTTCATGAGTTCCACGTATCCTGAGGTACTATAAGTTCATATTCTGGATTGTCTAAACATTGAGAGTTTGTTATATCCAATGTGACACTGTACCTAGCTTGCTAAATAGTTTTTGATTACTAACGTGAGTTTTGGGACACCCTAATTCGCCGAGGTTCCAATCCTCTGTCCACAGTTCTGTGTGAGAACAGAAACCCTGCGACAGGGGCACCCCCGACCCTTGCTGGAGCTTCATCACACTTGCGATACAACTCCAGCAATGCGCCACCTTTACGGCACAGATACATCACGCATCTGTGCTGTTTTTGCCCCATGATGCGCCGCATTGTAAATGCAGCACACCATAGGTGACGGAACAGCGGCACAGAATGACTAACACATCCCTGGTGATGCGCCAGTCATCATAAATCTATCCCTATGCTTCTTATCTTGTTAGAGATGAACCGCCATATGTATCATCAAAGTTATTTGCATTTCCTAAATAGCGAACTTTAAGGAATAAATAGCGATTCTTTACCATTCCTAGTTTGCGATGAGCTATTTGCTAATTAGCCGAATGTAGCCCAATGAAGCCCAATGTAGCCCAATGTAGCCCAAAGATGGCCGCCAGACACACAAAAAAACAAATGTAGCCCAAATATCAGCCAGATGTAGCCCAACTATAGCCCAGTGACAGAATGACCAATCAGCTTCGCAAACCTCCGTTACGCGAAGCGGAGCGCTGTTACAGATATATATCTTTTTTTGAACGTTAATTTCTCAAAATCCACTGGAGCACATATATTGAGACCTAGCAAAGGCACATCGGGCTACTAGTCCCTAATATTTTGCCAAGTTTCGTGCAAATCCATTCAGCCGTTCAATTATTATTTTTATTATTTTTTTTTGCCCCGCGGGGCCCTTTTAAAACCTCCACATCAAACCTAGGGGGTCAGCGAGGATCTACTATGCCCCCTTATAGTTATTTCCCCCTTTGTTTTGACCTCCTCTTGTCTCTCGATCCTACCGAGAGACAAGATGGCGGCCGCTACGGACTGTTTGGAATGTTGACAGACGCCGGAGAACCAATCAGCTTCGCTTCACAAAGCTCCGTTGCGCGAAAAGTCCGCGAACCAGAGCGCTAACCGGTCCGCTGTTACAGATATATATCTTTTTTTAAACGTTAATTTCTCAAAATCCACTGGAGCACATATATTGAGACCTACAAAAGGCACATCGGGCTACCAGTCCCTACAATTTTGCCAAGTTTCGTGCAAATCCATTCAGCCGTTCGGGCTAAAAGTGAGGCCAACCGCCCTATGGAAAACTCAATGTTAAAAACACGTTTTGGGACCCCCCTTTTTTCTCGGCCCCCACTGGACGAACCCCCCCCAAATTTTCAAGGGCTGCTCAGAAACAAAATGTGCCATTTTCCTGAAAATTTCAGCCAATTCCGTCCACAAACGCCAAAGTTATTAGACATAGAATTTTCAAAAAACCCATAGAGAAAAAATCCTAACTATATATACCTACTGGCGACCGCCAGTAGGTAATGTATATATTACCTACTGGCGGTCGCCAGTAGGCATATATAGTTAGGATTTTTTCTCTATGGGATTTTTGAAAATTCTATGTCTAATAACTTTGGCGTGGGGAGCGCCCGGTACGCGCACCGGGAAGCGGTCCGGGGAGCGTACTGATGGAGAGCGGTAATTTCTTCTGGTAGTTTCTCAATGTAAAACCTCCATGCTACCTCTAATTTACCGCTCAAAAGGTGTTGGGCCCTTCACACCATGTATTACCTTCAGGAGACTTTAAATAAAGATGAACAGTCAAAATACAATTATTATTGTAAGCCAATAAAGAGAGTTGTTGATTATTTTAAAGGGTTTTATTTTCTAGTCAAAAAGTTAATTTTTCTCTGACCCTTTATTCATTTAGTAAAATATCAATCAGGTTACAGAATTTGGAAAACAGGAAAAATATCAATAATACAGAACACATTACAGTCTGCATATAAGCATTACATGTAGTTATGAAAAATGTGGCGCAAAAGTCTTAAAGAGTTTCTAAGAAAAATAGTCTTGCAAAGCTAATCAGTACTTAAATAGTTTGCAAAAATATGCTATTAAGAGAAATAAATGCATAAATCAAATAAATCTTTTCAGACCTAATTAATTAGTCAAAACATAAACTTAAAGTTTAGCATCTAATCCTATCCTGATCCACTGCACTCTCTGTCTGTCTGTGTCTAAAGAGGAAAGCAGCCCGCCCTTCACAGGCCTCAAAGGAATGTGGCATGAAGTGCCAAGATATGACGTGGAAGCAAGAAACCTCCCCCTGACACTCCTCGGACGCAAGCCCGCCCTTCAGCAATCTCCCGGGACGTTTCTCGTACCTAGCCCATAGAAGCCAGCTGAGCTGAGAAAAAGAAGAAGTGCCACCCCCCATCCAGAGAGGACAGTATTTATACCCTAATTATTGGCAGAGTACACAAAGATGTAACATTTTTCAGTAAAACCTTTACGTGATTGGTCAGTCATGATGCATGAGGTCACACTTCCCTGACTCATTCTAAAAACCTGATTTCAGTAGTCTTAACAAAAGAAGCATACATGAATAACTACATTTATAAACATTTGCAACATTTACTAGGAAAAATGTTTCAATCTAATTCATCCTTCCTTCCTTCTCAGCGTAGTCAGATGGACACTTTTAACTAACACTGGTACATTGGCAGAATCACAAGAATGTATAAAGTTCAAAGTGTCCTTGACTCCTTTAGGAAAGCTGGTACAGTCTGCGCATGCTCTCTTCTCGTTAATGCAAGCCATAGCCTTGCTGGATTCACAGGCAGCCATTTAATTGTAGGCCCCAAAAATAAAACAAACACAAAGATAATATTAATTTTATGTAAATCAGTCCATTATGTTTCCCAAGTGCATTATTAATTCACACACATTATAAAAAGAGGTGTTATTAACTGAAAATGTTTATCAAAATATGCAACAAGTCAAAGTCTATTAAGACAGGAATAATTGATTTTATATTGCATGGGATGAGCTGGGAAGAGAGAAACACATTCTATTTATCTTCAAAGGTAAAAAGGCCACTTTTTCTCTACATTGCAAAAAAACACATGTTAATTCAGCAAAAGCATTTTCAGGCCTCACTGTCATGTTTTTCATGTGCCATGTTTTTAACCTGCACCAAAATGTGCATTGCAATTTAAATGCAGCCTGTCTGAAGCACAAAAAAATAAACAATGCATGACTGCAGATGAAATCTGCTCCATCAAATCCACCCTTCTGATAATTCAAATCATAATAAAATGATTTATAATTCATCACACATATTTAATTTCACAAGTGACAGTATTTTTTTTTTTATTTATTATTTTTTTTTAAATTGCAAAAGCTGATCATATAACAATGTTACTTCTATTTCCAAGGCAAACACAAGTTTGGTCTGTAATCAGATCATATATAGCCAAGTTCAATTGTTTTAGTGCAGAGTTCTGTAAGTAGCTTTTTGGAACAGTTAGTCTTCTTTAAAATAAGTAACTAAAATAATAAAAAAGGAGAATTCACCAGGACAGTTTCAGCATTTCTTTGCTCATTTGTCATCAGCTTGTCATTAGTATGGCTCATACTTTCCATGCAAATTGGACTACTTAGGTGCAGAGAAACTCTGACAGAGCACCATCAATCCTTTGCAATTTTTTCAACCAAGGCCTTTCACTCTTATTTTCACTTTGATCAGATTCAGATGTTTCACCACAGCATCTCTCAGATCAAAACCGTTGCACCATCCATTATGCAGATCTTGTGTAGCAGCTGCAATCTGGTGAGAAACTGCACACTGTACATCAACCAGACCTACACAGCAATGGCTAGTGTTCTCCTCAGTGTTTTCCACAAGTGCATTTGCATATGCATTTTCAAGCCACTTTAGTGTTGCTGAAACACAGTCTTTTGCAAAAGGTAACTCTGTGCTGCCATTGTGTTGCTTTATTATGCGTGACACTTCAGGCAGATGGCTACAATCCATTTCTTGTCCAATCTGTTGTTCTGCACTCATTATCTTTGAGACCACATTATGATCTGATTTCAGAGAAACTGGCAATCTATACCTGGGCATCAGTCTTTGCAATAACACATTTGCCACTTTGCAGTTGTCATTTTTCTCAAAAACAGTTCTGATACAACCCTGTTGTGCTGCTTCAAAAACATTTTCTTGAGCCTCTTTAAATTTAACTGTGAAGATTCCATAGAATGTACATGCTAACAGAACACAAATTTGTCCAACTGAATTAGCATTTCTCTCTCCCATGACTACAGTGACTCCCAATTGAGCAGATATACTGTATGTTATGGTAAGGGCAATCAATTTCGAATTTTGGGCTGGGGTAATTACTAAAAGCCATGAAGCTTTGACAACATCATGTATAAGGAGCACAGCATGTGCTGCTTTTAATGTGTCACCTTTCAAACTTGGGCCATCTACAAAATTGACATTGTTGGGCTGACTCGGACGTTCATCTTTAAAGTCTGAATTTGGCTTATTGCATATTTTCATGATATTTAGACACTCATATTCAGTTTCATCATAATCCAAGTCATTTGCTGCCATTTCTGTGAAGTTAGGGTCAAAGGTCATTGGGCAATACATCACAGACCCTTGAAAACATTCATCTTTTTGAATAAGCAATGAGAGAGCGCAGCCCTCCCTCTCACTGCAAATTAGTGTATTTTCTTTCAAATAAACTTTCATTCCTAGTGCTGGGGCGCGCCATTTTTTCTCTTTCAACTCTAGGAATGCTTTTGTGCAGTTGTTGTCCAATGGAAGCGGATCAGACACACAGAGTGTGTCAGCCTCAGTAAAGGCTTAGCCACTAGGGAAAGGTTTAGTAACCACTCTCTACAGCAGCTAACCATTCCCAAAAATTTCCTGACTTCTTTCTGAATTTGAGGTGAATTCATCTTGGAAATTATTTCCACCCTCTCTGGTGACACCTTTCTACCTCCCTTTCCAATTTTGTGTCCCAGACATTCATCTTCTTTTTGACAGTACTCCTGACTATTCTCATGCAATGGCACTGTGACATGAGCTTGGCAAAAATCAATAAAAATAAGCCATTCTTCACCACATGGAATGTGAAAAAATATATTGGCTGGATTCGGTACCACAGGACAACATGGAAAAAATATGCTTTTAATCTCCTGCACTATTCTGTTCTTTTCATTTATTTTCTGTGAACCTATGATCAGAAAGTTACACAAACTTCTAATCAATTCCATCAAAAATCCTTTTATTGGTAAAATTCCTGCAACTGATTGTGTTCCTGAATACATGTCATCTGGTTCAAATTTTAATAAGACATGTTCAGCACATTTTATTAGCCTGGCATCCTTCTCTGTGAACTCTCTTATTTCTGTGTTTATTATTTTTTCCAAAGCAGAAGGTCATTTTTCAACTGTCTTTTCTGAAAATAATGCTACAGCTGTCTCTTGTTGGGCCATTTTAAAATGTACATCCTCATCAGGAATCTGAAAAATAACATTATCTAGTGTACAGTAATCTGTGCTGCTTAATTTGTAAAACAATTGTTTTCCTGCTAGGCCTGAGTCACAGACAACAGTTTTGCAATCTTCCTCAAATGGGCCTAATTTTGGTGCACAATTTTCTAATACTGGGTTTGTAATTTCTTTCTTTAAAACTCCTGCAACTAAATCTGGACTTTCCACTGCCTTCACAATGGAATTGGTAAATTCAGAACTGTGACTGTTAAAATTCTCATTTGCAAAAAGAGCAACCTGTTGAACTGGATTCTGATTTTTTCTCAGGAAATAATTCCCATTTGCTCTGGACAACCTATTTAAATTAATGTTAGCATTTTCCATATTTTGTGGGACCATCTGTGCTTGAAAAATTCCTGCCATAGGTACCTGTTTCTGAACTGACATTTGCATTTGCTTAACTGGCATATTTTGCATCTGCAATTCTCCATGTTTTTGTGCATCATGTTTAAATTTATATTTCTTCATCCAATGCTCAAATCTGTTATAAAGATGGCAAAAGGACACATTTTCCAGCAGTACAACATCCATACCTGAATTTGCACTAACCAAAATACCTTTACTTCCATCCTGTGCTCTTTTAATCTGTACCCAATCAACATCCTTTGCTGGCACTTAGCCCTTCAGGAAAATAATCACTGCTATGTTTTTCTCCATAACAACAGAAAATGATGGTGCATTCATGCAAACCCTTTTCATTGTCTCTTCACTTGGCCCTTGAACAACAACTTTAGATTCAAAGCACAATTTAGTCAGCATGGCAATATAAAAGAACATTTCCAAATTAATGCACAACTCTTTTAAAAAGTCATCAAATCCATCAACTTGTGGGTACCACAGCACAATTCTGTCTCTCAGTTGTGGGAATGTGTTCAGAAATGCTGCAAGTTCACTTTTATTCTGTAGCATAGGAACATACATTTCTCCCACCTTTTCTCTCAATGAGTAAGCAAAAGCTTCTCCCTCATTCTGCTTATTATTTTTCTCAACTAAATCTGGTGGCTTCTTTTCCTTATCCATTTTCCTTGCTATTTCTGGTGGTTTCTTTTTCTTCTCATGTTTTCTTGCCCACTTGTCTCCTAATTTTTCAAGCTCATTGCATTTAAAACCATATTTTATTTCTGCAATGTGCAAATGCATTCCTGAAGAACACATTTTCTCATTTGCTTCATCATCCATGTGTACCATGACACTTTTCTGAAATGGAAAACTTCCTGAAACATCAGTTTCATATTTATGAGCCAAATCTGTCAGTCCATTATGTGTAGTTAATGCACATGCAGCTGTTTCCATACTCAGGGAAATTAATTCTTTTTCCTGACACTGGTTCACATTTTCATTATTTAAACAGCAGGGACAGTTAATTTCTTCATGTTCAAATGTTGTATTTAAAACACTAAGCTGTTTCTCTTTTTCAGGGCCTGTGTTGTTATGTTCTCCCATGTTCTCTATATTTTTAATCACTGCTGCTTCCTCATAGCAGGTTTGAAAAATCCCATTTTCAAATATATTTATTTTATCCTGGGCTGCAGAAGTTGTAAATACCATTTTTCCCTCACCTTTTAGTGCTTGGGGTAATTTCTGTTCACTAATCTGTGAATTCTTAGTTTCTGAAATAAACCTTTCCATAATCACCTTTTCTGCAGCTCTTTCAACCTTTTCAGTAGGGACCATATTAATTGGGACAGTCATAATTTTTCTAGGCACTATCTGTACATCTGCAGTTTGCAATTCTTGGACTGAATCAGTCATATTTAAAGCAGTAACACCTGGAGGTATCACTGTCAGTGCTGAATCAACAGGTAATGGGTCAATATAAAATGTCTGCACAGTTCTCTCAGTCTGTATTTCTCTCTGTTCAACAGAAGCAGTAGCACCTGTAGTATTTACTGGTGCACTATTTTCAGTATTTTTCATGGGAACCACATAAAGTGGTGGACACTCAGTTAACAATGCATCCATTTTTTCATCCCCTGAATTATTATTTATTTGAAGCTCTTTTTCATCACTAATTTTCTTCTCCTGCATCTGGTGCTTTACCTTTTTATCCTCACTTGCTTTCTCTCTTGCTGTCTTTTCCCACATGCCTAGGGCCTCAAATTGTGCAGCTTTAGATGGTGTCTTTATTTCACATAACACTTCCCTTAATTTGTCAATTATTTGCAATTCAAAAGTACCATCTTTTGGAAACCTCAAAGCACCCTCTTTTTCAGTAATCTTGCACCATTGGTGAACCCACATACATGTGTTTTGTCCCAAATTGGTAGACATAAAATGCACAGGTGTTCCTTCAGGAGCATCACCAATAAAAAACGAATTTTTCACTTTACCTCCTAACAGCTTCTTTAAACTTTCAAACATTTTCATTTTTGCAATAGTTCAATGCAATTTCTTTTCTCCAAAGCTGTCAGTCTCAATTTTAGTCAGTTTTACTCCTACCACTGACCCTCCACAAAATCTTACTGCAATATTTCTCTTAATCAATAACTCTGTTAGTTACAACATAAATACATTCGCTACTCTGTCTATTGTGCTAAATAAAGGATAGATTTATATTCACTGCGAGTAACACATTCCGCTTACCCTTCACAAAGTAAGACTTTCCGTTTACTCTTCAAACACTACAGGTAAATCCCTTCTGCTTACCTTTCACTCAAGCTCAGAAGAACCTGCTACTCCTTTGGACTTATCCTTCAGGATATATCTTAGGCCAAAGTTTCACCAGCGAACCCTTTTGCTATCAATCAAGCTCAGAAGAACCTGCTACTCCTTTGGTGTGACCCTTTCTAGGTGATATCAGACCAAAGTTTTACCAGCGAACTCTTTGCTATCAATCACACACACAGAATATAGTCCCTAATTTAACACTGCCAGCCCTACCTAGCTTCTCAGTGTTATTCCAACAGGCGAGTAACCTCAGTGCAGTGCGGCTTCCATTTACCACCCGCTATTCCTTCCCGGGATTCCACAGGTGTGCATACCTGCGTGTTCCAGACAACATAGAACAAGACACTAACTTAACATGAAGAGTTAAAACATGTAATCAATAACCAAAAAAGTATGTCCTATGAAATTACCAATATAATCAATAACACCATCAATTCAAAATGAGCAAAATATCACCAACAGTAAAAAATCCTTACTATTTTCAACACTTCAAAAAACATGCTAGCATATTAACAACATTTCACAACCCTATTGATACTCACACCACTTCTTGCATCACCTGCCAGTACTGCTTTGCCAGTCTTCAGGTTCTGAGCATTGGAGTCAGGAATCAGGACTTGGACATTTATCTAACTTGGGCAATTATTTTATTTCCCTCTTAAGGTCAATGATCCATTAGTTGAATAGTTGATGGTGAAATCAATATTCATTAATCACCAAACTAATCAATAATGACCATCCTCTGATTACCAAAAACTGATGGAGAGCGGTAATTTCTTCTGGTAGTTTCTCAATGTAAAACCTCCATGCTACCTCTAATTTACCGCTCAAAAGGTGTTGGGCCCTTCACACCATGTATTACCTTCAGGAGACTTTAAATAAAGATGAACAGTCAAAATACAATTATTATTGTAAGCCAATAAAGAGAGTTGTTGATTATTTTAAAGGGTTTTATTTTCTAGTCAAAAAGTAAATTTTTCTCTGACCCTTTATTCATTTAGTAAAATATCAATCAGGTTACAGAATTTGGAAAACAGGAAAAATATCAATAATACAGAACACATTACAGTCTGCATATAAGCATTACATGTAGTTATGAAAAATGTGGCGCAAAAGTCTTAAAGAGTTTCTAAGAAAAATAGTCTTGCAAAGCTAATCAGTACTTAAATAGTTTGCAAAAATATGCTATTAAGAGAAATAAATGCATAAATCAAATACATCTTTTCAGACCTAATTAATTAGTCAAAACATGAACTTAAAGTTTAGCATCTAATCCTATCCTGATCCACTGCACTCTCTGTCTGTCTGTGTCTAAAGAGGAAAGCAGCCCGCCCTTCACAGGCCTCAAAGGAATGTGGCATGAAGTGCCAAGATATGACGTGGAAGCAAGAAACCTCCCCCTGACACTCCTCGGACGCAAGCCCGCCCTTCAGCAATCTCCCGGGACGTTTCTCGTACCTAACCCATAGAAGCCAGCTGAGCTGAGAAAAAGAAGAAGTGCCAGCCCCCATCCAGAGAGGACAGTATTTATACCCTAATTATTGGCAGAGTACACAAAGATGTAACATTTTTCAGTAAAACCTTTACGTGATTGGTCAGTCATGATGCATGAGGTCACACTTCCCTGACTCATTCTAAAAACCTGACTTCACTAGTCTTAACAAAAGAAGCATACATGAATAACTACATTTATAAACATTTGCAACATTTACTAGGAAAAATGTTTCAATCTAATTCATCCTACCTTCCTTCTCAGCGTAGTCAGATGGACACTTTTAACTAACACTGGTACATTGGCAGAATCACAAGAATGTATAAAGTTCAAAGTGTCCTTGACTCCTTTAGGAAAGCTGGTACAGTCTGGGCATGCTCTCTTCTCTTTAATGCAAGCCATAGCCTTGCTGGATTCACAGGCAGCCATTTAATTGTAGGCCCCAAAAATAAAACAAACACAAAGATAATATTAATTTTATGTAAATCAGTCCATTATGTTTCCCAAGTGCATTATTAATTCACACACATTATAAAAAGAGGTGTTATTAACTGAAAATGTGTATCAAAATATGCAACAAGTCAAAGTCTATTAAGACAGGAATAATTGATTTTATATTGCATGGGATGAGCTGGGAAGAGAGAAACACATTCTATTTATCTTCAAAGGTAAAAAGGCCACTTTTTCTCTACATTGCAAAAAAACACATGTTAATTCAGCAAAAGCATTTTCAGGCCTCACTTTCATGTTTTTCATGTGCCATGTTTTTAACCTGCACCAAAATGTGCGTTGCAATTTAAATGCAGCCTGTCTGAAGCACAAAAAAATAAACAATGCATGACTGCAGATGAAATCTGCTCCATCAGTACTATAAGGAAAAAAGAATGATAGACTATGATATTTTGAAATATTGTATGTTTATTGATTGTTCTTTTTTTTTTATTTAAATAGCAGTATTAATGATTATTAAATATAAATGTATTTTTGGAATTGTGCACAGTATACTATAAGTCTGACTACATTATAATCAATTTGGTACTAGTTTATGAATTACATATAAAAATGATTAAAGACTCAAACAATTTTTTAATATTAAATATAATTTTATTTTTCTGATTCTTTTTCAAAATTTAATAGAACGTCTAACATTTGACTGTCCGATATGTCCTCTTGTTGAGTGAACATAACTTCCCACATTTGACCGTCATCATAATGAAGTAAATAATCCACAGATTCTACACATTGTAGAAGTTCATGGTCTCGTGATTCATCCATGAATTCCAAGTCAATCGGTTCAATTATTTCCTCATTATTCATGTCTAGGACAATTTCAAAGGAAACGATCTGTTCTCCTTGCATTTTTGTGCTGAAATTTGAATAAAAAATAAATATATCAGTAGAGATAGGGCACTGTCGGGTTTAAGTTCAGACAGGTACTTTTGAGGCATGAAGTAGTACTATTAAAAAGTTCCTGTGAAAAAGCCTATGTAAATTCATAATTATACCACAGAAACCTAAATCAATCCATAATTATAATAAACAAGCCTTTCTCAATGTCTAACTCTTACAGAGGGATAGTATATAACTATCTGAAAATGTTTTCAAATTTATAAAATAATATCTTACCTTTTAAAAACACGTTTAAGTTGTGAGTGAAAATGATCTTGCAATGTAGTTCAGGAAGTAGTAGTCAAAATGGTTGTGTTTCTCTCTCTTTTTTTATATATATTCAGGTACATAACCAATCAAATGTCAGGTAAAAAAAGTAGAAAATGAAAGTAACATTTGAATTGGTTGTCAATTCCAACACTTCAGATGTGTTTTGTGAAGTAATTTACCTCAGGGTATTTAGAGAGGTCTACAGGCTAAATGGCTAAATGGAATTCCAACCAAATTTGTGAAAATGGTAGGGATTGGTATGTAGTATGAGTTAATCTATATTTGGTGACATTGTCTCCAGGGTTTCTTCTGTAAATTACTTTCCCACCTTTTTTAATGGAGCGCTTCCCGGTGAGCGCCCCGGTACGCGAACCGGCAGCGTTACGGGAGTCCACCATTTTGTGTTTCGGTCGAATTAAAATACAAGATGGAGGGAAAATAATGTTCAGAATGGGTAGAAGGGGGCACGGTAGACGTATCTTGACCCCCTAGGTTTTCTGAGGGTGGCTGAGGAGGCCCATATGTGCGAAAAAAAAAAATTTAAAAAGATTTCGCGCGGTTAGCTTCCGGTGCGCGTACCGGGTAGCGCTCCGGGGAGCGTACTTTGTTGAAAATTAGTGAAAAAAGTTAGAGTAAAATAATAATTGTGAGTGATCAGATGTAGGGTAGCTCTGAGACGAGCTTTTGGGTTTATGGTACATTTAGGTACTTATAAGTAGGTACCAATGCACAGTCTTAAATTCAAAATGAAAATTCTGTTCCCTTCATCTGAGAAGTGAACTCCATCTCCTCTGTAGATATCTTGCATGTAGTAACGCAAGTTATTGTTGTACATGGAGCCCATTCCATGGTCTCTCATGTAAGCTGAAACAGATTTGTTTACATGCTTCCTCGACTTCTCAATTTGTGGACAAAATTGGTTCGACCACCTCCATTTCTGTCTTTGGCATATATTTGAATATACCAAGGCAGTTTGAGGAAAAAGTGCCATCAATTGCTCAAAGGTGTCCTTTAAAAGCATTTCCAGACCTACCCCAGTCAAAGTGCCCAAGTCATTACCTCCACAGTGCAAAATTACCAGGTCAGGTTTAGGCAAATGCATAAAGGTTTTCACCAATGGTATCAATTGGTGACATTTTAATCCTCTGTTGCCAATCCACTTAATTTCCACATTTTGTAAATTGAGGTTAGGTAAATTTCTGTTATCAGCATACCTCTGAGCCCAGTAGATGTAACTATGTCCAACAATCCAGACAGAAAACGTGGTGAGAGAAGGTTCTGCTGCAGTCAGATGAAGTGTGACAATGAAATGGCAGTTGAAAAAATAAGAGTTTAAAATGAAAAAAACTGTGGAGTTTCTGTGTTAAGGAAGCAGTAGCAGTGATTGGTGGATTTTGATTGCTGAAAACAGAAAGTTAGGGTGCATGGATGAGTTCTTTGAAAGATGTAATTTGAATGGTCAAGAAAAAATCATTTTATGAAAGATTGCACTGGATATGCAGGTGCACTGAGAGTTCAGAGTTCAATTGAAACATTGTTGTGTGAACTTGCAAACATCAGAGGTCTTTCAGGAGGTGGTTGCTATGCAAAAAAGGCAGAAAGGGCAGAGGGGGAAGGGTGTTGATTTGAAAAAAGTGAGGGAAGACTTTTGATTGGGTGACATGAGAGATATGTGTGATGAATTACAGCTTTTCTGTGCTTTTTATGGCTGCAGACTCTGGAGTGCATACCTTTTGCTCTGCTAAAGACAAATTGGTGTGTTTCTGAGACTGTTTTGAAACTCATAAAGTATTTGCTAAGGTGAGAAAAGATTCATTTAATTTAGATAGAGAATAGTATGCTTTAGGGAGAAAATTATGAAGAAAGTTGTGTATTTAAAATGTTGCTTTGTGTCAAGTGTTTTACAAATAGATTTTGTTTCTTTGTGTTACATAGCCATGTTAAAAGTGACGCAAAAATAGTGCAAGGGTCTTACAAAAATGCTTTCATGTGTCAGGGTATTTTAAGTCATTTCCCCTTGAATGTAGGTATATGATTGATTTAAATGATGTGTTTAAAAACGTTTTTTGAAATCAATTAGGTTTCTTGATATGTACTGCTAGAGTTTCATAGGTTGCTTGGGGCATATTTTCAAGGCTTTTGCGTTCCTTTGATGTAATTTTTCCCATTTTAATTTAAGACCTTTCCCCGTGGTGCAAGCTCCTTGTAAATATGCCCCCATTTGTGCTTGGCAAATTTAGATTTTAATTCTTTGACTAACATAGCCATGTTAAAAGTGACCCAAAAATGTTGCAAGGGCCTTAAAAAAAACGCTTTCATGTGTCTTAGGCCATTTTAAGTCATTTCCCCTTGAATGTAGGTATATAATTGATTTAGATGATGTGTTTAAAAACGATTTATGAAAACAATTAGGTTTCTTGATATGTACTGCTAGAGCTTCATAGGTTGCTTGGGGCATATTTATAAGGCCTTTGAGTCTCTCTGATGTTATTTTTCCCATTTTAATTTAAGACCTTTCCCTGTGGTGCAAGGTCCTTGTAAATATGCCCCCATCTGTGCTTGGCAAATTTAGATCGTGATTATTTGACTTACATAGCCATGTTAAAAGTGATCTAAAAATGGAGCAAGGGTTTAAAAAAAATGCTTTCATG
This sequence comes from Lissotriton helveticus, assembly GCF_964261635.1. Taxonomy (NCBI): domain Eukaryota; kingdom Metazoa; phylum Chordata; class Amphibia; order Caudata; family Salamandridae; genus Lissotriton; species Lissotriton helveticus. The sequence goes on from NC_136063.1 coordinate 45,069,263, forward strand.
TGTCTTAGGGCATTTTAAGTCACTTCCTGATGAATGTAGGTATATAATTGATTTAGATGATGTGTTTTAAAACGTTTTTGGACATCAATTAGGTTTCTGGATATGTAGTGCTAGAGTTTCATAGGTTGCTTGGGGCATATTTATAAGGCATTTGAGTCTCTCTGATGTTATTTTTCCCATTTTAATTTAAGACCTTTCCCCGTGGTGCAAGGTCCTTGTAAATATGCCCCCATCTGTGCTTGGCAAATTTAGATTTTAATTCTTTGACTAACATAGCCATGTTAAAAGCGACCCAAAAATGGTGCAAGGGCCTTAAAAAAACGCTTTCATGTGTCTTAGGCCATTTTAAGTCATTTCCCCTTGAATGTAGGTATATAATTGATTTAGATGATGTGTTTAAAAACGATTTTTGAAATCAATTAGGTTTCTTGATATGTAGTGCTACAGTTTCATAGGTTGCTTGGGGTATATTAAAAAGGCATTTGAGTCCCTTTGATGTTATTTTTCCCATTGTAATTAAAGACATTTCCTCGTGGTGGAAGGTCCTTGTAAATACACCCCCATGTGTGCTTGGCAAATTTAGATTTTGATTATTTGACTTACATAGCCATGTTCCATACAGTTCTCACCTTCTGCGTAGTCTTTGATATGCTAGACTCCATCTGCACTATGAGATACCTAAGCAAAGGAAACACAGGTGATGTGATTGTGAAATGAGGAAAAGAAACTCCACATTTTTCAATTACATCACCTGTGTTTCCTAAGTTTACGAATGACATTGTGCAGATGAGGTTTAGGTCTGTCCACGGACACAGAAGAGGTCTGGCCTTTATTCAAGAGTGAAGTGGATATGACTTACTTCATTGGTAGGCCTTCACATATATTATCTCCTCTGTACTCTTCAACAAGCGTAAATTTCATCTGCAACCCTGAGTAAGCCTCACCTTAAACAAACCTCTGGATAGGCCACACCTTATTGTCATCCTGAATCAATCATTTAAAATGTTAGGGACAGATTTATGATAGGTGTATGCCTCTTTTGCGTCTCTGTGCGTCATTTTTGTGACGCAGCGGCGGTGCAAAAGATTTGCTATGTGGCGACATATTTACAACTTGATGCATCTAGGCAGATGTGTCATGCTGTAAAGTCCCGTGCCACATGAAACCGATGCAGCAGTGATGGAAAAGATGCACCATGTTGCAAGACAGGCCTCACTTCATCTCCAACAAGATAAGAAGCTGAATCTTCTGTAAATTTCAAAATTGTTGTATACACTGCTGAACTTCTGTGTACTCTTTGATATGCTAGACTCCATCTGCACTATGAGATACCTAAGCAAAGGAAACACAGGTGATGTGATTGTGAAATGAGGAATAGAAACTCCACATTTTTCAATTACATCACCTGTGTTTTCTAAGTTTACGAATGACATTGTGCAGATGAGGGTTAGGCCTGTCCACGGACACAGAAGAGGTCTGGCCTTTGTTCAAGAGTGAAGTGGACATGACTTACTTCATTGGTAGGCCTTCACATGTATTATGTCCTCTGTACTCTTCAACAAGCATAAATTTCATCTGCAACCCTGAGTAGGCCTCACCTCAAACAAACCTCTGGATAGGCGACACCTTATCGTCATCCTGAATCAATCATTTAAAATGTTAGGGACAGATTTATGATAGGTGTGTGCCTCTTTTGCGCCGCTGTGCGTCACTTTTGTGACGCAGCGGCGGTGCAAAAGATTTGCTATGTTGTGACATATTTACAACTTGATGCATCTAGGCAGATGTGTCATGCTGTAAAGTTCCGTGCCACATGAAACCGATGCAGCAGTGATGCAAAAGATGCACCATGTTGCAAGACAGGCCTCACTTCATCTCCAACAAGATAAGAAGCTGAATTTTCTGTAAATGTCAAAATTGTTGTATACACTGCTGAACTTCTGTGTACTCTTTGATATGCTAGACTCCATCTGCACTATGAGATACCTAAGCAAAGGAAACACAGGTGATGTGATTGTGAAATGAAGAAAAGAAACTCCACATTTTTCAATTACATCTCCTGTGTTTCCTAAGTTTACGAATGACATTGTGCAGATGAGGTTTAGGTCTGTCCACGGACACAGAAGAGGTCTGGCCTTTGTTCAAGAGTGAAGTGTATATGACTCACTTCATTGGTAACTGCAAACACAACAATGATGGACAGAATGTGGATCAATGTCACACATTCACCCCAGTCCAAAGATCTGGGCCCAAATCCATCGTTTTTCCACTCCACACCACCCTGGGTTAGACAATGGCGATATGCAAATCAGCGCTGACCCTGTGCCCCATGGGAACAGTCCAGTCCGAACTACAAAAGCCATGTCCTTCCCAGAACGGAAACAAGCATCCGAGGACCGGCCCGGTTTCGAGGTAACCATTTTCTCACATCTACATAATTGCTGTGGTTTTTCCTGGTACATGGTTTTGTTGCACAGCCAGTACAGGTTTATTCACCTTTAACAGCAATAGTTATTTGTGTCAAAAGAGATCCCAGATGATGAAGGGCGGTCTCGATGGTGGACTGATGGAAACTCGTTTTTGTTAAACCTTTCCCTATTATATTGTATATTTGGGTACTTTGTTTGTGTAGACTCACTGTTGACTTATGTTGGTGTCATAACTGTTCAGGGGATTCAACAGGAAGGGTCTTTAAATATACCCCTGGGACCTTCTCATTGTGATTAACACCTCTCTTCAGCCCGGCTAGCTTGATTCCAGTGGTGTGGAGTGCCTGGGACTCACGTCTGAGCATCCCCAGTACACTTAGAGCGGTACCTGCAAACACAACAATGATGGACAGAATGTGGATCAATGTCACACATTCACCCCAGTCCAAAGATCTGGGCCCAAATCCATCGTTTTTCCACTCCACACCACCCTGGGTTAGACAATGGCGATATGCAAATCAGCGCTGACCCTGTGCCCCATGGGAACAGTCCAGTCCGAACTACAAAAGCCATGTCCTTCCCAGAACGGAAACAAGCATCCGAGGACCGGCCCGGTTTCGAGGTAACACCTCTCTTCAGCCCGGCTAGCTTGATTCCAGTGGTGTGGAGTGCCTGGGACTCACGTCTGAGCATCCCCAGTACACTTAGAGCGGTAACTGCAAACACAACAATGATGGACAGAATGTGGATCAATGTCACACATTCACCCCAGTCCAAAGATCTGGGCCCAAATCCATCGTTTGTCCACTCCACACCACCCTGGGTTAGACAATGGCGATATGCAAATCAGCGCTGACCCTGTGCCCCATGGGAACAGTCCAGTCCGAACTACAAAAGCCATGTCCTTCCCAGAACGGAAACAAGCATCCGAGTACCGGCCCGGTTTCGAGGTAACACCTCTCTTCAGCCCGGCTAGCTTGATTCCAGTGGTGTGGAGTGCCTGGGACTCACGTCTGAGCATCCCCAGTACACTTAGAACGGTAACTGCAAACACAACAATGATGGACAGAATGCTAGCAGTGCATCATAATAAAGTGAGGAAATTAGTTAGAATGTTGTATTATGCTAAGAGTCCAGCAATTATGCTTAAACAATTATGCGCTGCTCTTTTGCATGGTTCTGAAATAGATGTGAAGAATATTTGTGAAGAAATTGAGTTTTGTTACTTTGGAAGTAAAGAGGAGAATGTTGAAATTGACCCAGAAGAAGAGGGTAATGTGGAAGATAGTGTACATGTTTCCAGTACAGATAATTTTCTGAAGGAAATTGCCACGTTTCAGGTGAAATCAAGTGAGAGGCCTAATTTCACTTGTGTGTGTTGTCGACGCACTTATTATAAGAATCAGACTAAGTTAGTGGATTTATATGCAAAAAGTGAAAGGGAAAATAATAGTGAATGGAAGGATTTTGCAACATACTTGATGGTTGAAAACTGTTTTGATTTGGGATCAGATCAACGTGTGTGTACTTATTGTTTTAACAAATTAAATCAAAACCAGATGCCTGCTAGAGCGGTTCATAATAATCTGGAATTGGTTGAGATTCCTTCTGAATTGAAGGATTTAAATACTTATGAATCTATTTTGATTCAAAGTATCCATCCCTTTCAGGCTATTGTAAGAATGGAGCCAAAGACAGGGAAATTGCCTCCATCAGATTTACAGAGAGGATTAAAGGGAAGAGTTGTTTATTTGCCTCTAGATTTGAAGAAAAACATTAATACAATTGGAGTAGAAAAAGTGGAAGAGGAACCTCTGGTTATCTTAGTTAATGGGGTTCCGACAAAGAGTAAGAAAATATGGCAAGATTTAGTGGATGTTAGGAAAGTCAAAAAGGCAACATTGTATTTGAAAAAAAATAATAAGTACTATAAGAATGTATATGTTGCAGAAGAGGAAGTAAGTGAAGAAGAGGGTAGCAATTTGTGTGCTGGTCAAATTGAGAAAGTAGAACCCTCTAAAAGTGAAGAAATATATGAACATTATAGTGTTCATCCTTTGCATTCCAAGGAAGTCATGGGGAATGCTATTGAGTTGTTTCAAATGAAACAAGCCAAAGGGAGTCCCATTAGTGTTTGGGAGGAAAGTTTGGAAGCTCGGTGTTTCCCACAGCTATTTCCAACAGGTCAAGGAGGAAGATATGATGAGCGACCTCATCAAATTCCTGCTTCTGAATACCGGACTTTACGATTGTATGCAGAAGATGCTAGGTTTCGACAATGCATTCCCTATTTGTTTCATCTCCTGTTTGAAAGCGATCTGTCTGGACTGTCATATGCAGTGAACCACATCTTGAAAAGTGGTATACAGATGCAAAACATCTCTGCAAGTGACTTTATGGATAAAGTCAATGTGCAAGACAGTATTTTGGATTGTCACCTGATTAATCTCATGGCGTGTCAGCGTGGTACTAATGAGTACTGGTACCGTCGTCATGGTGATATAAAATGTATGCTGAGGAACTTAGGAACTCCCACATGGTTCCTCACTCTGAGCTGTGCCGAGTATGGCTGGGAAGACTTACTTGAATTTCTACGAGAGGCAAATGGAAACATTGAAAATATCGAATTCAAGACACCCGGAGAACTGTGCTCTTTGGATCCAGTGAATGTATGCAGGTACTTCAATCATAGATTTGAAGCTATGATGTCTTTCATCATGAATAAGAAGAATCCACCTCTTGGAGAGGTGTTGGATTTCTTCTGGAGAAAGGAGTACCAAGCAAGAGGTGCTCCTGATATACATATGCTGCTGTGGATCAAGGATGCACCTAAATTTGGAACAGATCCAGAAGACTTAGTGATGAGTTTCATACAACAGTATTCTACGTGTGCTGTTCCAAACGCAAAGGAGAAGAAAAGCCTAAGAGAACAAGTTCTACGTTTCCAAAGCCATCGTTGTGGAAAGTACTGTCGTCGTAAATTCAGAAACAAGGACAAGTTCTACACCAAATGTCGTTTCGGCTTTCCACGACCGGTGATTTCTAAAGGAAGAGTAAACAGTTTGATGTCTTCGCTGCGACATAATGTGATGAAGAAATCACCTAAAAACACATACAATTTGAAAAGGAACGAAGAATCCAAGTACATCAACGACTACAACCCAGTGATTTTGTCCATGTGGAATGCTAACATGGATATACAGTTTGTGGCTGATAACGGTATGGCTGTGGCTCGGTATGTGACATCTTACATCACCAAAAAAGAAAAGACAGAATTGAAGGATATGTGGGAGGACATTTCCCATGAAAAGAGCCTCAGCAAGAAGTTGTACAGTTTCAGTCTGAAGATGTTGTCACATCGAGAAATCGGAGCTTACGAATGTTCTGACCGGTTGTCTTCAGCAAGTCTCTATGCCAAATCCAGGAGTATCGTTTGGGCGAGTCTTGGTCTTGCTGCAACGCGTAATCGAGTTCTGAAACCTGTGCGGGAAATTGAGTATTTGGCGGAAAAGGAGCCGAACAGTACCGATATTTTGAAGACCAACATGTTGGATACATATTATCCAAATCGAAGCAGTCACCTCGAGAATGTTTGTCTGTATGAGGTTCCAAAAAATTACATATTAAAGAGGAACATCAAAGAAGATATTGATAAAGGAGTGTATGCTGTAATTGGAAGTGAGGGATGTCTGGCCAAGCAAAGAAAATGCCACTTGGTAAACCATCGAAAATTGAGTGGCGAATCTCCTGAAAAAAATGAGTTTTTCTATTTAGCACTTTTGCAACTTTTTAAGCCTTGGCGTGCAGAAGAGGAACTGCTTGGAGATTTCCTCTGTTACGAAGACTCTTTCACTGCCGCCAAGGAGACCATAGAATGTCCTGTTTTTCCCAAATATCTAGAAATGTTGAATGCGGAAATCAAGCAGGAAGCAACGATTGCAGCCGAGATTGCCGGAGACAGTTCTCAGGACAGTCAGAGTTCTGTTTCATTGAGTCAGGATCCACTAGGAGGACCTGTTATCGAAAATGAAGCTGCCACTGCCATGAATGAAGTGGAAAGAGCCATGGCACATGCTCAGGAGGATGCGGTTAACTTAGAAGACTTGGAAAGACAACTCAACGTTGAGCAGAGGAAAATATATGACGAGGTTACCAACCAAATTGATCATGGATTAAGTCATGAGAAGAAAGAGTGCTCATGTACGTCGTTGAAGCCTGTCCGACTGTACGTGAGTGGAGAAGCGGGAACTGGAAAAAGTTTCCTCATTAAAGCAATTTCATGTTATTTGCAGAAAAGGACTGAGTCATCGCTGTCTTGTGTTGTCACCGCTCCAACTGGACTGGCAGCACATAACATTAAAGGTATTACTTTGCATCGTCTACTGATGCTGCCAGTGGAGCATGATAACAAATTACAATACCACAAGTTATCTGGAGATGCTTGTTGTGAAGTTTCAAGAGTCTTGAGGAAAATGAAACTTCTTATCATTGACGAAGTAAGCATGGTTTCCAATGTCATGCTTACCTTTGTGCATTTGAGAATGCAAGAAGTTCTTAAAACAGAGTATGATGTGTTATTTGGTGGCAAACACATCATTGTTTTCGGAGATCTTCTGCAGCTGACACCAGTGAAAGGACAACCTGTGTTCAAAATGCTCACGCATGAAGATACCAGGAAGTGCCTAGGGAGCATTTGCAACGTCAATATATGGTTAAACTTCAATTATGCTGAACTGCATGAAAATATGCGTCAGGCGAAGGATGAAGATTACAAGAATATTCTACAAGATGTTAGAATTGGAAAAGTGACCGAGCATGGGAAAGAAGCTTTACATGCACGATTACTGTCAAATTTATATCCAGAACAAGACGTTGTGCCTGAGAATATTTTTCAGAAAATTACTGAGAAGAAATCTGGAATATGTTTGATGCCAACTCTTGCAGAATGTGCCATCTTCAACAACAAAATGTTGCATTTAGAAAACCAAGAGATTGTGAAACTGGAAGCTATTGACAGAGTAGAGCATATGGGATCAACAATTATTTTGTCTGAGAATTTGAAAACAAAATTGGATTCATTAGAGAAGACTATATCTAAAACTGCAGGTTTTGAAAAGACTCTGAATGTGTGCTTAAATTGCCGTATAATTTTAAGAAGGAATTTACATGTTGAAAGAGGTCTGGTAAATGGATCAATGGGTAATGTTGTTGATTTTGTGAAATACAGAAATAGAGATGGAATTGCATTTTTAAAAATTAAATTTGATGGCATTGAGGAAGTACAGCTAATTGGTCGTTGTTCTGCTAGATTTTTGCTTGTAAAAGACTTATATGTTCGCCGTAAGCAGTTTCCTGTTTGCTTGGCATATGCGGTGACAATCCATAAATCGCAAGGTTTAAGTGTAGACAGTGCATTGGTGAATATTGGCAGTTCTGTGTTCAAGGAGGGTATGGCATATGTGGCATTGTCACGAGTTAGAACTTTATCGGGATTGTACTTGATTGAGTGTGATGTCACAAACATTTGTGCGGATCTAGATTGTGTTAAGGAATACAATAGGTTAAGAAGAGAGTATGCGCCACATTTGCCTCAATATCCTTTGTTTGAGAAACGTGTGGTAGGCCGGAAACGAAGAAATGTGACCAATACTAGGGAGGTTGTAGCAAAAAGACGAAAGGTCGATGAACCTGAAATTATAAGCAGAAAGAAAAAGGATTCTGTTGAAGATGTTGTTGGTTTTCAATTTGAAAACAGTTCTGGTGTCAACTGCTATGCTAATGTAGTGGTTAATGTTTTGTTTTCTCTAGAAAATGTAAAAGAAGAGATTGTGGTCAATTCGGATCAAAGATTTTGCCGTTTGTTAAATTCTGTGTTAGAGAAATGTAGCACTGATAGAACAAAAATAGAAAGTGTGTCTGAAATTCGAAATCTGTTAGACAGATGTTCAGGTCAAACACAATTCTCTCAAAATATTCAGCAAGATTGTCAGGAGTTTTTAATGTATATGCTTGATGTATTGCATGCTGAAGGTGTAGATGTAGATCACCTGTTTGGGCTTTCTTATCAATGGCAGCATGACTGCGAGAACTGTAGGGTATCAAGTACTACTAGTGTAGACTCAGAAAGATGTATATATTTAACTTTGCCAGACAGTAAATCAGTGTCCTTTAATAAGCTAGTAAAAGCAGCTGATCACAACATGGAGTGTAGCCAATGTAAATCTGAAATGATGTCAACATTATTTATACGAACATATGGCCAGTATGTCATTTTAATGTTCCAACGATGTAGGCCTGATGGAACAAAATTGACAACTTTAATTAAAAATTTTGTGGCTTCGCAGTTGTCAATATCAGGAAGGACTTTTGTAACTGCAGCAATTATATATCATGACGGTCCTTCAATAACATCAGGACATTACACAGCTTATTTAAAGTCTAGAAATGGCTGGTCATTCTGCAACGATTCTGTTTTAACTTTAAAAAAAAAAATGCCTTTTGACCTTAAAAATTCTTACCTGGTGTTTTTAAAACCAAAATTTTAGAGAAGGAATCTCGGGCTTTGCTCTGAGGAATTTCAAGAGGTTCTAATGGCTCCTACATGATTTGGCCTTGAGGATAAGTGTAGTACAGAGTCAAAAGTTATTTTTGAGTTTTTAAATAGTTCCTGGAAAATAAGAAGATTTTCTTACAGAAAGTGGTGGGCACAGATTAGTTGAAGGACAACAGAGTATTTCCCAAAGCAAACGGTGTTCTTACCATAACACTTGACGTCATGGAAAAATAACTGCACTTTGAATGAGTTCAGAAAAACTGTTTCTTTTTATAAGCTAATTCAAGCAGCCAATCAAAACATGGAGTAGAGGTAATGTAAGTCTGCAATGCTGTCTAGATTATTGGTCCAAACTTTTGATTATAATGTCATTTTAAAAATCCAACTATATAAACCTGATGAAAGTAAGTCTTCAACTTTAATTACAAATGTTGTGGCTACACAGTCGTTGATTTTAGGAAGAACATTTGTAACTGCAGCTATTATATGGCATGATGGTCCTTTGACAAGATCCGCTTATTACACAGCTTATTGAAAATGTAAAAAAATTTGCTGTTTTGGAAATGATTCCCATTTGACTACGATACAATGTTGCCTTTTTACTTAAAAATATTCTTACTTTCTGTTTTCAGAAAAGAGAATTTAGGGTAGGTAATTGGCGTATAATGATTCTAGGGGTTGATATAATTGTATCTACTGTTTTATATTGCTTTGTGATTAAAAGTGATGTAGAGAATTAAATAATTGTAGTAGTCATAGAGGTAGTGTAAGTCTGCTTCATAGTAAGCAGTATCAGTGTCATAGGAAATGTAGAACATGAGTGAGCAAGAAGGGTAAGATATTACTAGTCCAGGATTGTGAAAGTGATCTTGAACGTTTTCTTTCTGAAAGTTGCGGAAATAGAAAATGACAGGATTTGCTTACAAGAATTCCAAGAGTTATAAATGGCTCTTACATGATTTGGCCTTGTGGAAACGTGTGGTAGAGAGCGACAAGTCATTTATTGTATGTAACATATTTTTCAAAACGATGGAGGTTTTCTTTCAGAAAGTGGCGGGCTGAAAATAAAAACAGCACAACAGAGTGTAAGCTGTTCATAGGACATCCTTCGACGTCATGGAAAGTAAGTTACTTTTGAGGAGTTCTGATTTCTGATTGGTTATGTTATATGGGTTTTTTAAACACAATCATTTTGATTGTGGTTTTTTCCCCGCTGTTATATGATGAATACCTTCAAGTCACTGTTTTTAGTGAAATTTGATACATTCTGAGAACAGCAAAAATAAACCATTTAACATGTATAATTAATTCTGTACTTTTTGTATTTATGATGTACATTTAGAACTGTGTAGGAGGCATGGAGAAGCTGAGGCTTCTGTAAGTGTCAAAGTTGTTGCATACAGTGCTCACATTCTAAGTAGTCTTTCATATGATAGACTACATTTCCACAATGAGATACCTAAGCAAAGGAAACACAGGTGATGTGATTGTGGAATGAGCAAAAAAAATTGCACGTTTTTCAATTACATTACCTGTGTTTCCTAACATTACACATCACATTGTGTAGATGAGGTTTAGGTCTGTTCCAGCAGACAGAGGAGGTCTGACATTTGTTCAAGAGTGCAGTGGACATGACTCACTTTGTTGGTAGGCCTGCACATGTATTATCTCCTCTATACTCTTCAACAAGCCTAAATTTCATCTGCAACCCTGAGTAGGACTTACCTGAAACAAATCTCTGGATATGTTACACCTTATCAGCATCTAGAAACAATCATTTAAAATGTTAAGGGCAGATTTATGATGGCCGTGCGCCTCTTTTGCGCCGCTGTTCCGTCCCATTTGTGACGCAGCAGCAGTTTAAAAGATGCACCATGTTGCAAGATAGGCCTCAGTTCATCTCCAGCAAGATACCGTCAGTTTAAAATGTATATAATTAGGACTGTGTAGGGGGCATGCAGAAGCTGAGGCTTCTGTAAGTGTCAAAGTTGTTGCATGCAGTGCTGCACTTCTGGGTACTGTTTCATATGCTGGACTACATCTGCACAATGAGATACCTAAGCAAAGGAAACACAAGTGATGTGATTGTGAAATGAGCAAAAGAAATTTCACGTTTTTCAATTACATCACCTGTGTTTCCTAACATTACACATCACATTGTGCAGATCAAGTTTAGGCCTGTCCAGGGAAACAGAGGAGGTCTGGCCTTCGTTCAAGAGTGCAGTGGACATGACTCACTTCATTGGTAGGCCTGCAAATGTATTATCTCCTCTGTACTCTTCAACAACTCTAAATTTCATCTGCAACCCTGAGTAGGCCTCACCTCAAACAAACCTCTGGATAGGACACACCTTATTGGCATCCTGAAACAATCATTTAAAATGTTAGGGACAGTTTTATGATGGCTGTGCACCTCTTTTGCGCTGCCATTGCATCACTGTTGTGAGACAGCAGCAGTGCAAAAGATGCACCATGTTGCAAGATAGGCCTCACTTCATCTGCATCAAGATACTGTTAGTTTAAAATGTATATTTTTAGGACTGTGTAGGGGCATGGAGAAGCAGAGGCTTCTGTAAGTGTCAAAGTTGTTGAAAAACTGTTTGTCCTTCAATCTTTTCCCTTGTCTTTTCTAATTTTTGAATACATGTTTTAATATTTTTCAAATGTTTGTTCGCTCTTTCACAGATTGAAAGTATAAAAATAACAAGTGACTAAGTTAACGACAATTATAAGGTAAATGTTTTGTACTCTTTTCGTTACATTTCTATCACATTTAACTTCTATTAGTTTCACTACTTCATTTCTTTAACCCTCACTTTCCTGCCTTTGCTACTTCCCTCATTCCTTTCTCTATTACTTACTTACTCTACTCCTTCCACTATTTTTCTCAGTCCCTCTCTTCTCATACTTCCTCACTCTTGTTCACTCACTCTGTCTCTATTACTCTCACTGTTTCTGACTGATCACTCTTTCACTACTTGTTCATTATGCTTTCTCTCTGTAGTTCAAGCACAGTAAGGGGCATATTATCAACACAGGCAATAAAATTATCGGTGCTTTTATCAGCAGAAAACTGCCGCAACAGTGGCTTTAGCAGCAGTTTTCTTCCGGAAAAGCAGCTTTAGCAGCAGTTTTCTGCCGATAAAAGCAGTAATTATTGGCAGAAAGCTGCCGCAAAAGCGTCTTTAGCGTCAGATTTCTGCTGATAAAAGCAGCAAAATTTTTATCGCCTATGTTGATAATATGCCCCTATGTTATTTACATTTCTTTGCTGTTTCAATCATTCCTTTTCTGTTACTTCTTCCTTTCTGCATTGTGTTTTTTCTCTCTGTTATTCCAATGTTTTAATCTTAATTTGATCATTCAGTCACATTCTCTAAGAAACTCTTGTTTGTTATTCTTCTACTCTCCTTTTTTTATTCTCACTTCCTTATCTATTTTGTTTTCGCAATTATACCCTCTTAAATCTTTTCTTCAGTAAATAGATCTATTAAACAGTATCTCTAGTTTACTCCCTATAGCTGTCTTTCTTTTAACATAACTGTCTGTTTCCTTCCCTTATACTTACTCTTCTTTTTTTTTAAAAAAATTTTTTGGTTCGCTCCCGGTTCGCGTACCGGAGAGCGAACCGGGAAGCGAACCAAAAGAAATAGAGGTTGGCAGAGTTCCAAATATTCTACCAACGGGGAGGTAGTTCTGAAAATAACTTTTTTTTTATTGTTTTTGTTGTTTTATATTTTTTTATTATTTTTCTGAACATTTGTTTACTTTTTTTGTATTTTCTGAACGGTTTTATATTTTTTTTGGTTTTTTTGGGGGGGGGAAACGAAAACGATTCATTGTAAAGGGCTCAATAGGAGCAACAAAAAAAAAAAGAATTTATTCTCTGGGGCGTTTCGGACAAACATGATTGTCGATAGCTCTGTTGATTAGATTGATGCTACTTTCTCTGAAGCAAATGAACTGATTACAACGCACGCACACTTGTTTCACTTCCCCGAATCTCATCTGTATATTTGGGACCATCTCCCTCGCCTCTGGTCCCGTCACTTCCTGTACAACTGATCTTCTGACCATAGAAGGGGGATTATCTTGCTGGTCACGTAACTGCGCAGCACTTTAGTTGATAGGATGCCACCTATCCATATGGCGATGCATAGTATAATTGCCGTAACTGTACTTCTTGTCTGTCCCTCTGGACAGTCTATCTTTACATATAAGGCAAGTTACGTACCGGGCATTGACTTTTTTTTGGCCCCGGGGATATTTAAAAAATTGCCAAATATAATTTTCTTTGACATGAGACCTCCTGGGCTCCTCACGCAAAAACTGCCTCTCTTCCTGCTCTTCCTCTTCTTCCTCTTCTTGCTGAATGATAACTTCAGCAGGTGGTCCTCTCTTCCTTGGAGGTGGTGGAGGTGGTGGGGAAGCACCAGCTGAAGCTACTAATGAAGCCATTGCTCAGTGATCGCAAAAGGTCTTCCTCTCACAAAGATGAAAGTCAGACTGAGGAAAGAAGGAGGGGTTTTCATCATTTGGGAGAAACAATAGTTCTAAACCAATGAAAAGTGTTAATTTTAGATCATATGACCTAGTCTTACATCATTAGGAAACCAAAAGTGAAATGAACCAATGAAAAGTGTTATTACCAAGTCACATGACCTGTTGTGTTTACGTTACGCGCTTTGCGCCGCGTCCCGGATCGCTTCCGGGAAGCTGCGCTTCGCGCCTCGCTTCGCGTACCGGTTCGCTTCCGGGTACGCTAACGTGGCATGTCATATGACGTATTACGCGACAACGCGATACGTCACGCTGACGCGACGCGTCACGATGTTGTTTTCTAACGCGGCAGTTGCGGAAACGGAACGTTTACCGGTTCGCGGACCGGGTCGCGGCACCAAATTGAGCTAACGGGAAGCTAACTGGTTCGCGGACCGGGAGCGAAACAAAAAAAATAATTAGAAAAAAAATTTGTATTAAAAACATGTAAAATATATTTTTTGATTTAAAGAAAAATACATTTTAAAGCTTTTGTTATTTGCTAATAAAAAACCATTGAAATTCACTGAAAAAACCATAGGTTATAGACCATATATAGTTAGGAATTAGCATTTACAAAACCTTATTTTACTCACACAAAACCATTGAAATTCCATATATAGTTAGTTGTATTAACTATATATCGGGCACCCGCAATCCACTGCTGATCATGTCACATATTACATCATTCATGACATGGTCAGTGACATCACTGATGACATCACTGATGACATCTCAAATGACATCACTGATGACATCACTGATGACATCTCAAATGACATCACTGATGACATCACTGATGACAACATCCAGTGACTGTATGTTTCTGTAAAGTTAAAATATGTCTTACATATTGAAGAATGAATGGATGTATAAGTGTCTGGATGAAGGATTTAGTAGGTGCATGACTGACTGTATGAGTGAGTGATTAAATGTGTCTTACTGAGTGCATGGGTTAGTGACTAAACTGTCTTAATTTGTGCATCATTATGTCTGTTGTTCTGTAAACTGCCGCATGTGTTAATCATTAGCTATATGATTAACTATATGGGTTATTGATTGGTTGCCCAAGTATTTGTATGGGAGACTGAGAGTGTGTATGGGTGGCTGGGAGGTGTATGACTCTCTGCATAGATGTGTGAGCAGTTGATTCACTAGGTGTATGGGTTCAAAAGTGCATGTGGAAACATCTGTATGGGCGGTTGACTGTGTGCATGAGTGCATTGGTGAGTGAATGGATATCTCAGTGCTACATGTCAAAGTAAGTACATATGTAAAACACAGTACATGTGAGAGTTGACATATATAAATAACTGTGCATAAGAGCCAGTGAATGTGTGAGTGGCTGTATGAATCATTGTGAACTTGTATCAGAGATTGTATAAGAGAGTAAATATGTGTTAGTATATGTTTGAATAAGTAAGGTGTGTATAACTGTATAGTTGAGGAAATGGAGGTGTGATTGATTCTTTGCATGACTGACTAGGTGTGTGAGTAACTCCATGGATGAGTGACAGTCTATGAGTGTCTGTTTACACTGAGTGTATCTAAGGTTATATTAGAGTCTGAAGAGGTTCATCGTATTATCACATGAATGATGTCATCAGTAATGTGATCAGTAATGTCAAATGCGATGTCATCAGTGATGTCATCAGTGATGTCATTTGAGATGTCATCAGTGATGTCATTTGAGATGTCATCAGTGATGTCATCAGTGATGTCACTGACCATGTCATGAATGATGTAATATGTGACATGATCAGCAGTGGATTGCGGGTGCGCGATATATAGTTAGTACAACTAACTATATATGGAATTTCAATGGTTTTGTGGGAGTAAAATAAGGTTTTGTAAATGCTAATTCCTAACTATATATGGTCTATAACCTATGGTTTTTTCAGTGAATATATATATATATATATATATAAATATATTACCTACTGGCGGTCGCCAGTAGGTATATATAGTTAGGATTTTTTCTCTATGGGTTTTTTGAAAATTCTATGTCTAATAACTTTGGCGTTTGTGGACGGAATTGGCTGAAATTTTCAGGAAAATGGCACATTTTGTTTCCGAGCAGCCCTTGAAAATTTGGGGGGGGTTCGTCCAGTGGGGGCCGAGAAAAAAGGGGGGTCCCAAAACGTGTTTTTAACATTGAGTTTTCCATAGGGCGGTTGGCCTCACTTTTAGCCCGAACGGCTGAATGGATTTGCACGAAACTTGGCAAAATTGTAGGGACTGGTAGCCCGATGTGCCTTTTGTAGGTCTCAATATATGTGCTCCAGTGGATTTTGAGAAATTAACGTTTAAAAAAAGATATATATCTGTAACAGCGGACCGGGCAGCGGCCCAGGACGCGTACTTTTCGCGCAACGGAGCTTTGTGAAGCGAAGCTGATTGGTTCTCTGGCGTCTGTCAACATTCCAAACAGTCCGTAGCGGCCGCCATCTTGTCTCTCGGTAGGATCGAGAGACAAGAGGAGGCCAAAGCGAAGGGGCAAATGACCATAAGGGGGAATAGTAGATCCTCGCTGACCCCCTAGGTTTGATGTGGAGGTTTTAAAAGGGCCCCGCGGGGCAAAAAAAAAAAATAATAATAATAATCGAACGGCTGAATGGATTTGCACGAAACTTGGCAAAATTGTAGGGACTGGTAGCCCGATGTGCCTTTGCTAGGTCTCAATATATGTGCTCCAGTGGATTTTGAGAAATTAACGTTAAAAAAAAGATATATATCTGTAACAGCGCTCCGCTTCGCGTAACGGAGGTTTGCGAAGCGGATTGGTCATTCTGTCACTGGGCTATAGTTGGGCTACATCTGGCTGATATTTGGGCTACATTTGTTTTTTTGTGTGTCTGGCGGCCATCTTTGGGCTACATTGGGCTACATTGGGCTTCATTGGGCTACATTGGGCTACATTTGGGCTCCAACATATATATAGGCCAATGTAGCCCAATATATATTTTTCAAAGTTAATTTTCGTAAAAACCACTGGAGCATATATCTTGAGACATAGCAAAGGCACATCGGGCAACCAGTCCCTACAATTTTGCCAAGTTTCGTGCAAATCCATTCAGCCGTTCGAGCTAAAAGTGAGTCCAACCGCCCTATGGAAATGAAGGAAATGAATGGGTAATTTGTAATTAGCAAATAGCTAATCGCAAACTAGGAATGGTAAAGAATCGCTATTTATTCCTTAAAGTTCGCTATTTAGGAAATGCAAAAAACTTTGATGATACATATGGCGGTTCATCTCTAACAAGATAAGAAGCATAGGGATACATTTATGATGACTGGCGCATCACCAGGGATGTGTTAGTCATTCTGTGCCGCTGTTCCGTCACCTATGGTGTGCTGCATTTACAATGCGGCGCATCATGGGGCAAAAACAGCACAGATGCGTGATGTATCTGTGCCGTAAAGGTGGCGCATTGCTGGAGTTGTATCGCAAGTGTGATGAAGCTCCAGCAAGGGTCGGGGGTGCCCCTGTCGCAGGGTTTCTGTTCTCACACAGAACTGTGGACAGAGGATTGGAACCTCGGCGAATTAGGGTGTCCCAAAACTCACGTTAGTAATCAAAAACTCCTTAGCAAGCTAGGTACAGTGTCACATTGGATATAACAAACTCTCAATGTTTAGACAATCCAGAATATGAACTTATAGTACCTCAGGATACGTGGAACTCATGAACAGTCGGTCGTTATATATTTCTTAGAAACCAGAACATGGAGTTAAGAAGAACACATGTGTATTTGAAATGTTTATTTACTAATGCCGTCTTCTGAGGCGTAGTATCTTAGATTATACAAGTACACATATTATCAGTAGCAAAATTACCAGCATAGTCAGTAGTACATAAAAAGCGAATGGTGACAGTATGTTAACATGCTGTAAATGAATAAGAGTTAGCAACACTTATAAGCAGCCGCGGGCCGTGGAGGGAGTTACGGTGAGGCAGGGAGGCGGGGAGGGGGAGAAGCAGGGTGGAGAATACAAGTACACATATTATCAGTAGCAAAATTACCAGCATAGTTACTAGTACATAAAAAGCGAATGGTGACAGTATGTTAACATGCTGTAAATGAATAAGAGTTAGCAACACTTATAAGCAGCCGCGGGCCGTGGAGGGAGTTACGGTGGGGCAGGGAGGCGGGGAGGGGGAGGGGCAAGGTAGAGAGGGCTCCACCCTGCTTCTCCCCCTCCCCGCCTCCCTGCCTCACCGTAACTCCCTCCACGGCCCGCGGCTGCTTATATCTCACCCTCCCTAATACACATATTATATTATTTGCTAAGAAGGTCTCTTTGTGTTGGTTTAGGGCGTGCCCATACTTTAGTGTCTTAGATTTGAAGGAATCACATCAGCATACACCAGCTCTCTCTTCATGTGAACCGCATCAACTGTTGTGTATGTGTGTTCGGCAAAGCAATATAAA
Organism: Lissotriton helveticus; assembly: GCF_964261635.1. NCBI lineage: Eukaryota > Metazoa > Chordata > Amphibia > Caudata > Salamandridae > Lissotriton > Lissotriton helveticus. The sequence continues at coordinate 45,087,217 of NC_136063.1, forward strand.
ACCCGCCTCATGCCCAGAATTGGCAGAAGTTGCACTTATGTTATGAGTATGAAGTCATGGAGATCAGACCTCATAACAATTCTGTATCGTGTTGTTCTTGAAACTTTAGCACTCGCTGTACAGATATAGTTTAACAAGCAAAGCAGATAGTAGAGCAATAACATATTATTCTCATGTAAACCACGATGAACTACTAGGTGGAAAGCTAAAGTAACAACTAAGTGTCGTGTGCAGAAGTTGCAAAAAAGGAAAAATGGCGTTTAAACCGGTAATGAGCCCATGCTAACTTAACACGGTGTAAAGATATCCAGGACCTAGATGACACCTCCCCATGATCCGGAAACGAACTGAATAAGATAATAGAAGTGCCATCTCATGAGAGTAGATTGCAAGTTTATATGTGGACGGTCCGCAAGGTAAAGCATTAAAAACTAGGAAAATTTAATGCATAGGAAAAATAAAACAGCCAAGTACTTTATCGAGTCTTAAGCCAATAGGCAAGGTAAATAATAAAAACTTGACAAATAAGTCAATGAATTGTCAATGAAATGCTAGTACTCAGCATATCAAACATGAAAAAGGTCTATGACATAACTGTGTATGCAAAATAAGCTGCAACAGCCTCCAATAGGAAGTCACCGTCTTCATCCGAAAACAGTTCAGCCATCCAATTTAAAAGCGGAAAAGAACATACGTGCTCTCCCAGCACCGGATCCTCTATCACCATCAGAGGACAGCTCGGTGGGTTTTCAAGAAAGCTCTGTTCCAAGAAAGACTGTGCTGCCGCCAGTAAATTCCAGGGACCAAGTAGTCCATGCATCAATGCCACAGCCATAATCCTTTCGCCAGGACAAACCAACTCGTGAGTAATGATAGGAGTCATCAGCTGATTAAAGTCGACGTCAGGAGAAACCGGTCCGCAGAGACACAAATCAATGGCCCAATCGAAATCACAGGTCAGGCTGTGAAATACAGGCTGGACACAGGTGAAGTAGGAGAATCGAAAAGATAATCCATATGCCGTGCTTAATATCGCCAACGGCATTGTGCCATAATATTCTAGCATGCGATTGCGGAACAGTGTCAGCATCTGCAGGGTGGGAGGTTGCATAGGAGGGACATCCATATTTAAAAATGTAAAAAAGCACAAGAGCGTCCGCTGGTAATGCAAGTAAAAATGCCAATCCACGAAGCAGAGTGGAGAAAATATAATGAAAGGAAGCAGGGATGACTCCAAAGATTTTCTCAAATGAAGTCACGAGACCACTGGTAACAACTTTAAAAAAGTGCGCCAGGGACTTTGTGGAGGATGCGTTAAAGATAGTCGGAACCATCTTGCTGAAATTGAAAGGCAAATCTTAATTGAAAAGGCTCTGCACCTCTGTACGGGTGTTCGCTATGTGAAGCACGAAAGTTTCACGGGCCGAACTCAAGGCCACCTCTCTCTGAGACAAAAGAGCTCTTATTCTTGCCATGCCGTTGAAATCTGTCCCAAGGTTGGTATTTGTGGCCAGATTGAAAACTCCCTATGTTCATGTGTGGGAGGAAATAGAACATTTCTGCAGCAAATAACCCGTTCACTTACTGTTACGATAAAAGGAATACTTTTAATTAACTCAGAACAATCTTCATTATTGAGCATCAAATAACTACCATTTTCCAACAACTTGAACGTGGGGATGATAGCAGGAACTGGCGTGCCTTGCAACACGCAAGCCATATTTGGTCGGTGTTTGTTGCATGAACCGTGTAACTGTATGTGCCTACACATTAGTGAATGATCTGGCGTCTCAGTGCATTCCTCTCCATTCAGATAAACTTCTTGATCATCTTTGAAACATCTGTATGTGTATGGAAGCGACCAGACCTCATGAAGAAAAGCACTACCTAAAGGTTCATAACGACCTATTGGTATATATTTCATACAATTTGAAAATTTATATAAAGCAAAAGGCAGCGTTATTAAACCGTGGATAAGGCACGTTGCCAAAAAACCCGCAATCCTCTGCTGATGATGTCACTGAGCATGTCATGAATGATGTAATATGTGACATCATCAGCAGTGGATTACGGGTAATAGTATCTCTAGTTTACTCCCCTATAGCTGTCTTTCTTTTAACATAAGTGTCTGTTTCCTTCCCTTATACTTACTGTTTTTGGTTCGCTTCCGGTTCGCGTACCGGCGAGCGAACTGGGAAGCGAACTAAGAGAAATAGAGGTTGGCACAGTTCCAAATATTGTACCAATTTTTTAATAACGGGGAGGTAGTTCTGAAAAGAACTTTTTTTTTTATTGTTTTTGTTGTTTTATATTTTTTTATTATTTTTCGGATAATTTTTTTACTTTTTTTGAATTTTTCTGAACAGTTTTATATGTTTTTGGGTTTTTCTTGGAGGGGGCAATGAAAACGATTCATTGTAAAGGGCTCAACAGGAGCAACAAAACAAAAAAAGAAGTATTTATTATTTTGGGCGTTTCGTACAAACTTGCATATGATAGTCAATAGCTCTGTTGATCAGAGTGATGCTTCTTTCTCCGTAGGAAATGAATCCATCGCAAAATACGCAGGTGTGTTTTACTTCACCAAATCTCATTTGTATATTTGGCACCATCTCCCTGCCCTCTGGTCCCGTTACTTCCGGTACAACAGATCCTCTGGCCATAATAGGGAGATTATCTAGGTCGTTCCGAAACTGTGCAGCACTGTAGTTGTTAGGATGCCACCTAGTCATATTGCGATGCATTGTGTAGTTTCCGAAACTGTATTTTTTCTCGGTTCCTCTGGACAGTCTATCTTGACATATAAGGCAAGTTACGCATCTTGCATTTACTTTTTTCTGACCTTTGGGAATTTTAAAAAATTGCCAAATGAAGTTTTCTTTCCGGTGAGACGTCTTGGGCTGCTCAGGCAAAAACTGCCTCTCTTCCTGCTCTTCCTCCTCTTCCTCTTCTTCCTCTTCTTGCTGAATTATAACTTGAGCAGGTGGTCCACTCTTCCTTGGATGTGGTGGAGGTGGTGGGGAAGCACCAGCTGAAGCTACTAAAGAAGCCATTGCTCAGTGATCACAAAGGGTCTTTCTCTCACAATGATGAAAGTCAGAGTGAGGAAAGAAGGAGGGATTTTCATCATTTGGGAAAAACAAGAGTTCTCAACCAATCAAAAGTGTTCATTTTAGATTATATGACCTAGTCTTACATCATTAGGAAACCAAAAGTGAAATGAACCAATGAAAAGTGTTATTACCAAGTCACATGACTTGCTGTGTTTACGTTAAGCGCTTTGCAGGGCCTCACGGTTTGCTTCCAGAAACCTGCGCTTTGCGACTCGCTTCGCGTACCAGTTCGCTAACGTAGCACGTCATATGACGTATCACGCGACAACGTGGAACGTCATGCGGACGGGAGGCGTCACGATGTTGTTTTCTAACGCGGCACTTGCGGTAAAGAAACGTTTACCGGCTCGCGGTCTATTTCGCAGCATCAAGGTCAGCTAACGGGAAGCTTCCCGATTCGCGAAGCGGGAACGTAGAAAAAAAAATGTTTAAAAAAAAAATTATTCATAAACATATAAAATATATTTTTGGATTTAAAGAAGAATACATTTTACAGCTACAGATATTAGCTGTTAAAAAACCAATGAAATTCACAGAAAAAACCATAGGTTATAGACCATATATAGTTAGGAATTAGCATTTACAAAACCTTGAAAATTCACTGAAAAAACCATAGGTTATAGACCATATATAGTTAGGAATTAGCATTTAGAAAACCTTATTTTACTCACACAAAACCATTGAAATTCCATATATAGTTAGTTGCACTAACTATATATCGCGCACCCGCAATCCACTGCTGATGATGTCACATATTACATCATTCATGACATGGTCAGTGACATCACTGATGACATCACTGATGACATCTCAAATGACATCACTGATGATATCTCATTTGACATCAATGGTCACATCAATGATGATATCATTAGTGTGACAATACAATGCATCTCCTCACACTTTAATATAACCTCTGTTACACCCAGTGTTAAATACAGAGTATAATTTTTGAAACCATTGACACACCAATACTAGTTACTACATACGCACTCACTGATTCCTACGTCTACACACACATTCACTCATTCACCCATACAATCATTCATACATACAATCACTCATCTTTACAACACTATCATATGCACTCATACACCTATACAGACACTCACACTCTGCCACTCATCCATGGAGTTACTCACACACCTAGTCAGTCCTGTAAAGAATCAATCACAGTTCCATTTTCTAATCTATACAGTTAAACATAGAGTACCTTACATTTTCAAACATATTCTAACACATACTTACTCTCTTATAGAATCACTGATACAAGTACACATTGATCTGCACAGAGTCACACACCTCCCAGCCAGCCATACACACACTCAGTCTCCCATACAAATACTTGTGCAACCAATCAATAACCCATATAGCTACTTATATAGCTACTGATCAACACATGCAGCAGCTTGCACAACAACAGACATGCTGATGCACACTTTCAGACAGTTTAGTCACTAATCCGTGCATTTAGTAAGACGCATTTAATCACTCACTCATACAGTCAATCACGCACCTACTAAAACCTTCATTCAGACACTTATACATCCACTCATTCTTCAATATGTAAAACATATTTAAACTTTACAGAAACACATAATCACTGGATGTTGTCATCAGTGATGTCATTTGAGATGTCATCAGTGATGTCATCAGTGATGTCATCAGTGATGTCACTGACCATGTCATGAATGATGTAATATGTGACATCATCAGCAGTGGATTGCGGGTGCGCGATATATAGTTAGTGCAACTAACTATATATGGAATTTCAATGGTTTTGTGTGAGTAAAATAAGGTTTTCTAAATGCTAATTCCTAACTATATATGGTCTATAACCTATGGTTTTTTCAGTGAATATATATATATATATATATATATATGTAAACAATAAACTATTTTCAAACTTTATTTTTTATTAACATATATATATTTAAACAATAAACTAATAAACAAAATTTAACAAAGATAATACAAAATAACAAGGCGGAAGACTCCTGTGGGGACCAGGGATGTCGACGACAGAGCCTGGAAAATAAAGCACAAAATGAGGACGTATGTAATGTGCATATCAAAGGGAAGAGACAGAGAAGGGAAAAAAATCCAGAGAGAGAAGGAAAGAAAGGGAGGGAGAAAGGGAGAAGGGAGAGATAGAAGGAAAGGAATGAAGAGAGTGAAAGAGAGAGTGAAAGAGGGAAGTGAGAGAGAGAGAGAGACACTGTCGCCTCTGCGCATCCATGAGCAAATAATTACATGGTGCCACCGGAGTGTGCAGCAGTGGGCACTCCACGTTCCCATCAAAAGGCAGCAGATCTCAGAGGTGTTGCTGAGTCCTGGGTCATGAATGGCCGAGACCACATCAGATTCTCCATGAATCTCACAGATTTTGCTGAGTCCTGAGTCATGAATGGCGCAGACCACATCAGCTTCTCCGAGGATCTCACAGATGTCGCTGAGTCCTGAATGGTGGAGACCACATCAGCTTCTCCGCGGCACAGCAGATCTCACACATGTCGCTGAGTCCTGAGTCATCAATGGCAGAGACCACCTCAGGTTTTGGTGCCGCTAAGCCTGTGGAACTCAAGTCTGTGCCACTCGGTGGTAGGCCCTGATGGCCAAATGAGTTTCAGGTGGCACTAACCCGTTGCATATGAAGTCCGCACCAAGGGGATGGTAGGCCCCTGACAGCCATACAGCTGAGGGTGCGACTAACCTTCTGCGCAACTTGTCATGGACTCTTTATGGATGAGACCTGTGGAGCATCCGCCAACCAGTCAGCACCGGCAATAAAAGATGTGACGTTGTTGATCTATTATATTTGCCTGGTCACATAGCCTGTGATGCATGTGCCGGATGGGTGTGGTTTGTGTTCAAACTTTCCCTCAGTGAGTGGCCGTAAGATGGTGAGAACTAGACCACTGACCTGCACACCAACAGCGAGTATGCCTGAGACAGGTAGCTATGTGGGGCCAACGTCAGCACGTAATCGGAATGACGTGGCATGGCATACGACAGAACACGGCAGGGATAGCTACAGGGCTCATAGTACTGCATCTGTGAATTTTGGTGATGGGCTGCAGCTGTCCCTCTGCAAGCCTGGGTGCGAACTGTTCATAACTCACACTACATAGGCAGCTGGCATTTGTCTGAGGAATTTGTGAAAACATATCGGAGTTCTTTCTGTGAGAAATATCCATTTGACGCTCCCTCTCCCGACATCATCAGGTAATGCACCCTCTTCCCACATTACCAACGTACCCCAATACCCGTCTGGGCCCGGAAGTGTCCCTGTGTAGTTGGACAAAGAAGAATCTTAGTCATGTATAGATTTACATATAATAAATGTATTTAAAGAAAATAACAAGAAATAAGACTGAAGGGAGTCTGGTGCTGTGGTCACAGCCACAAAGTTGTGGTCACTGCCATTCAGGACTCAGGGCACAGTTACACATTTGGGATTGGTTTGTGTTAAATAGGGTTAATTGAAGCATTGAGACTGTATGAGCCTGGGATGATGCTTGGTGTGGACAGCCTCACTGGGAACATTGTGTGGTGCCTACTGGACTACATCATGTGGAATCAGGAGTCTATCAGAATTGTGAGGCATGCTGACCAGAGGAAGGGCCCACAGCCAAGTGCATACGTTGATGGGCCCACCGGCCTGCATAGTGCTGGTGCTGTGGCAACTCGTGTCGCCGGCCTTCCATATGCAAATACTCCTCATTAATCGAAGGGAGTGTGGTGCTGTAGTCACTGTCACGAAGTTCGGGTCCCTGCCATTCAGGACTCAGATCCACATGTGGGATTGGATTGTGTTAAAGAGGGTTAGTGGGAGTACTTTTCGTCGGCCTTGCATATCGAAAAATGCCTCACTGATTTGAAGGGAGTGTAGTGTTGTGGTCGGTGCCACGGACTTGGGGTCATTGCCATTCAGGACTCCGGAGACAGTTACACATGTGGGATCGGCTTGTGTTAAAGAGGTTTAGTGGGACTATGTGTCGCCGGCCTTGCATATCAAAATATGCCTCACTAATCGAAGGGCGTCTGGTGCTGTGGTTGTCTCACGGAGTTGGGGGTCACTGCAATTCAGGACTCAGGACACAGTTACACATGTGGGATCGGCTTGTGTTAAAGAGGGTAAGTGGGGCTAGATGTCGCCGGCTTGCATGTCGAAATATGCCTCACTGATCGAAGGGTGTGTGGTGCTGTGGTCTGTGCTACAGACTTGGGGTCATTGCCATTGAGGACTCAAGACACAGTTGCACATGTGGGATCATCTTGTGTTGAAGATGGTTAGTGGCACCATGTGTCTTCGGTCTTCCACGGTGTAAGCCAGAGGTAGCGCGGAGCAAGGGCCCACAGCCAGGTGCATAGATTGGTGGCCCAACCGGCCTGCGTAGTGCAGGTTCAGTGGCACCACATGTTGCTGGCCTTCTATTTGCAAATATCACTCACTGATTGAAGGGAGTCTGCTGCTATGGTCGCTGCCACATAGTTGGGGTCACTGTCATTCAGGACTCAGGACACAGTTACACATGTGGGATCGGGTTGTGTTGAACAAGGTTATCTGGCACTACATGTCGGCGGTCTTCCACAGTGTAGGCCGGAGGCCACGGTCAGCAATGGTGCTCAGGCAGGTGATGTTAAATTGAGCTGCAAAGATTGGGAGCATTTGGTCTTCTTAACCCATTACAATCTCTTACACAATTTGCGTCGCCACTAATCTTGAGTTGTGAAACGTGTTAACCCCAGTATAGGCCGGAGGATGGGCCCACAGCCACGTGGTGTTGAGTTGAGCTGCGCAGTTAGTGGCACCTAAAGCACTCAGCGTGTGCAGAACCTGCGATGATACGTGGTCTCGGTGGGCCGCACTGGGAGCAATGTCTTTTGTCTAATGAATTCTGCCTTGATAAGTCCACGTGGCAATGAGTTATGGTGCAGTGAGTTAGTAGCACCTGAAGCAAACAGTGATCATGCATGGTTTGTGCGGGCCGCACTGGGAGCAACGTGTCTTGCGTAATGGAGTGCGTCATCTGCAATCGCCACTGCATGTGAATTGTGAGCCCTGGTGTCTGCAGTGTAGATCGAATACAGTAGTCGGTACAGAGATAAGTCTGCGGTGCTACATGTCGGTGGTCTTCCACAGTGTAGGACGGAGGCCACGGTCAGCAATGGCGCTCAGGCCGGTGATGTTGACTTGAGCTGCCCAGATTGGGAGCATTTGGTCTTCTTAACCCATTATTGTCTCTTACACAATTTGCGTCGCTACTAATCTTGAATTGTGAACTGTGTTAACCCCAGTGTAGGCCAGAGGATGGGCGCACAGCCACTTGGCGTTGAGTTGAGCTGCGCAGTTAGTGGCACCTAAAGCACTCAGCGTGTGCAGAACCTGCGATGATACGTGGTTTCGGTGGGCCGCACTGGGAGCAATGTCTTTTGTCTAATGAATTCTGCCTTGATAAGGCCACGTGGCGATGAGTTATGGTGCAGTGAGTTAGTAGCACCTGAAGCACACAGTGATCATGCATGGTTTGTGCGGGCCGCACTGGGAGCAACGTGTCTTGCGTAATGGAGTGCGTCATCTGCAATCGCCATTGCATGTGAATTGTGAGCCCTGCTGTCTGCAGTGTCCATTGAAGGCAGTAGTCGGTACAGAGATAAGTCTGCGGTGCTGTGCCGCTGGGTTCGCAAGGGCCCTGTGCCGAGGAGGCCTTTGGTCATGGGGGCAGCCACATGGCAGGGTGAGGACCGCCGCTCTGGCAGACTCGTTGGTCTTCCCACAAGCGAACTACGCCCAAGGCCTGACCTATTTATTCATACTGCTATGCTGGAGTGGCGTACGTTGGACCACTCCACTCTGCTTCAATTTCCAGGGGGGGTCAACACTGCTACATGACCGAGATATTCCCCATTGCATGAGGTAACATGGTTGCGTCCACTGTGCACTACACTACAAGCATCAATACTATATCTCCAAACGGAGAGGTTTTTGCTTTGCATAGTGAGTTCTGTGCAGCACATCACCGGTACACTTGGCATTGTGTGCAGTATTGTTGATGGCTGACTTGCCTCCTTCACACATACTTGGTTGCCACATCTCCCAACATTCAACTATTGTGCGGCTGAGGGGTCATGGCATTTTGGGAATGTCCGTTGTCCTGTTTTGCGCTGCGTCGGTGGTAGTGGGGCGGTGGTCCGGGGGGAGGTTCTTGTAGTGGTGGCGCTGGACGTTGTGGCCTTATTGGGTGTCGGAGCTGCATAATCAGTAGCTGTATCACGTGTTGGTATTTGGATGTGGCTGTGAGTTGGGTCCAATTCACGCTGTAGATAGTCGAGCTCCTTACACCAGTTAAAGGTTGATGTTAATTTCTTACTGCTAACTCAGCCTATCACCTGTTTTGGATTACATTGCAGATTCGGCTAGTCATTGAAAATATGGGGAAGTGGTGTTTTAATTTTTAGTTTCCACATTAACGATTACTTTGCATACCAATAGCCTTAGTTGTGGCTCTTGTTTGTGTTGTATTTGTATTTTTTGGGCGGAAGGTATGGATGGAAAACTGGTGAGATTTGCAGTTTTCACCAGGTTGAGAATAGAATGATAATTTAGAAATACTAACAAAAATAGGTTTAATGAACATTATAATTTGAAATTAGCATTTAAAAAACCTTTCAAATTCACTGAAAACACCATAGGTTTCAGGCACGTTATTGTTAGAAATTAGCATTTAAAAAAAACATTGAAATTCACTGAAAAAAACATAGGTTTCAGGGATGTTATAGTTAGAAATTATGCATTTAAAAAACCTTAGAAATTCACTGAAAAAAACATAGGTTTCAGGGACATTATAGTTACTTGGACAAATGACATCACTGATCACATCACTGATGACACCATCCATGTGAAAATCTGATGCACCTCATCAGATCCAGATATAACACTTGATACACCCACTCTCAAATACAGACTATAGTTTTCTAAACCATTAACAAACCAATACCAGTTAGTACATATCCACTCACTAATTTGTAGGTCTACACACACATCCACTCATTCACCCATACAGTCACTCATACACACAGTCAGCCATCAATACAGCATTATCATATCAAGTCACATATCTATACAGACACTCACACACCACGTCTCATTGATAGAGTTATTCACACACCTAGTCAGTTATGGAAATAATCAATCACACTTTCATTTACTCACCTGTACAGTTGTACACATACCACCACATTTATTTAAACATATACTAACACATACTTACACTGTAATACAATAAATATTACAAGCACACACTGATCCATACAGGCAGTCTCACAATCATTCACTCTCACAAGTAGTCATTGATAAAGTCCAACATACAGATATACTGCCTTTCACATACGTAGTTAATCACACACGTACCACTGAGGCATCCATTCACTCATCAACACACCCATACACACACTCACCCAGCCATACAGCCAGTCATAGACACAGTCCTGAACACTTATACCCAGTGAATTATCTACTCACACATCGATGCACAGAGTCACACCCCCCACCTACACAGACACTCAAGGACCCATACAGATACTCAGACAACCAATCACTAGCCCATATAGATCCCTATTTAGCTGCTAACCAACCCATGCAACCGCTTACACACCAACTGACAACCCACACTGTGTGAGTGTCTGTATCAGTCGCTAACACATGCATTCAGTAAGACACAATTAATTACTCACTTATACAGTGATATCATCAGTGATGTCATTTGAGATGTCATCAGTGATGTCATCAGTGATGTCATTTGAGATGTCATCAGTGATGTCATCAGTGATGTCACTGACCATGTCATGAAAAATATATTTGTTTCATTATTTTATATTGTTTATAATATACTTAAATTATTTTTATTATTCTTTTTCCTTTTTCTAGGAGTCGCGCACCCAAAGCACATCCTGCTCGTTCACTACACGAAACGTGTCCACCATTTTAGGATTGCTGTGTTGGATCCGCGTAGGGTGTGTGACAAGTACGACTTTTCCAACGTGGTTGCTATGCGACTTGGCACATACGCAAGATGTACGTACTACGCGACGTGACGGACGTGCAGTAGCGCGTGACGTCATATGCATATCGGTCACGGTGGATGTGCGACTTCCGCGATTTTTTTTTTTGTGTTGAAAATCCTATTTATATATATTTAATATAAATATTAAGACAAGAAATTATCCGAGGTTATTATAAGAATATTATTCTTTAACTTTCTGGAAAAGTACATCACTTTTTAATGCGCAAAGTCGTGCTGGGTGCGAGCACGATGCAAGTACAGTGCGTGCTGAGTGCGCGCCTCTTACGCGCACCACGTGTGACCTCAAAAAAAGAGATTTGATTGGTTTATAACACTTCCTATTGATACTATTGAAAGACTCCATCCATTTGAATCACTCTTCTTAGAACTTTTCTTAGGGAAACACCTCCTGAGAAGATCTGCTGCTCTTTCTTTTTTGGAGAAGAGATTTACTTGAAGATACCATGGCTGCTAATCCACCATCATCCTCTGATTCAGAAAACTCATCAGAGCAGAAAATTGTACCTGAACCTCCACCAAAGGAAAAATATACCAGCATGTTTCACCTTTCCACCTGGCTTAAAAAAGGTGAATGCAACAAAAGTTACTTGCCGCATATGCCAGACTGTGCTTTCAAGAGGAGACCCCAATAAAAAGTACTCGTGCGGAACTGCAAGTATGCGGAAGCCAACCAAGCTTCCGGTCAACTTTGCAAGGGAGGAGTTAAGGAGATTGAGAGAGGCTCCTCCTGCTTCATGAGAAGGCCCGATTACCAGTGGAGCAACACCGCCAACGTCTACCGCACAGCCTAATTTTCGTCCCCAATTTGGAAAAGTTGTGTAAAGACTTGTGTAAAATGCGGACGGCTGATAGCATATCAGCAGACAGTGGATCTGGTGTGGCGAGCTGTTGACCACTACCATTGTTAGATTTCTTTTCTCCTCTCCTCTCAGTTTTTAGTTCTCTTTTCCCAGTTCTCATTTTTTCCCGTTTAAAAAAAATATACAAAATTGTTCAAAAAATTAAAAAAAAAAAAACAAAAAAAACAAAAAAAAGTTATTTTCAGAACTAACTACTCTGGTTAAAGAAAGATCTAAACTAGTATGCTCATTTAGATGAACATTTAGATGAATGTATGTATACTACATAATGGACAGTACACATACATTTGTGATGTATATTGAATGCATAAGTGCAGAATTATAAGGAAGTTCTGCAGCATAACACTGTAAACTGTTTAACTACAGCATGCTGTGGCACTTCCGAAGCACAGGGATGTATAATATGTACATAAATATGTTGCAACTCTATGCTTCCCTCTGCACAGCTGCACAAACTACAGCCATGTCATGACACAGGCACTCTTGAACCATGGTGCAAGGATGTCTGTGTCGTGCAGAGATTGGTTTTGTGCAGGAAGCGACACCTTCCTGCACAAAAACAATCAGTAAAGGCATTTTTCTTCTTCAATATATGCTCTGCATTACAGCATATATTAAAAATGAAAACATTAGGAAAAGTTAAAACAATTTTCCTCATAGTGCTTTGCTACACCAATAGGAGGATGGTGTAGCATTCACAAACATCGCCAGATTCATGATTTCTGATAAATCTGGAGATGTGTTTTGTTCTATGAGTTTTCTGTGCAAACAGGCACAGCAAAACATATAGAACACCTTTTCAACGCAGAGTACTGTGTAAGATGAGATTATATTTACATGAAAAAGAAAAGCTATACAGAATGCCTTTTCGTCACCTTTTAAATAATAAAGGGAGTTAATGGCTAGGCCAATTGTTATTATAGGAGTACATTTCTGTACTGATAACAAAAAAAGATACTTTTACAACTACTTACGATTTAGGGAACTGATAGGACATTTTTATATATTACTAAAGAGAAGGGATGCAACCTAATATGACACGTGCGAAAACACTGACTGATGTGGTTTAAGTTAAAGAGTTTCATTTCTTTTAATTCTGAAATAATCAAGACCTGCAAAACAACCATATCAGTCTATTCTGTATAATACTATGTATCTTGCAGACAGGTGTTTTGAAGCTGTCCCCTATTTTATACCTATTTGCATTGCAATTTTCTGGCACAAATCTAGTCCATCCATGTTCCTTTTCTTCAACTGTGTGGAATCACAGTCCATTATGCATTTTAAGAGTTACTAAAACTTACCTCAACAGTAATACACGTAAAAAACTGTACACATTTTATTCACTTGTTTTTTATAATGTAAATGGTTCTAAATTTGATATCTTCAAATTAAAATCTGTAAAAAAAAAAATAGTTATAACCTATATAATACATTTATAATTGCACAGCATAATTTTAACATTTTACAAAGTGATTTCTTTGCCTTTTTTGATGTTCACAGAATATATTGAATTTCACTAGAAACAGTGATTTCAATCGTACTCATCACATAACAGCGGGCAAAAAAAACCAATCAATTAGATTGTTTAAAAAAAACAATAATCCATCTATAGTAAAATACTAGATAATACAAAGCACACATATATAACATGATTACTGCTAAGAAAATGTTATAAACACTATAAATAATGCCAGTTAAAATTATACACCGAGACAATGTGCGACAAAAAGTCCATAATTCAAAGAAATACATTTTCTTTGAGGCCAAATTGGATTGTTGCAGTTATTTTTAAGTAAATTGTCCAATGGTAATCCTATGAAATGATAACAATAAATTCCTCAGAGGCTAAATCTGTGGCTTTAAAAATATTAGGTAGGAATTTGATAATTCGAAAGGCAAACGTTGTGTGAATACCAACTCAGATTACAAAGACTCCAGCCTTTGTCACTTTTGAGATAGGCAGTGTGATGTCCAGATGTTATTGAAGGACCATTGTGGAAAATTATTGCTACTGCTACAAAAGTTCTTCCTGATATTGATAGTTGCGTAGCTACAAAATGTTTTATTAAAGTGTCCAATTTTCTTCCGTCAGCTGTACAACTTTGCATCATTAAAATTATATATTTTCCATATCGCTGGACAAATAATGTTGATAACATTTCTGATTTGCATTGCCTACACTCCATGTTTTGGTTTGCAGCTTTAACTAATTTACTGAAAGACACTGATTTACAGTCAGGTAATCTCAAATATAAAAATCTTTCAGTGTCTACATTAGTGCTACATGTATACATACAATTTTTACATTGATGTTCCCATTCATAACAAAGGTCAAAAATATTCTCTATGTCTACACCTTCATTTTCAAATATAGTAAGCATATATATTAGAAACTCCTGAGCATCTTGTTGGATATTTTGTGTATATTGTGTAGAACCAGAACATACATCCAAAAGATTACGAACATCAGAAACGCTTTGTATTTTACTTTTATCTGTTCTTGGCAGACACACTTGGGCTCCTCCCCCCCGACGAGGCTGATGGCGGCGGCAGGTAGCTGGCGTTTCTGCTGCCTCCAGCTTTCCTGCTGATATCGGTGATGCTCACAGTGTTTCTTTGGATATTGTCAGCGTTTCTGCATCCTTTGGGCTCTTTCCGAGCGGTGTTTGTTTTCCTTTCGTGGTACGATCTGCCACGCGCTCTGAACGGAACGGAGAAGGAGACAGAGAGGAGAGAGACAGCTGACCAGATCGTAAGGGAAGGCTAACTCGGAGGAGACTCTACTGAAGCTCGTGCCTGGATTCTGTTGGCTTTCTACTCCTGTAGTTTATCGGCGAACTTTAAAGCTTCTCAACTAAGCCGGCTTCCAGTACTTATAATTATTATTGGGACTTTCCCCCTGGGTCCTTGTCTCACAACAGCGCTAACAGTGGGTGAGTTTATTGGCGAGTCAAAGGGGAGATGCATTGACAGATCACTGGCCATTTTGCATACGGGGACTGCAGCCCCCCTCCCCTCGCCTTGAGGTCAATGGCGACTGCTGCAGTTTGGCATTTGGCGTGCTGAGCCGGGCGTCTGTGCTCACGCCGATAGATTTCCTGGGAGCCTGCTGAGTTTGCTGAGTTTGCTGTTCGGCTTTTCTGAAGGGATTTCGGAGAAGGATTACTGCAGTCCACTGTGTGGGCTCACGGACACGGGGCTCACAGAGACGATAACGGAGCCTCTCTCTTATTGCGAGGTGAGTGGAAACCACATCAGCTGCCAGGACACTTGGGCGGGAGATTTTCAGACCCCCTACCTGCTTTGTGGGGAGTTTCTACAGCCTGTTGGTGCCTGCCCTCCATTCCCCTCCCGCCCCCGCAGCACTCCAGCACTCCAGCTTGCGGCCGCAGTGGGGAGGGGGGACTACATCCCCCAGACTCCTTTGCCGGCAGCACTGTGCCCGGAGGCGCTTCATAAGGGAGGGCGGCCCTCGCGTCACGGGCTGAGAGAGAGGCCAGAAAAGCCGGGATGGGGCACGATTCTTGGATTACCGAAGAACCAAGGTAGGATCTTCACAGTGTATTGCCCAGAGCCTACCAAGCCTATCCCCGGACAAAAAAAGGAAGTAGTCTAATAAACTGTCTGTTCACTGGCGTGGGTGAGTGAATTTAGCTGCCCCATGACGACTAAAGTACTCTACAATCAAACTCCTGTTCAGGGTGGATCCTTGAAAGGGACACTGGACCTGTATCTAACCAGGGTGACATCGGCCATTGCTACTATTAAACACAGCCTTCCCAAAGATGTCACATGCTGTGAAGGACCCCCCTCAACTCCACTTGACTCGCCGAACACTGTATTGTTGAAAGAGCTAAATGGGATTTGTAACACTAAGTATAACATTATATCGCAGGAGGATGAACAGACTGGTCCCTATTCACGCCCTGTGGGTTCTGGAACTCCTAAGCCCAGAAAAACGCGGCAAGTCATTAACAGTTCTCCGGTAAACCCGGATGTTGCTTTAGTACAAAATTCCCACCGTCCAATCGATAGATTGTCCACAGGTTCCTGTCCAAGGTATTAAACGTAAAAGTGTAGCGTACAAAGGGAGACCCTCGAAACACCCAAAAGTCACCTTAAAACCACTTATGGTTACAGTTGCCACCACCCATGAGAGCCCCAATGAATTACTGGAAAAACCTGTATCCCTCCTTCCAGCCACCCTGCTAGCTAGCCTAGAAGAAATGCTTAAAAACCTGCTTGTCCCGATAATCAACAGGATAGAGAGAATTGGGGTAAAGCTCGCAGAACTAGAGGTAAACAACCTGACAAACAACCAATCTCAGAGCATAGCTGCTTTAAATACCTATGACATAGTTGTCAATCATAAACCCCCCTTGGGTCAACCATCGGACCCTGAATCCCGAGCACCTTAAAGTAAGGAGCCTTCTAATAAATGCATTACAGCCAACTGCTCTATCTCTAGAGCATGGCCGACCCAACTAGGTAAGCTTCCAGAGGGTCCAGTAAAACCCAACAACTGCATACATTTACCACCAAAGGCAGGACCCTATGTGTGCGTCCTATCGGGAGTGCCGGAGCTCACTGTTGGGAAAACTGAAGGCCATCATGGCCTTAAAAACAAAGTTCAGTATTGGCTGACGAAAAACAGACCCCTCCCAACTAGTATCAATGGTAGAATTTTGAGTGTGAGAAGGGTGGGGTGGATAGGGCCTCGGCCTAAGAACATGGTAGGTGATTTGGTAATTGTCAATTTTAAGGATAGGCAGGTCGTTCCATATTTGCGTAGCTGGGAGCCACAAAGACTGCGCTTGGACGCCCAATGGGCAGCAACTGCGCTATATAAATAACAATACAACAATACAATACAAAGAGGAGATGGGCAAATAAAAACACGAGAATTGTATCACTTCTACCCCCGTACCGCATATACGTTGAACTCTGCTTAACATCATTAACTAAGGACAGAACGCTATAGCCATGATGCAGTCCATCTGCCCCACTTCTCCCGTTTATAACTGGTTAATGTACTTTTGTTCTTGTTTTTTTATTGTAAAAATATTTTTTAATGTAATATCTTTTGCGCAATCTTGTGTATATTTTAATGAAATGAATTTTGTATTCTGTATGCTTTTATGGTTATTTGATTGTAACCGAATAAAGTACTTGTGACTGACTGTTCTCAAGTTTTCTTGAACAGAATGTAAAAAGGAACAAAATCTTTTTTTACGATTCTCCATAATTTGCTGTTGCAAACCTTCAAGAAAAAAAACAACATTGACCACTACATTAGCACAACAGTTGACACCAGAACTATTTTCAAACTGAAAACCAACAATGTCTTCAACAGAGTCCGTTTTCTTTTTTTCTTGCAATCACAACATTATCTTGTTTTTTTTACCTTCTCCACACCTTCAGTACAGGAATTCTCATACCTTCTTTTTTGAGCAACCACGCCTTACAAATACAGGATATTGAGCTAAATTAGGAGCATATGTTCTTCTTAACTTATTGTACTCTTTGACACAGTTGCCATCTACAGTAATCTTAGTATCATCAAAATCAATCAAAAACAAACCAGATATTGTTCTGACTCACGACAAAGCAACATATGCCATACCCTCTTTAACCCTTTCTGCGCTCATGACGAGCTGAGCTCGTCATGATTTGTGCGCTCGCACGCTCATGACGAGCTCAGCTTGTCATGTAACGTGGCTTTTTGAAAAACGCCGCGCAGCGCAAAAATAGCCGCCGCACTCATGCGGTTAAACACAGTATTTCCAATGTTCACCAAAGCACTGTCAACACTTAAACCTTGAGATTTATGAATAGTCACTGCATATGCCAGAGAAAATGGAAACTGTTTCCTACGGACATATACATCTTTAACAAGCAAAAAACAAATAGAACAATGACTAATTTGTTTCACTTCTTCAATCTAATCAAATTTAATCTTTAAGAATTCAATCCATCTTTATTTTGCTATTAACAAAACCCACTACTTTGCCCATTGCTCCATTAGCTAAACAGCAGTTTTAGTTGTTGTTGTAGTACTTTATTCGATATTGTCATATCATAAACGCATATTGAGCAGTTTTAGATATTGATTTTTCTAAAGAATCCAATTTTGTCTTGAATTTTTCGGTCAAAATATTAGTGATTCCTTCATGTTCTATTTTATAGATGGCTTCCATTTTTATTATTTCTTCATTTTCCAGTTTCAAAAGTTGTTCATCGAATATATAATACTCACACAGAGTTGGCATTAAACAGATTACAGATTTCTTATCTGCAATTTCCACTATATTTTCATTTGGAAACAAATTGGAAAGTAATCGAGTCTGTAAAGCGTGTTTGCCATGTTCTGTCAGTAGTCCAATTCTTATATCTTAGAGAATAGTTCCATAATCAACTTAATTTGCCTGTCAAATATTTGTAATGAGTTCTTTGTATTCAAAATATGACCAAATGTTCACGTTTCCAACACTACCCAGAGACTTTCTGATGTCTTCATGCGCAAGTGTTTTAAATGCTGGTTGTCCTTTTACAGGAGTCAGTTGCAGTAGATCTCCAAAAACTATGACATGTTTTGCTCCAAATAACACGTCATACTCTGTTTTAAGAATTTGCTGCTTAAATGCACAAAGGCAAGCATTAAGTTTGATACCATGCTTACCTCATCAATATTGAGAAGTTTAATTTTCTTCAAGACTCTTGAAACTTCACAACAAGCTTCTCCAGATAGCTTGTGGTATTCCAATTTGTTTTCATGCTCTACTGGTAGCATTAGTAAATGATGTAAAGTAATTCCTTTAATGTTGTGTGCTGCCAACCCAGTTGGAGCAGTGACAATACAAGACAAATGCGACTCAGTTGTTTTCTTTAGATAACTTGTAATTACTTTAATTAAAAAACGTTTTTCTGTTCTAGCTTGTCCACTCACCTACATTCGGATAGGTTGAAATGACGTGCATGAGCACTCTTTCTTTTCATGAAGTAATTCATGGTCAATCTGTTGTCTCACTTGCACATATATTTGTTTTTGCTCAACATTTAGTTGTTCTTCCATGTTTCCTAAGTTTGTTACATCTTCTTGAGCTTGATACATTGCTGTTTCCACCTCATTCATGGAGATTGCTGCTTTGTTTTCAACAATTGGTTGTCCTAGTGGATCTTGACTCAGCGCAGCAGAACTTTGACTGTCTTGAGAACTGTCTCTAGATATCTCAGCTGCAATTGTAGCTTCTTGATCAATTTCATTGTTCAACATTTTCACATAATTTGCAAAAGCACTGCATTGTATGCTATCTTTACAAGCATTAAAGGAATCTTCATAGCTCTGAAAATCTCCAAGTAATTCCAGTTCTGAACGCCATGGTTTGAATAGTTGTAAAAGAGCTAAATAGTAAAATTCCCTTTTATCAGCAGTGTCACAACTCTGCTTCCTGTGATTAATCAAATTTCCTTTCGTTTGTTTCACCAAACATCCTTCGGAACCAATTACTCCATATTTTCCATCATTGATGTTCTCTGTAGAATAACGTTTAAAAGTGTAGTTTTGCAGCACTTCATAGAGACACATGTTCTCAAGATGATAACTTCTGTTTGGGTAATATGTGTCCAACATATTCGTTTTCAAAATATCTGTACTTTCTGGATCTTTTGCTGCTAAATATTCAATTTCTTGTACAGATTTCAGTACTCAAGACCTAGAGTCACATAAATGAGGCTTGCAGATGATAACTGATCTGAGCATTCATATGCTACGATTTCTCGATGTGATAACATCTTCAAACTGAACTGTATATTTTCTTACTTAGAGTCTTCTAATGAGAAATGTATTCCCACATTTCGTTCAATCTGTCTTTACTGATTTTTTAATATAAGATGTTACATATCGAACAACAGCAATGGAATTGTCTGCAACATATTGAATATCCATGTTAGCATTCCACATGGACAAAATAACTGGGTTGTAGTCATTTATGTATTTCGACTCTTCATTTCTTTTTAAGTGGTAGGTATTTTTTAGAAACTTTCTTGTGATAGTATGTTGCAAAGATGACATAAAACTGTTCATGCTTCCTTTCGATATTACAGGACGTTTAAATCTAAAACGACATTTGGTGTAGAACTTGTCCTTAGATTTGTACTTTCGTCAACAGTATTTTCCACATCGGTGGCTTGGGAATAGTAACACTTGTGCTCTTCCGTGCATTTGGGTACAGCACATGTTGCATATTGTTCAATAACTCTCTAAACAGTATCATCCACATCTGTTCCAAATTTGGGAGCGTCCTTAATCCATAACAGAATATGTATATGAGGAGCACCTCTTGCTTGATACTCCTTTCTCCAAAAGAAATCTACAACTTCTCCAAGAGGAGGATTTTTTTTATTGCAGGTAAAAGACATCATAGCCTCAAATCTATGATTGAAATACCTGCATACATTAACAGGATCCAAAGAGCACAATTCTCCAGGTGTCCTGTATTCAATGTTTTTTATATTCGAATTTGCCTCTCGAAGAAACTATAGTAAATCATCACATGCGTACTCAGCACAGCTCAGGGTAAGGAACCATGTTGGAGTTCCTAAGTTCCGTAGCATACATTTCAGTTCTCCATGACGACGGTACCAATATTCATTAGTCCCACGCTGACATGCCATCAAATTAATGAGCTGAGATTCTAGATGATCATCTCTTTGGTGTACTTTATCCATAAAATCTTTTGCAGATACATTTTGCAGATGTATTCCAGTTTTTAGAATATGATTCACTGCATATGAAAGTCCAGACAAGTCACTTTCAAACAAAAAATGAAATTTATAAGGGATACATTGTCGAAATCTTGGATCTTCTGCATAAAATCTTTTTGTTTCGATATTGAGATGCAGGAATCTGCACAGGACGTTCATCATATCGTCCTCCTTTTCCAGTTGGGAACAACTGTGGAAAACAACGAGCTTCCAAGCTCTCTTCCCTTACACTCATGGGACTTCCTTTTGCTTTTTTCATTTGGAACAAATCAATAGTGTTTCCCATCACTTCTTTTGAATGAAGTGGATGCACACTGTATTGTTCATAGATTTATTCACATCATAACATATCCACTTTTTCAATTTGCCCACTTGACGTTTCAGTATCTTCTGCTAAAACTATTTCTTCTTCTCCTATGTAAACATTCTTATAGCATGCATTTTTTTTATCAAATACAATGTTGCTTTTTGCACTTTCCTAACATCCACTAACTCCTACCAGATTTTTTTATTCTTAGTCGGCACACCATTAACAAGAATAACTAGTGGTTCACTTTCTACACTGTCTACACCAATATTTTCAATGTTTTTCTTTAAATCTAACGGTAAATACACAACTCTTCCTTTTAATCCTCTTTGTAAATCGAAAGGAGGCAATTTTCCTGTTTTAGGCTCCATACGAACAATAGCCAGAAATTGGGGCACACATTGAATGAGAATAGACTCATAGGTATTGAGATCTGTCAGTTCTGGAGGAATAGCAACTAACTAAATTATTATGCACAGCTCTAGCAGGCATTCTATTCTCATTGAATTTGTTATAACAATAATTACAAATACGCTGATCAGGACCCAAATCAAAACAATACTATGTCAACAAATAAGTTGCAAATGCCTTCCACGTATCATTATTTTCTTTTTCACTTTTTAAATACACTCCTAGTCTGATTTTTGTAGTGAGTTCAGTGACAACAAATACAAGAAAAATTTAGCATTTCCCCTGAAATCACCTTAAACTTTGTATTTTCTTTTTAAAAAAATTTTGTACAACTATGTTCAACATTCTCTACAACATTTTCTTCTATTAATGTCTGAGTTTCGTGACTCTCTTCTTCTGGACCAAAGTAACAAAACTCAATATCATCACAAACCTTTTTCACATCTGATACTGACCCACGTAAAAGAGCACTGTTCAACTCATTTAACATTAGTGCTGGACTTTTTGCATAATACAATCTTCTCACTAACTTCCGCATTTCAGTATGATGTACTGCCAACATCCTGAAATGGTGAAACATACTTTGACTTACTTTCCTAGAAAGACAAGCCAGAGAATGACCTTGCAAACCAGTGTGTTTTCTCACTCTGCAAGGGTCTAGTCCTTGCAACACCTTCATCTTTTGTTTAACACTTTTTTACAATATGCTTGAAAGAAATTGCGTAATTTATCAATAGATTCTTGTTGTACACTACAAATACTACAACAATCCCGAGTGCACACTGGGGCTTTAGGACGTCTGCCTAGAACTTCATCAGCTATCACTTCTTCTGCATTTCTAGGAACCATTTGCTCTTTCTCAATTGGACACCCATTTTTAACCACATAAGCTCGACCACTGGTGTCAACTGCATGCAACAAATCATTGATCTGTAAATAACTCTCTTCATTAAAAAAAGGCTCCAAACTTGAACTGTGTTTCCATTGCCCTAAAAAAAATCACAAAAATTACTTCTGTTATTTACTCTTTTCCGCTTACTTTTGACCTTCATTAAATGGATTGGTTTATCTAGTGATCGAATTCTCTTCAATACTAAAATGAAGAGTTTCCTCTTTACTTCAAAAGCCTTTTCAACAATGGATTTGATATGCTTCTTCTTTTTATAAAATTGTGTTCTCTTTTTATATTTCTTTGTGTGTTTCAGTAAATTATGGACAACTCTGTTGTAACATAATTTTTGGCAGATTTCTTTATATTGATTTTCTCTTCTTTTACTATAAGTTGTATCCTTTGTTTTTACATTGCCTTTTTTGCCTTTCCTATTTTTGTGCTTGGAACATTTTCACTACTTTGCATATTTGCATTTTGTTTTCTCAATCTAGTAATATTTTTTATGAAGTCCTTTTTGGCCTTACTAGAAATTTTTCTTTTTTTAGTCACATTATGTTGAGGTTGAGTTTTTTTCAAGTAAATATCCTTTTTCTGACTTTTTCTTCTTCTTTCTTTCTGCGGCATGATAACTTTATTTTAATGATGATAAACAGTATGTGTAAAAAATAAACATAAATAAGTATGTATTAATAACTTAAAAAATTATACATTTTTATTACTATACAAACACATTTCATACAAATTCTGACTAAAAAACTGTAGGCCTGAAGCACAACTGTGAAGGTAATAAGAGCACTACATATATAATGCATAGCAGTTTGAAGCACTTCATAACACTAGAAACTGAAGCACTATATGAGTACATGCATATTTACTAAATGATCAAAATACTATAAGGAAAGACACTGAGTGAATTCATAATTGGTTCAATTTTACTTTAGTAAATAGATTACTACATGGTACATAAACAGTCACTATGGTTTTGCAACAGTACGGATTTAGAATTTACAGTAGTGCAGTATTGTTTCACTAGTGTAGGGAGTCGTGCTGAGGTACTGTCGTAGGGTAGTGCAGTTGTATTTCAGTAGTGTAGGATGTCGTGCTGGTGTAGATTTAAGGTTTAGGGTAGTGTAACAGTGTTTCATTAGTGTAGGGGTTAGTGCTAGGTTAGTGTTTTAGAGTTAAGGGTACTACACTGGTGATTCAGTAATGTAGGTGGTTGTACTGGGGGTAGATTTAGGGTTTAGGGTAGTGCAGTGGTCTTTGTGTAGTGTAGGGGGTCCTGCTGGGACAGTGTTCTAGGATAGTGCAGTGGTGTTTATATAGTGTACAGGGTCATGCTAGGGATAGTGTTTTAGAATTTATGATAGTGCAGTGGTGTTTGTGTAGTGTAGGGGGTCATGTTGGGGTAGTGTAATGGTGTTTGAGTAGTGTAGGAGGTTGTGCTGGGGTACTGTTCTAGGGTAGTGCAGTGATGTTCATGTAGTGTATGGGGTCATAATAGGATTGTGTTTTAGAGATTACAGTAGTGTAGTGGTGTTTGTGTAGTGTATGGAGTCGTGCTGGAGTAGTGTTTTAAGGTAGTGCAGTAGTGTTTGGGTAGTGTACGGGGGATGTGCTGGCATTGATTTAATGTTTAGGGTAGTGCATTGGTGTTTACGTAGTAAATGGGGTCGTGCTGGGTAGTGTTGTAGTGTTTAGGGTAGTACAGTGGTGTTTATGTAGAATATGGGGTCATACAAGGGGTAGATTTACAGTTTAGAGTAGTGCACTGGTCTTTGTGTAGTATAGAGGGTCGTGCTGTGGTAGTGTTTTAGGGTAGTACAGTAGTGTTTCAGTAGTGTAGGGGGTCATGCTGGTGTATATTTAAGGTTTAGGGCAATGGTGTTTGGGTACTGTAGTGGGTCGTGCTGTTATAGTGTTTTAGAGTTTAGGGTAGTGCATTGGTAAATGGGTAGTGTAGGAGGTCGTGCTGGGGTAGGGTTCTAGGGTAGTGCTGTAGTGTTTATGTAGTGTACAGGGTCATGGTAGGGATAGCGTTTTAGGCTTTAAGGTAGTGCAGTGGTGTTTGTGTAGTGTACGGGGTCATGGTAGGATAGTGTTCTAGGAAATAAAGTGGTGTTTGGTTAGTGTAGGAGGTTGTGCTGGGGTAGATTTAAGGTTAAGGGTAGTAAAGTGGTGAATAGGTGGTGTAGGTGGTCATGCTGGAGGTAGATTACGGGTTTATAGGAGTGCAGTGGTGTTTGGGTAGTGTAGGAAATCATACTGGGGGTAGTGTCACTGCAAGACTACATATACTTATTTGTCTGCAAAAACATCAAGCATGCGTTCCATATATTTCAGAACTGCATTTTACTATTAATACTAAACTCCTTTTGGAAACACATAACCAATGACTATTTTCTAATTGTACCAAAATGTGAGAACACAATACATTTTTAACCAATTACATGCCGGGAAACATAACTACCAAAATGCTTCTCTCAGAGTGATTCCTAAATGCACAGACTCACTGTGTGATTCTAGACAAATAACAATATTTCTTATAAATACAGTAGTAGGATACTATAGTGGTGTTGGGTAGTGTAATGAGTTCTGCTGTGATAGATTTAAGCTTTAGAGTAGTGAAATGGTGATTAGGTAGTATAGGGAGTCATACTGGGATAGTGTTCTAGCATAGTGCAGTGGTGTTTATGTACCATAGGAGATCATGCTAGGGATAGCGTTTTAGGCTTTAAGGTAGTGCAGTGGTATTTGTGTAGTGTAGGGGGTTGTGGTAGGGTAGTGTTCTAGGAAATAAAGTGGTGTTTGGGTAGTGTAGGAGGTTGTGCTGGGGTAGATTTAAGGTTTAGGGTAGTAAAGTGGTGAATAGGTAGTGTAGGTGGGCATGCTGGAGGTAGATTAAGGGTTTACAGTAGTGCAGTGGTGTTTAGGTGGTATAAGAAATCATACTGGGGTAGTGTATCTGCAAGACTACATGTACTTATTTGTCTGCAAAAACATCAAGCTTGCATTCCGTATATTTCAGAACTGCATTTTACTATTAATACTAAACTCATTTTGGAAACACATAACCAATGACTATTTTCTATTTCTACTAAAATGTGAGAACACAATACATTTTTAACCAATTACATGCCGGGAAACATAACTACCAAAATGCTTCTCTAGTGATTCCTAAATGCACAGACTCACTGTGTGATTCTAGACAAATACCAATATTTCTTATAAATACAGTAGTAGGATACTATAGGGGAGTTTGGGTAGTGTAATGGGTCCTGCTATGATAGATTTAAGCTTTAGAGTAGTAAAATGGTGATTAGGTAGTATAGGGAGTCATACTGAGGTAGTGTACTAGCATAGTGCAGTGGTGTTTATGTACCATAGGAGATAATGCTAGGCATAGCGTTTTAGGCTTTAAGGTAGTGCAGTGGTGTTTGTGTAGTGTAGGGGGTCGTGGTAGGGTAGTGTTCTAGGAAGTAAACTGGTGTTTGGGTAGTAAAGGAGGTTGTGTTGGGGTAGATGTAAGGTTAAGGGTAGTAAAGTGGTGAATAGGTAGTGTAGGTGGTCAGGCTGGAGGTATATTAATGGTTTACAGTAGTGCAGTGGTGTTTGGGTAGTGTAGTAAATCATACTGGGGGTAGTGTCACCTCAAAACTACATGTACTTATGTGTCTGCATAAACATCAAGCATGCATTCCATATATTTCAGAAATGCATTTTACTATTAATACTAAACTCATTTTGGAAACACATAACCAATGACTATTTTCTAATTCTACCAAAATGTGAGAACGCAATAGGTTTTTAACCAATTACATGTCGGGAAACACATGAACTACCAAAATGCTTTTCTCAGAGTTTCTAATTTCACCAATATATTAGAACAGCATAGTTATCTTTGTGCAAACACATAAAATAAGCAAATGCTTATCTCAGAATGCTTTCTAAATGCACACACACTCACAATAAAATTCTAGAGAAAAAAAGTATTCCCTGCACTTTAGCAGGAAAAACACATTACTCTGATTAAAATCAAAATGCACCACATACATTCTCTCCGAAAATAATAACTCACCTTTCTAATTGTTTTTTAGAATAAGAGGTATGTCAGTCACATAGCAGATTTTATTATTCAGAATCTCTGTTTTCAACACCTCTCACCAGAACCAAAACATGGCAGAGTTTCCCTCTCATGTTGAACACATATACACCTTCACATCCAATCATATTGCTTCCCACATTAATTCAAAACCAAACACAAATTTCTATTGGTTAGACTTTTCAATCCTTTCCAAATGACATACATTTCAACCCTACCCCCATTCTGCCTTCTGCCTGTTACCATAGAAAGACTTCATGGAACACTTAACTAAGCATAAATGTCAAAAGTTCATCACACAATGTTGCTAATCAAAACAGCAAGTGTGCTTAACTTTTCAATATACCATCCTATCCTATGTAACATTCTTTTCTATCAGTTTTTGTTAACCAATAGGAATCAGCCTTTTAAAAAACAGAAAAATGCACCCTAGTTTTCTATGTAGAATGTTGTCAAACAACCAATCATTTATTTTATTTTTTCAACACTGCATCTTATCCACCATTTTAGAAAAATCTTAGTTTTCAAACTGCCATTTCATTTACAGAGACCATCTGAGTGCATCCAGACCTCCTTTCAAGATGCTTAGAGTGTGAATTGTGGGACACAGCTATATTTTCTGGAGCCAATGTATGCAGAACACAAAGGAATTCACAAAGACCTAGGTTTACCAAATGTAGACATTAAATTGATTGGACAGAGAGGGTTAAAGTGGTACCAATTGATGCCATTGGTGAAATCCTTTTTGCATCCCCAACACCCTGACCTCATAATTGTGCACTGTGGTGGCAATGACCTAGGCATTTTGACTGGGGTAGGTCTGGAAATGCTTATGAAGGACACCTTTGGAGAATTGATGTCACTTTTCTCCCAAACTGCCTTTGTCTATACTAGCATATGCCAAAGGCAGAACTGGAAATGATCTAATCAATGTTGTCCACAGATTGAGAAAACTAGGAAACATGTGAATAAATCTGTTTCTGCTTTTCTCCAAGACTATAGAATGGGGTCCACATACCACAACAATCTGTGTTTCAATATGCAAGGCATCTATAGGAGAGATGGTGTACATTGTGAAGATAAAGGGAACAGAGTCTTCCTCTTGAACTTTAGACTCTGCATAGGTACTTGTAGGTACTACAATCTCTCAATAAACACAATGGCTCTTTTTATAGCCACCTAACAACTAAACATATAAGCTTGATATATACCTGAAAAAATTATTTGCTTGAAGTCGCGCACCCTACTAGATTATGAGTTGTGCATCTAATGCATGCACACCAGAGGCCGCACTGAGCGCCGCGCTGGGTGCGCGACTCCTAATTTTACCATAAAAATATATTAGCCACTATCAGTAATTTTTATTATACCCGGGGACCCCATCCCCCGGGGCTTATATAATACGTTGGGGACCATGGGGGGAGCCCCAATGCCCCCACATTCCCAGTCGGCTCCCCGCGTCCTTTGGGTGCAAGCATTTCTTTTCCTCAGAGAGAGCAGCTAACATGATGCTCCCCCTGAGGAAAAGCAATGTGCTTTCCTATTTGGAACAGAGAGCAGGTTTCCTGCTCTCTCTTCCAAATAGGAAAGCAGTTTGCAATGACAGGGTGGGAGCCGCGAGGCTAAGGTCCTCCCTATAGAACAAGCAGGTTTTAGAAAAATCATTCAACATTGGATAATATCAACATGTTGAAATTAATAGAGGAGAAATATATGCTATCTAGCAGATCAAATGTTTACATGGCCTTCATAGATTTTTCTACGGCCTTTGATAAGGTAGATCGGCCGCTCCTTTGGAGGAAACTACAAAATATGGGATTGACTGCTCCCCTGTTGTCCTTAATCATTGCATTACATTTTCAAACCTGGTGTCGGGTTTTAATGGCAGGAAACCAAGGATTAACATCTGTAATTCCAATAGAAAATGGCTTGAAACAAGGTTGTTTATTATCCCCTATTATTTTCATTAAATTTAGCAGATCTACCCGACTGTCTCTCTCAGCGAGAGGGCGATTCTACAAAGATAGGAAGCTGGCCTTTTGCATGTCTCCTTTATGCAGACGATATAGTCGTGATGGATCTTACTCCTATAGGGCTAAACAAAAAGTTGTCATCATTGCAGAATTATACGGCGGCTCATTTTTTAAAGATCAATATTTCCAAAAGTAAAATTCTAATCTTGAAAAGTGACAGAAGCAGAAAATTATGTACATTTAATTGGCATATTGGTCTTGAAAAGTTGGAGGTGGTTGATTCATATGTATATTTAGGGAAAATAATTGCGAGCAATACGAAGAATAAATGCCATATTGAACACAGCACCAGTAAATCTATGTCTCACGCTAATGGTCTGCACATATTTTATAGCACAATAGGAAGAAGGCATTTTTTACATCTACTGACGGTGCTGAAAGCAAAAATTCCATCAATCTTATTATATGCTATTGAATCAATCCCTGTAAAGGAGTGGAGATTTTTAGAGAAGATAGAAGGCCAGATTTTACATAAATTGTGTAATTTTAATACACTAGTTCTTTCAGCTGCTATTAGATTGGAATTTGGACTAATAAGCACCTATATTCAAGGTATTTCCAGAGTTTTACGTTGGGGATACCAATAAAAAAATAGTGCTATTCCCTAAGAGGTTTCATGTGTAAGGACATTTTCGGTGGTATGGGGGGAAATGCTCTTTAGGTCGAGATTTCTCTCTGGCTTTAAACATTTTCTGTGTTCAGGAAGAATCTGTGATTTCCCTCCCGCTATCAGAATTTAAATCCTTCGTAAAAAAATTCAAGTGGGAGGATCAGTTTTAATAGAGATATTGTGGTGTGTAATACTAAGGAGAGATTAAAGATAATAGCAAGGACTACTTCCCCGAAACTGCCTCAGAAATATTTAACCTGGAACCTAGATCATGGAACAAGACACTGGTTTTCCCTATTTAGATTTAATCTCCTACCTCTAAATGATTTAACAGCATATTGGTCCCAGAATTCAAAAAATTGAAAAAATTGTTTGTTTGTCCCGCACTGGCCTTTAATTGTCGTCATTGGCTTAGGCCTATGTTTTTACAAAATGGTGTTTAGGACGTAGCCTCAGCTCGCAACTTTCTTTTTAATCTCAAAAATTAAGCTATGTGTGCAAAATTGTTTAATTTCTTTAAGGAATTTATGTACATATTTTAGTATTAAATATTTTTATTGAAAAAACTGCTCGCATATAGACATTAGGACATCTCATGAATCACAAGACATGCAATACATAGGAAAATGGAAAGGAAGCGCCGTGACAAGAACGTCTATTGAGCCCAGGTAACCTACGAAGCTCCTTCCACGCCTGACAGTGGTGCATGAACGAGCCTATGTTCAGAAGAAAAACCAAAAACAAGATCCAACTCCACCACCCCCCCCCGTTTACCCCCTCACCACCCACGTTCCAGGTCCAGAGCCCTCCCCTGTCAACACATCCATCTACTTCAAGCATCTCATGAAATGACATGTGACAAGCGCAACAAACGCAAATATCGGGGGCATGTCACCTCTCTAAATTCTGTAGCCAGCAGGGACAAAAACGGCTGCCACAGTTCCGCATACTTGGCCCCTTCTCCTGCCTTGATTAGTGATAACTTTTCCATACCCAGAACTGACCAAAGGCGATGCAACCAACCTTGGGGGTATGCTGGGTGCGCCAAAAGGCCAGCACGTTCTGCACAGCGGAGCCCAAAGCAATAGTGATCAGTCTACCCCTGCGTGATTTCAACGGGTAGGTGATAGCATTAGGCAAACCTAGCAATACGTAGGCAGGGAACCTTGGGACTTCCATGTCAAAGTGTGCGTCTATCTCATCAAGGACAGTCTTCCAGTACCACTGAATCTGTGCACATTCCCACAACAGATGGGACAACGTACCCCTCTTGCCACATCCCTGCCAGCAGGAGACCTCCCTTGTGTGATCCATGTCATGCAACCGCTCAGGCGTGTAGTACCAGTATGTCACCAATTTAGTGAAGATGTCTGTCAACCCCATATGATAGGTGGAGTGCCAAGCTCGGTAGTAGATGCCCTCCCATTCCTTGGTGCTTAACACCAGCCCCAGCTCCATCTCCCAGCAGGCCCTTCCTGAGTTATAAACGCGTGAGTACCGATCTAGCAGCATGCGGTATAAGTCCAATATGAGCTGTTTATCCGCCGTCCTCGTAAATAGCCAATATTCATAAGGACTGAGCTTCCGATCTGCCCCTTCCCTGACTTGGGCATTGAGTGCCCAGTGACGCACTTGCAGATATCGAAGCCGTTCTGTTTCCGGCAAGCCATACTCCCGTCTCAAATTCTCGAAGGGTGCCACTCCCCCCCCTGTATATAAGTGGAACAGAAATCTACACCCCGCTGGGCGCCACCGGGCAAAAGCCTGGATGTCTCGCCCAGGCCCGTAATCCGGGTTCTCCAACAACGGCATAAGGGGAGATGGAAATGCCGTCAAGTTGTTTTTCGTGCTGGTCTGGTCCCATACATCCAACGAGACTCTCTTGATAAACGAGCCATACAGGTTGGGAGGTCGGTGCTGTCTACCGAGTAAAGGAACCTCCTGTAACGGGCAGCCTGCCACTGCCTGATCCTGAAAGAGCCAATGTTTTTCTGACTCCAACCTGCTCCACTCCACCAGGGTCCGGAGTTGGGCCGCCTGATTATAGAGCATCAGGTCAGGCAGACCTAGGCCTCCCTTCTCCGGCAGCAACATTGCCAACCTAAGCTTCATTCTTGGATGCTTACCGTTCCAAATGAACTGGGAGAGCTCCAACTGTGTTTGGCAGTTCGAACCTTCAGGGGGACGAAGCGGAATGGCGCGGAATATGTACAGGATTTGCGAAAGAATGGTCATTTTTATGGCAGCTACTCTTCCCAGCCAAGAGAGCGGGAGGTGTCTCCATCTGCCCAATTCCGTATGGAGTATCTGACGAAGCCTGGCATAATTGATACGTACCGTGTCCTGCAATGTGGCCACCAATTGAATCCCCAGGTACGGGATAGCCTCTGACGCCCAGCAGAAGGGGAAGCGCTCCTGCAGGTAGGCTCTGGTGTGCCCCTTGAGTGAGAGGTCCAACGCCACCGATTTTATCATGTTAACTGTAAAGCCCGCCGCACCAGCAAACTTTTCCAGAATCTCAACACAGGCCAGCATAGAATCACTAGGGGAGGCCAGGGAAAGGAGGACATTGTCCGCATATAAACTGATCTTGTGCACGTATGCACCAAACTTAATCCCCTTCACTCTCTGGTCTGCTCGCATTGCCTGCGCCAACGGCTCCATATGAAGAGCGCAAAGAGCAGAGGCGACAATGGGCACCCCTGCCGCGTCCCCGTTCAATGGGAAAACGGGATGAGGAGCACCCGTTGACTCGTATTGTCGCCGTGGAGAGGGTGTAACAATTCAGGACCCAGGTTCGAAACTTCACGCCTATCCCCGCCTTAGTCAGGACTTGCTCCAAATATGGCCAATGGACCCGATCGAACGCTTTTTCGGCATCGATCGCGAGCATCATGTATTCCCCTGATGTCCGCATAGCCTTCTCTATCAAGTGCTGGGCCCTCTTAGAATTGTCGGCAGTTTGACGCACCGGAATAAACCCTGCCTGGTCTGGTTCAATCAGCCCCTGCAGGAGTGGAGCCAGCCACGCTGCCAGGATACTAGTATAGAGTTTGATATCGACATTGAGGAGGGAAATGGAGTGATAGGCTCCACACTGCGTGTGGTCCTTCCCCGGTTTGGGGATGACCGATATGGTGGCGTCTAATGAGTCACGTGGGATTGCGCCGGTCTCCGCAAACGAGTTAAATAGGGCAGTCAGTAACGGTGCTATCTGAGGAGAGAATGTTTTGTAAAAAATTGCCGTAAAACTGTCCGGCCCCGGAGCCTTTGCCAATTTAAGACGCGAGATAGCCGATATCACCTCCTCGTGACGGATCTTGCTGTCCAGTAGATCCGCTTGGTCTTTTGACAAAGCAGGGAGATGAACGGACTCTAGGAAGGCTTCGCCGTCGGTGGTGTCAAGCCGTGCCCCTGCATAGAGGAAAGTATAGAAATCACTAAAGGCCTTTGCTATGTCACCGTCTTCGGTAGCCAGTCCTCCGCCCCGTGTGGCAATCTCCAGTACCATGAATCGCTGTTGAATTTCCCAGAGCACACGCCCCAACAGGTGCCCGCACCTGTCCCCTCCATTGTAGTACATGTGCCATACTCTCAGGGCCGCGAATTCCCTCCTATTCTGATTCAGTGTAGCCAGCTGCTGTCGCGCCAGGCGAAGCTGCTTCCATACCCGAGGCGCGCCAGTTCTTTGGTGCATCTGTTCCAGTTCTCGAGTCCTAACGTGAGCTCTTTGCGTAGGCGGGCCCTCTCTGTGTTTTCCGCCGCCGAGACCACGATAAATTTGCCTCGCAATGCCGCCTTCAGCGCCGCCCAGTTTGTGGCCAAGGAGGTGTCTGAGGTGTGGTTATGGGATAAATAATCTGTAATGACCCCTTTGATTTTCTCTACAGTGTCCATACGGTGGAGCAGCGTATCATGCAACCTCCAACAATGCGCAGCTCTAGTCAACGATGGGAAGGAAAACACCACCGAGAGCGGTGCATGATCTGAAAGCGCCGCAGCCCCCATCTCTACTTCTGTCGCAAGTGCCTTAAGGGATGTGGAAGATAAAAAGTAGTCCAGCCGCGCATTGGTTTTATGGGAATTAGAATAATATGAATATTCCCTGACTCCCGGGTGAAAGCTGCGCCAGAGATCCACCATCTTCAACTCCTCCAGTCTGGCCAACCCTCCTCCTACCTCCTGATAAAGCTCTTGCCTGTGTAGAGTGCTGCCCAGATCTGTCCAGTAAGTTATCGAACACCAGGTTTAGGTCCCCCCAAACAAGACGTGCCTATCAGGTGTCGCAGCCACCTCACTAAGTGGAAAAACTTCTCCTGACCCTTGTTAGGTGCATAAACAGAGCTAACTGTAAAGGGAACTTCCCCCAGGGAGTCCCCAGGGCGGGTCGGCAAGTCCTCCTCCTCCGCCGGTGGATCAATACCCAACAGGTGGCATGCTTCCTTCAGGGATCGGAGCTGGTAGAGCTTGTTTTCCAGTTTAAACACGATACGAAAAGGATGGCCCCAACTGTTGGGAATATTATGTTGTTGGAGATAATTTGTGACGGGCTTGAAGATCCGGCGTTTCTGCAACGTACGTGCTGACAGGTCTTGAAATAGGGTCGGCGGTTGGTTCTTGAAGGCGATGGGGTGCAGGTGTCGTGCTTTCTGGAGAATGTCCTCCTTTGTTCGGAATTCCTGTATGCAGACTAAGATGTCCAGTGGGGGAGCCGTCATAAACCGCTGGGGTCCTGTCCTATGTGCTCTATCTAACCTCAGATCTGTCTCCAGGGGCCGTCCCATAACATGGTTGAAAAGTTCTCTAGAGAATTTGAACAGGTCCTTGGTATCCTCCGACACCGCCAACCCTCACATGCGTATATTGTGCCACCGAGAGCGGTTTTCTAGGTCCTCGAGGTGGGTTTGCAATTCCACCACTTGATCTTATAATCTCTTGCTGAAATGCCTCAATCTCAGCGCCTCGACCCTCCTGTTTGGTTTCAAGCTCCATCACCCGTTCCCCAATGCCATCTATGTCCCTGCGTACATCCTGGATCTCTTCCGTAAATTCCTTCTTGAGTGTGTGGATGTCATCCCTCAGAGCCATGAAAAGAGATTCCAAGAAGGCTTTCGTGATAGGTTCTGCGCCAACTGTCGCGGTCTCGGCCGGCGGTTTGTCTTTGAATGGCGGGGACGGTTGGGCTTTAGCAAACATCTCTTTCACCGTTTTGTCCTTTCCGACCCTCGCCCCTGACATAACGGCCACGTCGTTGCCCTGGGATCACTGACCTAGGGAGATCTCTTAGCTCCTACGCGCCTCAGGGCTCGTAGATTCCAGGCAGTCTTGCTCTGGAAATGCAATCTTGGCGACGTGGGGAGCTCAGTGGTCAATAGGACCTTAGGGTGCTGGACCGTCTCGCCAGCGCAGGACCCACGGAACTCCTCTGCAATGCTGGGCACATCAAGGTCACTGCCGCTCTTCCGAATAGTGCCTACACTAAGCAGACTCCACAAGGTATTCGCCGCTGCAAGCAGTTGCCCGCCGACAACACCCCCTGACCGCCACCAAAACTGTCCCCGGGGGTGTGCTCATACCACTGAGACTGACTCCGCACTGTTGGGGCCTGTAGCCCGGCCGCTGTGACCCTCCGCTACTTGGCCTGGAGGTGTAAATCTGGCCCCCTGGAAGTGGGCTTCCTCGAGTCGGCCCTGCTGTCCACTTCCCGCTCAACTCTGTCCCTGGCTGCAGCTGTTCAATTTACTGGACGAAGGGTCGCAGGTAGATTCCTCGCCGGTCCTCCCCGGTCAGTAGCCACACCACTGGTCGCCCCACTTTGTGTCCGGGAGCCCCACAGTGATGTCTCCCCCAATGTCCGCCAAGCCGCTCCTCACCTCGGGTCGGCTTTTTGGCATCTGAGGCTCCTGTGCTCACGCTCTGTCGCGATATGGGTGCCTGCCAGACCCCGTTAATGCATCCACTTAGGCCCCTCCCTGGGCCGGGGAAGGCCACACTCAGCCCGCCGCTGCACTCTGCTCCTCCGATCCGGGGCTGTCGGCGGGGGTTCACACCGGACAAGCCTCCCGGCGGGCGATGGATCCGCAGTAGCTGTCGGGCAATGTCCAACCCGGCGCCTTGCGCTACATACATGCGCGGGCTGGACCCACCGCAGCCGCACCGGTCCTCGAGTAGCTCTGCCCCAGGCTGCCGTCTCCACACCCGGCTGCTCCCGGGCGCAACACCGGCTCCGCCCCCTCGCCGCGCCTCACTCGCAGGCCTCACAGCAGGCCCCGTGGTCATCGCTGCCGAAAGGTCTCCGCTGGACCCCACCGGCTCTACTAACACCTGGGGCCACTGGGGATGCCGATTGGACTGTGGAGGTCGCTGAAAAGGTGTTTCCAGATAGCGAAAAGCTTTGCTGCAAACGGCCGGCGGCGGGAGCTCAGGACACGTCCGCTCATGCCGCCATCTTGGCCACGCCCCGCCTATTTACATATTTTAACTGTGTATTTTCCAGGTGGGATTTAATTTCTGAACAGCTGATCTTCTTTTTAGTCTTTTTATCCTCTCTTGATTACGAATGTATTTTGCACGTTGGTCCTTATTTTATAGGCTGTTGCTTATTTAATTTTTTATCCCAAATTGTAAAGGCTGCTTTTATTTGTTATTTGCACAGTTCAGGAAATGCTCAGTTCTCTTATTGTTTGCTGTTAATTCCAAACTTTGCTTCTTGAAAGTGCTTTACGCTGTCTCTGTTGCTTTCTAATTGCTATTTGCACATCTCTGGATATGCCCTGTTTCCTCATTGCTGGCTGCTAACTCCCAAACTATTATCCCTTGAAACTGTTATATGTTGACATTTTTTACAGTCTTCCTTCCACTGTTTTACCACATGGTTTTATTGCACTTCATATATTAATTGGTGTGTAATTTTTAAGTGGACCTCATTGGAGTTCCAAAACTTTAATAAATTGAATTGAATTGACAGACCTCTCTGTTAATTTTAATTAAGGATGAACGTGTTTTCCGTTTTTATTTGTGAAAGATGATAATTTTTTAAGTAGCCCATCAAACCTTTTCTTCTTTTCCATCTTCCTTCCCTCCATTTTTGTATCTCTTTTTGGTTATCAGTTGTACTGATTTGAGGATTTATTTGAACATCTGGACACTGCCGTTTGGAAAATGAGGACCTAATGTTGATCCGTTAGCATTAAACACATGCTTTCTGAGGTTTAACATATTACAAAATATCACAAGTTTGAATTTCTCTCCTTTCCTCCGTATTTAACACTGAATTTGGAACATTAAAATTCTGGAATTTTAATTTTACAGTTTTTGGGCAGGTTTTGAGATTCACAGGTGTGTACAATTCATGGAAGATGCAGTAAATCTGCAATTAGTTGAATTAACATACATGGAATGTAATTTATTTCACTGTAACATGGCCGCAGCAATTATTGCATTGGTATTTATATAGTTCTTTCCGTATCTCGCATTAAGCATGAATCGCTTCTTTTTGTTGGTGGTAATATACCAAATTACAACATTACAAAGGCATATACCACTACAGTTAGCTTTCCAAACGTTCTAGCCCACAATAACTAACTTTTCAAAAAGTACAAGGAGATTAAGTGATTTGCCCAGAAACACAGGCTTCAAGCTGATGCCGAGACTCGAACTTGGTTCACCAGTTCCAAAGTCAGCTGCTCTGGCCAATACGCCAGATCCTCTCCCTTGGGTTCTTCCGAAGGTAATATCTCATTTCCAGGCACCAAACGTAAAATTTGAGGATTGTTCTTTTAAATGTTAGGTGCATTCATGCTCCTTTTAAACTGCCTGATTGTTAGCCTCTGTTCTTGTTGGTCTCACATTTTCAATAAAGGTTGTTGAAAACAATTGGACAAGGGCTTTACTACAACCAACGTCGGTAATCTCCGCCACTCTCCGAAGCTGTTTTGGCTAATCATCAAGGGGATTGTTGTTTTCCAACCAACAATCAAGTTACTCGACCTAAAATCATCCAGCTCTTTGTTCCACATGTTGCTGAAACCGAGGGAAAGACACCGAGCCTACGAGGAGTGCCTATGAGGAGCACCTACGAAAAGCCCCTACTGGGACCTAAACCAAAGGAATTATATCAGCAGGGTTTTCAGTTTTCAGTGAAATAGGGGAGTTTGCAGGGTGTTTAGCTTAGTGCAGTAAGGGAAAGGGTATAGTTATCAGGGAGAAATAGGTGAGTGAGGTATCGACCCTAACCATCCCCCGAGGTGAGCGATTGACTAGTTCGGTATTTTTAAAAAGGAGCAGAAAGGGATGCCTTTATACTCATAAAGAACCTTTTCATTGTGCTTCCTTTCTCTTCTATCAAGTCTTTCAGTACTGCACTGCATTTCACTGCATCTTGGTTTCTTCCTGCCCACATCTAGTCTCTATGCCCTGTTAGTTACCTTCCATGTGCACTTTACACACTGTAAATTCTCTCCTACATGTGCTCTCTGGATTACTATTGCTTTCTACCTTATGTACACTCTTTTCTCCAGCTCTCTATGCAGCCCAGCTGCTCTCTGCATCTTGTACATCCTGACTAGAACATTAACGTCTGATCTCAACCCTCCAGAAGAACACCTGGCTTGATTTTTCCACCCTGCAAACACGGTCTCCCACACTTCCTGCTCTCTAGCTAGATGTATAACTTTGAAATCCAGAATAATGCATTGACTTCTATTTTGCAAAAGAAAAGGGAAACATCAACTAAAGCTTCAACCCCATTGCTTTATAATGTCCTATTTCGCCATCGCCAATCTTTTATGAAGGACTGTCCTGCTTTTGGGACTGTGAAGTTGCTATTCCAATACACAATTTCTTCTTCGGAATTCTAAGAGGTTTTGTTGTCATATTCTTTTCTGCTAGCCAGGTAGTGCTGACAACATACTAAATCGACTAAAGTCGCTAAAACAGCTGAGGTTTGGATTACCATTCTAAAACAATCAACCTCAGAAGCTTGAAAGATTACATCAGCCCTGCCAAGATTAGAATCTCTGACTTACAAGGGCGATAGCAAAGACTGGACCTTATTTGAGTTTGGTGGATGGGTACTCCCTTACAAAAGTGACAGACATCTGTTGCACCTGCTCTCCACTGTCAGCAAGAAGGCTATGGAGTTCCTCTGAGTCCAACTGAAAAAACAGGGCGATACTAAAAGTGGGGGAAAGCCTTGAGTAACCCCACACTGAAGAGAGAGGGAGGGGAATTCCCTTTTTCGGAACTAGGGTTCTCAGGCACAGAAGTGCATGTGCATGAGAGTCCTCACCTTACCTTTTAATCTTAGCCTCACCCATCACACGGTGGTGTGCCTGTGAGTATGACTATATTATTCACCAAGCACACGTGCCATTTCGGCACCTTAAGAACAGGTCTATGAGATACATGTCATGTACAGTGGTTACATTTCTCTAAAAACCCATTTTCTTTTCTTTTGGTTGCAGGTTATTGACCTAAAAATATGGTATTTAGTTTTTCACTTACCACGTGGTGTAGATAGTGTTCACTTTGGTCCTGAAGAAGTGCCCATATCCTCCTGACACTCATGGCATGAAACATGTAGACCGACCGAGAGTAGGGCACATACAGCTAGATACATTGTCTCTAGTTCACTGCCACTCTCTATATTTTTTAATCAGGCAGTTTACCTTTTGAATAAATAATTGCTAGGGCTAACTAACCTCACTTCTCTCCCATATATACAAACACTAGGCCCTTCACCCCCTTCACCCAATGGCAGAAACAAAAGATCCCCGCCAAATAGCCCCGTACTGGGTGCCCATCAGCTATTGCGAGAAGAAATATCACAGAGCCACCCAATAATCCCCTTGGGACTGGGTATCTTCAATAACAAAATCACATTGTCCCAAGAGGAGACATTTATAGCAAATTGATCATTTCAAATAATGTCACATACATATACATTGAATCAATATAACCACAGGGAATATATGCACATATACCTGAATATATCAAAATGGTATATTTTATTCCCCTTGGAATTTCATCAATTAATATACGGCATCAAACATACTACTGCAAATCATACATAAGTTAACAGTAGTGTACATAACGCCTTTCGCATGGACTATGGGTAATCAAAAAACCATATTGATGGAATTTAAACACAACATATAATCATGTTAACAGCATGAATGATCAACAAATATGCGAAACGGTGCTGTGCGCTGACGTTTCGGTCCCCCGTTGGTTTAATAGATCCGTGGGACCATCTTCAGGACGAAACAGTTGCACAAACACATCGAATGTGATAAAACAACAACAACAATACACGTCATCCTTGTGACTAAAAAGAGGAAATGTCTGCTCAACACATAAGGAAAACAAAAAAGTGAAGGACAACCTAGGTGTTAACCCGACCACCACAAAGTCATGCTATCCAGCTAATATTACCACGTGTTCAAAGTGACGCCCAAAAGCAAGTAAAACCACACCAGCACAGCTCAACAGCTGTTAAAAACTCACTCACTAGTCGCTGTAAGGAAACTAATCCTAATGTCATCAGACAGCGAGTCTAAATGAAAAGGTACAAAATACGTTTAAGTACTGAGTCACTTCAGAACCAGCATACTATTTGGCCGATAAATTACCAAAAAGTACTCACGTGTCTGAAAATTCAGACCTCGTAAACATAACCAACCAAAGACAAATTAGCCTCAAGTAGTGTCCAAAAAAGCAGACTCCATGTCCCATGCGTGCACCCAGTGGTATAACGATGTAGGGTTACTCACGTGGAAAGCAAGACGAAAAATAGCCTGTAAAATCACATATGCCATACAATTAATATCATCAAAATGTCAAAAAATTGTCCAAATAAACAAATACTTAATGGAAGTAATGTAAAGCGCACTTACTTCTCAATAGAACCAGCAACGCTTGGTCTCAGGTCACCGGACTAATATCCTCGAACATGCGTCTGACCAGCAGCGTTTCCATAATAAGGAAACGCTGTATGAGCGGTGACGTAATCGCGCTCGAAAACATTCCGGCCATCTTAAAGTGGAGTAAATCCAGGACTGAAAGCCTACCGGCAATGTGAGTGCTGCTGTAACAGCCGGTGATAAAATCACAAAAGACAGCCCATCGCCCTAATGAAACTCAAATGAGAATACAAAGGGATTCAAAATGCTGGTAAGACGCACTGCCTGCATTGGTAAAGAGGTCTCTTATGTATAGCAGATGGTATTAATAGTATGGCATATGTGGTTTTACAGGCGATTTTGTGCCTTGCTTTGCACGTGAGTAACCCTACATCGTTGTACCACTG
Organism: Lissotriton helveticus; assembly: GCF_964261635.1. Classification (NCBI taxonomy): domain Eukaryota; kingdom Metazoa; phylum Chordata; class Amphibia; order Caudata; family Salamandridae; genus Lissotriton; species Lissotriton helveticus. The sequence continues at coordinate 45,127,706 of NC_136063.1, forward strand.
GGTGCACGCATGGGACATGGGACATGGTGTCTGCTTTGTAGGACACTCCTTGAGGCTAATTTGTCTTCAGTTAGTTATATTTACAGATTCTGCGAGGTCTGAATTTTCAGACACGTCTGCCAAATAGCATGGTTCTGAAGTGACTCAGTACTTAAACATTGTTGGACTTGGCCCTTCTGGCAGGTTCACCCCTAAAACTTTTTTCTTGTTAGCCTGACGTGGTGATAGTGATTTTTGGTTTCTGCGCACTTTACCACTGTGTCCCAGGGTAAAGTGCGTGTGTGTGGTAAAGTTGGCCTGCCCTCCCATAGGAATGCATGGGGAATGTATGTGTCCATGTTAGTTCCTGATGTGTGGGGAGTGCAGGCTCGAGTTTGGTATGTGCGGACTCGTGTGATTAAATGCTGCGCGATGATGTGTGCGGTGTGATTGTGTCTAGTGTGGAAGTGCCACTTTTAGAAGTTGGCATGTTTGTGTAATTTATGTGAATTGGCTGTCTGGCTTAAGATTGGCTGGAGCTGGCTGGTGAGCCTGGCTCCATGAGTCAGGATGTGTCTGCCGGTGGAGAATGGGAGATCTGCATGAGTGATGTGAGGGAGGAGTGCACCTGGGACCTGAATAGGGTTGGGCTTTCCCCACACAATGCTGGATCCACCCCCTGTGGTGCGTCTAATGTCCCTTGCCTGTCCAGTGAATGAGAAGAGGGGCTGAGAACATCACAGTGCTCCAAAACCAGCTGCGACTTGCTTTTTCCCCACCCTGCACACAGACAAAGGATTTACCTGTATAAAAAGGGGCTGTGTCCCGAGAAATGTTGTTCTCTTCCTGGATTCTTTTCTTGAGGGGGGCTGCTGCTGCTGGGCACCAGGAGGACCGCCACTGGGGATTGCCTCCCTGCCTAGGAGGACCCTGTGAGCTGGCCACTGGGCCCAGCCTTGCCAACCCACCTCCCAAAGGACTTTTATGGTACATTTGTGAACTATAGAGCCTGGGAGCGCTCTCTTCTTCATCCAGTGGGCGCTGGATCTCTTAACTGCGGGAAAAGTGCTTTATTTCTCTTAAAAACATAGTGCTGCTGCTTTCGCCCGCAGCACCAAGCCACCTGTCTAGAGGGACTCCCCGGCGTGGGGTCCCCCTTGGTGTCTGGTGCTTTGCGGCGCGGGTGCCCACCCTGCTCAGACTGCCGCTTATTGCCCGTATTTTCTTAATATACGGGTGCTCACCCCATGTTTTTCTCCACCTGCCTTGCCGCCGTGCTGCTTGCCGCGACCCGGAAGTGGCCACGAGACCGGGAAGTGCCGGCCAGCCAAAGGGACAGGAAGAGGACCGGAGCCGACCCCGCGCTCCTGTCCTTAGAGGAAGATTACAGCCGCCTAAACTGCTGGGAACCTCGGAGTCTCCGAAGAGGGACTGCCACCCCCTTCCGTCGCCGCCTCCAGAAGCAGAGAAGCTGGTGAGTGATGGGGCAGGAGGGAGCACGGAGATAGTGAGAGTCCCCGAGGTCTCCGGGCACCATTGCTAGCAGAGGTGGCGTCGGGGCACAGTGCCGGTGCCCGCCCCTCCTGCAGCTGCTCAGTGTGTTTGTGGGGCGCCATTGTTCGCCGAGGCCCCGTGAGGCTCCAGGGCGTATTTGTTCTTGAGTCCCCCAGAGGGGGGGCTCCAACCACAGGGCACGTTGCTTCTCGAGCCCACGAGGGGCTCAGGTGGCATTTGGTGTATCGCAAGCCCCCCCAGAGGGGGAGGCTCCACCGTTGTTTGGCCCCGCCAGTTGTCTAAAGCCCACAGAGGCTCCGGGGGCAGTTCACTGATCTGGAGGGGGACTCCAATGACGGGCCGCCTGTTCATTTAGCGCCCCAGAGGCTCTTGGTGGCATAATTTCCTTTCGAGAGGGACTCCGACGATTTGGGGGCATTTTGGGTGGTAGAGCAGCCCCGGCAGGCAGCGGGCCACTCCCCCCACACTGGGCCTTCTTTCTTCAGAGACCCGAGGCTCCCCGCCCGCATTGTTGTTTGAGTCCACGAGGCTCCATAGGGGGCATATCTACAGTGCCTACCAGGCTCCCTGCTACATCTGCTCAGCAGCTTCGTTTGGGCCCCCCTGACATTTTGGGACGCAGGGCCTTTCAGCCCCAGAGAGGCCAGTTGGCCTGGGGTCAGTTTTATAATGCTTTAGCGCGGATGGTGTATCTGCCCAAAGTGATTGATGCAATGCTTTTGCCCATGCGTTTTTATGCCTAGGAGGTTGTTTGCCCTAGAAGAGTGATGCTAGTGAGGTCATGGTGCCCTGCGTGATATTCACCTAAGGTGTTTTAGGATTACGTAGGTGGTGTTTACCTGTTACCAGTGAGTACTGGTTGTGTGCTACATGTGCTAATTTTAATACTACAGGTATGATATGTTCTACGTGCTAGTGCAAAAAGTGATTACTCCAGACAGTGGTCCAGGTGGCCCTATCCCATGTAAATAATCCCCTCTACATTCTGCCCGTGCCCATGGCACCTTGTAAAGTATATGTTTATTATCTAATGTTTGTGGTATAACCAAGCATCGGACCCTGATTTCACCTCAGCCACTCCGGAAGGATTTTCTAACATCAGACTTGATAGGTCATTAAAAAAAGGGGGGGAGTGGCGATTATTTATCGCGATACTTTTCGTTTACGCACAGAACCCCTAAAAATCAACACAGGTGAGGCTCTGAATTTTACTTTTATTACTCCTTATTCTACCTCCTTCCGAGGTATTCTACTTTATCGCCGCCCTGGTCCCCGCTCCACTTTTCTGTCCTCTTTGAGTCATATTTTAGAACCAATTCCTGGAGAAAACAATTTCACCATTCTGGGTGATTTTAACTTCCATTTAGAGAGGAAGGAAGATCCTGATACTCACTCCCTCCTTACGGAAATCAACGCAGCAGGTCTCATTCAACTTGTCCATTCTCCTACACACCAAGCTGGACATGCACTGGACGGAATATTTTCCAATCTCAATTCCCTAACCATAGAGCATATACTACCTCTCACATGGACAGACCATTCTGCTGTTTGCTTCAATATTTTGCCTCTGACGCCGACTCACACGAAATCCTGTAAACCGGACACCTTTAAATCCTGGAAAAATATTAATGTTCCCGAATTCACTAATAAATTAGTTGCCTTGAAAGAGATCGACACCGCTGACCCAGAAGCCGCAGCCATCTATTACACTACATGTATCAAGACTGCAATTGATACCTCTGTTCCCATAAAAAAATGTTCCTCTAACAGACTTTCAAACTCTGCTCCATGGTTCACTGAAGCACTCAGGTTAGAAAAGCAAAGTTGTAGACGCCAGGAACGCAAGTGGCGTTCTAACTATGACCCCCATGAGAAAAGCTGTTACAAAGAAAAACAAAAAAATTACAAATTATCAATCATTAATCAGAAAAGCATCTTTTTTAATAATCAAATCTAATCAGCTCAAGATTCAATTAAACAACTCGTATCCCATCTCTCCGGCCATGACAAACCTTCCACTGTAGAAGCCTCCCAACCTATGTGCAATGAACTTTCTACCTACTTTCAAGAAAAGGTTTGTGATATCTATTCCAACTTTCACAAACTTAATAATGATGCACATCATAACCATACCCACACCACACTCTAATCCACTCTTCCCAACCCCCCCACAACCTCCAATCATCCCATTGTCACATTTCGCCGGAGATGATTCACAAACTTATAATGTCCACCAACTCTGGTTCACCCGATGATCCATGCCCACCTTCAGTTATTAAAATGGCTCCAGAGAGGATTTCATTTGCTCTTGCAGACATCTTTAACGCCATGATTTCATCCTGCACTTATCCTACCATATGGAAAAACGGTAATCAAGCCTCTACTCAAGAAAACTACATTAGGCCCTTCCAAAGTAACTGGTTATAAACCGATAGCATGCATTCCCTATCCATCCAAGATCATTGAGAAAATTATGAACACTCAATTATCTGAATATATAGATTCCAACAATTGTTTAGACGCTTCCCAATTTGGTTTCAGGAGGGGACACGGGACGGAGACAGGATTAATAAAAGCCTCAGATGAGATACGAATGATCCTTGACAAAGGAGGCGCAGCAGTGCTCATACTACTCGACCTGTCTGCGGCTTTCGACACGGTCGATCATTCCATTCTGATCGACCGTGTCGGAATAGCCGGAATATCATCTACTGCTCTCTCACTCCTGGCTTCCTTCCTGACAGACCGAGAGCAATCAGTCTCCATGGGCACATTCTCTTCCAACTCCTTCTCATTACCTTGTGGAGTCCCACAGGGATCCTCGCTAAGCCCAACACTTTTTAACATTAACGTGACGGACTTAGCGAGGATCATTAAAGCTCATCGTCTAGCAGTTACATCGTATGCAGACGATACACCGCTTGTCCTGGCTATTAACAACAATGGAATGGAGGTTGCTAATAACTTCCAAAAAGGAATGGTTGCCATATGTAATTGGATGAATTCGAACTGTCTGAAACTTAACTCGGATAAAACCGAGGTGATGGTGTTTGGGAAACTCACCCCTGCATGGTCTTCTATATGGTGGCCGCAAGATCTTGGACCCCCGCCCAATCCTGTCACCAAGGTTAGAAATCTTGGTGTTATCTTCGATAACAAACTCTCATTTATCCAACAAGCCAACTCTATAGTTTCTGCCTATTTTTTCACACTTAAAATGATTACAAAAATTCAACCTTATCTTCCCTTAAATACCATAAATACCTTGATTACTACCTTACTAATGTCCTGAGTCGACTACTGCAATGCACTCATGCTTAATGCCCAAGAACAAGTAGTCAACAAACTTCAGCTGGTCCAAAACGCGGATGCACGACTCGTCACAGGTATACCAAAATTCAAGCCCATCTCCAATACCATCCGTAAACTTCATTGGTTGCCAATCAGACAACGTATTAAATTCAAAGCCCTCTGCATTGCTTTCAAAAGCATTCATCAAAAAGCACCTTCCTTTCTTAAAGATGCCCTTTTTCCCTATCGACCACTACGCAATCTTAGATCTTCTGATGCAAATCTTCTGAAAGTAATCAAAACTAAAAAAGCAACTTGGGGAGATAGATCTTTTGCAGTAGCTGCTGCTAAACTATGGAACACCATGCCAGGACATCCAAAAAACGCTCCAACATTATTATCATTCAGGAAGCAGTTGAAGACGTGACTGTTCAATTACTAGATCCCTTTATTCTCGGACCCAACCTTTCAATTTTTTCTGTCAAAGCGCCAAGACACCCTTGGGTAAACGTGCGCTCAACAAATTGCATAAAATAAATATAATATAAAGACTATTTTTATATATACCCTTGTGTTGAGTTTCCTTTGTGGTGGGCCTTGGGTGTTGTTGCAGGGTGCACGCGCAAACGCTTTGCATATCACCTCTGAGATAAGCCTGACTGCTCGTGCCAAGCTACCAAGGGGGTGAGCAGGGGTTATCTTGGTGGGTAACTTCCTTGCCCTGACTAGAGTGGTGTTCTCTGCCTGGCTTTGGCGCAAGCCTTAGCCAACCAGAGATTCCCATTTCTAACAAACATATTTTGTACCTTTTCATTTAGACTCGCTGTCTGATGACATTAGGATTGGTTTCCTTACAGTGACTAGTGAGTGAGTTTTTAACAGCTGTTGAGCTGTGCTGGTGTGGTTTTACGTGGTAATATTAGCTGGATAGCATGACTTTGTGGTGGTCGGGTTAACACCTAGGGCGTCCTTCACTTTTTTGTTTTCCTTATGTGTTGAGCAGACAATTCCTCTTTTTAGTCACAGGGATGACATGTATTATTGTTGTTGTTTTATCACATTAGATGTGTTTGTGCAACTGTTTCATCCTGAAGATGGTCCCACGGATCTTTTAGACCAACGGAGGACCGAAACGTCGACGCACAGCACCGTTTCGCATATTTCTTGATCATTCATGCTGTTAACAAGATTATATGTTGTGTTTAAGATCCATCAATATGTTTTTTTGTTTACCCATAGTCCATGCGAAAGGTGTTATGTACACTACTGTTAACTTAGGTATGATTTCTAGTAGTATGTTTGTTGCCGGATGTTAATTGATGAAATTCCAAGTGGAATACATTTTACCATTTTGATATATTCAGGTATATGTGCATATATTCCCCGTGGTTATATTGATTCAATGTTTGTGTATGTGAAATGATCAATTTGCTATAAATGTCTCCTCTTGGGACAATGTGATTTTGTTACATCAGGTATTGCAGCGCCGACCTAACGAGGGGCAGGCTCAAATGGCGAAGCATGACACCTAGCTCGCTAGGTGTGTGAGAGCCCTAGTCCAAAAAGGGGAATTCCCCTCCCTCTCTCTTCAGTGTGGGGCTTACCCCCACCTTTAGTATCTTCCTGTTCTTTCACTTGGACTCAGAGGAACTCCATACCCTTCTTGCGGACAGCTCTGTTGGGGCTCATATGTTGGACCTCTTTAAATCTGCCTCGTTGTCCCTCTCTTTGGAATCACCTGCTCTCCATTGTCACATTTACTCCAATAATTGTGCTTTTGCTATCCACGCTGCATACAGATTAGCCACTAACCCCCTGCGTTCTCAACCCTCAACATGTGTTGTCTATGCATGCTCTACAACCTGATACTCCATTTACCACTGCGTAAATGCTTGCTCTGTCCTCCTCATTGGCTGTCTACTTTCCACATACACTTTCTACATGCATTCTCCCTCTTACCTAATTATGCTTTACACCACCCATACTTGTTCTCCGCCCTCCACATGCTGTCTGCCATGAACAGCAAATCTCCACATGTGCTCTACAGTGCACATACAATATACAGTCTATACCTCTCCCTACTCTCCGTGGTCCACACACACTCCAAATCCATTTTCAATACGACTTCACCACATCTACTGTGCAGATACTACATCTATTTTCCACTATGAGCAGCAGTACTCCATGGTCATCCATCCACTATGCTCTGCATCCACTCCATATATATTCCTAAACTATTGATTGTATCTACCTCCTGTCCATTCTCATTCCATTGTCTGCACTCCACATACACCAAACTCTCCACCATCTATGTGCACTGTCCACTGAATGCTCTACTTTCCAATCCTGAAGTCCACCCTTTGTATTCACCCTACACTTCTGTTCTACACAGTACACACCCATTCTCAATCCTCTGCATCCATACTCTTTCTACCTTGTTAAGTGTGGCATTCACATCCACACTTTATATCCGCTCTATTGTTTTTCCTTGCAACACATCTCCTCTCAGTGACCAGCTACTTTCTACCATCCACCTCTGCCCTCTTCGTGGGCTTTGCACACTTCGCACATTATCCTGTTCTCCAGCCTCCATATGTGCTAGCCAACTGATAGATTTGTACTTAAAATGCACTTGCCATCAAACTACTCTCCTCACCACCTTTACATCTGCCACCCTACCCTTTTACATTGGACATACACTCTCTGCCCTCCACATCGTCTATCTGTAAACTGTACATGCCCTCTCCAACCTCTACTTGCGGCTTCAACTCTGTGCATTTCCTCTCCATCCTCAAGATTCCCTATACATCCACTCTCGGTGGTTGACACCAACTCTGACTATCCATTCTTCACACCACTTCACCAAACCTGCAATGCAGACTCTACCAACTCTGCAACTATGCACATCTGCACCCTATGGTCTCCATCCTCTCTCTGCATTCCACATTCACTCTTCAAACCCCTGACCACATTGTATAGACACTTTTGACACTGGTCATCTGTCTCACTCTCAAAATGTGCTCTCCGCCTCTATATTTGCTCTCCATACCCTCTGGCCACCCTCCATATGCAATCTTCAGAATCCAGGTGTGGCCTCCACACTTCATGTGCACTTTTTCCTCTGAATCCATTGTCTATCCACCCTGCACATCTGTTCTTAATCCTTCACATCTAATCAAAGTCCTCTGCATCCACTAACCAAGCCTCACCTCCACTTTCCACCATAATCATCCACTTTCATATACCGGTTCTGCACTCTATTCTCCCTCTGCACACCTCCTCTCTCAGTGCAGTACATCCAATTGTTGCCCCCTATATCCTCTAGGTGTTCTTGTACCACATCTGCTGACCATACTGTAAGTGTAGTCTCAATTCTCTAGATTTACTTTCCACACTGTACACCCCCACTACCGTCTTCACATTTATTCTACAATATGTACATTTGCTGGAAACACTCCAATGTTTACATTTGCTCTGTACTCAAAACATCTGGTCTGTAAACGGGACATGTCATCTCCATTTTTTATATAAGCCCCTACACTAAATATGCACTCTCCACACCTACTCCTTAACCTCTAAGTTCACACGTAACATCTCTCGCCACAGGTGCTCCCGGATCTGCACATCACTCTTCACATTTGACATTCAACTTATACATGCACTCTGAAACCTCCACATGCCTTCACCACCATAAATACACACTCGCCACCCTCCACATGCTCTTTTCACTCTGCACATTCACTCTTGTGTAAACCTGTCCCTTCATCCTTTCTCCACACCACCTCACCACATCTTCTGTGCTTCATATTCTCTTTCTACATGTACATCTTTACTCCACATCCTAAATGTCTCTCCATGTTCGATCCACTTTCACTCTTCATGTTTCATTTCCAAGTTCCAAACCTTGCTTTACATTTGCTTGCCTCTCAAACAGCCACTCCAAAAAGTACTGCGGCAAATCTACCCACCACTCTTAGTCTTCACACTTACTGTTTATCTTCTGTGTGGGAACTTCAACATCCACATGTGGTTTCCACCCTTCATTGCAGGCTCCAGTGCACATCCACTGTTCTCCCTCTCTATTCTTCCTGTATATCAGTTATTTACCGCACACAACCAATGCAAGCAATTTTTTCAGCTTTCCAACTCCTTCACATCAACACCTTGCCTTGTACATTTGCTTTCCACATGTGCCTTACCTGTTCTCCACATACCATCTGCTCTCTGCACACTCAATCTAATCTGCACTGTTTTGGTAATCAACATCCTGTCACTACCTTACTGATTGACTCTTAACCCTCTTCATTCTCTCTCCAAGCACTCCATCGCTTCTGCATCCTGCACACTACTCTGAAAAAACATCTGCTTCTAACCCTTTCCATCTCTGTCCGATTTATATGCTATCTCTACCTTATGAAACCATATGCAACTATTATACCCCCAACGTGTGCTCTTCCTTTCTGCTGACTATCCAGTCACTCTTCATCCTTGCTGACCTCTAGCCTCCACAACCACTCTCCATTCTTTTTCTTGAAACTTCTGCCTCTTGATGTGGTATCCAAAGCTCATCCACACACCACACTTCACACACCATATACGTACTCTTTTAATTCACATTTTCTGTCTTTGCTATACACCTGTCATATTCACCCTGTCCTCCATAAGGCACATCTACTCCCTACCCTCTACATTCACTCTCTTAACTTGCAGGCACTTTCCATTTCCACTTACCACTCTTTACATCTGATGCGGTCTCCATCCATTTAAACGGTCCACAAACACTTCATATGTTCATGTCACCAAATCTGCAGTGCATGTTCTACCTACTCTGCCTCTCTGTCAAGCAGGCCTGTGATCAGCTTCCTTTCTCTGCATTGCACTTCTACTGTCGAAACCCCTCCATCATACTGGATATCCCTTTTCCAATCTGCGGATCTTCTTCGCCCTATAAATGTTCAGCCTGCTGTCTACATGTGCTCTTCACCCTGTACATTCGGTATACTTCATGTGTGATCTTCGGCATCCATGTGTGTTCTCTGCACTTCATTTGCACTTTCTCCTCTACCTCCTTTGTCCGCCCTGTCCATCTGCCCTCGATATCGGTTCTCAACCCTACACATCCATGCCAAGTAGGCCTGGGTGAAATTTGAATTATGCCGACATCATTCACATGATTTATGGAATTTTATGATAAACGTATGTTAAATTCCTCTAAATTACTCCACTATGCACCTTTCATGGTAAAAATGTACCATTGATGCGCCAATTGCAATAAAAATTTACTGCGAGAGCACAGGAATAACAGAAAGTTGGCGCTGTTTACCGTGTTTTTGCACTATTTACCACAACATGAGTTCTTGCATGAAAAATTGATCAGAGGACACATTTTGAGCTTAAATAAAGCACTAAATGACAGATTTGAATGTTGCCTAATTCTAGAAGCAAATTATACGCATTTTGCACACCCCAAATTTAAAAGCCCTATCCGTCTTCCTTCCAAGTCTCTCAGCCACTTAGTTTGCACCATTTTTGCCTGTCCGTCACATCCACTCTAATCTATCCTTTTGCACACCATACTTGCTCTTCGTGCATTGCATTCAGACACTGCACTCTATCCTCTCTGTGCACACCTCCTGTCTCAGTGCAGTACATTCGATTGTTGCCCTTTCCATACTCTGCCTACTCTTTTAATCCACTATCTACATTTGTTCTCCACGTTAGATGTCCACCCCAAGACCCCCTAATTCGCTCTAAAAAGTCCCATCTCTCTTTTCATCAAGTACATCTGCTCTCCATTTTTACGCTTTGCACACATCCTATTTCAATGTACTACGTCCACTCATTGCCCTCTAGGTCCTCTGGGCAAACTCTGTATGTGCCATCTACTTTGGCCTTCCACAAACAATCTCTGCCTGCTAGATCCACTGTCCACATGTTCTCTCCACCTTACACATGCGCTCTGCACATCTGCTCTCCAACGCGGACATCCACTGTCCAAATGCATTTTCCATGCTATATTTGCCATTTCCGTCCTCCATTCAACTCTCCATACTTTACATTCCCTCTCCACTCTGTTTGGTCTCAAACAACACTCCACATGTGCTGTACATGCACTCTCCACCCTGTATGGTCTCTGTCTGCATGTCCTCACCATTGTGTTCACATAATCTTCACAGTCGCAGCATACTCCACGTTTGCCGTCCAACCAATACATGCGTTCTCCACTTTTCTTTGTTACCCTAAACATACTGTTGTGTAGCGTTTTAGGACCTGAGTGAAATTTCCCTATCCATGCCCTTATATAGGTACAGTTTGCATTGCCCTAATATAGGCATAGAAATCATACCCATATTTAGACATATCACATGCAGTCCAAATACAGGCATGGCTACTTCCACCTATTTTGAAGATCCACAACGATTTCTTGGAAAATCGGCTTAAGCTGCTAGGGAACCTCCCCTTGCTTGAATATTGATTTGTCCAAAAAGTCATGGAGTTTTCAAGGAAATGGAAAATGCTTACCTGTGCAAACCCTATTCTGTGCTAAATCAACTGTGTTTAATACCGTTTAACTAAGTGTGCGTGCAGTTTGGTGGAATGGCGGCCAGCCTGATAATGAGCAACAACTAGTGGAAAAACGCACTGCATAAATCAATTAAGAGTATCACAATGAAATCACGGGAAACTTTGCTTATTAATCACACATTAGTCAATGAAATGAATCAAATTTAAATCATGAATAAATCAATTTCTGCATTCATTGTTCATTATTGTTAATTGCACAAAGAAAAATTCATTAGATTTGCGAGACATTTCCTTATGTTGTGAAAAACACTGTACATTCAACTAATATTACCAACACAGTGTGAACATTGCTGTCAATATTGCAAAAAACTAATAGTTATGAACTCGTTGTTTTGATTACACAACCAAAACCAAATTTGTGAAGGCCCAATGCATTTCGGGTAGATCCCTTCTTCAGGGGCACTGAAAAAAATGACATACGAGAACAAAATAAATCAACTGTAAACAACTTGTCCAAGATACGTGTATACGTACTGTTACATGCAAGTTTGGAAGATGCAAGTAATTCAATATCCAGAAAATATTACAGCTATATTCAGCAGTAAAAACCTTATGTATCAATTCAAGGTCAAAAGAACAAGATGAAGAAATAAGTAAAGAAACTACCACCAAGGGTAACTACGTGCAGAAAAGTGTTTTATAACTGTGCGTATTTGTTCAGCTCAATTCTAATCAGTATAATTCTCATGAAATGTGACTGGCATCACCACCATCAATCCATCCTAATTGTATATCACTCACTGCGTGTTCTAGTTGTGTAAAACTCATCTATTCTGGAAGCCACACGGAATGTATAAATTGCCACATTCTGAATGAATGACAAGATAAAAATAATAAATATAATTTTCATGCTGGAATAACTGGACAAAGACAACCATCTGATACTGTCCCGTATGGTACTCTCTCACTGCCTGTTGGAAACGGGATCTCTGGCTGGCCAAGGCTTGCGCCAACGTCAGTCAGAGACCACCACTTCCAAGTCAGGGCAAGGGAGTCACACACCAAGATAACCCCCGCTCACCCTCTAGGTAACGTGGCGCGAGCAGCAAGGCTAATCTCGGAGGCGATGTAAGTTAAGTATTTGCGCATGCACCCCAGCAACAACAACCAAAGGCCCACCACAAAGGAAAACTCCACACAAGGTTATATAAAAATAGCCTTTGTATTATAATAAATATACATCAGATAAAACACACATCTTGTTACACAGTGCCAACAGGCACGGGCAGAATTTACAAGGGATATTTGTACAGGACAGGGCCACTTGGACCACTCTCAGGGGTATCAGCACTTTTAGAACTTAGCACTTGTAGAAAGTAAAATCAGTGTAGCACACAATATAAAGATAGAGCACACAACCAGTAATCACTGGTAACAGGACCTCACTAGCACCACCTGTACTAGGGAGAAAACAACCACCTACATATCACAATACCTGTAGGGGTGTAAGAACATAACACATGATGCAATGCATAACATTCATTCAGAGGTGTAAAAGGGAAAACACATGATGCATCACAATACATTCAGAGGTGTAAAAGCACACAATTGCGCCAAACTTAGATAAGTCACCACCTGTGACAGTCCCTGTGTCCCAATGTCAGGGCCTAAACGTGGCAGTTGCCCACAAAGTGCTGGGCAACTGGTGCAGGGAAAGTTTGGGCAATGTTGGAGCCTCTCTGGCTCAAGAACCACCACTGTGGGCGCAAGCGCCTCTCTGGGCTCTGCACAAGAAATGAACTGGCCCTCCTGAGCCTCTCTCAGGCTCCCAGACAAGGAGGGCACTCGAGCCTCTCTCAGGGCTCGCAAAGCAAAAGGGCTGGAGCCTCTCTGGGCTCCAGAACGAGGGAATGGCACCCTCAGAGCCTCTCTGGGCTCGCAGACAACGGACTCTGCCTCACTAGGCAGGCGGGGTCCCTCACGGGGGACCCAGGCACAACTGGAGAGCCTCTCGGGGCTCAAAGAACCATGGCCACGTTGGAGTCCCTCTCGGGGGACTCACGAGCAAAGACAAATGCCCCCAGAGCCTCACAGGCTCACGAACCATGAACTGCCCCTCCTCGAGCCGTCTCTGGGCTTGCAAACTACAAAATTGCCCCCAGGAGCCTCGGGGCTCCTAATTGAAAATGCAGGCTGTGGTGGCCCCTTTGAAGCCCTCTTGGCTTCACTCTAGACTCTAGCGCGAGCTCGCGCTACCGGGCAGAGGGGGGGGCGAACACCGACAATGTGTCCCGGCGCCCCTCCCTTCCTGACACTCACCGGCTGTCTGGGGCTGCAGGACGGCTCCTCTCGCGCTGCTCCTCTCTGGGCGGCGCTGCAGGGGCCGCGGGCGGGGCTCCCCTTCACTCGGGAGCCTCGCAGAGATGCTGCAGGCTGCTTCCTGCGTCTCCTGTCCCTCCGCTCCTCCGATGACGCGGCAGGGGGCTCGACCGCCTGGGCCAATCCCAGCGCGGCCGGGCTATGACGCGGCCGGCTGCTTCCTCTGTCTCCCGCCTGGCCTCGTCACGCAGCAATCCGCCTGACTTCCTCTGGGGCCGCCAATGGCAGCGCGGCCCTGGGGGTATGGAGGCGGGACTTCCGGGTCGCCGCGGGCAGCGCGGCGGCTCGCTTTAGATAGGCAGGCGGGGTCCCATTATCCGAGGAGTGGGCTCCCTCGTGATAAATCAATATCTCCGAAACGGGGCAATGCCGGGTGGGCACCGGCCTCTAAATCAATTATAAAGCAAGGTAGGCACTCGCTATGCACCGTAGTTTCGGGCTGATGCCGGGTGGGCACCGGCTGGGCTCTCAAAGCGCTAGCAGCGCTAGCATCCAAGAAAAGGCGCTCCCAAGCGCCACAGGGCCAAATAAAGCGCTCTCAAGCGCTAAGCAAGGGATTCCAGCGCTCCCCAGCGCTGAAGGGCAGAGAGCAGCGCTCTCAGTGCTGTAGGCACAGCACAAGCTCCAGCAGGGTCTGGAGGCAGGCAGGGGGGGCAAGGCTGGGCCAGAGCCAGCACACTGGGTCTCCAGGCAGGGAGACACCCCAAGTGGCGGTCCTCCTGGCCCCAGCAGCAGCAACAGCCCCCTCTGGCAGGATCCAAAAGCAAAACATTTTCTAAGGGGACACAGCCCCTTCTTATACTAACAAATCCTTTGTTTCAAGGTGCAGGGTGGGGGGAAAACCAGTTGCAGCTGGCTCTGGAGCACTCTTGATGGCCCAACCACCCATTTCTTTCACTGGGGAGGCTAGGGTCGTTAGACACACCACAGGGGGGCGGAGCCAGTATTGTGTGGGGAAAACCCAGCCCATCCAGGACACAGGTACACTCCTCCCACACATCACTCATGCTAATCTCACACTCACCACCGGGCAGACCCACCCAGACTTCCTGGAGCCTGGCATGCCAGCCAGCTCCAGCCAATCACGCTCCAGCACCCTTACTGCATACGCACATCAATGTCCAGAAGTAGCACTTCCCTTCTAGACACATACATGCCGCATACACCATCTCGCAGCATTCACTCTCACGAGTTTACACATACTAAACTCGAGCCTGCACTCCCCACACATCAGGAACTACCAGGGACACACACATTCCCCATGCATTCCTATGGGAGGGCAGGCCAGCCATACTACACGCACGCACTTTCACTCTGGGACCCAGGGAAAAGTGCGTAGAGACCCAAAAAATCACTGACACAGGGTCACACATAAAGCAAAAAGTTTAGGGGTGAACCTGCCCTGCGGGCCAAGTCCAACACAACCCCCTTCCAGCCAAAACGCAGGGTAGGCCAATCACCACCGTGATGGACTTCCCTGCTTGGGGCGATAGAACACGGACGCAGGCCTGCCACTGCCGGGACACCCTCCTGTTCTATGCCACGGTGAACCCCTCGGGTTCCTTCTAAAGCTACTGTAAGGACCAGCTGGGCTACCCCACTGGTACTCCTCAGCTGTCCGCGGCCAGGACCAGGCCCTAGGCCACCCAGGTGCCACTGGTTCCTGCCTACTCACGAAGTGGGGGGTAGTAACCCCAGGCCCATAGTAGCCACTCTCCACTCTTCCTGTCTGCAAGACAGGGCCAGACTGCCACTGTTTCTCCAGCCTAGGGTCTACAACCTCAGGTGGACCAGGAGTCTCAGGGAAGGCTCTCCTCCTCTTACCTCTTCTTTTAGGGTTCCTCCTCCCCGTGCGAGGGGGACACCTAGAACGCCATTCCAACCCAGGGTTTAACCCCTCAGGTTGCACCGGGGTCAGGGGTGGGCTCTCCCACCCTCTGCACCCCCTTCCAGAGGTCTGCCCTCTCCCACCCGGAGAAGTTCCTCTGGAAGAAGAACCGGTCAGGACACTGGTTACAGTCGTCCTACCCTTCAGGTCAGGCTGATCCTGAACCTGGCCATCCAACCTCCGGTCTAAAACCTTTGGTGGAACAACTGCCTGGCACTCCAGGACTTCTGGGGACTCACACACAATCCCCCTGAGGCTAACACATGACTCATGTGCTGTGTGACTGTCTGTCTGGCGCAGATCTCCCGTCCCCTGTCCACCTGACAGTGCGGGAAGAACCCCCAGAACAGAAGTGGTGTCACCATGGTCACTAAGCGGGAACTTCGCCCAACTGGGTAGTCCCTGACCCACTGGTTCTCCCACTGGGGAACACATCCCCCATTCACTCCTCACTTTGGACTTCTGTGCCTCCCCAACGGGAGCGGCACTGCCGGACACCAGAACCACTGGAACACTATTTAAAGATACTCCAGGTTCTCTAGACACTAGGAGATCCCCCTCAAGGGGCCTAACAGGACAGCCTAGGCCCCCAACCTGGTGTTCCCTCGAGAAACATCCAGGTTCTGAGACTGGGTTTCGGGTACCTGGGAACTCTCAGTCCCCCACTCACTCTTACTCCACTGAGACAAGACGTGAGCTCCTACACCCCTCTCGCTACACTGGGACCTAGCTGGGCTACTCTGAGCCTCTTCCACCACACTGGTCTGGAAGATACCTGACCCACTACTCTCGGGTTCACTCACCCATGACGTGTCAGAACCTCCGGCACCTTCCCAGCGGTCTGCTTCCTCTGCAAGCTTCCAAGGACTAACATAGTCACCTCTTGACAGGTGTTTGCGCAACTCTGGCACAAAACAATTAAACAGCTGCTCTCTGATAACCACGTTGAGCAGACCCTCAAAATCAGGTTCCCCATGAACCTCTAGCCAATCAAGCAGGGCATCATGACAATCATCCACATAGTCCGCCCAATCCTGGTGAGGCAGTCTCCTACTGCCCCTGAACTTCAATCTGTACCTGTCCTCTCGGGAACAAGGTACCACTCTTTGGAAACGGGGTATGGCACTTCCCGCACCAAACTCTCTAATGCTGCCACCACTGGATCCAACCCTCCCTGGGGAATCCAGAAAACTAACCTGAGCTTCTCCATGGCCAGCTGTTGCTCCCTCTCTTCTCTCCTATCCACCCACTCCTATGGGGACAGGGAAAGGGATGGGGTGCTACATCTGACACTGGACCCAGCAAGGGACTCCCTATCTAGGGGGTACTCGCTCTCTGCTGGCGCCCATCCACTGTCAAACTCACTCTCCACATCAGACTCTTCAGGGCTCCCCTCAGACCCACCACCCTCATGGTGTGCGGCCCGGGCCCTCTCCCTCTCACTGTGCTCACGCTCCCAGTCATTCTTCTGCCACAGGATCATGTTATCCCTAAGCTTGGACTGGGTGTCTGACTCACTCACTGGGATGTCTCTCTCCTTACATAACCATACCAACTCATGCACACTGTACTTAAACAGGCCACAGAGGTTAAAAGGAGATTCCATCCTGACAGGATGCTCACAGACACGTGCAACACAAGGGATCTAGCAATCTGAAGTAAGAGTACACAATTCCAAAACGTCAACACTCTCCTTATCAAAGAGAACTCACTCATGCGTCCAGAAAAACACACCATTCATCCACACACACCCTCCCCTCGGATCGGTAAGGCAGTTTCTACCACCCCTGACTTCTCAACCTGACCAAAAGCGACACAGGTACCAAACTCTGGAAGCAGGGCGGGGGACAAATGTACTGAACACAATTATCAAATGACACTCTTCAGGAGAAGAAACAATGGAATTTTACCAACAACAATAATCCCCAAAATGTGGTTATCTAAAAATGTAGAGCTTTGAAGTGCGGCCAGCTGCTACTGTGGTACAACGCAAACACAAATTCTTATCCCACTCGCTGCCGCCAATGTTGGAAACGGGATCTCTGGCTGGCCAAGGCTTGTGCCAACGTCAGTCAGAGACCACCACTTCCAAGTCAGGGCAAGGGAGTCACACACCAAGATAACCCCCAATCACCCTCTAGGTAACGTGGCGCGAGCAGCAAGGCTAATCTCGGAGGCGATGTAAGTTAAGTATTTGCGCATGCACCCCAGCAACAACAACCGAAGGCCCACCATAAAGGAAAACTCCACACAAGGTTATATAAAAATAGCCTTTGTATTATAATAAATATACATCAGATAAAACACACATCTTGTTACACTGTGCCAACAGGCACGGGCAGAATTTACAAGGGATATTTGTACAGGACAGGGCCACTTGGACCACTCTCAGGGGTATCAGCACTTTTAGAACTTAGCACTTGTAGAAAGTATAATCAGTGTAGCACACAATATAAAGATAGAGCACACAACCAGTAATCACTGGTAACAGGACCTCACTAGCACCACCTGTACTAGGGAGAAAACAACCACCTACATATCACAATACCTGTAGGGGTGTAAGAACATAACACATGATGCAATGCATAACATTCATTCAGAGGTGTAAGAAGGGAAAACACATGATGCATCACAATACATTCAGAGGTGTAAAAGCACACAATTGCGCCAAACTTAGATAAGTCACCACCTGTGACAGTCCCTGTGTCCCAATGTCAGGGCCTAAACGTGGCAGTTACCCACAAAGTGCTGGGCAACTGGTGCAGGGAAAGTTTGGGCAACGTTGGAGCCTCTCTGGCTCAAGAACCACCACTGTGGGCGCAAGCGCCTCTCTGGGCTCTGCACAAGAAATGAACTGGCCCTCCTGAGCCTCTCTCAGGCTCCCAGACAAGGAGGGCACTCGAGCCTCTCTCAGGGCTCGCAAAGCAAAAGGGCTGGAGCCTCTCTGGGCTCCAGAACGAGGGAATGGTACCCTCAGAGCCTCTCTGGGCTCGCAGACAACGGACTCTGCCTCACTAGGCAGGCGGGGTCCCTCACGGGGGACCCAGGCACAACTGGAGAGCCTCTCGGGGCTCAAAGAACCATGGCCATGTTGGAGTCCCTCTCGGGGGACTCACGAGCAAAGACAAATGCCCCCAGAGCCTCACAGGCTCACGAACCATGAACTGCCCCTCCTCGAGCCGTCTCTGGGCTTGCAAACTACAAAATTGCCCCCAGGACCCTCGGGGCTCCTAATTGAAAATGCAGGCTGTGGTGGCCCCTTTGAATCCCTCTTGGCTTCACTCTAGACTCTAGCGCGAGCTCGCGCTACCGGGCAGAGGGGGGGGCGGACACCGACAATGTGTCCCGGCGCCCCTCCCTTCCTGACACTCACCGGCTGTCTGGGGCTGCAGGACGGCACCTCTCACGCTGCTCCTCTCTGGGCGGCGCTGCAGGGGCCGCGGGCGGGGCTCCCCTTCACTCGGGAGCCTCGCAGAGACGCTGCAGGCTGCTTCCTGCGTCTCCTGTCCCTCCGCTCCTCCGATGACGCGGCAGGGGGCTCGACCGCCTGGGCCAATCCCAGCGCGGCCGGGCTATGACGCGGCCGGCTGCTTCCTCTGTCTCCCGCCTGGCCTCGTCACGCAGCAATCCGCCTGACTTCCTCTGGGGCCGCTAATGGCAGCGCGGCCCTGGGGGTATGGAGGCGGGACTTCCGGGTCGCCGCGGGCAGCCCGGCGGCTCGCTTTAGATAGGCAGGCGGGGGTCCCATTATCCGAGGAGTGGGCTCCCTCGTGATAAATCAATATCTCCGAAACGGGGCAATGCCGGGTGGGCACCGGCCTCTAAATCAATTATAAAGCGAGGTAGGCACTCGCTATGCACCGTAATTTCGGGCTGATGCCGGGTGGGCACCGGCTGGGCTCTCAAAGCGCTAGCAGCGCTAGCATCCAAGAAAAGGCGCTCCCAAGCGCCACAGGGCCAAATAAAGCGCTCTCAAGCGCTAAGCAAGGGATTCCAGCGCTCCCCAGCGCTGAAGGGCAGAGAGCAGCGCTCTCAGTGCTTGAGGCACAGCACAAGCTCCAGCAGGGTCTGGAGGCAGGCAGGGGGGGGCAAGGCTGGGCCAGAGCCAGCACACTGGGTCTCCAGGCAGGGAGACACCCCAAGTGGCGGTCCTCCTGGCCCCAGCAGCAGCAACAGCCCCCTCTGGCAGGATCCAAAAGCAGAACATTTTCTAAGGGGACACAGCCCCTTCTTATACTAACAAATCCTTTGTTTCAAGGTGCAGGGTGGGGGGAAAACCAGTTGCAGCTGGCTCTGGAGCACTCTTGATGGCCCAACCACCCATTTCTTTCACTGGGGAGGCTAGGGTCGTTAGACACACCACAGGGGGGCGGAGCCAGCATTGTGTGGGGAAAACCCAGCCCATCCAGGACACAGGTACACTCCTCCCACAAATCACTCATGCTAATCTCACACTCACCACCGGGCAGACCCACCCAGACTTCCTGGAGCCTGGCATGCCAGCCAGCTCCAGCCAATCACGCTCCAGCACCCTTACTGCACACGCACATCAATGTCCAGAAGTAGCACTTCCCTTCTAGACACATACATGCCGCATATACCATCTCGCAGCATTCACTCTCACGAGTTTACACATACTAAACTCGAGCCTGCACTCCCCACGCATCAGGAACTACCAGGGACACACACATTCCCCATGCATTCCTATGGGAGGGCAGGCCAGCCATACTACACCCACGCACTTTCACTCTGGGACCCAGGGAAAAGTGCGTAGAGACCCAAAAAATCACTGACACAGGGTCACACATAAAGCAAAAAGTTTAGGGGTGAACCTGCCCTGCGGGCCAAGTCCAACACTGCCACTTACTATAACATATGATGCTTCAGCTATCTTCTTGATGGAAAATGAAACAGCTATCCCAGGGTACTGCATTACGTCAAAGATCTATAACAAATTAAGAAAACACATTTTCCCTCAGTCTATTGTCATGCAGCAATAAACCTGAACCTATACTCAGTCATTGTGACACACTAGTTGTGCGCCTCGCTGAACAGAACTCACCAGATACAATGCTGTCCGCAAAGTGTAGAGACCGAAACGCTGAACCTGATTGTCTGAGTAGAATTCAAAAGTTTTGTATCTCTTAGGACTGTGCACTGGAAGGCAATCTACAACAAATGAGAAAACCCAACCTCATTTTAACATGCTGACTGTAAATTGTACCTCTAATCTACAACAAGACAAGGTGAAAGATTAACGCATACTGTGTGAAAAGCAAAACTTACTGTGTACAGGCAGTACTCAGCTGGTTGAAGGCTCCAATTCAGTTCAAACGGGTGAATCCGTAATGCATGTACTCCATCTAAATATACAAGAACGCCTAGAGTGAGCCCCCTTCGTTACCAACCTATACATTTTGTTGTTAAAAGTAGCAGGAAGAATGCAATGAGAGAAAGCTTACCATTGTAAGTATAACCTGATCTTTGCAACCGCGACGTAGCTCCCCAAAAGTATGCGCGAGACACGAAAGACAAACACTCACGTATGCGAGAAACAGCACGACGCGACTGTAATCAACATGGAAATGGGACTGACTATGATGCGCCATGTTGGAGTGGTGAGGCACGATCGATAATACTGGTAAATTCATCTGTTGTCCGCATCCAAAAAAGAGCAGAAATAAGTATATCACCGCTATCAAAAGTTGTGTAGCTGAAGAGAATAACTAGAAGTAAATGTATGTGATCATTTTAAAGTCTATGCGGGATACGTTGACATCTAATGCCTGTGACCAGTTAGTCACTAAGTATCGCCCCTGCGGGCAAAAGTGTGACACTGTATGTACCTCCACCAGAGGAGGTACCATATGGTAATGCTGAAAAGAGTAGCTCACCTAGACCAAAAAAGATAAAAACCAAAAGAAAAGAATAGCATGAAGAACAGAATATAGGACAATGAGTGTTGTGAAAACGAACAGTGCGTGAACAAGTGAAAAAATTAAAATTCAAGTGATGATAAATAGATAGTTAATTTGACCAAGAGTTTGGTACATTTACAAAACTAAGAAATCAATTTCAAAGAAAACACTGCAGTTCAATCCTGTCATTAAGCCCCCCGGGACCAATGTTTGTAAAAACTTGATCCACCAAGCTTCCCTTTTTGCTAGTACTGTCGTGCTGTTCTGATCTGGTCGTGTGCTTAGTAATTCCAAAATGGTGAATCTCATCTGTGCGTTAGTGTGTTGGTGATCTAACCAATGGGAAGAGAAGTAGGATTTGGTAGATTTGGTCCGAAACGTACTCTTGTGTTCTGTAATACATATTTTCAATTTTCTAGAGGTTTTACCAACGTAAAGTAATACAAAGGGACATTTTATCGTGTAAATTAAATTGGATGAGTTGCAATCCCCATTGTACCTCAGTGAAATTGCTTTACCTGAATGTGGGTGATATAATGTGTTTCCCGTTGTTACATTATTGCAATGAACACAATTAAAATACTTCTGCATACTGTGAAATTGTTGTTTAGTGTCCATTTTCACTGCCAAGATTTCCTTAATATTTTTGCTGCGGGTGTACGCAAATATTGGTTCTTCATCAAATAGACCTTTAAAGTCTGGCCCCTGTCTCAGTAGTTCCCATCTGGATTTGATGATAGTTTTAATTGCTTGCGACCTCGTGGAAAACTTTGATACAAAGACATGTCGTTTCGTTGAACTTTTAACTTTGGGAGTGAGTAACATCTCCCATTTTTTAGCTTGAGTTTTATTCAATGCTGTAGTCAGAATATCTGAAGGATAACCTCGCTCTGTGAATTTGACTTGTTGTTTTTGTAATGCCTCTGATAAAGTGATGTTGTTGGAAGTTATACGCTTGACTCTCAACATCTGAGAGTACGGTAGATTTCTTATCAATGATGGTGGATGAAAACTTGAATGCAATAGCAAATTATTTCTGTCTGTGACTTTTGTGAAGACTGACGTCTCAATAATGTTGTTGTCAATATTGATTAAAACATCTAGATAATTGATACTCTGTTGGCTTATGGCATGCGTGAATTTGATTCTCTCATGTTTGTGGTTCAGTTGCAAAATAGCCTCTTCCCACAGATCTTTCGTATTGTTCCAAATGAGGAAAATGTCATCTATGACATAGAATACTAAATTGTTCCTCCATGTCTCTTGGTTGTAGATGTTGTCGGTTTCAAACTGAGCCATGAACGTATTAGCGTAAGCTGGGGCCCCCGAAAATCCCATGGAGGTCCCGCTTACTTGCAGGTAGAAGTCTTCTTGCCATTTCAGATAACTGTGCTGTAGGCAAAAAATGAGCAACTCCAACAACAGGACTTTATTCACTGCTAGCTCAGGCAACTGCAGAAGGGCCCATTCACAGGCCTCAACTCCTTCCTTTAGGGGTTTAGATGTGTATAAGGATGTGACGTCGATTGTGCACATCAGCCAGGATGGGGTACAGTCATCTTGTACCCATTGCAGTAAATTTAGAAAATGTGTGGTGTCTTTTACATAACTCCTCCATGATTGTACAAATTTTTGAAGAAAGTGGTCAATAAGTTGACCTGCAGGTGCGAAAATTGACTCACAGCCAGATAGAATTGGTCGGAATGGAGGACCAATCAAGCTCTTGTGTACCTTCGGGAGCATGTACAGTTTGGGTATTCTTGGGTATTGTACCGTTAAATACTGCCGTAATGGTATTGTAATCCACGACATCTGTTCAGCTTTATCCAGTATCTGGTTGAGGGTATCCATGAATTTTGTGGTAGGATCATCTTCCAGTTTAATGTATGTGGTGGTATCAATCAAATGTTCAGTAACTTTGTTGACATAGAAACTGGTATCCATAATAACCAGGGCTCTGCCCTTATCCGCCATTTGGAAAGTTATCTTTTTGTCTTTGCTCAATTCGCGTAGAATGGTCATCTCGTCTTTCCTGAGATTGGGTGTAACTCGAGGATGTAAATTCAATGATTTATGCAGTGCGTTTGGTATACCAGTGGTTTTTCCACTAGTTGTTGCTCGTTTTCAAAGAAATACCATTCCCTTGGGATACTTGGATGACATTATTATGCTCGACTTTACGTCAAACTAGGCACCTTCAAGGTATAAATATGCCTTCACTTACTCTAGCAAGACACGGTGGTTTGGAGCAGTTCGATGATCTACTTACCCGATGCAGTTTGCTACAGCAAGTGCCGAAGGACGTTGACCCTCCTGCTGACGCACTGATCGAGAGGCTGCCTTTCTCTCGGTGAGAATTCAGCTCCAGTGTTGCCAAGCTTCCCTTGCGGGGTGTTGGGAAATGCAGTCCCGAGACAGAGATACCAGACCTCCGTCATTCTGAAACCAAGGTACGGAGCTGATTAGACCCTAAGAGAAATCCTGGCTAGATTCTTGGCAAAAGAAAACTAAACCTATGCTACACCAGACTTAGGTTAGGCACATTGGGGTAGGCGTATTTTAGAAGCACCAGTTGAATACTTTTAGCCTTTGTTATTTATGTATGTTATTTTATATGGCTAAGAAACCATACAATGCTCTTACAGTATTATTTCATATTACTGTTTACACTGTACGCATTATACTTTGTAGCCTGCATAACGATTGTAGCAGTTCACTTCTCCTGTATGAGAAAGAAGACTGTTTAATAAATCCCTTTATTGAAAATGCCTGTCTTTCTATTTTCTCTACACATCTGGTGAAACGAAGCATGCACGATTGACTGAGTGAACTACTTCTCTATTGTTTCCACGACTCTAGAGATATACTTCTTACTCTAGGGAAACAAAGTTGTCATGTTTATGCAGTTGTCAGAAACAAATCCCTTCTAGTGAATTCGAGAAAGTTTCTAGTGACCTCTGAGCTAGCTGTCACTCACTATTAAGTTTAGTATATTCAATAGAGACTTAGTCGACCTCAGTCCTACGTCACATCTATAGGATATACTATTCCAATGCGCAGAGCCTATTGGGAATATAGGAACTACACTACATGGCACCCAACGTTTGGTAAGGCACTAATTTAATGCCTGATGCTAAAGTAACTCAGTCGTGCTTTTCACAGAGACCCCTGTTACATTGAAAATAAGTACTTTGTAAGGTAAGTAGATCTAATAGCCGTAGGTGTTCTTAAGTAGGTTTATTAGGCATAAGTTAAGTAGTAAGGAAGGCCCCACCGGGAGCAGCATCCAGCTGCTCAGCCCCACTCACTCAAACTAACCACACATTCAAACCATGCATACACGAACATTCTAATGACATCACACACACAGGCTGAGCAGCAGGGAAAGAGAAGACCAGAATACAACACATCTCCCTCTTTTAAAACAATGAACACAAAAGAAAGCAGGAGAAAATAAATACAGTATGCCCTGACGATGACAAGGTCAGGATTTCAAATAAGCAGTCAACACAAATAAATGAATGACTACAAATAAAAATTATGAAATAGCAATATAGCATAATATAGGAATTCTTGCACAAAACATGAAAAGAGGCATAACATCACCTCGCACAAAACCAATGCCAAAGACATCACATAACAATTCAATATGACAAATTAAACCTCACATAACCACCATCCCCCATCACAAACCAAAACCCTAAATATCACAAATCATGCCAGTTGGTCAGACTGTCACGAAAAGCAATAAACAGGGAACCAAACTAAATACAATGGCACCCCAAAGAATAACAAAGATTGGGCGCAGCAGTTCTAAGCTAAGCAACACATCGCACAACAAAGTTGACTTTTCACACATAAAGCAAGGCAAAACATACTTCAAAGGGTACATGACACGCAGCGCACGGGGTACATAACTCCCCAGTGGCTCTCTGTATAACTGAACACCTCTAACTGAATAGAGCACTTACGTGGTTCAACAATATACATTTTTTAATCTTCAGAAAATTCACACTAGAATTGAACACCTGAAAACATTTTGAGCACTAAAAGTGGTTCAATACAATAAAAGAAAAATGTAGTCCCTGCACGACTCCTCACAGTAAAAATGTGACCCCCTCTATTGGAATAGAGCACTAAGAAAAAGTGGTTCATCAAAAACATACAGCATAAATAAATCTCATCACCTAACAAAAGTAGTTCCAAAACATATAGCAGTATCACACGCTCCTACTAATAATCACTAGAAATAAATTAAATTGAGCATCCCAACTCAAATTGCGCACTTATATTGCTCAACCAATTAAAGAAAATACAACTGGAAATGAACACCTCAAAACATTTTGAGCACATATGTGGTTCACTACAATAAAATAAAAATCTAGCACTTCCACCCTCAGCACAGGGTACACGACTTCCATGACTACCCCAAACACACACCAAAATAAAACATGGTCACCAAGTGACGTGAAATAATGCATCAGAAATAACACTTAAAGATTTGAATACACAGTATCTTAATCGTGTGGATAATATTTTCTTGTAGAAGTGCAATAATGAAAAATAAACGCTAGGTGGCGCAGTTGAAAAAGAAACAAAAATACAGTACGTCAAACGTCCCAAATAATAAGTGAATAATATTGAAATCTTTGGAAATTCCCAAAGTAGACAGCTCTGGTGAGCGATCTCTCACCCGAGGGAAACGTCAAAATTCGTGTGGTAGTGTCAAAATCCATCCATGTTAAAATATTCGATGAAACAGTACCTTCTCTTGAAAAACGATTGGGAAATCCGCTCGGTGTAACTGACGGAACAGGAGCACAATAAAAGAAGGACTTAGTGCTCAGTGATGCATAATCTCGACGCACATGACACTGCGTAAACTTGACCCTTCGTGACGCTATCATGATCTGAGGAGAGGTGTGTCCATAGATGATGACGCGTTCTACAGAATCACCAATACTGTGGTAGTATTCTGTTGCTTCATCATTCAGCATCCAGCTGGAAAAGAAGTAGGTCTTCAATTGAAGAAAACGACTGTTGGAGAATACGGTGGGCAAAACACAGTACGTTACATACGGCAACAAACACACAATAGTGTGCAGGGTCAAAACTTCTAACTAAGCCAGTTGTCAGCACTTTACTCCGGGGCTCGATGTTGGCCCCGGATTACAGCAATAAACATTTTCAGTCTCTTCAACATTGCTCAAAACTGCCGCCTCACACAAACTGCTGAAACGTTAACATCGGGCCCGATTTTTGCCCCCAACAACACATAACTTGGTCACTTTAAACTGGGACCCGATTGTAACAATTAGCACAAAACTAGCTTCAGAGCTGGGCATTACAGGTTTCCAGGCATACCAGCCACGCAATGTCCATTACTGCTTCCCGCTGAGGCTCAGTCTTAACTTTGAAATTCCGACGGCCTCGATAATAAATCAGCAAATTTAAAACAAATAGGGCACACAAAGTCCAACGCTCGAAACATACCTTTAGAAAGGATGTCTTCAGTAGGCTGTCAGATGTAACATGACACTGGTGGGGCATCAAAAGCATTACTTGTCTTTTTAAACTTTTTTTCACAGTTAATTGGCAATCATCTCTGTAGTTCCATGTTTCATGTTTCAAATGTAGTTCCTGCACGCGTAGTTCTTTCTCCCTCGTCGCCATTGTTACATTGAAAATAAGTACTTTGTAAGGTAAGTAGATCCAATAGTCGTAGGTGTTCTTAAGTAGGTTTATTAGGCATAAGTTAGGTAGTAAGGAAGGCCCCACCGGGACTAGCATCCAGCTGCTCAGCCCCACTCACTCAAACTGACCACACATTCAAACCATGCATACACGAACATTCTAATGACATCTCACACACAGGCTGAGCAGCAGGGAAAGAGAAGACCAGAATAAAACAACCCCTTTTTCCGTAATACTCCAATAGACGTCTGGAGTGGTTAAAGGATAAAATATCCGCCATAACTGAGTAGGACGAAAAATCCTATGTATTAGTTTTTTGGTTTGTTCAACATTGAAGGATACAGTGTTCCAAAATATTGTGCACCTTATCTTTGTTTCCTTGAAACTTGCTTTGCAAGCTTTCAGTCAACGAATGTCAGATAGCAACACTGAAAACTGTTGACTTGCAGGCAATATGGCCACACCAGGTCTTGACGTTACGGGCTTTAATAAAGCCGATGCAGATGCTATAATCATCCCCGAAAATGTAAGGAAAACCATCACTATGAAGCTTATAGCGAATGGTCTATCATCAAGAGGTGGTAGGGTAATTTTTGTCATAGAGGCACACGAATATCAACAGACAGAGGTATTCTATTCATGGATTGCCTTCCCTGAAGTAAATCCAACCACACAGGTTTTCCACTTTTTCAAAATAGAGGAACCTCCGACGGAATACACTCCTTTCGAGGATGTTGAAATTCCATTAACATACCAAGATCATGCGCTCTGGTTTAAAGGCGCCCTACAACATCAAAATCACATTACCAGGCTCAGTCCATTAAATAGACAAGGAGCAACATGGCCGGTATTGGCCAGCTATACACCACATCCTGTCATTGAAGAAATGTCATGTCCAGAACTATTAGTTCAACTAAAACAACAAATCAAAATACATAGACCGTCGGTTCAATATGTCATGCAGACTTTAACAGTCCAACCTCCTATAAGGGTTCCACAACATACCCCTCACCAGGGGAACACATATAACATTACATCACAGACTATTCAATCAGTCATTGGTAAATTGCCCGCAAAACGGGAATAGATTCCATTCTGGATAGCTCAAAAGATTACTCAAATCGAAACAGTATTAACCCTGGGCGAAGAACTACGCTCCGTTCGCGGAGCTTGCGGAGTTTCGGCAACTCCGCGTTCCGCGGAGAACGCGTAGCTGTCGATTACTCCGCGATCCGGTGCGTAGCGTAGTTCTCGTGCGCTAAATAACATTATCGCGTGCGCGGCAATGGCTTACCTTGGTTCTGCGTTCGCTTTTTCCCGGTCGCGTGTGCCACCATGTTTGTAAACCCTCCCGCGCGACTGTGCGAACGCGATAACGTCATTTGGATGCGCGATAGCATCATAAGGACGCGCGAGGATGCTTGTTGGTAAGATCGAGTTGCCGAACACGCAGAAACTGAGTGTGAACTCCAAGATGGCTGCGCCCGTCGCGACCGCGTGGGTAGGTTTGCGCGATATTTAGCGCGATCACGCACTTTTGTAGTGCGAACGAGAAGATGAGTTCCCGAACATGTCTTGCACAACCCGAACACGTTACTTGTGACCCGGAACAGGAAATAAGGGAACGCAAGTGGGCGGGACAAACCTCTTGGGTAACTTAGCGCGCTAGCCATCCCGAGCATGCAGGCAGCGCCCCGAACACGCGCACCGCGCTCCCGAAGACAAAAAACGGCACGCGAACTGGTCTAGCAAGCAACTACGCATGTCCGCGGAGCTACGCGTAGGTCGCGGAGTGCAAGTGCGTCTTCCCGTAGCTCCGCGGAGTGCGGCTCCGCGAACTACGCCCAGGGTTAAACAGTATTTCCTGTTATTACACCCTTGAGAAACACAGGATGTTAACGATCTGTTTACCTATGGGGATCGCACCACACCTGGAGGACTGCGCCATTTGGGGTACAGTCTTCGCTGCAATATACACAAAAACTCATGGTGTTCCGTCTATGGCGGTAATACTAGACGTCCTGAAACAGATTCAAAATGAATACGGGGCAGAGCCTGCTTTAAATCTAGGTATGAAATTACTGAAGGATTTTAAACAGGTCTCAGCTATTATATTAGCTAATGTTAAAGGTGAAGCAGCATCCGTGGCGATCCGCCAGAAATTAAGAGAATTTGATGTAACTGAGCGACCATATGAAATGGCCGGAATAATTGAAAAATGCTATGAGGAAATAGGTAGAGACAGTTCGGGTGGTAAACCAGTGAAACCCCAACTGACTGAAAGCCCTGAAAAGGCCTTTATTAATAATACCCTAACTACTTCTAAAAAGAAGTGGGGGAACACTAAACAGACACTTCCTAAAGAGGGAGGTCTCCTCAAAAGGAGCCCTCCGAAAAGAGATATAACCTCAGGAACAGGGATAATTTGAGAAAACCTTATAGATATCAAGATAGTGATACACGTTCATCTCGTACCTTTCAGACTTCCTCACAGAAATCAGAAAGAAGAGGACGGTCAGAACAAAAGGAAGAACAAGTGAAGTCCAAGACGATCAATATGTTCCAAAAAATTAGAAAACCCAATTCACCAAGAAGAAGGTAGCAGTTCTAAAGATCAGACATGCTGATTATCTTGAGGATACAACTCAAGAACGGGCAGTGGGCCACCTGAATTTGTCAGGGAGTGGTAAAGACATCATTATGCCAGCCTTCTCCAATCATATTCCAATTCATAAAAAAGATACCTAAGCCAGAAAATGGGCAGTAGCCCAGGCTCCTGCATTCTACAAAAATCATATAGGATGGGTTGAGGATTCTCCTGTCCATAAAATTCAATTAAAAACTCAACCAAACATGCAACGACAGTATTCAGTTAAGCAAGAAGCTAAAAAACAGGTCAAAGAGATATTAGTTCAACTTGAATAGCAAGGGGTGATTGATAGATGCACCTAGTCCATGAACAATCCTTTGTTTCCTGTCTCCAAACCAGACAATACATATCGCCTAGTTTTGGACTACAGGCCTTTAAACTCCTTATTCCAGGGTCATTTTCAGCCAGAGTAACAGAGTTACTGCAAACATATGATAATGAGGCATTATCGTATGTCGACGACATCTATCTTACAGATGATAACTTGGATAGGCACTTGAACAGAGTGTATATCAAAAAAGATTGACAAGGCTGTTTCTAGAAGAAGGTAGTGTGCTGGTCACAGGGAAGAGGAAGGGTGGTTGTTAGTGTGTGTAAACCTATAACTGGGTATCCATTGTGTTGGAAAGAATTGCCTCACACACCTTTGCAGGTGTCATGCTTTATCATAGGCAGTGCTCCTCGTTGGGTAGGTGGTGCAAGACCCAACGGGCACACCTCAAAGAGGGGTTCTTTATCGGAGATCTTTTAATCCAACTGCCTATGGGTGAGGTACGGGTGTGGGGGCAGGAGATTGTAGACAGAGAAGTGAATTTAAAATGGAGACAAGGGTACCTGAGACTACTTTATTCGGGTGGTCCCTTGCTTCAATTAAAAGCAAAGCTAATCTGGACTTTCTGGAAATTAATGTTTCCTTGCTCTAGACTAGACTAGGAAGTGTTTAAAAATCGGTCAACATGTTTCTCGCATTGGTACATTGGCACGCGATTCTTCAGGACCTCTGTGATATAGTCTACAAACAAAAATTCTGTGTCAGAATTATGCGCTCATTACTATTTGGCGGGGGGCGTCGTACCTCTGTTGCACTGTTACTTGCCTAATGGTCAAGAACTACATACAACATCAATGCCCGGCGGGTCGTACATCAGGGATGAGGCCTTTGTGTATAAGGCTCAAAGCTCCCGTGTAGTGGACGGGATCCCGGCGGAGAGGGGTAGGACAATCGTAAAAGCCAAGGTAAAAGATTTAAACAAACCGTCCATACCTAAACCCACACCTGACAGTAAAGGCACTACAGATGAGGAGGTAGACGTAAATAGTATTTTACAACAAAACAGAACTGATCCTGATTGGAAAACATGCTTAATCTGGCCCACAGACACAAACAACTGTCAAGATAGATTTCTTAACAAGACACAAGGACTAACATTCACTAGGCCAGATCCAAGATATGTCCAGAGACAACATCCAGGAATAGTAACATCATACAGTGTAGGGAAACAATGCCTTGAGCGACTACAAAAATCCACACTAACAGAGATAAAACATCACTTATCTTTACTTAAAGATGATGTTGATCTTAGGAATTGTTTACAAGGGCCTCCTAAACTGTGTCATAAACGTTTCATATACGCCAGTATATACGTTGCTTATAATGAAGCATGGAAAATCACACAAATAGAAACTGCAGAAGGAATACAAGAAATTGATCATATCAATCTAGAGATATCACGCTCTGCTGCTTAACTTTAGACTCTGCCCACTTCCTCCTACATAGCTCTGTAGTTGACAATGGGTTAACGAGTCTGTCATCCCGAATGTATTCTTTAGACAGTATTGTATTCTCTGCCATAGACATGATGGAACAGAAATTGCTCATGTTACAACATGGACAATCACAATTGCGTTCTATAATGCTATTAGGCTGGACGTTGCAAAACCTTCATTCAGGCTATGTTCCCCTGGCGTCTAATTAACACCACATCATTGCTTTCTGAATTTAACCTTACAGATAAACAAATCTCTTTGGCACAGAGGGAAGCAGACTATACGGTGCAGAGCATTGAAAAACTGGAAAGATTACCATTGACTGTTTCTGAGAAGCCAGCAGCAGAATGGATAAAACATGGCACCATCACATTGCCAGTGACAATTTTCCATTTTCAGTATTGGTTGAAACATATACCAGCAGGCCTGTATGCAAGGTTGGGTAAAGAATACATCAAGACATCCTGGATTTACCTTATACACACAGTTGTTGGAGAGGGGGGAAAAAGTGTTTCTTAGTGGTACATTGCGAAAATGCACTAAGCAGTTCTCTCCTATGTCAGGGTATTTACTTACACGGAGCCTGCAATGGTGCCTCGAACAACTTATCCTGCCACCTGCAAGGTTCTCCGGCTGCAGTCATAGATCCAATTTTAAGGCAGCTTTCTAATGGAAGTTATTTAATGTTGAATGATCACAGCTGTTGTGGCATGTTGCCAGGTGTAGCCTATCTCGTAACTGTGTCAGCCAGGGTCACTTTCTGTGTGCAAGTATTGTTTCCTAAAAACAAGACAGATGGGGAGTCACCATTATGGCCTTCACTGAACATCTCTTCTATACGAATTGATACTTTAAGCAGAATGAAAGCCATTCTTTTACAAAAAACTGTGCCACTGACCTCGTCCAGAGAAACGTATGACCTGCAAGTTGCAAGGACTTCTGCAGAGATACATGCGTTCTTATCAACAAATTTCCCTATACATTTCTCAGAAATCAGTATCTTTAACATGTCTGATACGAGTGGTATTGTGCATGTATTTAAGACTGGTTTTTTTCGGGACTGTTAACACCCTTTCAAGCAGTCCTGGGAATATTTCCAAACTTCGTGCACTCAGTGTTTGGCGGACTGCCTCTCGTTTTGGGACTCGCAGCAGGAATACTCTTGTTACTTCTTCTGCTCCGATATGGCAAGCCAATTCACCAACGACACCCAGTTCACAGTGGAGAACACTCTTCGTGCGATGAGGTGTCGTGAGCGCATCATCCAAATTTTGGGATTAACTCGTTTAAGGAAGCTGAATACCACATGGTTTCTGTCATTCAGACCAATCTGGCAAGATTACATTTGACCTGTTCTGCGATGCCTGCTATGTGGAGAAGAATGCTTGTTGGACATCTGTCTTAAACTTCCATCAGTCTTGCCAACGGATGTTGATACTTTGCTTGGACCAGTAATGGCTCTTGCACTGTGTTGTACCCAGTGCCTACCAATCCTGATGACGGCATTTGTTGAAATCTCACAGACGCGACTTACTGTGAGTGAGATACGTGATGCAACAGGCACACAGGTACCATCTACTTCAACCACTGCTAATGCGACCGACGCTGGCGGCGATGCTTCACATCTGAGTACTAATGACCTTTTTAATGAGGTAATCCAACTTTCACCCACAATGATAGACAAATTCTTCACAAACTTAGAAAAAATATGACTTAGAAAATATGATGTTTTCTCCTCAATCAATCAATCAATCAATCAATCAAAGCATTTATATAGCGCACTACTCACCCAGAGGGTCTCGAGGCGCTAGGGGAGGGGGGTTCGCTACTGCTCGAACAGCCAGGTCTTGAGCTTCCTGAAGGCGAGGTGGTCCTGGGTCAGGCGGAGGTGGGTCGGGAGGGAGCTCCAAGTCTTGGCGGCGAGGTAGGAGAAGGACTGTCCCCCTGTGGTTGCTCTTCGGATGCGGGGGACGGCGGCGAGGGCGTGGCCAGTCGATCGAAGCTGGCGTTTGGGAGCGTAGAATGTGAGGAGGCTGTTGAGGTATCCTGGGCCTTGGTTGTGTAGGGCTTTGTGTGCGTGGGTGAGGAGACGGAAGGTGATTCTCTTGTTGACCGGGAGCCAGTGCAGGTCTCTCAGGTGTCCGGAGATGTGGCTGCGACGGGGGATGTCCAGGATGAGTCGTGCTGAGGCGTTCTGGATCCACTGGAGTCTTTTCTGGAGTTTGGCGGTGGTTCCGGCGTAGAGGGAGTTGCCGTAGTCCAGACGGCTGGTGACGAGGGCCTGGGTGACCGTCTTCCTGGTCTCGGTGGGGATCCACCGGAAGATCTTGATGTTGAAGCACGACGAGGAGACGGCGTTGACTTGTCTGGTCATGGAGAGGGAGGAGTCCAGGATGAATCCCAGGTTGCGTGCGTGGTCTGTTTGTTTGGGTGCGCTGCCTAGGGCGGGGGGCCACCAGGAGTTGTCCCAGGCGGAGGGTGAGGATCCCAGGATGAGGACTTCCGTCTTGTCCGAGTTCAGTTTCAGGCGGCTGTTCTTCATCCATTTGGCTACCTCTTTCATCCCTTCGTGAAGGTTGGCTCTGGCGGTTACGGGGTCGTTGGTGAGGGAGAGGAATAGCTGGGTGTCGTCAGCGTAGGAGATGATGTTGAGGTTGTGCTGGCATGCGATGTTTGCGAGGGGGCTCATGTAGACGTTGAAGAGGGTTGGGCTGACCGAGGAGCCTTGAGGAACGCCGCAAATGACTTCGGTGGCTACTGATCTGAACGGGGGAGGCGGACTCTCTGTGTCCTTCCGGCGAGGAAGGAGGTGATCCACTCTAGTGCCTTCTCCTGGATTCCGACGTTGCTGAGGCGCTGCACTAGTGTACGGTGGCAGACAGTGTCGAAGGCCGCGGAGAGGTCCAGGAGGTTGAGGGCCGCCGTTTTTCCGTTGTCGAGCAGGGATGTCGGTGGCTGCGATCAGGGTGGTCTCGGTGCTGTGGTTGGCCCGGAAGCCAGACTGCGAGAGGTTGAGGGATCCGTTCGTCTCGAGGAAGGCAGCCAGCTGCTTGTTGACGGTCTTCTCGATTACTTTTGCAGGGAACGGGAGCAGCGAGATGGGGCGGTAGTTCTTGAGGTCGGTGGGGTCGGCTGAGGGCTTCTTTAGTAGAGCGCTGAGTTCGGCGTGCTTCCAGCTCTCCGGGAAGGTGGCGGTGTCGAAGGAGGTGTTGATGATGTCCCGCAGGTGGGGTGCGATGACAGCGTCGGCCTTGTTGAAGACGTGGTGAGGGCAGGGGTCGGTCGGAGATCCGGAGTGGATGGAGTTCATCGTGCGGATGGTGTCTTCGGTGCTGATCGGGGACCAGGCGCGCAGGGTGGTGGTGGGGGGCGGTGGTTCGGTCGTGGCGTGCGTCAGTTGAGTGCTGAAGCTGTTGTGTATGTCCGCGATCTTGTTGTGGAAGTAGGCGGCGAGGGAGTTGCAGAGGTCTTGCGAAGGGGTGATGTCGTAGTTTCTGGCGTTGGGGTTGGAGAGCTCTTTAACAATGTTGAAGAGTTCCTTGCTGTTGTGTGCGTTGTTGTCCAGTCGTTCCTTGAATGCAGTCTTCTTGGTGGCGTGGATCAGTTGGTGGTGTTTTTCGGGTGGCGAGCTTGAGGGCAGTCATGTTGTCCGGTGTTGGGTCTCTGCGCCAGGCTCTCTCGAGGGCTCGGCAGTTCTTCTTGGAGCTCTTGAGTTCGTCGGTGAACCATGGGGCTCTCTTGCTGCAGGGTTTGCTAGGCGGGGTCCTCAGGGGGGCAAGGTCGTCTGCGCAGTCGCTGATCCACTTCGTGAGGTTGGTGGCCGCTTGACTGGGGTTTGTTGCGCTGGTGGGTGGGTTCTTGCTCAGGGAGGTCGCGAGCTGGTCGGTTGTGATCTTGTTCCAGCTTCTGCGTCTAACCTGTTGCTGGTGGTGGTGGGTCGTGGTCCTCCTGAAGCTGAAGTGGACGCAGCTGTGGTCCGTCCAGTGGAGTCTGGTGGCGTGGCTGAAGGCGATGTCCTTGCTGGATGAGAAGACGGGGTCGAGTGTGTGTCCGGCGTAGTGGGTGGGGGTGGTCACCAGCTGCTTGAGTCCGAGGTTTGCAAGGTTGTCCAGCAGGGTGGTGGTGTTGCGGTCGTTGTTGTTCTCCAGGTGGAAGTTGAGGTCCCCGAGGAGGATGTAGTCGGCGGAGGGGAGGGCGTGCGGGCTGACGAAGTCGGCAATGTCCTCGCTGAATTGTGTGCGTGGTCCCGGGGGTCTGTAGATGAGGGTGCCTCTGAGGGTGGTCTTGGGGTTGATGTGGACCTGGAAGTGCAGGTGCTCGGCGGGTGCGAGGGTGTCGTCGGTGTTGGTCGTGATGCGGACGGTGTTCTTGTGGATGATGGCGATGCCTCCTCCAGTCTGGTTGATGCGGTCCCTCCGGATGATCTTGTAGCCATCTGGGATGGCGATGGCGATGTCGGGCGCTGAAGAGGCGTTCATCCAGGTTTCCGTGAGGAAGGCGACGTCTGGGGCTGTGGTGTCGAGCAGGTTCCAGAGCTCGACGGCGTGTCTGTGGACGGAGCGGGTGTTGAGCAGGATGCATTTCAGGTGGTTGCTGCTGTTGCTTGTCTTGGTTTTAGTCGGTGCTGGAGTGGTGCAGGTCCGATGCAGGTGAACTTGCAGGAGTGGCAGCCGAAGGGTCCGTGAGTGCGTCTCGGGGTGGCTCGATAGCATCCCGGGAGTCGGCCGGCGTTGAGTGCGTGGAGTTCGGTGGCGTCGTAGGTCCGGCGGGTGGGCTGGTGTCTGCGGGAGACAGAGGTCCTGGCACTGGGCGCGGGCCAGGCGCGGACGGGCGCAGACGGGCTTACCTTTGGCGAACCTTCGGCGCACAATCGGCGCGCACGCTGCGCGTTAACGCTGGACGTTTGCCACTCTGCCATTTGAGGAGAGTGGGGGGGTGGAGCGAGGGAGGGACAGCTGGGAGGCGGGAGCGGGGGGGCGAATGGGAAGGGTCCCAGGTGGAAGGGGGCGGGGCCGCAGGGGAGCAGCGGCGGGGATCGGGGAGGTGGCGGGAAACGCGGTGGGGGAGCAGCAGGGAAAAAACGGCGGGCAACGAAACTAAGACAAAGAAGAGAAAAGGCTGGGCACAGAAGGGCAACAGGGGACACAGCGACAAACACAGGGGAAACAATACCTCAATCACAGGAGACAGTGGCAGGTTACAAACGGGCAACAGGGGAGAAAAACCGAACAGTCAGCAGGAAGCGGCGCTGCGCTACGGAGGCTGAGACCACACCAGTGGTCAGGAGCACAGCTGCGGGCAGCGGCGGGATCGGGGCAGCCTGGGCACACCCACGGGGAGTGTGCGTGGTGCGTGGTGGTTTGACCGGCCCAGAGGGACTGAGGTCACTGCACACCACTGCGTGCACTCCTCCCTATAAGGTCCAGTGGGAGGGAGGGACAGCTGGGAGGCGGGAGCTTGGGGGCGAATGGGAAGGGTCCCAGGTGGAAGGGGGCGGGGCCGCAGGGGAGCAGCGGCGGGAAGCCGGGAGGTGGCGGGAAACACGGTGGGGGAGCAGCAGGGAAAAAAACGGCGGGCAACGAAACTAAGACAAAGAAGAGAAAAGGCTGGGCACAGAAGGGCAACAGGGGATACAGCGACAAACACAGGGGAAACAATACCGCAATCACAGGAGACAGTGGCGGTTACAAACGGGCAACAGGGGAGAAAAACCGAACAGTCAGCAGGAAGCGGCGCTGCGCTACGGAGGCTGAGACCACACCAGTGGTCAGGAGCACAGCTGCAGGCAGCGGCGGGATCGGGGCAGTCTGGGCACACCCACGGGGAGTGTGCGCGGTGCGTGGTGGTGTGACCGGCCCAGAGGGACTGAGGTCACTGCACACCACTGCGTGCACTCCTCCCTATAAGGTCCAGTGGGAGGGAGGGACAGCTGGGAGGCGGGAGCGGGGGGGCGAATGGGAAGGGTCCCAGGTGAAAGGGGGCGGGGCCGCAGGGGAGCAGCGGCGGGGAGCGGGGAGGTGGCGGGAAACGCTGTGGGGGAGCAGCAGGGAAAAAAACGGCGGGCAACAAAACTAAGACAAAGAAGAGAAAAGGCTGGGCACAGAAGGGCAACTGGGGATACAGCGACAAACACAGGGGAAACAATACCGCAATCACAGGAGACAGTGGCAGGTTACAAACGGGCAACAGGGGAGAAAAACCGAACAGTCAGCAGGAAGCGGCGCTGCGCTACGGAGGCTGAGACCACACCAGTGGTCAGGAGCACAGCGGCGGGATCGGGGCAGCCTGGGCACACCCACGGGGAGTGTGCGCGGTGCGTGGTGGTGTGACCGGCCCAGAAACTGACTTGTAAAGATTGGCACAGTGTTCTGAGAGACTCTGAATTCGACCTTCATTTTTCAAAACAAACTTAATTTTCTATGAAAGCTTTTTTCCAAATTCGTATTTTATTTTTGGTACAAAGTAATCTGCTTAAAGTAGAACTATTCATAGAGAACAAGAATTCTTTGAATTACTTCCAAGAGACAATATTTGACCTTGTCCATATTCAACCAGCATATATAAACTGCTATGGAATGGTCTTGACCTTTCTTCTGTGTTTTAGAGCCATTTCATGAATGTAATTTCGTGATTCATTTGGATAGCATTTACAAAGTCATACTATATACTTTGAATGACACATTGCTTTTAAATGCGTGCAGCACAAATGCTCATTTTTGTGTACGACCATTTCGAATGCATTTTATGTATTTTGGGTGGGGTTTTTACACATCATGCTTTAGATATGTTTTTTACTTAGTAATGTCGAACATAATAAAGTGGGGTGGGTGTTTTAGGACCTGAGTGAAATTTCCCGATTCATGCCCTTATATAGGTACAATTCTCATTGCCCTAATATAGGCATAGAAATCATACCCATATTTAGACATAGCCCATGCAGTCCAAATACAGGCAGGGCTACTTCCACCCCTTCCGAAAAGTCACAGCGATTTTTTGGGAAATCGGCTTAAGCTGCTAGGGAACCTCCCCTTGCTTGAATATTGATTTGTCCAAGAACTTATGGAGTTTTCAAAGAAATACCATTCCCTTGGGATTCTTTGATGACGTTATTATGCCCAGCTTTACGTCAAACTAGGCACCTTCAAGGTATAAATTTGCCTTCACTTGCTCTAGCAAGACACAGTGGTTCGGAGCAGTTCGACTATCTACTTGCCCCGCGCAGCTCGCTACAGCAGGTGCAGAAGGACGTCGACCCTCCAGCTGACGCACTTTTCTGGAGGCTGCCTTTCTCTTGGTGAGAATCCAGCTCCAGTGTTTCCAAGCTCCCCTTGCGGGGTGTTGGGAAATCGAGTCCCGAGACAGGGATACCAGACCTCCTTCATTCTAAAACCAAGGTACGGAGCTGATTAGACCCTAAGAGAAATCTTGGATAGATTCTTGGCAAAAGAAAAGTAATGCTATGCTACACCACACTTACTTCTTCCCTCGTACTAGACTTAGGTTAGGTACATTGCGGTAGGTGTATTTCAGAAGCACCAGTTGAGTACTTTTAGCCTTTGTTATTAATGTATATTATTTTATATGGCTTAGAAACCATACAATGCTCTTACAGTATTATTTCATATTACTGTTTACGCTGTATGCATTATACTTTGCAGCCTGCATAACAATTGTAGCAGTTCACTTCCCTTGTATGAGAAAGAAGACTGTTCAATAAATCCTCTTATTGAAAACGCCCGTCTTTCTATTTTCTCTACACCTCTTTCAAAGGCTTGCAGTAATGGTTTAGGCAGCAGTGATGCAGTAGTCATCAATATCCTAAAGAAGGGTTTCTTTCTTGTATTACAGATTATGGTCCTGATGAGAACTCCTAAATAACACGAGTTCGAAATGCATAGACTGTTTACAAGCCCAAATACAGAAAGTCACATAAACTGGAACAACATAGTCTTTTGTTGAAAATATTAATTGTTTAATGGGTTTGTTGTGAATATTTTTTATTCCAGCATTCATTTAAATTTCATATTTTTGCTGTTTGTAATGGTATGAGAGATGTATGTTTGAAAGTTTGAATGATGATTTTTTGAAATGTATTATTGGAACTGCCTCTTTTGGCCACCCGAGCTGGGCAAATACCCTGAGCCAGCTACAACAATCAAAAGCCTGGGAATAAAAATTGACAACAAACTAACCCTGGCTCCCCAGGTATCCACCACTGTTGGGGCTTGTTCTAACATAATCAATCAGGCTGCGGAAACTGGCCCAGCTATTCACCTTCGAGACCCTTAAACGAGTGGTAGTAGCACTTATCCTATCCCGCCTGGACTATGGCAACTCACTTTACCTAGGACTCCCAGATTACCAACTGACTAGACTTCAGACCATCATGAACGATGCGGCCCGGCTTGTGTTCAAAGTCCCACGCCGCACCCATGCCTCCCCCCTTCTACGCCAGCTACACTGGCTCCCTATCAGACAGAGGATCAAGTTCAAGGGTTTGTGCATTGCACACAAGGCCATCTATGGCAATGCACCTACCTATATAAAGAACAATCTTGCGAACTACGCCCCCACCAGAGCACTCTGATCCTCGGAAGCCAGGTTGCTAGTCTGTCCCTGCACCCGCCTGTACTCCTTGGGAGGCAGAGCTTTCTCGGCTATCATTCCACAGATCTGGAACAGACTGCCCGACAACCGCCGCAAGGAACATCTACTGCTTCCCTTTAGAAAACATCTAAAAACCCTCCTGTTTAAAGAGTCCTGGGGCGCCCAGTAAAGTACCTGCCTCCCACCCTCAACACTAGCAGGCCCCTCTATCAAAGCGCTTAGAGACCGTTGGTGATAACGCGCGATACAAATATAAATAAATTACAAATTACAAATTACAAATATGAACTGTTTTGATTAGTTTTTTGTTGTGTACATAAGGTCTTAACAAATATAAATTTGAAAAAATCAAAATACTAAATAGAAAAGTATTAAATAAAAAAATGATGAAGTTAATAAAACAATTGAAAACAAAAAATACGCGATATTGAGCACGGAGGCACTTTGTTTGTTTTGCACATAACTGCAGCGGCATTTCCTGGACCTTTCTAGACCTTGCACTACAACTCGCCGCACCCGCTCCGCGGGTGCCGCTTCGCTCCATCAGACACCGGGGCATTTGGTGACGGACTGCAAGCAGGCTACCGGGTGAGTGCGGTCAGCGGGGCTGCGAGCGTGCAGAGGACTCCATTGCCCAGGAGTCCCTGCAAGACCATTCTCTAATTTCCGGTCCGCTCTCCCTGCTGCCGCCCCCCGCCCCTCAGCGGTCTTAAAAACTCCTTCCATCCTCTCATCTGTGGGACGCGATATTGAGCACGGAGGCACTTTGTTTGTTTTGCACATAACTGCAGCGGCATTTCCTGGACCTTTCTGGACCTTGCACTACAACTCGCCGCACCCGCTCCGCGGGTGCCGCTTCGCTCCATCAGACACCGGGGCATTTGGTGACGGACTACAAGCAGGCTACCGGGTGAGTGCGGTCAGCGGGGCTGCGAGCGTGCAGAGGACTCCATTGCCCAGGAGTCCCTGCAAGACCATTCTCTAACTTCCGGTCCGCTCTCCCTGCTGCCGCCCCCCGCCCCTCAGCGGTCTTAAAAACTCCTTCCATCCTCTCATCTGTGGGACGCGATATTGAGCACGGAGGCACTTTGTTTGTTTTGCACATAACTGCAGCGGCATTTCCTGGACCTTTCTGGACCTTGCACTACAACTCGCCGCACCCGCTCCGCGGGTGCCGCTTCGCTCCATCAGACACCGGGGCATTTGGTGACGGACTACAAGCAGGCTACCGGGTGAGTGCGGTCAGCGGGGCTGCGAGCGTGCAGAGGACTCCATTGCCCAGGAGTCCCTGCAAGACCATTCTCTAACTTCCGGTCCGCTCTCCCTGCTGCCGCCCCCCGCCCCTCAGCGGTCTTAAAAACTCCTTCCATCCTCTCATCTGTGGGACGCGATATTGAGCACAGAGGCCCTTTGTTTGTTTTGCACATAATTGCAGCGGCATTTCCTGGACCTTTCTGGACCTTGCACTACAACTCGCCGCACCCGCTCCGCGGGTGCCGCTTCGCTCCATCAGACACCGGGGCATTTGGTGACGGACTACAAGCAGGCTACCGGGTGAGTGCGGTCAGCGGGGCTGCGAGCGTGCAGAGGACTCCATTGCCCAGGAGTCCCTGCAAGACCATTCTCTAACTTCCGGTCCGCTCTCCCTGCTGCCGCCCCCCGCCCCTCAGCGGTCTTAAAAACTCCTTCCATCCTCTCATCTGTGGGACGCGATATTGAGCACGGAGGCACTTTGTTTGTTTTGCACATAACTGCAGCGGCATTTCCTGGACCTTTCTGGACCTTGCACTACAACTCGCCGCACCCGCTCCGCGGGTGCCGCTTCGCTCCATCAGACACCGGGGCATTTGGTGACGGACTACAAGCAGGCTACCGGGTGAGTGCGGTCAGCGGGGCTGCGAGCGTGCAGAGGACTCCATTGCCCAGGAGTCCCTGCAAGACCATTCTCTAAATTCCGGTCTGCTCTCCCTGCTGCCACGCCCCCTATTTCACACGATCTCCTACTTATCGACCCAGCACTCCCGCAGCGCGGGACGCAGCCCGGGGCGAAGACCGGGCAAAGAGCGGGCCGTTTGAGGCCGTTCGAGGACTAAGAGGGCTGGGCTGGGCCACCCCCCCTTGTTGGTACATTTTACAGTTTTATTGTTGTTCGTATTGTTATTCATTTACTTGTATCCTGTAAAATGTGCTCACGGGGAAGTCGGAGTAAAACCCTCATGGCTGCGAGTAATTCCAACAGAACCCTGGATGATTTCCTAGTCAAAACCAATTTGGCTATTGACGAGGAAATCAGTAAAATGCAGCACAGGGTCTCCTTAGAACTTGACGCTGCAAGAAGGCTGTCAGAGCACATAGCTAGTACAAAAAAATCCTCCTTGGGGAGCATTGCATTTGCCCGTACCCCCGATCGT
The DNA here is from genome assembly GCF_964261635.1 of Lissotriton helveticus. NCBI lineage: Eukaryota > Metazoa > Chordata > Amphibia > Caudata > Salamandridae > Lissotriton > Lissotriton helveticus. Next base: position 45,170,330 of record NC_136063.1, read on the forward strand.
ACAGTAGCCCCCGGGCCTCTGATAATAACGGCAGCCATCCATCCCGCACCTTCAACTACTTTTCCAAATTTCCCTCCCAACCCCCATCCAATTCCAGTGCAACAAAACAAAGTCCCTGTCCCACTAACTAGTGTTACAGGCTCCATCCCTTTTCCTAAAATTAATCTAACCACGAGATCGTGTAGTGCCAAGAAAGTAGCAACCTATAAAAAGAAATGTCTTGCGAGATCTATTTATGCTCGGAAAAAAGCTAGAATTGCAAGATCCCAGTTTTTTAACAGTAGACGGGCCATGGGTTCTCTTGGGGCGAAAGATGATAGCTCTAAAACCAATCCCAGCGTTTTGGGTGGGGAAGCCGTCCCCGGCTTACATAGCCCGGTGGAAGATAACATCCTCATCACCTTCCCAGGGAAGAATAGTGCGATCAAACCGGAGGGTCGGCTGAGTAGACCTGTGAATGAAAGGGAGGGTGATGAAGAATTCCTTAAGACAGTTTGGGGTACGCTTAAGCAATTATTATCCCCCTTGGAATTAAGGCTTTCCCGTATAGAGAACAATTTGCTGGAAATGGATAGGACCATAGTCACCCTGGCCAGCCTGAGTTTAAAGGAAATGGAAGCTAAGATCCCATGTGTAACCGAACCTATCCCTCAATTTAAGGCTCCTGTTCCTATACTACCTCCCCTGCACTTATCTGAAAGTACCCCTGTGACCTTGCCAACACCTAAACCAATACCAAAGCCTCGCACCACTACTGTTAACCCTATAGCACCTACCCCTAGCCCAGCTGTTCCAAAATCTCTTCCCTCACAAAAACCTGTTAATAGACAGAATTTTATCCCAAGAGCAGCAGCCCACTACGCCACAAGGCCTGCACATGGGAACTACCCTCCACGGCAGGCTAGCCGTTCTAACTTTCGTGGAGGGTTCATTGATCTCCCACCAGAAGTTGGGCCCTATGTTATTATTTTAGCTGGTGTCCCAGAATTGGACCCGCATTCCCAGGAGAATGATCTTTCCTTGAAAAATAAGGTCATTCATTGGCTTAATTCCAATAAACAGCTCCCCGATCAGCATAGGAGTAGTGTTTTAATGGTACGGAGAGTGCCTTGGATAGGCCCCACGCACAAGTCTGTAGCTGGTGACTGTGTTGTGGTATCTTTTGCCGACCCCCACACAGCACAGCACCTCTGTGCATGGCCATCTTACGAAGCTAATTCTTCAATAGTTGTGAGACCCCTTACTTTTTTCTATCCTCCCAGACACCAACCTACACAGGAGGGCCTATGGACAAATGTCCAGCATGCCAGACGGCCAACTCATAAGTTTGATGGACATACCCAGCATAATTGGTGGCAGGGGGCACCGACTTCAAATATGTTTGGCTGTCTGGAGGATGTCGATTGACTTGGGGGGTCTGGCGAGATATTACCTTTAATGAACTCTCCTCACATAAGGGAGACTGTTCCACTTATTACCTTAATAATGCCTTGTAATGATCTCACTCCGCCTGGAAATCTGAGCCCAATTCCGGACCCTATTGATGTTCTGGTTAAGTCTAGGCCAGATGAGTTGGGCCTGGCACTGACACCAAGAGTCAATGGCACGGATCATCCACTGAGAGTGGCATCCTGGAACATCGCAGGGTTACGGGGACGCCTGGACAATGTCGACTGGACCAACTTCATTGACTCATATGACATCATTGTTTTCCAGGAAACATGGTCAACAGTCCCCTTATACAGGGTGGGCTATCTCAATTTTTCAAAGCCTGCTACCCAGAGTCTCAAGGGTAGGGCCTCTGGTGGCCTTACCATCTGGATTAAAAATAATCTGGGCTTTCATGGCAAGGAAATTCTGGTAGAGAGTGCGGACCTTCTGTGTATTATTCTGAGTAAAGCCAACACCATTGATTTTTTTTTGGTTGATGTTTATGCCCGTGGCTGCCAGGGTGGGAGAAAGCAAACCGTCTTGAATGACCTTGATCGACTACTGAAGAATTCTAGAGCCGACCAGATTGTCATTGTAGCGGGCGATATGAACACATCCTTTGAGCCCATACTTACTTTGGCAGAGGATGTGGGAGCTGAGGAGGATACAGCTTGGAACATTCCCCCGTTGACCATCTCTAGGGGAGTTAGGGGTACTGAGGCAGCCTTACATTGGCTGGGTTTTTGTTTGGAACGGGGCTTTCGGACTGTTAACGGGCGTACACGCTCCGATAGCTTAGGGACAAATACCTTTGATAATGGTCTAAGCTCTAGCCGCATCGACTACATATTGATCAATATTGAATGTTGGTCAATTGTACGAGATATGGTGGTAGAGCCCCGTCCAGAGAGTGATCATAATCCTCTTTCACTTGAGATTTTGGTCTCCGGCCTGGGTGCCCCAGTCAGGGGAACTAATTGCTTGACGTCAGATGTAGTTTTGTGCGACAACAGACGTCGAGTAAAATGGTGCAGGGTTTTAGATGATCTAACGCTTATCGCTAAGATTGAGGAGAAGGTTCGGAGTGTGTGGAGTAGAATGCCATCGCTATCCCCCTCTGGTGTCGCTGATCCAATAATCACCAATCTCCATGAGGAGTGTTTTTTGAGCCTTAAAAACCTCCTTACCAAGCCCTCACAGTCTGTTACTACTAAGGTGCACAAAAAATGGTACAACAAGAGTTGCAGAGATGCTCACAGCAGCTTGTTAGCTGCTGTCAAGGCCAGGAACATAGTAGACATTAGGGTAGCTAGGCAGTGCTACAAACATATTCTTTGGGCGGCCAAGCGGGATTGGGATGACTCCTACTGGCTCAACCTCCTCAGAGCCTGCGAGTCCTCCAACTTAACTGAGTTCTGGCTGATTGTCAGGAGGGGAAGGGCCTCAGTCGCCCAAACACCTGACAATCATGTCTCAGCTCAATCTTGGGTGGAATTCTTTTCGGCACAATTTAACGACCCAAGTATAGCACCGGACCGAACAACAACTACCATGCTACCGAGTTCCCTCCCGCAATTAGGTGATAGACTTACCTTTCTGGAAACTGACACTGTATATGCTCTTGAGTCAGTTCAGTCGGGTAAAGCTCCTGGCCTAGATGCTATCCCTGCAGATCTCTTCAAGCTTAATCCTGACCTATGGGTTCCCTACATTACGCTATTGGCAAACAATATAGCTGCAGGGGCAGAGATTCCGAAATCTTGGAAGGGGGCGGAAATCTTGCCTGTATATAAGAAGGGTGACCGCTCCATCCCAAACAATTATCGGCCCATAAGTTTGATCGATTCGATCCAGAAAATCGTGTCAAGGATGATTTTAGTAAAAATCCAGGGTTGGATCGATACAAATAACATACTTTCCCCCATGCAGGCAGGGTTTAGGTTTGGCACCAGTACTATTGATCAGGTTCTCCGGTTTTCACTACTCTTTTGGAAGGTGGTCTTCTTGGGCGGCGGTGTAATATACGCCGCATTTGTCGACCTTAAGTCGGCCTTTGATTTAGTCCCAAGGAAGAAGCTATGGGAAGCTCTTAGATTAATGGGTCTTCCTTTAGAGCTTTTGAGCCTCGTCCAGTGCTTACATGAGGATAATTTTGCTCAGGTAAGGTGGGGCAGCCAGGGTCAGGTGACTAAAAGTTTCCCTGTACAACGTGGGGTACGTCAAGGCTGTGTCCTGGCCCCCACTTTGTTCCTTTTGTTCATAAATCAGGTGGCCCAATATTTTAATAATACACAGTCTGATGCACCAATGCTGGGTGGTCGTAAATACCCTATGCTTATTTTCGCAGATGACACCCTCCTCCTTTCGAAAACAAGAGGTGGGCTCCAGGTCGCCCTGAATAGATTCTCTGAGTTTTGTAAAACAAACGACTTACAAATAAATGTTGATAAGACCAAATGTATGGTTTTTTGTAAGAAAACCCCTCCGACTTGCTCTGTGTCCCTAAATGGGGTTCTACTTGAGCAGGTCAAGGTCATGACATATCTAGGTGTGACTCTTGACCACCATCTCAACTGGAACTCCCAATTGGAGACATCTAAACTGAAGTTCAATAGGTTGGCTGGATGTTTGGTTCATGAGCAAAAGAACTCTTTTACAAAACGTATTACACCAGCCCTAAAGATCTATGAGGCTAAGGTCATTTCTGCAACCCTATATGGAGCCGAAGTCTGGGGCCACAAAGACCTTTCATGCTTGGCCGTGGCGCAAAATAGGTTCCTACGGAACCTGGTAGGTCTTCCGCAGTCTGCACCTATAAAACCTTTGTTATTAGATTTAGGTTGTAGACCAATTAATGAATTGGCCCAGTATCGCCTAGTGGCACTATGGCGTCGCCTTTGGACCACCCCTGAGCTTAGCCTTTTTTCCCGGGAATTAGACGAGGTAAAATCTCTATGGGGTGCACAAAAAATACCTTGGCTTAGGGAAGTTAGAAACATCCTATACATGATGGGCCTTCCAGAGCTTTGGTCCAACCCAGGGGGGTCTATCTTTCCATCAAAACCTGAGTTTAAGGCGCTCTTTTGGGCATGGAAAAAATCTATTTTAGTAACCCAATCCCTGGATACAAATCTAACTGGATTATTTTTATTGCACAAGGTTACTCCCTCTCTTGAGCAGTATTGGGACTTGATATCCAAGGTGTTAGATCGCAAACTATATCATCAGTTCCGCACTGGCACCTTGCCTGTCAACTCCTTTACCGCTAAATGGGACATGAAGACAGGAAGCAAATGCCCCTGGTGTCCCGAACAGGAAGAAAGTGTTGGTCACTTTTTTTTTGGTTGTCCGGTCTATCAAGCGCCTAGAAGCAAATGGCAAAAACCCATATGTGCATCCCTGAATTGCAGTGGTTATCGTGAGGCACTCACAAAACTACAAGTTGTAAGATCTGAAACAGTTGTGGTTTGTGTTGCTAAATTTTTGAGATGGGCCTGGCTGATTCGAATCAAGAGTCAGAGTATACCTTTGCATTGATCGTCCTATTTAGATGTATATATTGTATATCTGTATGTGTACTGTGCTTTTAGTTCCAGGGAATAACCAGTGGATTTTATATTGTATATGGTTGTACATTGTCTTTTATGAATTTTTATTATTCGAAATAAAGACTAATTGACTGAAAACAAAAAATACAAAACATTGCGTTTTATTCGGATGTTTTGAGAAAAGATTCCAGGTTAACATAGTAGCAGCACGTGCATCTCTCTTTGTTTATTAATACTTGGAAAGGCAATGCATCTGTTCTGTATGTGTGAGACCTATTTTGCCCAGCAAGAGACAGTAAAATGTTCTTTTTCTTTGCATGGGGAGGGCTCCAGGGTCAAAACAGAATTTTGCCTGGGAAGGTAATGATTCTGGCACAGTTCCTGCTCACACCACCACTTCACATGCTCTGCTTACCGTTTACGTGCATTGCATCCTCCCAGTCTATTTAAAAAATACTTTTTATAAAGCAACTTGCATAATTTTTATATGGAGGAACTATTGCCACAGAGAAAGCACCAGTCAGCACTCTGCGGTATATTATTCTTGTAATCTCATACATTGTCGCAAACAAAGGTCTCTTCTCTACCACCCAATTTACTTAAATAATCTTCATGCAAAGAAGCACAAATAATGTCTAAGTGACCTTGACAGTCAAATGTATTCTGCTAGAATATCGATGACAGATTATCGTGCAGCCTCATTGACCCATGCACGCCAACATATAACATCCATGTGCCTGAACTGCCTGATCCTTGTCTATCCAGAGCTTCACTGTGCCCCATGCATATGCAATACTATGCGAGCACTCTGTGCTCCTTCTTATATATGGGTTGACTATGCCTTTCTGCATGCACCCGAACACTATATGTGCCCCACCTGGACCCCGCCTATCCGGAGCATCTCTGCCTCCACAGGCAGCAGCAGTTTGCTCGCTCTCCCTGTACACTGTTCATCTATACTGTATGCAGCACCACTACACCTGCACTCTAACTGCCTGCACCGTCTAGCTGCCTGCGCATGTACATTTACTCCACCTGCATTACCTGCACCTTGCCTATTCTTGCCAGCTATGTGCACCTTGGGTTTATTCCCCGATCCTGGACTCTCAAAATGCTACAGAGCTACACCTCATTGACTGCTTGCCTTATCCAAACCTGCTGTGTGACTGCCTGTAAGTAAAAGCATAGGGACTCTGTAGCGTTCCCTTACTATCTGAAGATGGTCCTTGCCTGCCAGTGAGTAATAGCACTCCCTGCCTGCACTTCAGTCTTGCCCTCTGCTTCCATGCTGATATCACCTCTACACCTGCCTTGACCTACTGTTTCCAATCTGGCTCTGCTGTAAGTCTGTATGTGTCATCAGGCCTACCACGCCTATGCACGGCCTATACATGAGCCTGCAGGCAACACTGTAAGTAAGTAAGTAAGTAAGTAATTTATTATGCATGATTAATTAAAACCGTTGCATTCAGAGCATTACAGGTTGATATCTAAAAAAGTTGCTTGAATAAACAATTAAAATGAGTTTAAAAACTACCTTGCATTGGTACTAAAAAACATACAATTATTCCGATTGAAGTAGCACTGCTGACACAAGATAGCAGGTCTTTCTGAGATCATTATATGTACTGCGTAATGTTAAAACCGGTGCAGCGGGCCAGTTCAGAGTCTGTTATAGTCACGGTTGTTCTCTGCTATTGGCGGCAAATAATGTTCAATCTCTGTGCTATCAGGTCAGGCAACGCTGTGCTTTCCTTGCCTGTATATGGCTCACGCGCCTGAGCTCTGAGCCTGCCTCATTCACTGTCCAATCCACTACCTCGCATACTGCATCCTTTGCACAAACTGTCTGTCATCACAGTCCGTATGGCTGCCGGTTTATTGCCTGTTCACTGTTTCTACAGACCTGCTCCGAATCCGAGGCCATGGTAGCATTACTGCGTTGTAATGCTGAGTCTGTCCTACCAGAGTACCAGCTGCTCCCCGATGCCAGGGTGTAGACGTAATACAGCCGCTGCGCTCTGACTGCAGTAGGCAGCAAATGTCACATCTATTCCAATTCTTGGCTAAAATCCCATATTTCCTTTGACACCACCACTATTTACGAAGAGAAGACTGCATTTCATGATCAGAAGCAGCCAAACACACTTTGACTCCAAGGTCATCTGCCAATGGCAGGCACCACGTCTCAAGATGGTGGACATGCGTCAACACATTGCTCTCCCTCCCTGTGCCAAAACTGCTGTTGTCGCAGCTTCTGCTTCACACTGTAGCTGTGTGGACAACTGCACATCTGTGTGCACAGCAAATGTATGACTGACCTTTTTGGGCGTGGGGGTGATTAGACGGTCGGGTGAGTTCATGCCGTTTGAATCCTAGGACCTCCCCCCCTCGCCTGCATTGTGCTAAGAAGCATTCTGGCATTAGAATCAGGACTCGTAGTGCTATGAGGATGAAGTGGGCAGAGTCTAAAGTTAAGCAGCCAAAAAAATACACAAAGGTGCCCATATATATTTACCACAAAGCTTCAATTAGACTTGAGATATTGTTACATTTTTGATAAAATACTGTAATCCAAAATACAAAACACATACTCATGTACTCTGAAGTCCTTATGAAATTTAACGGGTTTTGTTGTAAAGCGCTCTGACACCTTTGGGTAAAGTACGTGCTATATAAAAACGCATCATTAAATACAGAGTGCTATGGCGAGAATATGTTTACCATTCAATATAATGATTCATGGTTATGTTAGACAGAGGTCAATAAATAGATTTTATCAAATCCTTCAATTGATGTATCAGTGTGGCACTCTGATTCACTACTTGTGTCTATTTTTGGTGCTCTCTGAAAGAAGGTCTATGGATACATATGACTGGGTGGGTAACCTGGTGCTCTATAAGGTCATGAGCTACTATTTACTGTGCTTTGAAAGTTGATACAATTGAATATATAATGAAAAATGTGCTGTACAATTCACCATTTTGGTCTTCTTTTTCCCAAAATTTTCAAAGCACCCTAGTAGTGTTTGGGCTCGCTGCGCTCGCTTGCTACGCGCCGGACGGGGGCTGGCCTGGCTAAATTTGCCAAGGCTGCTTTCAGTTCCCAGTCCGGCCCTGAATACACTTTTCATATTATGTGTCATCTTCCTACCTAAAAATGCTCTCTCCACCCTATATATTCTTTCCACCAAGTACCTCCCTCTTCAGCCTCCACAAGCTCTTTCCACTATGCACATTCAAAATCTACCCTCTACATCCACTGTACGTGGTCCAAACCCTCCTCTCTTCACCATGTGCTCCAAACACCACAGCCTTCATCGTCTCTCTATTTTCTGCTTCCACTCTTCATCTCTGCCTTTCAAACTCACAGGCTTGACTGTATATTCTCTCTTCCGCTGACCATTCATTTTCAACCAGCTACCTCTGCACAGCTTCCCTCTACTCTTGGTCTCCACACTCGCTCTTCTGTCTGCACATAGGGACTACAACATCCACAAGTGCTTTTCACCCTTGACTTGAATGCTCCGCTCTCTATGCATTGTCTTCCTTCTATATCTGCTTTCTACATCTGTTCTTCTACTAACAAAACCAATCTATGCCCTTTGCATCAACTTTCCAAGATTCATAGCCTCATCTTGACCTGTACATTTGCATGAGCTTAACGATCCTCTTTATTTACACTCTTCACACCCAAACTAGTCTCGATATCCACTCTGCACCCTTGATATGAGTTCTTCATTTCTTCTGAACTTCCACTAACTCAATTTCTGCTAGCCTCCAGACTGCACAAAGCAATCTATATTTTCCTTGAAACTGCTGTTTATGTGCTAGTCAGATCTGCTGTTCACACTACCTTCACACCTTATCAATGACCTATCTAGCGTGGTATTGTTGCATTGTCCACAACCACTACATGAGTCAACTCTGTACATTCGATCTCAAAATACCACTCAACTCTTTGCTATACCTTGTTCTTTTGTCCACACTCAACAGCCCCTACTCGTATCTGCTTTCTCCACAAGGCATCTGTTAGCGTGTCTCCTGGTCTTCCACACTCTAGATCATCATTATCCCTGCATTACACAATCTGCTTGTACTGCAAACTCATTTTTATTCAAAGACTAAAAAAAAAGAATACCTTTAAGTGCCTCCATTTATAAGACTATTTACTGCATGGCTCAATGGCAATTATTTACATAGCACTCACTACATGATCATCACCCACAGTATTTACACTCACCTACTTAAAATACCAACTCACCTGTACCCACCTGGGCCATATACTTGTCCTCGCTCATCCCAGTGCAGCGCCATTTACACCAGTACTTAACAGACTACTCTTACAACCACTTGGCAAGAGGTACTTCTAAACGGGGTGACAGAACCCTGCAGTACAATCTGTGAAAAAATAACCCTTTTGACAGGCAAAGTCCTCTGTTTTAAATATTAAAATATCACCCTTAGATAGGTAAATATTATTTAAAAGCGGGATATGTAGAAAAGTAATGTCACTATGTTTCTAGAGTGAAAACGTCCCAAACGCTCTTTTCACTGTGGCAGGCCTAGCTGCCTTCTACAGAAAATCAGAGTACAGATTAGGATATTAACACTGCTATCTTGGGTTTGGTACCAGCAAGAAAAATAAATAAATCACTATTTTCAAGGTTATTAAAATTCCAATTTTATTGTGAAGTTGGATTTCTAACAAGTATTAACCCGTTCCACGCTGCGTGAATTTTTGCGCTCTGCGGGGTTTTACTGAGTGGGCGGAATTCGGACGGCCCCTGGACATCCACCATGACGTCATACGGCCAGGGTCCGTCGGAAGCACACAAGGAGTTAATGAAAAGTTACTCTTAGAGAGCTTCTGGGGGGTAATTTATATTAGCTCCAAGGCAGCTGCCGGTACTAGGCCTTCATTGAGTTGTAAAATTACTTCCAGGAGCCACACAATAGACCATTTTGACAGACCGATCAACCTGAATGGGCACTTATGACTCCTCTCACCTTAGCTGGACATTCAGGATGAGGGCTGCTCCCCCTTCTCTTGTCACAACAGTGTAAAATCCTGAAATACATGTAAACATGTTGCGACCTTGAAAGGGTTCAAACAGGATCAGATCTCAAACCTTGAGTATCTTATGTCAGGTTGCTGAAGGACCCTACTTTTCTCTTACCCAACTTATGTCTAATTATTTTGTGGATGCAGTGCCTGCTTCAAACTGGATTTTAGGATTCAATGTGGGAAGACACTAGTCATTTCCATGGCACACTTCCATACTAAAGGACTCCAACTCTCTGGACAGTACACCACAATGAAGTACATCATGTAGAGAATTTGAGAAATCCCTGAAAGTCAAGTAGAGGTAAAAGAAGATAATACTAACTTTCTTTTTTGTAGTAAAGTGGGCAAGCCGTTAGGCTTATCAGAGGGTAGTGTTAAGCATTTGTTGTACTCACAGATGCTGTAAATGAGACACACACTTAAGAATAAACCTGAGGCCAATTTGTAGGAATAATATCAATTTTTACATAATTTTTAAGACCATGAACACAGTTCTAGGGTAAGTACTTCAGAGATACGATTTTGCAAAGTTCGAGAAATATATTACTTCTATGCGCATTTACACATCATAGGAAATAATGGGGAAAAAGCTGAAAAATGCATAGAAATTCAGGCAATGCTTTCACAAAGTTCCCCTTCCTGTATTATGTCAATGTTGGGACCAGGTCAAAGTTCCAGCAGGAGAATTTCGGGAGCATCTCGGATCAGCCAGGAGCAGAGGTGCTGAGGTCTTGGCAGCTGGAGTGCAAAGACAAAGGGGCCCCCTTGAAAAAGCACTGCAAAGAGGGACTTGCAGGTAAGTACAGTTGGTCTCCTTAGATTGATGGAGCAAGGTTTCATACGTAAAGAAACTTACTTGGATTCAACCCTCTCGAAATAACATGTAATAACTTAACCAATATGTTTTGTGATTACTAATAATTGCACCACACAACATTTTCTTCATCTAGGGGAAGCTTACCTATGTGCTTTATTAACCAGTAAACCGAGTGTCTTAATATGGCTGCCAAAAACGTGCGCACTCTTCTGCACATGCGTCTACTGCATCTACGTAGTATGACGTCCTTTGCTTTTGGAGGGAATTCTTTGCAGCTGCGCAGTAGCATTTAAAATGGCCGCTTGAAACTCGCATGCTAATGCATATGGCTATGCTTAAACTAAACTTTGCATGTCTTGCTAAGCTGATAATGCAATAGTTAATAGAGGGTGACTGAATTCTCCATCTTGTCTAAACCCTACACACGGGACTGGTGTAACTTCTCTGCTGATGACATTGAACCACAGCCAAGGACTGTCTCACAAGCAACGCGCCTGAGAACTGCACCTTTAGACCAGAAGAGGGGAAGAAGAATATACAATTTTAAATAGATTGTAAATGAAATCAATGTGTTTTCGGAGGAATAAAGCATGGGAAATGAATTTAAGGGCGGGAGCATAAATCATAGAACAATTAAACCAAAGAAGATGACTTCACATTAGTATGGTGTGATAACCTCTCCCCATCCCATTGACCAATCGAATGAAGGGAATACACGAATATTGAAACATTTGGGGGTGGTACAGACACTGAAAATAGTATAACTAAGGTAGGGTTAGTCCGTTAGATTGTCCAACTTGTCACAGCCCTGTCACTGACCCAACACTGCGAAAGAAGACGGTAGATACCACAGAGATCAGAGGGCTGGTCGAGCACTCTGAAAGAAGAATAGGAAGGTTGCTGAAGGAGAAGAATCTGTCAATCTAGAAGGGGTAGAGAGTAGCACCAGAGAGGTTACCTGTCCTGTCCTGCACCTGTTCTGAACTTCTGGCTCCTGTCAACTCGGGAGCCCTTTCTTTTCCAGCCCTTGGCCAGGGGTTGGTCTTCGCACCATTCTAGGTAAATATAAATCTCTGTGGTATGTCCTTGTATCGTTTCCCTTTCTCACCCTTCTCAGGTACCAACGTCATGAGATTTTATTAAGTTATTTTTAATTGGCTTTACTTAAATCACTATTTCTCTTCTAGAGTTTGGTGTTTTAACATGTTTTGGTATTTGACTCACAAAATGATTGCAAAGATAAAGGTTTTAAAATTTCTCCCGAGTCTGTGGTCATTCAAAGAATTAAAGTAAATATTGTTTATGCCTGTAATGCTAACATCCTGATCTATCGACCAGAGGAAATTAGAGAACTAAGGTGATAAAGTGTTGGTAAGACATGGCATATAGGTATATTTCACTATAAAATGTTGCCCTGATCGGCAGCACAAGATTGCCAGCTTATTGTATGTATGTTTTATGGGCTCAGGCGAGTAAAGTGTTTTAGAGATAAACTCAATCTGGTAAAGCCGTGCCATCAAGAGGGAGGAGGTCGGAAGGACCTAGGAATCATGGGAGCAGGGCTGGCAGTGCTGGTGCCAGTGGGGCTAGGTGCAGAGCGAACAGATCAGCTGGGCGTCATGCGTCTTGAAATCCCTGCGGTCTGGAGCAGGCAACTTGGAGAGGGGAGCTCAGAACAGCTGGACCACTCAGGAAGTGGGTCTCAGGTCTCAATGTCTTTTAGTAAGTATTTGCTTTTGGTACTTCGGAGCCGGAGTGGACTCAGATTCTCGGCATTTATCGTTGGGAGTTCAGTATCCCCGGTATTGTCTCGCCGCAACTCCGGTAGGTCCTGGTGTCTCTAAACTTGGTAGAGAGACAGACCTGAACCTCCAGAGCTGTTATACCTTTTCTTGTTTTGGTGCTATGTCAAGGTCATTGGTGAGTAGCACGTCGACAAACCAGACTTCACAGAATCGGTGCAGAGGAATGATACCTTCACTCCAAGAAAGCTTTTCGGTGATTTCTCGAAGGCTGGAGGTTCTCGGGGGTTCTTGGAGTCGTTTCAGGATTCAGAATGACATAAGAAGCAATTGCTGAGTCCTGGGAGCAGCAGGCAGGGTTTGGCACCTTTTTCTTCTGCAGCAGGGCTCCAGGTCCCAAGCAGTGGGTCTTCTTTGTCCTGGTCTACTATTATCTGTCGAATCTGATGTTCAGGTCTCGGGGTGACACCTAAATACTGATTTCAGGGATGTTAAAAGAGAAGACAGGCAGTAGTCAATGGCTACTTACCTTTAGGGTGTTTACACCCTCTAATGACCAGTTCCTGTGGTAAGAATCACTACCCTAGCCCTGATAGGAGGTTTCTCATCATCTTGATGTAAATAAAACAGCGATAGTATTAGGCATTCACTGAAGACATGCAATCGTGTCTTTGTTTGAGTTTTCCTGCTCGTACTTGACATACGGCCAGACTCCATTTTGTTTTTCTGGCATCCATCTTGTATGCTATACATTTTTATGTGCTTGCCACGAGGCGAGGCCTACCTCACTGATTGTCACCCCTGAAGTTTGCCCAGCAACAGGCTATAAATAGTTCCTTGTGCGTCCAGCGCATGTCCAGTAGGAGTCACATCTGTTTCTGTTTTGCATAGATTGGAATGTGCATTTGGCGGGTCTCAAGAACTGTTAACTCCACCCATGTATTGATCATGTTCAAGAAATGTCCATATGTGGTTGTAAATCATGCTTTTTGAGCTGTAACCGCCTACTTAGGAGCCCCCTTCTTTGTGTATTAAAGGGGACCGCATGTCTGAGTTCTTTGTGCTACCTTGTACAATACTGTAGAGTGTTGTGTGGGCTGTAGTACCACCTTTAAAGGTTTATTAAACTATGTCTTTGTATTTCCAGTTTCAGTGCCAATTTCTTTGTAGTCTGAGGACTTTGTGCACAGAAGGGCGAACCCTTTGCTCTCGCAGGCCTTGCTGAGGCCTGTACTCATCAATTGGCGCCCGTCACGTGGGGCTCATCGACGACTCAGATGCTCGAAGGACTGGTCGTGACGAAGGATTGGAATCTTGCCGGGAACGTGATCACTGCCAGCGGCGCCTTTTAGTCCTGGCATCCCGAGGTATTCTTCCTTCCCTTCCGATCTGACCATCTGGGTGGCGCCGGTCATCGACTGAGACCTTTTCTGTCGGTTTGCCGCATAGTGGCCGTTTGGGCGAATTTGGAACTTGGCAGTTGGAATCTGTACGCTCTTGATTGGTAAGAATCGTTGTACGGTACTTGCTGCGAGCTTTTGGTAGTCTTGATTGGTAAGGCAGTTTTAGGATACGCTTGCCGTGACTAATTTGTTTGTTTGTTTGAAGTGACTAGTCATATTGTTTGATTTTGTATTGAGGTATATATGTGTTGCAACTCATATAGGCAGGCAATGTGGAGATATTTCTCCTGATCTTTGGATTTGAGCGGCGCAACGTTTTAAGTGCCATTTTAATTATAATATTGCATAGTTTGCACTATTTTAGACATGCCTGTTTTTAGCGCACTCCGTAAGTGGTGCTGCTGTTTTGGAAATGATCGGTTGATATTAGAAGAATCACAGCCGGCTCCCCCGGAAGGGACGCCGAATAGGGATATGTATGTGACATTTGGTCTTTCCCCCATAATGTACAGCACATTATGGCGGAAATATACCAAAAAGGATCCTGAGTTACGATGGCCTTTGTATGGATCATTTGATTTGCGGAAAATTGAGTATGTGGAGCAGTGTATGTGTGAGCGGCGAGTGAGACAAGATTTGTTTGAGTGTATACGTATGTGGGTGAAAGAGGTACGTGAACGTGAGAAGCGTGAGCAGGCACTGGTTGAGAAGGAGCAACGTAAGAGTGAGCGGGAGAGAGCGCATGAGGCGAAAAAGCGCGAAGCAAGGGAATTAGAAGAGAAGCAGGAGAAAGAACGTTGGTTGCAAATATCTGGCCAGTATCCTGTTCGACAGCCTCTTTATCCTGTCCTTAATAAATCGGATGATGATTTTTCGTTATTAGATCGTTCTCCACCCCCGTACGCTGGCCCGTCTGCCCCGAGAGGAGGAGATCAGGATTTTGGACCGCCCGGGCAGAAAGTGGATACGCGGTCTATGTTGTCGACCGAGCGTATGGCTGATCTCCGTAAGATTGCCTATCGGGTCAATAAAGATGCTGTCTCCCTGAAAGATTTATTGGCAGAGCTTGAATCATGGGAGGATAGGGAGAAACTATACTTTGCTGAATTTGTTTCTAATGAAGTAGTCACAGCTTTTCGGAAACATTCTGATGTTCTTGAACCAGAGGATGTGATATCCGATTCTAAAGAAATGCGTAAAGGTCTTTTTCTTCCTTCTCAGGTGCCTGACGCGATTCGACGGATATTTGCGTTGCGGGATGAGATGTTCCGGCTACGGGATGAAGCGCGGAAAAGGAAAGCCGGCGATGAGAACACGAATCCGAGTGGCGGCAGGAAGCAGTCATCCATCTTTTATTCAGATAAGATTGATGCAGTGCATGTTAAACCGATGCGGGAGGCGGCGCCTTTGTATGTTCCTCCTAAAGGAGCGGGTACTAGTTCGGATAGAGGGTCTCCTGATGCTCAAGGGTACTTTATCTATAACTGGGTTTATACCCCTTGGAATAGAGCAGATGTTATGGCATTAAAAACGGCATTACCTGATTCACGAAAGAATTCTTACGCCTTTTATGAGGAAGTTGAGGGGGCTCTGAATTCCTGTACTATGACCTTGGCCGATATTGATTTGTTCTTCGGGCTTATATTACCCCCAGATATGTGGAGATCTATACAAAAGGTAGATGACCTTCAGGTATTTAAAGTTCGATGGACGGATCTTGAGGATGAGGATAGAGAAAGGAAACCTTTACAGAAACCGCCCCAGTTGATTTTAGATCTTCCTGCTGCTATTTTGACTAAATTTAAAACGCTCATCCCCCCTAAAAAGATTGATTGGACTATGTTAGCCTCATGTAAACAGAAAGTAGATGAATCAGTTTCAGATTTCTTTACACGATTTGAGGAAACTTTTCATGATTTCACCGGCCATTCGCTTACGGACGACACGGGTCGACATCTTTTTGTTGATAAATATGTTTCGAATTTATTACCAGGAGTAGCAACTCGATTGAAAGCGAGTGAAAGCTCTTGGACAACTTCGTCGCCAGCATCCCTCCTGACGATGGCTCAGTATTACGAGCGTCAGGAACTAGAAGCGAAAGGTAGTGAGGAAAAGAAATCTAAAGATTTAAAAACGAAGGTTATGTTAGCACAAGTGTATGGGCCACCTCGTAGAGGTAATGATAGAGGTGGCAGAAATTTCCCGGCTTCTTCCTCTTCGGGCCGTACTGATGTGGCCCGGGATCAATGTGCATATTGTAGCCAGAGAGGCCATTGGGCGAATGAGTGTCCATTGCTGCGTGCACAACGGCAAGAGCGGGGCAGAGATTCACGAGGGGTAGAGGAAGTTCTTTAGGCCCTAGGGGCAATACGAATGATTGAGCTAGGTTTGATGTTAGTATGCGACCGCAAGATGGGTCCAATGTCTTTGATCGACGAAATCAGTACCAAATGTCTGATTACGTACCTCCTGACCAGCACGATTCACAGTATGCATAGGATTGAGTAGGATGGGGTAAGGAATCAGTTGAAGTGCCGGTAGATCAGAGGGGCCCTTATGTTACAGCACATGTTTTGGGTTCTACTGATCGGTTCCTGGTAGATACAGGGGCTACTTGTAACGTTTGGTTCCGAGGGCTCCCCTGTCTGGCTTAACAATTACGTCAATAGGGTTCGATGGAACGCCTTCTGTTAGCCCACAATCACAACCTCTTGCACTTTATGTAGACCAGTTTGCTGCACCATGCCCATTTTTGCTTGCCCCGAATACACCTGATAACATTGTGGGCCTGGATATGCTCAAGCATTTTCGGGCTACGATACGATGCTCCCCTGAAGGAGTATGTGTCATCTTAAATGACAATTATCCGACAATGGAGAGGCTGTACACAATTAAAGAAGATGCTGCACTGGCCTCTTTACCTCATACTTTGTGGGCTACTTCGGATACTGATGTGGGACGGATGATCATTCCTCCGGTGCACATTAGTGTAAAGGAGGGAGCGATGTTGCCGCGCCTGCCTCAGTATCGAATCTCACGGAGGGGGAGGAGGCGCTAATACAGATAGTGCAGGATCTGATTAAAGTAGGGGTTGTTGAAGAAGTCCCATACAACGTGTGTAACAGTCCTATACTACCGATTCTGAAGAAGGATACTGACACTAGGATTTATCGATTTATTATCGATTTGAGGGAGGTCAACAAGATAGTGATACCTCAATACCCAGTGGTTTCTTATATTACGACACTTCTTACTTTGGTTCCGCCAACTGCAACAACGTTCTCAGTTATAGACTTGAAGAACGCTTTCTTTTCGATCCCTATTCATCCTGACAGCCGATATCTTTTCGGATTCACCTTGAATAATAGATCGTACAGATTTTGTAGAGACCCTCAAGGCTATACTGAGAGTCCCAGCTTTTATAGTCAAGAGTTGAAAAGACAATCGGATTCTTTTGTTTTACCCGAAGGTGTGGCGCTTATACAATATGTCGATGACATCTTGTTGGCAGCTGATACCCCCGAACAATGTGAGGAGTGTACATTGTCTTTACTCACCTTTTTGGCATCTCACAATCACAAAGTATCGAAAAAGAAACTGCAATATTGTAGACCAAAGGTAACCTATTTAGGTCACCTTTTGTCTAAGGAAGGGCGTGCACTTACACCAGATCGTATTCAAGCTATTTTAGATACACCAGCACACTCCACGCAGAAAGATGTTCGAGCTTTTCTGGGTCTCACCTCCTTTTGTAGACAATGGATATTAGGGTTTTCGTACATAGTTTAACCACTGTTAGCCCTTTTGACAAAAGATACTCCAGTCCCCCTTCCCTGGACAGATGAATGTGAGAATGCTTTTCAACAATTATGTCGGGCCCTTTGCTCAGCACCAGTGTTAGGCACCCCTGATTACACGAAGCCCTTTACATTGTATGTACATGAGAAAGATGGATGCGCGTTATCAGTGTTAGTGCAGATGCACGGCGATAAAAAGCGCCATTGTGCATACTTCTCGGCGATGCTTGATCCAGTTGCTCGAGCACTGCCTGGTTGTCTTCGCTCAGTAGCAGCAACAGCTGTGTCAATACAGCAACAGCTGCGTCAATACGCCATAGTGAAGGGATTGTGTTATCGCATAAGTTGTTGGTGTTGGCCCCCCATGCTGTGGATGCCCTTTTAAACCAAACAAAGACGCAGCATTTAACTAGTGCTCGTCTGACAGGGTACGAGCTGACACTATTGGCCCCTCATAATACATTGAAGAGATGTGCAACACTGAATCCAGCCACGTTGTTGCCTTTCCCAGTGACTCAGCCTGAGTCGCAATAGACACATGACTGTGTCTTTGTGACCAAGGAACAGACAAAGGGTTGTATTGATTTGCAAGATACGCCCTTTACAGATGTGGATGGAGAGCTGTGGGTGGATGGGTCTTGTTTGAAGTTACCGGATGGGACCACCTCAGCAGCATATGCAATTACTACGCTACACACAATAGTGGAGACAGCACGCATACCGCAGAAATCAGCTCAAGCAGCAGAACTGATAGCGTTGACACGAGCATGCTAGCTTAGTGCAGGATTATGTGTGAATGTCTATATGGACAGCCGCTATGCTTTCGGAGTAGTGCACGATTTTGGCCTGCTCTGAAAGGAAAGGGGCTTTTTGACATCACATGGAGCACAGATAATGTATGGAGAATTAGTACAAAACCTTTTGACTGCACTGACCTATCCTAAAAAGATAGCTATAGTGAAATGTAGCGCACACAAGAAAGTGAAAGATAAAGTGGGACAAGGAAAAGCTTTTGTGGATCGAGTTGCACGTGAAACTGCGATGCAGCCTGGCTCCACTTTAATGTATGTTGTAAAGTCACAAGCTGAGCGGTGGCATGATGCTAGGGAAAAGGTGTTAGAGATGCAAAAGACTGCTACTGAGAAAGAACGAGACCAATGGTCCAAAGATGGAGAATTGGATGATGAAGGCTGCTGGAGGAATAAGCAGATGGATAGGTGGAAGTTACCCACAGCCTTTGTACAACCTATGGTTCAGATGGCACATGGGCTAGCACATGTTGGAGCTTCGGTAATTGTGAAATTGCTTACGCAAGTTTGGGAGCATCCAGATATTGCTAGCAGGGCAAAGAGAATAGTACAGACCTGTATGATTTGTCCTAGGTATAATCCAGGAAAAGGAACATGAACTCCAGCAGGAGGATTTGCAACACCAACTGCACCTTTTGAAGTATTGCAAATGGATTATATTCAGCTGGAACGCTGCAATACTCTGAAGTATGTCCTGGTTGTGGTTTGTGCATTCAGCAAATGGATTGAAGCATACCCTACGAAGGACAATACTGCAATGACTACTGCTAAGGTGCTGCTGAAGGAATTCTTTCCTCGTTTCGGTGTTTGCAGATTGTTGTGGAGTGACAACGGGCCCCATTTTGTGGTGGACGTTGTTAAGTATGTCCTGAAAGGATTAGGCATTGTACAAAAGTTTCATACTGTCTTCCACCCGCAATCAGCAGGATTGGTGGACAAGTATAATGGCACGCTGAAGTTAAAAATAGCAAAAATACAGGCTTCTACTTCTCTGACTTGGCCAGATGCTTTGTGTTAGACCCGTCTGCTTCTGAGAGTCCCCTCACCACTATGATTTCTTTTGTTCCCCTGTACCTCCGAAAATTTGTCGCTTTTTATTTGTCTACCAGGACTTTTTATGTGTTGTCTCATGGGGTTAGATTTTCCTTGACGCCCAGTTGCTCACAAGGTTTGTGGCACCTATTTACAAGGCGCCTGGCCCAAACCTGTGGCATTACAAACTGGGGTTGTCAACCTGTATAAAAGAAACTTAAAATGGTGGACACCCTTTTTCCTCATGTGAAGTGACTCCCCTTGGAGCCTTCATGAACCCTGGCCTTTTGAGGTTTTGGCGCCCTTTGTTTGGCGCGCATTTCTGACAGGAATTCCTTTATTTTCCTCAGGTACACAAAATGGCTGCTCTAGAACCCCAGTACGGTGGCTGTGAGTGTCCTAAATACCCCTCAAGAGTGCCATGTCATTGTCACAGCCAGAGAAGGTTCTAGAACCTTCTGGCACGTGCCAGTACCCCAGGGCACTGGCTATATAAGGCCCAGTCCCTGGCGGCCATTTTAGATTAGATGAGATTCGACTAGAGAAGAGGAGATTAAGAGATTCCAGACTTGACACCAGATTGACACCTGCCCTGTTGACCCCTGAGGTGGCTGGTAGCGCAGGCAGTAGAGCAGCCAAGGGTTGCTGGCGTTGTGTCTGACTGGCGTTCCAGTCAGCTACGTGAGAAGTGATCTAGCGCCTACAGCGCCTGCCCAGCGAGTGCCTCATTGCCCCCAAAGACTGTGGCCAAATTTGTGTGCCTCTCCGCCCCCCCCGGTGGTGAACTGTGGTCGATTTATCGAGTCGCGAGGCGAGAGCAAGTTCGCTGCGACCGCGATCGTCAGCGGTGCCCCCTTCGCGACAGGTGCCTCTAGAGGGGAGCTCGGACGTCTCCGAGCCCCACCAGCGTAGAGAGCTTCCTGCGCAGATAGAAGGTGAGGTGGTGCCCTGGGGCGGGGAAAGGCTGGCCTTCGTTGGGCGGGACTAGCGTCTTTTGCCACTCTCCAGTGACCCGGGAGCTGTAGCTGTGGGCGGGAACCACCCTGAATGCGGAAGTCGGAGGGAGGTCCGTGGAGCCCCTGAGAGCCCCGTCGCTAACGAGAGGAGTGCTGTGCCCGACTGAATCGTATCTTGATTGCAGCCGATGTGAGGTGGGCCCGTTTCCTCATAGTGAATGCAGCGTTGTGAAGGAACTGTGAACCGGCATTTATTTTGACTGTGTGCGAAGGTTGTGTGACCTCTCCGGCAGCCCGTTCGTCAGTCTAATGACTTTGAACTGGTGCCGCCTGTGCTCAAGTGGTGCTAAAGCCCGTAGGCGCGCATAGACTTCACCGGCAAAGCAGAGATCCTATCCCGGTGACCGCCGAGTGCAAATGATGTATTTACTGTGTTTCCTTGCCTTCTAGATATACGCGCATACGCCTTGAGTGATTATTAAAGAGTCCCAAACCTTATTTTGTGCTCAGAGAAGCTGTATACCTGGTCATTGAAAACAGCATAAACTGTAAGAGTTATCTTTCCCATTTGAAACGTATTGCAGATGTAATGATTCGAAAGTATTTAATTGGTGGCAGCGATACCAGAAGAAACATGTGGTTGTTTATTTAAATGAACCAATATTTATTCTGATATTTATTCTGATATTTATTCTGATATTTATTCTGATATTTATTGTGATACTCATTCCTGAAGTTATTCTATTTATTAATACTATTTATTACCAGAACTGTATGACCAAAAGAAATGTATATGTGCTTTCCCAGACAACCCTATTTACAACAAAGAACTTTTATATAAAGGAATCGTATTTTTCTACAGCAGTGGTGTGCTGTCCTTCTTTTTGGTGTGGATGTACAAGGAGTTATTATTGGGTCAGAGCCGGCTTAACACTACAGCCTTCACTTGCCTTGTCACTTGAGCCAAGCTACCCCCTTTGTGCTGGGCTTGCCCATCACAGGTCCAACATAAAATTGGTGCTCAGCAGGTGGGATTGCGAGCCGTGCTTGTTTTGAACCCCATAATAATTCAGTGTGCACCACAGGTACACACCCGGAGTTTTCTCCTAGCGGCCCTCAAATTCAACATTTTGCTTTTTCCAAATTCTTTCCTGGAGGTGGGTGGAAGTGACCCTCAAAGTTCTTATCCTGATCACCTACTTTGGGGTGGTGGTCCACACTTTTCACTGACAAGATGGAATTCGAAATGTCAAAGCTGGAGACCTATACTGTGGCACAGCTCAAGGATTTCTGTCAGGAGAGGGGAGTGTTTGTCAGGCGAGGGGCCAAAAGAGAGGAGCTCCGTACTAGTCTGCGAGCATGGGTGGAAGCACACACGGAGGGAACGGTGGAGGAGGAGGAATCGGACAGAGGTACTGTTGGAAATGGGATCCCCGGCTGGCCAGGGCTTTCGCCAAAGTCAGTCAGAGACAACCACCCCCAAGTCAGGGCAAGGGAGTTACACGCCAAGATAACCCCTACTCACCCTCTAGGTAACGTGGCGCGAGCAGCAAGGCTAAACTTGGAGGCGATGTAGGCTAAGTATTTGCGCACGCACCCCAGCAACAACAACCAAAGGCCCACCACAAAGGAAACTCCACACAAGGTTATATAAAAATAGCCTTTGTATTACACCAAAACACATTAGATAAAACACACACTTTACAATGTGCCAGAGGCACGGGCAGAATTTACAAGGGATTATTTACAAGACAGGGCCACCTGGACCACTGTCAGGAATCAGAAGTAGCACTTTCAGAAATAGCACTTAGTACATAGAATATAGCACAAAATAGCACACAACCAGTAATCACTGGTAACCAGGACCTCACTAGCACCACCTGTACTAGGGAGAAAACAACCACCTACACATCACAATACCTGTGGGGGTGGAAGCACATAACACATGATGCAATGCATAACATTCATTCAGAGGTGTAAGGGGGAAAACACATGATGCATCACAATACATTCAGAGGTGTAAGCAATAACAATTGCGCCAAACTCACAAGTCACCACCTGTGACTGTCCATAGGCAGGAACACCAGAACTGTCCCAATGTCAGGGCCTAAACGGAGCAGCTGCCCACAAAGTGCTGGGCAGCTGTGAGGAACAGTGATTGGCCAACGCTGGAGCCTCGCAGGCTCTGGCCAAAAGCACTGTCCCTAGAGCCTCTCTGGACTCTTGCAAATGTGGCACCAACGTTGGAGTCCCCCCTCTGGGGACTCGAAATCAATGAATGCCCCTTGAGCCCCTCTCAGGGCTCTAAACACGACTGTGGCACCTTTGAGCCTCGCTGGGCTCTAAACAAATAAAGGTGATGCCCCCTGAGCCTCGTGGGCTCCTGTAGGAATCGCACTCCAGAGCCTCTGTGGCTCTCAACACTGGGGCGCCTTGGGGGAGCCTCTCAGGGCTCTTAACATCAAGCCAATGGATCGGGGGTCCCTCTCAGGGGACCCGGCGGAACAGGGAGGCACTAGAGCCCTCGTGGCTCTTTGCACAAAGGTGCCGCCTGCAGCCTCGACCGGCTCCACAGAAATGCCCTCAAGAGCCTCTCAGGCTCACATACGACATGAAGGGAGCCCAGGTCACGGGGGCGGCACCGAAAGCGTGCCCGACACACCCCCAACCGCCTCACTCAAAGCCCCACTCACCGGTTGTCTGCGAGGCTGCTGGTCACTTCCCTGCTCCCGGGACACAGGAGAGCTCCCGCACCTCGGGGCTCTCCTTCTCAGTCGGGGACCGGCTTCCTCCTTCCTCGGTGTGCAGCGCGGGGCTCTCCTTCCGGCACCGGAGCCCCGCCTGCCTCTGCAGCCGCCCTGCTCCTCTCGCAGCCCTTCCTGGGACCGGAGCGCAGGGTAGGCTCCTGTCGACTTCCGGCTGTCCCACCTGTTCCGCCTGACTTCCGGTTCGGGGCCGCCAATGGCAGCGCGGCCCTGATGGTGTAAAGGCGGGACTTCCGGGTCGCCGTAGGCAGCGCGGCGGCCCGGCAGGGTTCCTGGGCTGCGGCGGTGACTTCCACACGGGGTGAGCTCCCGATGAAATAAATCACGCAAGTATGCGGCGTGGGCAGCCGCTAGAGCAGCAAAAATGCAGGGTGGGCACCTGCCTTACAAAAGCGCTCCCAAGCGCCTCGTGGTCAATATAAAGCGCTCTCAAACGCTAGTGGGCACAAACCACAGCGCTCCCAGCGCTAGGACGAAACAAAGCGCTCTCAAGCGCTAGAGGGAAAAGCCAAGCGCTCCTAGCGCTATAAATTAGGAAAGGACCCAGCAAAGTCCTTGTAGGCAGGCAGGGGGGCAAGGCTGGGCCAGCACACTGGGTCTCCAGGCAGGGAGACAGTCCAAGTGGCGGTCCTCTGGCCCAGCAGCAGCAACAACAGCCCCCTCAGGATCCTGGAAAAGAACAACATCTGTGGGGACACAGCCCCATTTTTATACACCATTTCCCTTTGTCTGAGGGTGCAGAGTGGGGGCGGAACCAGTCGCAGCTGGTTCTTGAGTACTCTGTTTACCTCAACCACCCTCTCTATTCACTGGCAGGGCCTAGGTCATTAGACTCTCCACAGGGGGGCGGAGCCAGCATTGTGTGGGGAAAACCCAGCCCATCCAGGACACAGGTACACTCCTCCCACACATTACTCATGCAGATCTCCCACTCACCACCGGGCAGACCCATCCAGACTTCCTGGAGCCTGGCATGCCAGCCAGCTCCAGCCAATCACACGCCAGCACCCTCACAGCACACGTACAGCCGTGTCTAGAAATGGCGCTTCCCTACTAGACACATACATGCTGCATACACCATCTCGCAGCATTCACTCTCACGAGTTCACACATACCAGACTCAAGCCTGTACACCCCACGCATCAGGAACTACCAGGGACACATACCTTCCCCATGCATTCCTATGGGCGGGCAGGCCTAGCTCAGCACATGCACTCAGAGTGCGCACGCACTTTCCACTGGGACACAGTGAAAGTGCGCAGAATCCAAAAATCACCATCTCCAGGTCACCATTTCAAGCAAAAAGTCTAGGGGTGAACCTGCCCTAAGGGCCCAAGTCCAACACAACCCCCTTCCAGCCAAAACGCAGGGGAGACCAATCACCACCGTGATGGACTTCCCTGCTTGGGGCGATAGAACACGGACGCGGGCCCGCAACTGCAGGGACACCCTCCTGTTCTACGCCACGGTGAACCCATGGGATTCCTTCTCAACATACTGTCTGGACCAACTGGGCTACCCCACTGGTACTCCCAAGCTGTCCGCGGCCAGGACCAGGCCCTGGGCCACCCAGGTGCCACTGGTCCATGCCAATTCGCAGAGCGGGGGGTAGTAACCCCTGGCACATAGCGGCCATTTTCCACTCTTCCTGTCTGCAAGACAGGACTAGACTGCCACTGGTTCTCCAGCCTAGGGTCTACAACCTCAGGCGGACCAGGAGTCTCAGGGAAGGCTCTCCTCCCCCTACCTCTTCTTCTAGGGTTCCTCCTCCCTCTGCGAGGGGTACCCTTACAACGCCACTCCAACCCAGGGTTTAACCCCTCAGGTTGCACCGGGGTCAGAGGTGGGCTCTCCCACCCTCTGCACCCCCTTCCAGAGGTCTGCCCTCTCCCACCTGGAGAAGTTCCTCTGGAAGAAGAACCGGTCAGGACACTGGTTACAGTCGTCCTACCCTTCAGGTCAGGCTGATCCTGAACCTGGCCTTCCAACCTCTGGTCTACAACCTTCGGTGGAACAATTGCCTGGCACTCCAGGACTTCTGGGGACTTACACTCCATCCCCCTGAGGCTAACAAATGAGACATATGTTGTGTGACTGTCTGTCTGGCGCAGATCTCCCGCCCTCTGTCCACCTGACAGTGCGTGACGATCCCCCAGACCAGAAGTGGTGCCACCCGGGTCCCCCCAAGAAGATCTAGCCCAACTGGCTAGTCCCTGGTCCACTGGTGCATCCACTGGGAAACTCATCCCCCAATCACTCCTCACGCTGGACTCCTGTACCCTCCCTACCGGAGCGGTACTGCCAGCCTCTAGAACCACAGGAGCTCTGGTTACAGACGCTCCAGCTCCTCTACTCACTAAGAGATCTTCCTCAAGTGGACTAACAGGACAGCCTAGGTCCCCAACCTGGTGTTCCCTACAGAAACCATCCAAGTCCTGAGGCAGGGCTTCGGGCGTCCGGGGAACCTCGGTCTCCCCCTCACTCCTGCTCCACTGAGCCAGGCAGTGAGCCCCTACACCCTCCTCGCTATCCTGGGACCTAGCTGGGCTACACTGAGCCTCTTCCACCACGCTGGGCTGGAAGATACCTGAACCACTACCTTTGGAGTCACTCCCTAATGTCCCTAGAGAACGTTTATCACTCTCCCAGCGCTCTGCTTCCTCAGCAAGCGCCCAAGGACTAAGGGATTCAGACTTCAACAGGTGCTGGCGCAACTCTGGACAAACAACACTGAGCAACTGCTCCTTGAGAAACATATTCAGTACTCCGTCTTTCTCATCATCCGAGCTAGCCGCCAGCCAATCCCACATTGCATCAGAACAGTCATCCACAAAAAACCCCCACTTCTGTTGAGGCGGTTTCCTACTGCCCCTGAACTTTAACCTTAACTCCTCCTCTTGGGAACAAGGGACCATACGTTGGGCACGGGGTAGGGGACTGTCTGCACTGAAGTCTAAATAGCTGCCACCACTGGACTCAGCCCTCCCTGGGGAATCCAGAAAATTAAAACTGCGCGCAGGGGATAGTCTATCCTCCAGAGCTACTTTGCCTCTGGTGGAGGCCCTCTCAGCCTCCTCTATCCTTTCCTGCGCTAAGACCATCTTGGTCTCTAGCTGTTGCTTCCTAAGCTCCAGCTGCGCCATAGCCTGGGCATGCTCCAACCTGAGCTTTTCTAAAGCCAGCTGGTGCTCCCTTTCTCTCCTCCTATCTTCCAGCTCCTCTGGGGACAGGGAAAGGGATGAGGCGCTGCCTCCTACGCTGGACCCAGCAAGGGACTCCCTCACTATGGGGTCCTCACTCTCTACTGGCATCCAGGTGCTGTCATCTTCTTCCTCCTCTTCTGAATCTTCAGGGCTCCCCACAGACCCACCACCCTCCTGGTGTGGAGCCCGGGCCCTTTCCTCACTGCGCTCAAGATCCCATTGATCCTCTTGCCATTTGACCATGCATCTCCTAAGTGCATACCATCCTGACTGATCCGCCCCTATGCCTCTCTCTTCACAGAACTTTCTCAACTCCCACACACCGTATGTGGCTAGATCATTGAAATCAAAAACCAGCTCCATTCTGGC
This sequence comes from Lissotriton helveticus, assembly GCF_964261635.1. Classification (NCBI taxonomy): domain Eukaryota; kingdom Metazoa; phylum Chordata; class Amphibia; order Caudata; family Salamandridae; genus Lissotriton; species Lissotriton helveticus. The sequence continues at coordinate 45,197,269 of NC_136063.1, forward strand.
AGACGTTCTGGAGACAAGATCACACAGGGAACCTAGGGGTCTGAGCTAATACAGGAGTACACAATTCACAAGGTATCAGCAAGCTCTCTACCCCAGAGAACTCACACTCACTTGCCTAGTGCCACCCACCATTCATCCACACACAACCCTCCCCTCGGACTGGTAAGGCAGTTTCTACCACCCCTGATTCCTCAACCTGACCACAAGTGACACAGGTACCGACTCTGGGCGCAGGGTAAGGGACAAATGTACTGACACAATTGCACAATGATACCTTCAGGAGAAGAAAATATGAAACTTCCAAAAAAACAATCCCCTAAAATGTGGTCATCTAAAATGCAGAGTTTTGTGGTGCAGCCAGCTGCTACCAAGGTACAACGCAAACACAAATCCTTATCCCGCCGCTTGCCGCCAATGTTGGAAATGGGATCCCCGGCTGGCCAGGGCTTTCGCCAAAGTCAGTCAGAGACAACCACCCCCAAGTCAGGGCAAGGGAGTTACACGCCAAGATAACCCCTACTCACCCTCTAGGTAACGTGGCGCGAGCAGCAAGGCTAAACTTGGAGGCGATGTAGGCTAAGTATTTGCGCACGCACCCCAGCAACAACAACCAAAGGCCCACCACAAAGGAAACTCCACACAAGGTTATATAAAAATAGCCTTTGTATTACACCAAAACACATTAGATAAAACACACACTTTACAATGTGCCAGAGGCACGGGCAGAATTTACAAGGGATTATTTACAAGACAGGGCCACCTGGACCACTGTCAGGAATCAGAAGTAGCACTTTCAGAAATAGCACTTAGTACATAGAATATAGCACAAAATAGCACACAACCAGTAATCACTGGTAACCAGGACCTCACTAGCACCACCTGTACTAGGGAGAAAACAACCACCTACACATCACAATACCTGTGGGGGTGGAAGCACATAACACATGATGCAATGCATAACATTCATTCAGAGGTGTAAGGGGGAAAACACATGATGCATCACAATACATTCAGAGGTGTAAGCAATAACAATTGCGCCAAACTCACAAGTCACCACCTGTGACTGTCCATAGGCAGGAACACCAGAACTGTCCCAATGTCAGGGCCTAAACGGAGCAGCTGCCCACAAAGTGCTGGGCAGCTGTGAGGAACAGTGATGGGCCAACGCTGGAGCCTCGCAGGCTCTGGCCAAAAGCACTGTCCCTAGAGCCTCTCTGGACTCTTGCAAATGTGGCACCAACGTTGGAGTCCCCCCTCTGGGGACTCGAAATCAATGAATGCCCCTTGAGCCCCTCTCAGGGCTCTAAACACGACTGTGGCACCTTTGAGCCTCGCTGGGCTCTAAACAAATAAAGGTGATGCCCCCTGAGCCTCGTGGGCTCCTGTAGGAATCGCACTCCAGAGCCTCTGTGGCTCTCAACACTGGGGCGCCTTGGGGGAGCCTCTCAGGGCTCTTAACATCAAGCCAATGGATCGGGGGTCCCTCTCAGGGGACCCGGCGGAACAGGGAGGCACTAGAGCCCTCGTGGCTCTTTGCACAAAGGTGCCGCCTGCAGCCTCGACCGGCTCCACAGAAATGCCCTCAAGAGCCTCTCAGGCTCACATACGACATGAAGGGAGCCCAGGTCACGGGGGCGGCACCGAAAGCGTGCCCGACACACCCCCCAACCGCCTCACTCAAAGCCCCACTCACCGGTTGTCTGCGAGGCTGCTGGTCACTTCCCTGCTCCCGGGACACAGTAGAGCTCCCGCACCTCGGGGCTCTCCTTCTCAGTCGGGGACCGGCTTCCTCCTTCCTCGGTGTGCAGCGCGGGGCTCTCCTTCCGGCACCGGAGCCCCGCCTGCCTCTGCAGCCGCCCTGCTCCTCTCGCAGCCCTTCCTGGGACCGGAGCGCAGGGTAGGCTCCTGTCGACTTCCGGCTGTCCCACCTGTTCCGCCTGACTTCCGGTTCGGGGCCGCCAATGGCAGCGCGGCCCTGATGGTGTAAAGGCGGGACTTCCGGGTCGCCGTAGGCAGCGCGGCGGCCCGGCAGGGTTCCTGGGCTGCGGCGGTGACTTCCACACGGGGTGAGCTCCCGATGAAATAAATCACGCAAGTATGCGGCGTGGGCAGCCGCTAGAGCAGCAAAAATGCAGGGTGGGCACCTGCCTTACAAAAGCGCTCCCAAGCGCCTCGTGGTCAATATAAAGCGCTCTCAAGCGCTAGTGGGCACAAACCACAGCGCTCCCAGCGCTAGGACGAAACAAAGCGCTCTCAAGCGCTAGAGGGAAAAGCCAAGCGCTCCTAGCGCTATAAATTAGGAAAGGACCCAGCAAAGTCCTTGTAGGCAGGCAGGGGGGCAAGGCTGGGCCCAGAGCCAGCACACTGGGTCTCCAGGCAGGGAGACAGTCCAAGTGGCGGTCCTCTGGCCCAGCAGCAGCAACAACAGCCCCCTCAGGATCCTGGAAAAGAACAACATCTGTGGGGACACAGCCCCATTTTTATACACCATTTCCCTTTGTCTGAGGGTGCAGAGTGGGGGCGGAACCAGTCGCAGCTGGTTCTTGAGTACTCTGTTTACCTCAACCACCCTCTCTATTCACTGGCAGGGCCTAGGTCATTAGACTCTCCACAGGGGGGCGGAGCCAGCATTGTGTGGGGAAAACCCAGCCCATCCAGGACACAGGTACACTCCTCCCACACATTACTCATGCAGATCTCCCACTCACCACCGGGCAGACCCATCCAGACTTCCTGGAGCCTGGCATGCCAGCCAGCTCCAGCCAATCACACGCCAGCACCCTCACAGCACACGTACAGCCGTGTCTAGAAATGGCGCTTCCCTACTAGACACATACATGCTGCATACACCATCTCGCAGCATTCACTCTCACGAGTTCACACATACCAGACTCAAGCCTGTAAACCCCACGCATCAGGAACTACCAGGGACACATACCTTCCCCATGCATTCCTATGGGCGGGCAGGCCTAGCTCAGCACATGCACTCAGAGTGCGCACGCACTTTCCACTGGGACACAGTGAAAGTGCGCAGAATCCAAAAATCACCATCTCCAGGTCACCATTTCAAGCAAAAAGTCTAGGGGTGAACCTGCCCTAAGGGCCCAAGTCCAACAGGTACTGTCATTGATAGGACTGCGGAATGTCCCCCGGGGGTGGGTGAGATGTCAATCAGCCCCAAGGCAACCTCACGGGAGGGCAGCAGTGTGTCATCGAGAGGGTTGTCAGAAACCGAGTTAGCTGACAGGAGAGAGGAAAGACTGTTAAGGTGGGAAATAGCAAAAATGGAGTTGGAAGAAAGGAGGGAGGGGAGGAGGTTGGAACATGAGTCCAAGCTGGAGATGGAAAGGAAAAGGATGGAACACGAGTTCAAGCTACGAGAACTCGACTTCCAGGCCCATAACATCACTCCGAAAGGTGTCGAGTCAAAGGAATTTGCCAGGGAGCCCAGGCCCCATTTACCCAAGGACGTAGTCGCCAGTTATACCGCTGGAGATGACATAGCCAAGTGGCTGGCAGCCTATGAGGTCTCCTTAAGAGCCCATGGGATCCATGAGAAGCATTGGGGTGGTGGATTATACCGGTACATGCCTCCGACAGGTAGGGATGCCCTATTGGCCCTAGACCGGGAGGAACAGGTTAATTACCCCGCCATGAAGGTGGCGCTCATCAGGAAGTTTGGGTTGACCCCCGAGAAATACCGGCAAAGGTTTAGGGGCAGCCACAAGCTGAGCTCACAGAATTGGGTTGACTTCCTGGATTTTGCCAAGAAAGCCCTGGATGGGTGGGTCCAAGGTAATGAGGTGGAGGACTATCGAGGGTTGTACGACCTGATACTCAAGGAACATCTACTCGAGAAATGTCTTCCCGAGCTGAGGCAACACCTGGTAGACAGCAAACTTACTTGCCCCCGTAAGCTTGCTGAGGAGGCGGACATTTGGGCAAGTACCCGAGTGTCTACGAAGGGGACGGGAGGAGATTCTCAGAAGTCGCGTGGGTTGGAGCCTGGAACAATGGCCCACCCGGCTGCTGATGAGGGAACATTTCGAGGACAGGAGGAGCCTGCCTCGATGTCCATGCCCCGTGAGACGGATAGGCCACCTGTAGAGGTGGACCCGGAGACCGCGGAGGAGGACATGGTTCCGTTGGAGGACTTGCCTATCCCTGTTGAGTGGCGAGTGGAAGGAGGACCATCCAGGGAGGAACTGAGAAAGGGAGAAAGGGAATGTCCCACCCTCGAGGGTCTGGATCAGCCCGTGGTCTTTCTGTCACGAAGACTGCTTCCCCGGGAACAGAGGTGAAGTACCATCGAGCGGGAAGCCTTTGCGGTGGTCTGGGCACTGAAGAAGCTGCAACCATATTTGTTTGGTTCACACTTCCTTGTTCAGACAGACCAGCGACCCCTTCGTTGGCTCATGCAAATGAAGGGGGAGAATCCCAAACTGTTGAGGTGGTCTATCTCCCTACAGGGAATGGACTTTCGGGTGGAACACCGGCCCGGAGTTGACCACGCCAATGCAGACGGTCTCTCCAGGTATTTCCGCCTTAGTGTTGAGGACTCCCAAGGGGTTGGGTAGCTCTCCCCACTTTCAGCTGGGGGGGACGCGTGTTAGACCCGTCTGCTTCTGAGAGTCCCCTCACCACTATGATTTCTTTTGTTCCCCTGTACCTCCGAAAATTTGTCGCTTTTTATTTGTCTACCAGGACTTTTTATGTGTTGTCTCATGGCGTTAGATGTTCCTTGACGCCCAGTTGCTCACAAGGTTTGTGGCACCTATTTACAAGGCGCCTGGCCCAAACCTGTGGCATTACAAACTGGGGTTGTCAACCTGTATAAATGAACTTAAAATGGTGGACACCCTTTTTCCTCATGTGAAGTGACTCCCCTTGGAGCCTTCATGAACCCTGGCCTTTTGAGGTTTTGGCGCCCTTTGTTTGGCGCGCATTTCTGACAGGAATTCCTTTATTTTCCTCAGGTACACAAAATGGCTGCTCTAGAACCCCAGTACGGTGGCTGTTAGTGTCCTAAATACCCCTCAAGAGTGCCATGTCATTGTCACAGCCAGAGAAGGTTCTAGAACCTTCTGGCTCGTGCCAGTACCCCAGGGCACTGGCTATAAGGCCCAGTCCCTGGCGGCCATTTTAGATTAGATGAGATTCGACTAGAGAAGAGGAGATTAAGAGATTCCAGACTGGTCACCAGATTGACACCTGCCCTGTTGACCCCTGAGGTGGCTGGTAGCGCAGGCAGTAGAGCAGCAAAGGGTTGCTGGCGTTGTGTCTGACTGGCGTTCCAGTCAGCTACGGAAGAAGTGATCTAGCCCCTACAGCGCCTGCCCAGCGAGTGCCTCATTGCCCCCAAAGACTGTGGCCAGATTCGTGTGCCTCTCCGCCCCCCCCGGTGGTGAACTGTGGTCGATTTATCGAGTCGCGAGGTGAGAGCAAGTTCGCCGCGAACGCGATCGTCAGCTGTGCCCCCTTCGTGACAGGTGCCTCTAGAGGGGAGCTCGGACATCTCCGAGCCCCACCAGCGTAGAGCGCTTCCTGCGCAGATAGAAGGTGAGGTGGTGCGCCGGGGCGGGGAAAGGCCGGCCTTCGTTGGGTGGGACTAGCGTCTTTTGCCACTCTCCAGTGACCCGGGAGCTGTAGCTGTGGGCGGGAACCACCCTGAATGCGGAAGTCGGAGGGAGGTCCGTGGAGCCCCTGAGAGCCCCGTCGCTAACGAGAGGAGTGCTGTGCCCGACTGAATCGTATCTTGATTGCAGCCGATGTGAGGTGGGCCCGTTTCCTCATAGTGAATGCAGCGTTGTGAAGAAACTGTGAACCGGCATTTATTTTGACTGTGCGCGAAGGTTGTGTGACCTCTCCGGCAGCCCGTTCGTCAGTCTAATGACTTTGAACTGGTGCCGCCTGCGCTCAAGTGGTGCTAAAGCCCGTAGGCGCGCATTGACTTCACCGGCAAAGCAGAGATCCTATCCCGGTGACCGCCGAGTGCAAATGATGTATTTACTGTGTTTCCTTGCCTTCTAAATATACGCGCATACGCCTTGAGTTTATTATTAAAGAGTCCCAAACCTTATTTTGTGCTCAGAGAAGCCGTATACCTGATCACTGAAAACAGCATAAACTGTAAGAGTTATCTTTCCCATTAGAAACGTATTGCAGATGTAATGATTCGAAAGTATTTAATTGGTGGCAGCGATACCAGAAGAAACATGTGGTTGTTTATTTAAATGAGCCAATATTTATTCTGATATTTATTCTGATATTTATTCTGATATTTATTGTGATACTCATTCCTGAAGTTATTCTATTTATTAATACTATTTATTACCAGAACTGTATGACCAAAAGAAATGTATATGTGCTTTCCCAGACAACCCTATTTACAACAAAGAACTTTTATATAAAGGAATCGTATTTTTCTACACCAGTGGTGTGGTGTCCTTCTTTTTGGTGTGGATGTACAAGGAGTTATTATTGGGTCAGAGCCGGCTTAACACTACAGCCTTCACTTGCCTTCTCACTTGAGCCAAGCTACCCCCTTTGTGCTGGGCTTGCCCATCGCAGTCCAACACTTTGCCTTTGGCATTATTTCTATCAGATCAGTACCGCATTCTCGGATGGGCCTAATGCCCAATGAGATTGTTTTCGGGCGCCCCATGAACATATGGCGGGTGCCCAAACCGAGCTCAGTATATGATGTACCTTGTGTTTTAATGAATGACTATTTGGCACGATTAACTGATAGCTTGGTTTCCATTCATCAACAGGTTCGAGAAGCACTCCCGGATCGGTCCACAGGAGAAGGCCATAACCTCCGGCCTGGTGACTTCGTTCTGGTGAAGTCCTTTGAGAGATCGAGTAGTCTGGAGCCGAGGTGGTGCGGTCCCAAACAGGTCCTCCTCGCGACAAGCGATGCGGGTGACCAATCGAAAAAATTGGATCCATTCCATCCATTGCCGGAAAGTACAACCTGACCTGGTGGAGCCTGCTGTATTGACCGACCATCAAGATATCCTGACTACGGAAAGAGGCCGTGCTGTGGTACCAGACGAATCTGAGGAGTTCTTCCCGGACCAGACGATCCCTGGATCAAGAAGATATAATCTGCGACCAAGAAAAGAATCTGCAATTGTGTGAGAAGATTGTCAAAACGGTCCCTAGGTCAGTGAAACGGAGATCCGATGAGGCAAGGGGGGGGTTCAGCCATGCATTAGTGTAGTGACACCCGTCTTGGCCCGCTGGTGAAGAAAACAACTGCTACCTAGGGGTAAGAGTTCTGACAATACTTTAGTTTCAGGAAGATACTGTGTACATTTGTTCGAATGGATAAGAAGAAGATTTTTGGTCCTGTAGGGTTCATTATCATCATAGCAATTATCGCTACAGTCATGTGGTTTGTGGAGGATAAAGCTCCTGCTCGTGAGCTGTATGTTGTTTCTACTCCAGTCCCTGATGAGCACTTTTTCTATACACTCCCATATCAAGAGTTGAAACATCGACAGTCGTATTTGAATAATACTTTCATCCAGATGTTGCATCACACCCACGTTGCTACAAACGCTACAGGCTGCTGGATATGTGGGATGATGCCAGCACATCAAAAGAAAGGAAGAACACCGTTCATACCTCTTCCTTTCTCTCATAATGGCTCTTGTAGAGCATGGTACACTTTGCTTTTTGCTACGAGAAAGCCTACAGTAGGAAGATTGCTTTTTAGACTGAATAAAGAATGTCATCAAGATAAAGAAGGCTATCCACAAGCCAACGGAACTATATGGGAGTGGGAAGAGTATCGACCGGACAATGAATCGACACCTCATATTTTCACGAACACTAGAGACACTGTTGGACAAGAGACGTTTGTGAGTTCAGTGGCCCAAGCACAAGCAGATTTATGTGTACAGAGTGTAGGCCATATTCCTGTAGGTGTTAGTGATTGTATTGTTATATTGAACATTGATGGCCTTAATAATAGCACTTTCCTCGCCTCTCATAACACCTATTTTGTATGCGGAAACAAAGGCTATTATCGATTACCAGCTGGATGGTCCGGAGTATGTTATGTATCGTTTTTATTACCACCTGTATTCCTGGCACCTGCATCATATCACAAAGACTTGGAATTATTGAATAATGTGACTGTAAATAGATTCAAATGAACTTTGTCTGTAGATGATATTGATCACACTGATACTAGTCTGCAGCAGTATACAGATTTCAAGTTAGGATTGTTTTTCTTTGTGGGAGCTGCTCTAAACAGTAGAAAGATACGACGATTAACAAGAGTAGTTGAAGCTGTTACCAACAAAACTGCTGCAGCCCTTGGGAATCTTACTGAAGAGTTGCAAATTACCAGGATTGTTGCATTACAGAACCGAATGGTTCTAGATGTAATGTTAGCGGATAGAGGCGGAGCTTGTAGGATTATCGGAAGCAGCTGTTGTGTCTTTATCCCTGACCACACTCCTTCTGTGTATAAAGCTATTAACAAGCTACATAAAATTGCAGCTGATATACATGTTGGCAATGGGTCCTGGACTTTCTCTGGGTGGTTCTGGACCTTGATTTCTACATGGGGTTGGAAAGTTCTTACTGGACTATGTATAATTGTTGCCATATTATTTACGTGTTGTGTATGTATTCAATGTAGTCCAATGATATGTTATTTGTGTGTTTCATTCTGTGTGCCTAATAAACAATCTGTCGCAGAGGCTACCCATAAGAAAACTATAACTAGAGAGATAGCTGACATGATGAGCATCGATATAAACGATGAGTATTTAGATTATCCAAGGAAACCGAATGTCTTCAGCAAATGCTGAAAGGGTCGTCTGTTGTAAATAAAACAGCGATAGTATTAAGCATTCACTGAAGACATGCAATCGTGTCTTTGTTTGAGTTTTCCCGCTCGTACTTGACATACGGCCAGACTCCATTTTGTTTTTCTGGCGTCCATCTTGTATGCTATACATTTCCATGTGCTTGCCACGAGGCGAGGCCTACCTCACTGATTGTCACCCCTGAAGTTTGCCCAGCAACAGGCTATAAATAGTTCCTTGTGCGTCCAGCGCATGTCCAGTAGGAGTCACATCTGTTTCTGTTTAGCGTAGATTGGAATATGCATTCGGCGGGTCTCAAGAACTGTTAACTCCACCCATGTATCGATCATGTTCAAGAAATGTCCATATATGGTTGTAAATCATGCTTTTTGAGCTGTAACAGCCTACTTATGAGCCCCCTTCTTTGTGTATAAAAGGGGACCGCATGTCTGAGTTCTTTGTGCTACCTTGTACAATACTGTAGAGTGTTGTGTGGGCTGTAGTACCACCCTGGTACTTGAGATCACATCTCCTGAGGCGGAAGCCGGGAGGTATAGGCAACAAGCACTGGCTAATTTTAATCTTTGAGAGTCACAAACTGAAATACTTTGCTTTTTAAAAAATAAAACTGTCACGAGTGAATGTGTGTGTGTTGATACAATAACCTCACCGTCCACATTTCCAGCTTCTGGGCCACAGCCTCGCAGCGGATCTTAGCGCTGCCGATGACACTCTGTTGGAACAGATCTTGCCGCCATTTCCCGCCGCTCCCGAAGGCCACGCCCATTTTTACGAGGCCACGCCCCCTGGACTACATAAGACGCGTAAGCCCAGCGTCTTGTTAGAGATCACATCTCCTGAGGCGGAAGCCGGGAGGTATAGGCAACAAGCACTGGCTAATTTTAATCTTTGAGAGTCACAAACTGAAATACTTTGCTTTTTAAAACAAAAAAACTGTCACGAGTGAATGTGTGTGTGTTGATATAATAACCTCACCGTCCACATTTCCAGCTTCTGGGCCACAGCCTCGCAGCGGATCTTAGCGCTGCCGAGGACACTCTGTTGGAACAGATCTTGCCGCCATTTCCCGCCGCTCCCTAAGGCCACGCCCCTTTTTAAGACACCACGCCCCCTGGACTACATAAGACGCGTAAGCCCAGCGTCTTGTTAGAGATCACATCTCCTGAGGCGGAAGCCGGGAGGTATAGGCAACAAGCACTGGCTAATTTTAATCTTTGAGAGTCACAAACTGAAATACTTTGCTTTTTTTTTTTTTTTAAACTGTCACGAGTGAATGGGTGTGTGTTGATATAATAACCTCACCGTCCACATTTCCAGCTTCTGGGCCACAGCCTCGCAGCGGATCTTAGCGCTGCCGAGGACACTCTGTTGGAACTGATCTTGCCGCCATTTCCCGCCGCTCCCTAAGGCCATGCCCCTTTTTACGAGGCCATGCCCCCTGGACTACATAAGACGCGTAAGCCCAGCGTCTTGTTAGAGATCACATCTCCTGAGGCGGAAGCCGGGAGGTATAGGCAACAAGCACTGGCTAATTTTAATCTTTGAGAGTCACAAACTGAAATACTTTGCTTTTTTTTTTTTAAAACTGTCACGAGTGAATGTGTGTGTGTTGATATAATAACCTCACCGTCCACATTTCCAGCTTCTGGGCCACAGCCTCGCAGCGGATCTTAGCGCTGCCGAGGACACTCTGTTGGAACAGATCTTGCCGCCATTTCCCGCCGCTCCCTAAGGCCACGCCCCTTTTTACGAGGCCACGCCCCTCTCCCACAACTCCTTCCCCACATAAATTTTGTGTGTCTTTCGGACGCGCAGTGGGCGAGCGCAGCGGGTGTGACGATTGCGCGCCGAAGGCGCGCCTAAAGCAAACCCGTCTGCGCCCGTCATCGCCAGGACATCGCCTCTCGCCTATCCCCCTGGCCAAACTCTACGAGAATACCGTCATTATGATAGGAAATCTCTAGTCGCTCTGAACCCGGGACAGAGCTGCGAGGAGATATCAGGAACCCTCGGACAGACATGCCTACAATGTAAGTCTTGCCATTTCTCTACACCCAGCCCCCGCCCACTTAGGCACCTCTTAGACCCCTTACCATCCTCCAACTCAATGTCAGGTCTCTCGTTAAACACCACCTAGAAGTCAACACTCTTCTACTTGAAGAGAACCCTGACATCCTCTTTCTATGCGAAACCTGGCTCCGTGACGATTCGACTACTATACCGAACCTCGCGCTACCAGATAGTTACTCCATGAAATCGCTAAATAGAGACGCCAGAGGAGGCGGCATCGCTGTCATCTACAGAAAACAATTCACCTGTTCCTTTACTAAAGAAATTATCTCGAGCTGTGAGAGTGCTCTATTTAATATCACAACGGGCCCCCATTTCTCCCTATCTGGCCTATACATCTACAGACCTCCCGGTCTGGCTTCTAAATTTATTGAAGCTCTCCTTGAAGTAACAAGCTCCTTAGTGGTGAGCTCGGCCAACTTCACCATTTTAGGAGACCTTAACCTCCATTTCAATCTAACTCAAGATCCCACTATTAAAAACCTCTTGGCGGACTTAGCAGCCCTACAACTCTACCCTTTGATCCAGGCCGCCACCCACTCAGCCGGGCACACTCTAGACCCCATCTTCACTAACATCCTGGAGACTACGACAGAAGCTCTCAAACCTATGGGATGGACAGACCACTACCTTATTAAATTCACCATACTGATCACAGAAACATTCAAGATAGCCGAACCCACTCAACACCTAAAAAGGCCATGGCACAAACTCGCCATCAGTGACCTACACTCCGCTCTTGTAGAATTCCGGCCTAAGGCAGACATAGATATCAACACTACTTATGCTGCCTTCCATGATTGGATCACGAAAGGACTAGATGCCCTTATTCCTCTCAAATGGTTTAAGGGACGCTGTTCCCCTTCCAACCCATGGTATAACGACTCCTTAAAATCCATGCGGAAGGAATGCAAGAAAGCCGAAAGAGTCTGGAGAAGAGAATACAATGATAGGGATAAAACTGGCACACAAAGCCCTCTACGACCTAGGACCCGAATGCCTCAACACGCGTCTATCCTTCTACACCCCCTCCCGCCAACTACGATCGTCCAATCAAGCCCTCACCGCAATTCCGCGCATCCACAGATCCACCATGGGTGGAAGATATTTCTCCTACTTAGCGGCAAAGACCTGGAATTCTCTCCACACCCACCTCCGCCTCACTCAGAACCACCTCTCCTTGAGAAAACAAGTAAAAACCTGGATATTCGATAAGTAAATCACCTCCCGCCCTAAAGCACCTTGAGACCCTCTGGGTGAGTAGTGTGCTATACAAATTCTAGAACTTGAACTTGAACTACCTGTCTAAACAAAAAAACTACCACAAAGCTATCCGATCCGCACGTGCCACCTTCTACGCAGACGAAATTAACTCTAGCCCTAACCCCGCTAAAGTTGTTTTTAAACTATTGGAAGAACTGCAGAGCAGTAGATCTTCCTCCTCCAGCATCACCTCCGCTCAACATTGCGAAGACCTTGCTACGTTTTTTGTTGAGAAGGTGCAAAAAATCTACAAATCATTCCCACAGACTGCCTCTGTTCCACTCAACCCCCTTAACTCCATCAGCAACGGCACCATTTTGATGTCCATACCCGAAATCTCACAGGAGGATCTTGCGAAACTATGTAGGAAAGTCAAATCTAGTTCTCCTGCAGACCCGATGAGACCAGCCCAATTTATTAAATCCCTAGAATTCTTCCTGCCTTCCTTGGCTTCCATACTAAATCTCTGCTTTCTCCTCGGCCAATGTCCCGAGCGCATGGAAACAGGCTTGGGTCTCTCCCTTCATCAAGAAGCCGACCCTGGACCTCTCCAAGTTAGAGAACTTTAGACCGATCTCACTGCTCCCATGGACATCTAAACTTGCAGAGGCCCACGTTAACATCATTTTATCCCAGCACATGGATCATAATAACATCCTAGACCCATCCCAAAACAGATTCCGGCCGGGACATAGCACCGAGTCTGCCCTCTTGGCCACGTCGGAACATCTACTGACGATACTGGGCGCCGGTCAAAGTGCTGCGCTGATTCTGTTAGACCTCAGCGCAGCCTTTGACACGGTCTCCCATAACATTCTTATAGATCGTCTGGCCAATGTAGGAATCTCAGGTCTTGCCCTGGAGTGGTTTCGCTCCTTCTTGAAAGACAGATCATTTAGGGTGTCTGCTTCTCCTTTTCTTTCCCAGGCCCACCCCATTGGACAGGGTGTCCCTCAGGGCTCTGCTCTTAGCCCATCTCTTTTTAACCTATATGTACAACCACTCGCTGCAGTGGCTAAAGGATGGGATCTCTCCTTAGTGTCTTACGCAGATGACACGACACTAGCCATCACTCTCACTGAAGGCCCTTCCACCACGGCCTCAAGATTTAAAGATGGTCTTGATGCCGTAGCCCAGTGGATGACGGACAACTGCCTGCAGCTTAACGCAGTAAAGATGGAGGTGCTGCTCCTCGGTAAGAACACCAACTACTGGAACGAGCACTGGTGGCCCTCGTCACTTGGCACTATCCCACCTCCTAAATCCCTGGTCAAAAACCTTGGTGTCTGGATGGACGCCGCACTTAGCTTCCAGACCCACACAAAAAAAGTGGCAGCTACCTGTGTGGGCCTGCTAAGGAGCCTCAATCCTATACTTGGATTCTTCGACCCCAAGACTCGCCAGCTGATTGTCCAAGCCACAATCCTCTCCCGCTTGGACTACGCCAATGTACTGCTACTGGACGCAAACAAAACGGAAATCGCACGACTGCAACGCGTGCAGAACACTGCGGCAAGAGCCTTAGTTGGTCTCCCCCGCAGATGCTCAGCCAGAGCCACTATTCGAAAACTGCACTGGCTACCCAACGAATCACGCATCCAGTTCAAAACACTCACTATGATTTTTAAGATACTTAAAACTGGACGGCCAGAACTACTTCGCCCACTTCTAACACCTTATGTGCCACAACGCAACCTTCGCTCGTTAGGTTAACACCTTTTGACTGTCCCCCGGACGAAGCTTGCCCGCACTAGCGGACGCTCCTTTAAGGTGTTGGGAGCCAAACTCTGGAACACCCTTCCTCTGCACATCCGCTCTTTGGATAACTTGACTGCCTTCCGCAAAGCCCCCCTGGCTCTCTCCCTCTCTTCCCTCAGGTACTGACACGGTCTTCTTAGCGCCGAGACGCCTCTTTGCTGGGGCAGCTGTCGCGCTTTACCAAATGTTAACATAACATAACATAACCTTTAAAGGTTTATTAAAGTATGTCTTTGTATTTCCAGTTTCCGTGCCAATTTCTTTGTAGTCTGAGGACTTCGTGCACAGAAGGGCGAACCCTTTGCTCTCGCAGGCCTGCTGAGGCCTGTACTCATCAATCTCAGCATGGTGGAATTTCATTAGAGGGGTTCAATCGTCTGCCCCACCCTAGGAATGGGGCAGGTTAAGTGGGGATTCTACTCCTAATCTAACTAATTTTCTCGCCTTTCCTCCTGCCAAAAGGGGAGCAGGAAAGTGGGCTTGGCCTCCCCCACTATCTGGAGGATTCTGGGTTGGATTTCAAAGGCAGCATTGCCTTTGGAGCTTCCTGCCCAGGAAAGCCATCTTGTCCTGGAGGAGGTATGAAGCACCTTCGCCCAGAGCAGGCTTTGACTCTGTCATTTGAGAGTGCTGGCTCTCACCCCATGAGGTCAGAAACATGTCAGGAAGTGAGAGACTGGCGATAACAGGTAAGGAAACACACAAGTGCTTTGTAGCTTTTCAGGGGACACTCAAAAAGGGTCTCCTGTCTACATTTATTATTAATTCCAACACTGGCATCAGTGAGGATTTATTAAAACAAGATGTTTGGTACCAAACACCTTAGGAATCAGTGAAGCCATTGTGGAGCTAGGAAACTTGTGTTGACAGGTATTCAACCCAAATACTCTTTATGGCTTCCCTGTGCACTTACAACATCACAAAATGAACTGAAAAATTTAGGGGCATATCTGCTCATGGTGATATGCCCACACATAGGATACAGTTCAGCCTGCCTTAGGGCTAAAGGCCTGCAGTAGGGGTAACTTACCTATATCCTATGCAGTGCATGGGAGGCATGGCACCAAAAAGTGCAGCCTGCAATGGTAGAGAGCATAGGTTTATTAAGGGGCCCCTGGGGTGGCACAACCAGTGCTGCAGCCCAGATGATCCTCTTGAGTTCCTATGCCCTTGGTACCAGTGATACTATTTACTGGGGACTTACAGAGGTAACTGAAGCTGTGACAATTGTGGTATAGTTTGGAGGACAGAGCACTGGTACAGTGATTCTGGACAGCAAAGACCCAGTACTCTACAGTTGATGTTGTGTCAGATCCAGGAAAAAAGTGGGAGGCACTACAACAGAAACCCACTTTCCTACACATACACACCCTCTGCTATTAGAAACCAAGGATAATTGGGCTGAAGACTTGGCCGTCTTTAAATTTCCCTCACACCATTTTGGGTGCGTTGCGGGTAGACAAACAGGTACTACTGAGAATCGACCTGGCAACTTTTATCTCTCCGAGGAGTCACCCTTACCCACTCGCATGTTCCAATCATAAATGTGCAACAGCAAATGCCCCCTCTTCAGTGCAATGTCTGGACTTCGAAAGATCAGAAAAGGACAGGTCCTGCTTTTTGTGACTTTCGGGGAGCTGTGAAGGACTAGAGCTGCACCCCTGTTACCCAGGACAAAGAAGTTAGCTCCTAGGGACAGGTGACTGACATCCTGTGTGGTTAGAGGGAAACAAGCTAGGGGGACACAACAAGCTGGAAGAGGCATTTTTCCCTGAAGTGCCCTGCTGACCTGTGGAAACTGGACCTGTATTGAAGTTTGCTGTTGGTTTCTTGCTGACACCCTGAGAGTCTCCCATTCTGAGTTGGGACCTGAAATTCTTTCAGTAAGAAAACTAAAAAAGCTTCAGTGGGACCACCTTGCTTCAAGTATATGGGATTTGGTTCCTTGGTAATGGCTACAGTTCAGTGATGCCCACACGGAGAAGATGTGTCTTCTAAAAAAGTGACAAAGTCCCTTTCTAAAGTGGGACTTAAAAAACTTTTTGAATGTTTTGACTTCCAGACTTTCATCAAGACCAATCCACCTGGTATATCAGACCTGAGCTTCATCGAGATTGGCCTCAAATTGCACCCAAGTTCCAGTCTACTATGAGTATTGACTACCATTAGCACTTTGTGCATTTTGGTGCTATTTTCGCATATACATTTTTAAACTCATATCTCCGGTCCTCCTTAATGGATGTTTGTAACTTTGGTGTAATTTTGTTTATTGAATTTTACCCTATTCATCTAATTGCTGGGTGTTCCTGATCTGGATACACAACAGACTTATTTAAGCATCAAATTAACATGATGTTTTTGGGGCATTTCGAATGATATAGTGCAAAGACTCACTTGTAACACTAATGATATTAGCTAACCTTTAACTCGCAGTTGTGGAAGAGGGGATGTCCTGAAAAAACCCACAGCCATCTTCAGAACTAGCTCCAATGGGTAACAAACACAATCAAGGAATGTAGGATCATGACCAGAGGAATAGATGATGGAGCACAGAGTTGAGAGTTGGAGGTCGATTAGAGGAGAGCATGAGGGTAGAAAAGATGGGTATGACAAAAAGAAAAGAAAGCATAAGACAATAGAACAGCAAGCAAATATGTGGATACAACAAGAATAAAGAAGTGCTTAACAGTGAAGAGGAGAAATATGACAGAGAAGGTTGATTAGTGAGAAGAACAGGGTGACAAGTGTCAAAGTAGAGAAAGTGAAGAAGATGGTGTAAGAGGTGCATTAAGGAGGATCAAATTCGAGTATGAAGATGGAGCATGCTATTGATGAGCAAAATGATTCATGCAAATGGGGGTTGGCTAAGCATGGATTGAGTTGGGGTAATGAGTGTTGAGTAGAGAGATAGGAATACAGAAAGGTGAAGGCAGAGGATCAATCAATCAATCAATCATCAATTAGTAAAGCGCGCTACTCACCCGGTAGGGTCTCAAGGCGCTGGGGGGAGGGGTCCGTTACTGCTCAAAAAGCCAGGTTTTGAGTTGCTTCCTGAAGGAGAGATGGTCCTGGGTCAGCCGTAGGTGGGTGGGGAGGGAGTTCCATGTCTTGGCCGCCAGGTAGGAGAAGGATCTTCCTCCAGTGGAGGCTCTGCGAATGCGTGGTACGGCGGCGAGGGCGAGGATGGCCGATCGTAGCTGGCGGGTGGGTGTGTAGAAGGTGAGGCGGCTGTTGAGGTACTTCGGGCCCATGTCGTGGAGAGCCTTGTGTGCGTGGGTGAGGAGTCTGAACGTGATCCTCTTGTTGACGGGGAGCCAGTGCAGGTCTCTCAGGTGGGTCGAGATGTGGCTGTGGCGAGGGATGTCCAGGATGAGTCATGCGGAGGCGTTCTGTATGCGCTGGAGTCTTTTCTGCAGTTTGGCCGTGGTTCCCGTGTAGAGGGTGTTCCCGTAGTCCAGTCGGCTGGTGACGAGTGCCTGGGTGACTGTCTTCCTGGTTTGAGTTGGGATCCCGCGGAAGATCTTACGGTGGATGCGCAGGGTGTTGAAGCACGATGATGATACGGCGTTGACTTGTCTGGTCATCGAGAGGGAGGAGTCCAGGATGAAGCCCAGGTTTCGTGTGTGGTCCATTGGTTTGGGGGTGGTGCCCAGGGCAGGGGGCCACCAGGAGTCGTCCCAGTCGGAGGGGGATGATGCCAGGATGAGGATTTCCGTCTTGTCTGAGTTCAGTTTCAGTCGGCTGTTCTTCATCCACTCGGTGACGTCTTTCATCCCTTCGTGAAGGCTGGCTCTGGTGGTGGCGGGGTCGTTGGTGAGGGAGTGGATCAGCTGGGTGTCGTTGGCTTAGGAGATGATGTTGAGATTGTGTTGGCATGCGATGGCTGCGAGGGGGCTCATGTAGACGTTGAAGAGGGTGGGGCTGAGTGAGGAACCTCGGTGGCCTCGGACCTGTATGGGGAGGCGGACTCTCTGGGTTCTTCCGGCGAGGAACGAGATGATCCACTCCAGAGCCTTCCCTAGGATCCCGATGTTGCTGAGGCGCTGTACTAGGGTGCAGTGGCAGACGGTGTCGAATGCTGCAGATAGGTCCAGGAGGATGAGGGCCGCTGTTTCCCCATTGTCGAGCAGGGATCTGATGTTGTCGGTGGCTGCGATGAGGGCGGTCTCGGTGCTGTGGTTGGCTCGGAAGCCAGACTGCGAAGGGTCGAGGGCTCCGTTTGTCTCGATGAAGGGGGCGAGCTGTCTGTTGACGATCTTCTCGATGACTTTGGCAGGAAAAGGGAGGAGCGAGATGGGGCGGAAGTTCTTGAGGTCGGTGGGGTCCGCTGTTGGTTTCTTCAGGAGGGCGCTGAGCTCGGCGTGCTTCCAGCTCTCAGGGAAGGTGGCGGTGTCGAAGGAGATGTTGGAGATGTCCCGGATTGGGGTGCGATGATGAAGTCGGCCTTGTTGAAGACGTGGTGGGGGCAGGGGTCGGTTGGAGATCCGGAGTGGATGGTGTTCATCGTGCGGGTGGTGTCTTCGGTGCTGACCGGGGTCCAGTTGCAGAGGGTGGTGGTGGGGGGTGTTGGTTCGGTGGTTGGGTGCGTAGTCTGTGCGCCGAAGCTGTTGTGTATGTCGGCGATCTTGCGGTGGAAGAAAGTGGCGAGTGAGTCGCAGAGGTCTTGTGAGGGTGTGATGTCGTTGTTTCCGGCGTTGGGGTTGGAGAGCTCTTTGATGATGCTGAAGAGTTCCTTGCTGTTGTGGGTGTTGTTGTCCAGTCGTTCTTTGAATGTTGTCCTTTTGGTGGTGCGGATCAGCTGGTGGTGTTTTCAAGTGGTGTTCTTGAGGGCCGTCATGTTTTCTGTGGTCTGGTCGTGGCGCCAAGCTTTTTCAAGGGTGCGGCAGTTTTTCTAGGATGTTTTGAGTTCGTCCGTGAACCAGGAGGCTTTCTTGCTGCCGGGTCTGCTGGGAGGGTTCTTCAGTGGTGCGAGGTCGTCGGCGCAGTTGGTGAACCACTGTGTGAAGTTGCGGGCTGCTCCGTTGGGGTCTGTTACGCTGGCGGGGGGTTCAGGCTGAGGGAGGTGGTGAGCTGGTCAGCGGTGATCTTGCTCCAGCTTCTGCGAGGAACCTGTTGCGGGTCGTGGTTCTTCTGAAGCTGATGTGGATGCAGCTGTGATCCGTCCAATGGAGTCCGGTGGAGTGGTTGAAGGAGATGTGCTTGCTGGAGGAGAAGACGGGGTCCAGCGTGTGGCCGGCGTAGTGGGTTGGGGTGTTCACCAGTTGCTTGAGTCCGAGGTTGGCGAGGTTGTCCAGCAGGGTGGTGGTGTTGGTGTCGTTGTTTTTCTCCAGGTGGAAGTTGAGGACCCCTAGGAGGATGTAGTCAGCGGAATGGAGGGCGTGCTGGCTGATGAAGTCTGTGATGTCTTCACTGAATCGGGTGCGTGGTCCCAGGGGTCTGTAGATGAGGGTGCCTCTGAAAGTGGTCTTGGGGTCGGTGTGTATCTAGAAGTGGAGGTGCTCGGCGGCAGTGAAGGTGTCGTCGAAGTTGGTCGTGATGCGGATAGTGTTCCTGTGGACGATGGCGATGCCTCCTCCGCACTGGTTGAGGCGGTCCCTCCGTATGATCTTGTATCCGTCCGGGATGGCTATGGTGATGTTGGGCGCTGAGGAGGCGTTCATCCAGGTTTCCGTGAGGAAGGCGACGTCTGGTGATGTTGTGTCGAGCAGGTTCCAGAGTTCAACGGCGTGTCTGTGGACGGAGCGGGTGTTGAGCAGGATGCACTTGAGGTGGTTGTTGCTAGAGCCTGGCCTTTCGGGTGCGGTGCAGGTCCAGAGGCAGGTGAACTTGCAGGCTTGGCAGGTGAAGGGTCCATGGGTGCGTTTCGGGTTGGCTCGGTAGCAGGCGGCGTTCCGGTCGGGTATGAGTGCATTGAGGGTGGTGGCGTCATCGGTTCGTCGTGTGGGCTGGCATCATTGGGGGCCAGGGGTCCTGGCGCTGGGCGCGTGCCAGGCGTGGACGGGCGCAGACGGGCATGCCTTTGGCTGCGCGGGCACGATGCGCGTACGCACGTACTCCACCATAAATGGCGCAGAGGGAGGGAGGAGCAGCTGGGAAGCGGGAGCGGGGTGGCGCGTGTAAGGGGATCGGGCTACAGAAGCAAAAGTGGGGCGGGGCCGCAGGGGAGCAGCGGCAGGGAGCGGGGAGGGGTCTGCTGTGGGAAAGCGGTCCCGAAGGGAAGAGCGACGACCGCGGAGGTCGGGGCACAGAAAATGGCGGAAAAACTAAAGCAAGCACTGGCAGTAGCAGTGAGTGGATGCCTGAGACACGGGGTCAGCGGCGAGTAGGTAGACAGGCAGGGAGACCGGGCACACTCAGGGAGAGCCGCGCGCCGGGTGGAGCGACCGTCACCGACCAAGGTCAGGTCAGGTCACAGCTCCCCATCGCGCTGGTAGACCTTAAGTATCCGGAGGGAGGGAGGAGCAGCTGGGAGGCGGGAGCGGGTGGCGCGGGGAAGAGGATCGGGGTACAGAAGCAAAAGGGGGGCGGGCCGCAGGGGAGCAGCGGCAGGGAGGGGTCTGAGGCGGGAAAGCGGTCCCGAGGGGAAGAGCGATGACCAACGGAGGTCGGGGCACAGAAAATGGCGAACAAATGAAAGCAAGCACTGGCAGTAGCAGTGAGTGGAAGCCTGAGACACGGGGTCAGCGGCGAGCAGGTTGGCAGGCAGGGAGACTGGGCACACTCAGGGAGAGCCGCGCGGCGGGTGGAGCGACCGTCGCCGACCAGGGTCAGGTCAGGTCACAGCTCCCCGTCGCGCTGGCAGACCTTAAGTATCCGGAGGGAGGGAGGAGCAGCTGGGAGGCGGGAGCGGGGCGGCGCGGAGAAGGGGATCGGGGTACAGAAGCAAAAGGGGGGCGGGGCTGCAGGGGAGCAGCGGCAGAGAGCGGGGAGGGGCCTGAGGCAGGAAAGCAGTCCCGAGGGGAAGAGCTATGACCACAGAAGTCGGGGCACAGAAAACGGTGAAAAAACGAAAGCAAGCACTGGCAGTAGCAGTGACACTGCTGATGGTTGGAGATGATGAGAAAGGAAGGTTGTCACATTGGAGGGTCATAGGCAAATGGTAAGTGGTGGGGGAGGGACCAAATGTGGAGTTTAAAGAGACAGGAAGATAGTGGTAGAACTAGAGGGAGGAGAGACTGATGGACGGGAATGGTGATGGGTAAAGATGCAGCAATGGGAATGAGGGTAACTGGTCGGAGACAGGACAATGGGAAAGAAGAGGAAGCATGGCAGTCACTATTTAGGAAAGACAGTTCAATTTCAAGGCACTCACATGAGTTCTATGTTTCCTCTTTTCTCCCCTTAAGACACATTGTGCTCAAAGGACTGACAACAAAATATTGGTTGAGAATTAGCCATCAAATTACAAGTCCAGTCATCAACCTCGAAAGATGTACTCTGGCACAGTGGGCAGACAGGGGTAGATCTTGCCAACATTTGATGTCTGGTTTGTTGTTTTATTGTTCAGGATGTTACCTTTGATTTCTCTTCCAATTATTACCTTACTTGCTTTAATTATAATATGCATAACCATGGGTCTCTGTAAATCTCATGTGTGCTCATGAGAATGCGTTATATAAGCCAGGTCTTAGCGCTGCCTCTGGTTAGAATGTGGGAAGCTACCAGTGAAGAGCAGATAAAGGAAGTTACAGGCCCCATTACACACACCAATGCACCTACACAAGCACATGAACACCCCTCATTCCACTACATACACAAAATCAGTGCCCTATAGCAGCAGCAGCGAACGTGCAGCAGACAGAAGAAGATAAGGTAGAGGGTCCAGGGTGCTGTGGAGAGAGAGAAGAATGAGGTGGAGAGAGGATAATGTGAAGCAGAGAGAAAGGAGGGTGATAGGGAGGAGGCTGAGACAGGAGGGAGGATAGTGATGGAAAAAGGAGGCTGTTGAGGGGAGAGAAAAAAGGTGAGACAGAAAGACAGAGGAGATGATCAAGAGTGAGATGTGGGCAAAGAGCATATGCAAAGGTGAAGAAGAGAGAGAAGGGTGAGATAGAGGTCGAAGGGTGAAGTGGAGAGAGAATAAGCAAGTGAGAGGATGGCAAGGTCAAGGCAGAGTGGAAGCAGAATAAGGTGGTAAGAAAGGATTGTGAGGTGAGAGAAACATGAGGTGGATGTGAAGAAAAAGAAGAGCAGAGCAGGGAAACAGGTGGGTAAGGTACAGAGAGTAGGATGAGGTGAAAAGAATAAGATGGGGAAGTAAAGGGAGAGCAGAGCAGGACAGCAGAGTGATGTGGAGAGAAAAGAGGGTGAAGTGAAAAGAGTAGAGGCTATCAATCACATAGATTACATTTCTAGAAATACACAATTAAAACTAGTAGACAGAACCCAGCAGTATGTATGGTATGCAGTTCACATCCTTACAAGACCATCCAGCATGCCATGCCCCAGCTCTCAGACACCGGAGAGACTCTGGACAGTCCCACTCATCTTTATAATCCACACATGCTTCTTCATGGCTCTCCGAGCTCTGGGTGGAAGACAAATGAGAAAGACTAAACAACAGACTTATGGATGAAGTCTGGCTGGTAACCCAATCTGCAACTTTGTTGTACCCATCATTTTTATACAATCAAACGGTCAAACAAAGATTTGCCCTGAAAAAGGCATTCGATCTGGTATTGGCTGCCAGTCTCTTGCCTTCACTATTGCTTTTTTTTGTAACAAATCAAGAAGTTTGAAATGATAGATGAATAAAGAGGCTAGAAAAACATATAGAAAGGCTTACAAAGATGAATGGATAGATAGATAGATAGATAGATATATAGATAGAGAGATACATCACCTACAGACACATACAATGGTTACCTCGGTACCACTTATCCTCCTCACTTTCCTTCTCCCCACCAAGCCTGATGCTGATGTTCGCTCTTGCTCCCTCCTTTCCTTGAACTCTGAATTCCACTACTTCGATATTGAGCATGTGTTTCCTATTTGTATCAGATTCTACAAACTGCAGGTGTGTAGCCAATTAGATGAATTCCTACAGTATGACTCAAATACTGTCAGTCAGATCATAACCTTAATTAGACAGAATTTTGGGATAGCCGCCTACTCCGTGGCATTTTGATTGGTCTACATGCTAGACAATCAATGGCATCCTATGTGCCCTGTCATGTGTGATCCTATGATGTCATATTGGAATGGAATTGTTCCTTGTGTGAACAAGAATATTCACATGGTTCTAGGGTTCCAGCAGTGAGCAGTATGTCAGTTGCTGCTAGGATCTTAGAAGACTACAATGTGTTTCACAGATGCTGTGTCATGGGCACTTTAGAATACAATAAAGCCTACTTCCGGCAACTATTAACAAGTAGGTCCACTCATTTCACCCTGCTCAAAGAAGCAAAGGTTTCTCTGCTGTGTCACTCCAAGGCAGCAGGACGTTGTGGGGGAGAAATATTGAACATTCACTATTATGTTCTGCTTAAGGTGGCGCAGACTTGGTGGATCCCTCTGTTCATGTCACGCTGAGGAGGGCCACCAATGTGGGGGCAGTATAACTGGGCTATCTCCCTCAGAAAGCTTGTCACCACAGACAGCCTCCCGAGTGGTCTAAACAGCACCCTCAGCACCCCCAACTGTGCACCTACGTTGTGATGAGCTGCAGGACTTCGAGAGCTGAGAGCCATCTCAGAATAAGAAGCAGCCGAGAATAAGTCTGACAATAAGTGTTGGCTCCTCCGCTAAAAAGAAAATCATAATAACTTTGATATTATCATTTTATTTTTCACTACGGGCTCAGTTAGGGCAGGGCGGGGCTGGTGGCAAAGGGGGAAGAGTGGTTTGCACATTCCAAGTGCACACGATTCCTTGTTGGCGGAACAGTCATGCGCACTTTGCATGATCCTCACCAGGCTGTGTACTGCAGACTTCGGTCAGGGAGCCTGGGCGCTTCCTGTTTCCAGAAGCTGAGGAGAGACAGCAGCATCAGAAGGGACTGAGATGGCGTCCAGCAAAAGGAAATGCTACTGCTGACAACCCTAGCAGCAGTCATGCAACACTTAACAGGCGCCATGCACATGGCGAGAACTCAAGGAGTGTATCTCATAACTTATTCTGAAATGAGAGTCAAAATATATACACAACGTATTCTACTAATGTTGAAAAAAGCTTTTCTAAATGATTAAATGCTTGCGACCAGTCTGTCCTGCGAATGGATTGTCATTAATTGTAATCTGTTCTGAATTAATAACCTTTAGCGAGTCCTTGGCATTTGGCTCGTACAAACATCCAGTAACAAGACCTTTTAAGCAGCATCAACATTTACAACAAACTACTGCTATCCAGGAAGTTGTCTTCACTTTCCATACCACGGTAGTCCAGGCTGGGGTTACATCACTCAGTGAAGGTGTCTTCACTTTCCATACCACGGCAGCCCAGGCCTGAGTTACATCACTCAGGGATCAGATTCAGTTGTGATATAAGTCATTTCTTCGCTTTAGTCTAATGTGTGGTGCTTATATACATAGTTACTCATATACTCCTTCACTGCCTATGTTTCCTAGGTATGTTACATAATGCTATGTTATAGGGATTCTTAGAGTGTGCTAATCACCTTGGAGGGCATGCAAGCACCCTAGAATTTGTGAGCTGAGTTGTCTCAGATGAGCCTACTTCAGAAGTCAAGTCTTAAACGTTCTTCTGAAGTCAGGGAGCATATTGGGTGTTCTGAATGGGAAGGTATCTCTAGATGACTGGTACCTCCACAACATTGACACCTCCAGAACGCTGGCACCTCCTAAAGCATGGTACCTCCAGAACATTGGTGCTTTCAGAACACTGGCAACTCCAGAGCAAGCTTATCTCTGCAACACTGGTACCGCCAGAAAATTCCTATCCCAAGAACATGGGTACCTCCTGACACCTGGTATCTCCAGAACTCTGGGACCTCCAGAACATAGGTACCTCCTGACCACTGGCATCTCCAGAGCTCTTGGACCTCCAGAACATGGGTACCTCCTGAACACTGGTACCTCCAGACCACTGGTATCCCCACAAAACGGGTACCTCCAGAACACAGGTACCTACAGAACATGGGTACCTCCTGAACACTGGTACCTTCAGACCATTGGTATCTCCACAAAACTGGTAACTCCAGAACACAGGTACCTCCAGAACATGGGTACCTCCTGACCACTGGTATCTCTGGAACGTTGGCACCTCTAGAACATGGGTACCTACAGAAGACTTGTATCTCCAGTAATCTGTTACCTCCACAACACTGGTACCTCTGGAACTCTGGCACCTCCAGAACACTGGGACATTCGGAATACTGCACCTTCAGAACACTGCCACCTACAGAGCACTGGTACTTTTGAAATACTGGGACCACCTGAACACCGGTAGTTCAAGAACTTCTTTACCTCTAGAACACTAGTACCTCCAGAACATCAGCACCTTCAGAGCACTGGTACCACCGGAACACTTGTACCTCCAAATAACTGATAGATCCAGAACACTGGTGCATCCAGAACACCTTTCTCTCCAGAACATCTGTAAATCCAGAACACTGGCTCCTCCAGAGCGTGGGTATCTTGAGAGCACCAGTAACTGCAGACCACGTGCACCTCTGAATCAGTGTGACCTTCAGAGTACTGGCAACTCCAGAACATGAGTACCTCCAAAGCACTGGTATATTCAGAAAAACTGGTACCTCATGAACACTGGTACTTCCAGAGCACTAGTACCTCGGGAACAATGGTACCTCCAGAGCACCAGTACCACCAGAACACTGGTATCTCCAGAAATATGGTACCTCCAGAAATCTGGTACCTCTGGAATATTAGTACCTCCAGAACACTTGTACCAACAGAATACTGGTCCCTCCAGAGCAGTGGTACCCCCTGAATACTGGTACCTCTAGTAATATTGTACCCCCAGAAAATCTGATACCTTTAGAACACTGGTTCCTCCAGAGAGCTGGTACTTCCAGACCACTGGTACCCCCATAAGTGCGGTACCTAAGGAACATTAGTACTACCAAAAAACTGTTACCTCCAGATCACTGGTACATTCAGAACACTGATGCCACCAGAATACTGGCACTCCCTTCACACTGGTACCTCCAGAGCACTGTACATCTAGGACATTGGCACCTCCAGTGCATTGGTACTTCCAGAACACTGGTGCATGCTGAGCACTGGTACCTTCATAGCACTGGTACATCCACAACACTGGTGCCTCCAGTACACTGGTATCTCAAGAAAACCGGTGACTACAGAACACTGGCACCTCCAGCACACTGGCATTTCCAGAGGACTGGCTTCTCCAGAACATTGGCACCTTTAGAGCAGTGGCAACTCCAGTACACCAGTACATCCAAAGCACTAGTACATCCAGAAAGCTGTTTCCTCAGGTACACTGGTACCTCCAGAGCACTGGTACGTCCAGGAAACTGGTATCTCCAAAAATCTGGTACCTCAGCAAGACTAGTACCTCCAGTACACTGGTACCTCCAGAACACTAGTACCTCCAGAGCAGTGGTACCTTCAGAACAATGGTACCGCCAGAAATATGGTACCTTAGGAACAATGGTACCTCCATAATGCTTGTACCTTCAGAACATTGGTACCTTCAGAACATCGATACCTTTGGAGCATCAGTACCTCCAGAGCCCTGGTTCCTCCAGAAAACTGGTACCTGCAGAAATCTGGTACCTCTGGAACACTTGTACCACCAGATCACTGGTACTTCCAGAACACTGGTATCACCAGAAATCTGGAACTTCCAGACACAGGTTCCTTCAGAGCACTGGTACATCTAGAACACTGGTACCTCCAGAACACTGGTACATTCAGAAATCTGAAACTTCCAGACACAGGTTCCTTCAGAGCACTAGTACATCCATAACACTGGTACCTCCAGAACACTGGTACCACCAGAAATCAGGAACATACAGACACAGGTTCCTTCAGAGCACTGGTACATCCAGATCACTGGCACCTCCAAAACACTGGTACCCCCAGAGCACAGGTACATCCAGAAAATACATCCAGAAACTGGTACCTCCAGAATACTCGTACCACCATAAATCTGGAACATACAGACACAGGTTCCTTCAGAGCACTGGTACATCCAGATCACTGGCACCTCCAAAACACTGGTACCCCCAGAGCACTAGTACATCCAGAAAATACATCCAGAAAACGGGTACCTCCAGAATACTGGTGCCCCAAGAGCTCTGGCACTTCCAGAAAAGTGGTACCTCCAGAACATTGGCACGTTCAGAATACTGGCACCTTCAGAGCACTATTATCTCTGCTACACTGGTACCGCCAGAAAATTCCTATCCTAAGAACATGGGTACCTCCTGACACCTGGTATCTCCAGAACTCTGGGACCTCCAGAACATAGGTACCTCCTGACCACTGGCATCTCCAGAACTCTTGGACCTCCAGAACATGGGTACCTCCTGAACACTGGTACCTCCAGACCACTGGTATCCCCACAAAACGGGTACCTCCAGAACACAGGTACCTACAGAACATGGGTACCTGCTGAACACTGGTACCTTCAGACCATTGGTATCTCCACAAAACTGGTAACTCCAGAACACAGGTACCTCCAGAACATGGGTACCTCCTGACCACTGGTATCTCTGGAACGTTGGCACCTCTAGAACATGGGTACCTACAGAAGACTTGTATCTCCAGTAATCTGTTACCTCCACAACACTGGTACCTCTGGAACTCTGGCACCTCCAGAACACTGGGACATTCGGAATACTGCACCTTCAGAACACTGCCACCTACAGAGCACTGGTACTTTTGAAATACTGGGACCACCTGAACACCGGTAGTTCAAGAACTTCTTTACCTCTAGAACACTAGTACCTCCAGAACATCAGCACCTTCAGAGCACTGGTACCACCGGAACACTTGTACCTCCAAATAACTGATAGATCCAGAACACTGGTGCATCCAGAACACCTTTCTCTCCAGAACATCTGTAAATCCAGAACACTGGCTCCTCCAGAGCGTGGGTATCTTGAGAGCACCAGTAATTGCAGACCACGTGCACCTCTGAATCAGTGTGACCTTCAGAGTACTGGCAACTCCAGAACACGAGTACCTCCAAAGCACTGGTATATTCAGAAAAACTGGTACCTCATGAACACTGGTACTTCCAGAGCACTAGTACCTCGGGAACAATGGTACCTCCAGAGCACCAGTACCACCAGAACACTGGTATCTCCAGAAATATGGTACCTCCAGAAATCTGGTACCTCTGGAATATTAGTACCTCCAGAACACTTGTACCAACAGAATACTGGTCCCTCCAGAGCAGTGGTACCCCCTGAATACTGGTACCTCTAATAATATTGTACCCCCAGAAAATCTGATACCTTTAGAACACTGGTTCCTCCAGAGAGCTGGTACTTCCAGACCACTGGTACCCCCATAAGTGCGGTACCTAAGGAACATTAGTACTACCAAAAAACTGTTACCTCCAGATCACTGGTACATTCAGAACACTGATGCCACCAGAATACTGGCACTCCCTTCACACTGGTACCTCCAGAGCACTGTACATCTAGGACATTGGCACCTCCAGTGCATTGGTACTTCCAGAACACTGGTGCATGCTGAGCACTGGTACCTTCATAGCACTGGTACATCCACAACACTGGTGCCTCCAGTACACTGGTATCTCAAGAAAACCGGTGACTACAGAACACTGGCACCTCCAGCACACTGGCACTTCCAGAGGACTGGCTTCTCCAGAACATTGGCACCTTTAGAGCAGTGGCAACTCCAGAACACCAGTACATCCAAAGCACTAGTACATCCAGAAAGCTGTTTCCTCAGGTACACTGGTACCTCCAGAGCACTGGTACGTCCAGGAAACTGGTATCTCCAAAAATCTGGTACCTCAGCAAGACTAGTACCTCCAGTACACTGGTACCTCCAGAACACTAGTAACTCCAGAGCAGTGGTACCTTCAGAACAATGGTACAGCCAGAAATATGGTACCTTAGGAACAATGGTACCTCCATAATGCTGGTACATTCAGAACATTGGTACCTTCAGAACATCGATACCTTTGGAGCATCAGTACCTCCAGAGCCCTGGTTCCTCCAGAACACTGGTACCTGCAGAAAGCTGGTACCTCTGGAACACTTGTACCACCAGATCACTGGTACTTCCAGAACACTGGTATCACCAGAAATCTGGAACTTCCAGACACAGGTTCCTTCAGAGCACTGGTACATCTAGAACACTGGTACCTCCAGAACACTGGTACATTCAGAAATCTGAAACTTCCAGACACAGGTTCCTTCAGAGCACTAGTACATCCATAACACTGGTACCTCCAGAACACTGGTACCACCAGAAATCAGGAACATACAGACACAGGTTCCTTCAGAGCACTGGTACATCCAGATCACTGGCACCTCCAAAACACTGGTACCCCCAGAGCACAGGTACATCCAGAAAATACATCCAGAAACTGGTACCTCCAGAATACTCGTACCACCATAAATCTGGAACATACAGACACAGGTTCCTTCAGAGCACTGGTACATCCAGATCACTGGCACCTCCAAAACACTGGTACCCCCAGAGCACTAGTACATCCAGAAAATACATCCAGAAAACGGGTACCTCCAGAATACTGGTGCCCCAAGAGCTCTGGCACTTCCAGAAAACTGGTACCTCCAGAACATTGGCACGTTCAGAATACTGGCACCTTCAGAGCACTATTATCTCTGCTACACTGGTACCGCCAGAAAATTCCTATCCTAAGAACATGGGTACCTCCTGACACCTGGTATCTCCAGAACTCTGGGACCTCCAGAACATAGGTACCTCCTGACCACTGGCATCTCCAGAACTCTTGGACCTCCAGAACATGGGTACCTCCTGAACACTGGTACCTCCAGACCACTGGTATCCCCACAAAACGGGTACCTCCAGAACACAGGTACCTACAGAACATGGGTACCTGCTGAACACTGGTACCTTCAGACCATTGGTATCTCCACAAAACTGGTAACTCCAGAACACAGGTACCTCCAGAACATGGGTACCTCCTGACCACTGGTATCTCTGGAACGTTGGCACCTCTAGAACATGGGTACCTACAGAAGACTTGTATCTCCAGTAATCTGTTACCTCCACAACACTGGTACTTCTGGAACTCTGGCACCTCCAGAACACTGGGACATTCGGAATACTGCACCTTCAGAACACTGCCACCTACAGAGCACTGGTACTTTTGAAATACTGGGACCACCTGAACACCGGTAGTTCAAGAACTTCTTTACCTCTAGAACACTAGTACCTCCAGAACATCAGCACCTTCAGAGCACTGGTACCACCGGAACACTTGTACCTCCAAATAACTGATAGATCCAGAACACTGGTGCATCCAGAACACCTTTCTCTCCAGAACATCTGTAAATCCAGAACACTGGCTCCTCCAGAGCGTGGGTATCTTGAGAGCACCAGTAATTGCAGACCACGTGCACCTCTGAATCAGTGTGACCTTCAGAGTACTGGCAACTCCAGAACACGAGTACCTCCAAAGCACTGGTATATTCAGAAAAACTGGTACCTCATGAACACTGGTACTTCCAGAGCACTAGTACCTCGGGAACAATGGTACCTCCAGAGCACCAGTACCACCAGAACACTGGTATCTCCAGAAATATGGTACCTCCAGAAATCTGGTACCTCTGGAATATTAGTACCTCCAGAACACTTGTACCAACAGAATACTGGTCCCTCCAGAGCAGTGGTACCCCCTGAATACTGGTACCTCTAATAATATTGTACCCCCAGAAAATCTGATACCTTTAGAACACTGGTTCCTCCAGAGAGCTGGTACTTCCAGACCACTGGTACCCCCATAAGTGCGGTACCTAAGGAACATTAGTACTACCAAAAAACTGTTACCTCCAGATCACTGGTACATTCAGAACACTGATGCCACCAGAATACTGGCACTCCCTTCACACTGGTACCTCCAGAGCACTGTACATCTAGGACATTGGCACCTCCAGTGCATTGGTACTTCCAGAACACTGGTGCATGCTGAGCACTGGTACCTTCATAGCACTGGTACATCCACAACACTGGTGCCTCCAGTACACTGGTATCTCAAGAAAACCGGTGACTACAGAACACTGGCACCTCCAGCACACTGGCACTTCCAGAGGACTGGCTTCTCCAGAACATTGGCACCTTTAGAGCAGTAGCAACTCCAGAACACCAGTACATCCAAAGCACTAGTACATCCAGAAAGCTGTTTCCTCAGGTACACTGGTACCTCCAGAGCACTGGTACGTCCAGGAAACTGGTATCTCCAAAAATCTGGTACCTCAGCAAGACTAGTACCTCCAGTACACTGGTACCTCCAGAACACTAGTACCTCCAGAGCAGTGGTACCTTCAGAACAATGG
Organism: Lissotriton helveticus; assembly: GCF_964261635.1. Taxonomy (NCBI): domain Eukaryota; kingdom Metazoa; phylum Chordata; class Amphibia; order Caudata; family Salamandridae; genus Lissotriton; species Lissotriton helveticus. Next base: position 45,228,670 of record NC_136063.1, read on the forward strand.
TACAGCCAGAAATATGGTACCTTAGGAACAATGGTACCTCCATAATGCTGGTACATTCAGAACATTGGTACCTTCAGAACATCGATACCTTTGGAGCATCAGTACCTCCAGAGCCCTGGTTCCTCCAGAACACTGGTACCTGCAGAAAGCTGGTACCTCTGGAACACTTGTACCACCAGATCACTGGTACTTCCAGAACACTGGTATCACCAGAAATCTGGAACTTCCAGACACAGGTTCCTTCAGAGCACTGGTACATCTAGAACACTGGTACCTCCAGAACACTGGTACATTCAGAAATCTTAAACTTCCAGACACAGGTTCCTTCAGAGCACTAGTACATCCATAACACTGGTACCTCCAGAACACTGGTACCACCAGAAATCAGGAACATACAGACACAGGTTCCTTCAGAGCACTGGTACATCCAGATCACTGGCACCTCCAAAACACTGGTACCCCCAGAGCACAGGTACATCCAGAAAATACATCCAGAAAACTGGTACCTCCAGAATACTCGTACCACCATAAATCTGGAACATACAGACACAGGTTCCTTCAGAGCACTGGTACATCCAGATCACTGGCACCTCCAAAACACTGGTACCCCCAGAGCACTGGTACATCCAGAAAATACATCCAGAAAACGGGTACCTCCAGAATACTAGTGCCCCAAGAGCTCTGGCACTTCCAGAAAACTGGTACCTCCAGAACATTGGCACGTTCAGAATACTGCCACCTTCAGAGCACTATTACCTCTGGAATACTGGTACCGCCAGAACACTCTTATCCAAAGAACATTGGTACCTCATGACCACTGGTATCTCCGGATCTCTGGCACCTCCAGAAAATGGGTACCTCAAAAACAAGGTTACCTCCAGACCACTTGTATCTCCAGAAGACTAGTACCTCAAGAAAACTTGCATCTCCAGATGACTCGCACCTCCAGACCACTGGCATCTCCAGATGGCTGGCATCACCAGAATTCTAGTGCCTCCAGAACACCGATATCTCCAAACAATAGGTACCTGCAGAAAACTGGTACCTCCAGAAACCTGGTACCTCAGGAACACGGGTCCAACCAGAACACTGGTATATCTAGAACACTGGTACCTCCAAAACATTGACATCTCCAGAGCACTGCTACCTTCAGAGCACTGGTACATCCAGATAACTGGTACCTCCAGAACACTGGGTCCCCAAGAGCTCTGGTACTTCCAGAAAAGTGGTACCTCCAGAACATTGGTACTTTCAGAACACTGGCATCTCCAGAGCACAATTATCTCTGGAGCACTGGTACCGCCAGAACACTCCTATCCCAAGAACACGGGTACCTCTCGACCACTGGCATCTCCAGAACTCTGGAACCTCCAGAACAGGGGTACCTCCAGAACATAGGTTCCTCCAAGCCACTGGTATCTCTGGATCTCTGGCACCTACAGAAAATGGCTACCTCCAAAACATGGTTACCTCCTGACCACTTGTATCTCCAGAAGATTAGTACCTCCAGAAAACGTATATCTCCAGATGACTCGTACCTCCAGACCACTGGCATCCCCAGATGGCTGGCATCACTGGAACTCAAGTACCTCCAGAACACGGGTACCTCTAGGACATGGGTACCTCCAGAACACTGGTATCTCCAGAAAACTGGTACCAGCAGATAACTGGTATCTCTAAAAGACTGGTACCTCCAAGACACTGGCACTTCCAGACCACTGCCACCTCAAGAAGACTGGTACCTCCAGAAGACTGGCATCTCCATAAGTTTTGCATCTCCAGAACATGGGAACATCCAGACCACTGGCCTGGTATCTCCAGACCACTGGTATCTCTGGAACTCTGTTTACTCCAGAAAATGGGTACCTTTAGACATGGGTACCTCCAGACCACTGGTATCTCTGGAACTCCCGCACATTCAGAACGCAGAAACCTCCAGATGACTGTTATCTCCAGAACTCTGGTACCTCCAAAACACTGTTGCCTCTGGTCTCTGGCACTTCCAGAGCACTGGTACCTTCTGAACACTGATACAAACAGAACACTGGTACCTCAAAAACACTGGTACCTCCAGAACACTAGAACCTCCAGAACACCAGCACCTTCAGTTCACTGGTACAGCTGGAACACTGGACTTCCAAATCACTGATACCTACAGAACACCAGTACCTTCAGAACATTGGATCCCCGGAGCACCGGAATTCCCAGAACACTGGTATATCCAGAACACTGGTACCTCTAGAACACTGGCACTTCTGGAACATTGGTACCTTCAGAGCACTGTCAACTCCAGAACACCAGTACCTCCAGAGCACTGGTACATCCAGAGCACAGCTTCCTCCAGAGCACTGGTAATTCCAGAACACTGGTATCTCCCCGATGATTACTCGTAAGCATGTTGTAAGCATGCTTCCCACTTATTACCGATATGCATGCATGAAAATTGCATCCTTCTCAGTAACTACTAGCAAGCATGTCAAGCAAACGTCATCCTTCCCAGTGACTACCAGTAAGCTTGTCAGGTAAATTGCATCCTTCTCAGTGATTACCGGTAAGCATGCCAATTAAATTGCATCCTTCCCATTATTTTATGGTGAGCATTGCAAGTAAACTGTGTCCTTCTCAGTCATTATCGGTAAGTATGCCAAGCAAACTGCATCGTTCCCAGTGATTACCGGTAAGAATGCCAGGCAAACTATGTCCCTCTCAGTGATCAATGGTAAGCATGAAAAGTAAACTGCATATTTCTCAGTGATTACCAGTAACCAATGCAGGCACTGCATCTGTCCCAGAATTTCCCACAAGCAATCTTGTACCCTGCTTCCTTACCTGTGATTATTGTTAAACAACGTAAGTATCCTGCCTCCTTTCCACTAAATACTATATCTTTCCCATTGATGACTGGTAAGCAATCCAGGTATTTCACTGGCAAGCTAGCCCCCTTGTGTCCCTTCTCAGTGATTACAGTAAACAAGAATGGCATTTTGCTACTTTTCGCAGTGACTACAGCATAGCAGACTAGGCACCCTGCATCTGACTCATCGACTTCCGGCAAGCAAGCGTTTACCCTCAATCCTTGCTAGTACTTATGAATAGCAGTGCCAGGGCACTCTGTGACCTTCCCCGTTGTATTATTGATAAGCAATCCAGGCATCCAGAATAGGTGTTCCCACACAGCCACCCATGGATGTTGTCACATTCCCAGATTTACTTCCACAAGTAAAATTGGGAATGCGTCAAAATGCTATGCCTTCCCGGGGAGGCATAATGAGGAGAATTATGTTTTTCCTTCTCATTCTGTTTCCTTTCCACATGTGCTGCAGTCTGCAGCACGCCTAGAAAGAGGAAACAACAGGACAGGATTGTTTTTGTGCAGGATTGTACTCCTTTCTGCACATAAACAATCCTGCCCCGAAAAGAGATATCCTTGCACCCTGTTACAGGGATGCATACATTGGCGCTAGGCTGCCTGAAGTGCACCATATCTTAGCAGGTATTGCACATTTCTGCTCTCTCCCTTTCAGGCAATGCAGCGCAGTAAGTTGCTTTGCTGCACTGCGTCGCATGTATGATTAATAAATGTGGCCCTCTGCATCAGTCTGAGGGATCACAAATAAGCAAGCCAGGCAAACTGCGTCCTTCTCAATGATTACTGGTAAGTAAGTCAGACACCTTGCATTACCCACAGTGAATACCAGTCAACAAGCCAGGCATCATATGTCATTTTTAGTGATTACCAGTCAGGAAGACGGCTGACCTGTGTCCTTCTTAGTGAGTGCTGGTAAGCAAGCAAGACGCCCTGCATCTACCCCAGTGATTACCGGTAAGCTAGTCAGGCAGCATAAATGATCCACAGTCATTACTGGTAAGCAAGCCAGGCACTCTGTTTCTGTATCAATGGTTGCCAAACTGAACACCCTGCATCATTCCCTCTGGTTACCAGTAATCAACGCAGTCATCCTGCATTTGTCCACAGTTCAAGTCGCACAACTTCATTGTGAAGCACTTGTCTGCATTTGCATTTCCTACCCCATGTTTCTCCAGTTGTTGCTCACACAATTTACTTGCTTCAGCATCTCATTTTTCACCACCTTTTGGTATTGAAAGTGTTAACAACTCTGTTTATAGGCATTCACAAAAGCACAGACTAAAGTGGAGAGTAAAGAATGCAGCAGGTGCTTTTAAGGGAAGGCCATCTGTGGGGGGAAGGAGGGTGGTGAGGGAGGGCGAGAGGGAAGGGACCCACTAAGGACCAAACCCTTCCAGCAGGTAGCTGTTGAAAACATGGCCACATCACAGTTTTTGGTGTTTGTGCCCTGAGCACAGTGTAAAATATGTTGTCTATCTAGTGTGATGGCAATGGAAAGTGTAGGACAGAAAAACACCCTAGTTAGAAATGCATAGCTCTGTAAAGGAACCTGAAGAAATTGAAGTTTTTTTCACAAGGAAGGATTAGGATGACGAGAATGCGGCTCTGGCGCCCTTCACTCCAGGTTCATGAGCACTCAGTGGCCACTGGGCTATGCCCTTGGTGGCTTATTTCATTTAGTTAGGTCCAAGGTACGTGGTTGTTGGTGCCCTGAACATACCTCAACACTCCTTCTGCACACCAACACATCAATGACTCTAAAATGATAGCTCAGTGAAGCAGCCAAGGCCCCCGTTACCTATCTGACTCAACAGTGAGATCTCAGTCGAGCAGTCCAGGATCCATGTCCCTGTCTTACACATCACTGATAGTTGAGTTATTCAATTAAGGTGCTCAAAGACACTTGACACTTCAAAGGTAGCTCAGTCAATCAGTCAAGGCTCCCTGACTATTCAGTAATAGTTCAGTCGAACAGTCAAGGCTCCCTTTACATACATGACTCTACAATTATAGTTCAGTCAAGCATTGAAGGCTCCATGTATACACCTTGCTCTTCTATGAGGGCTCTGTCAATTAGTCAAGGTTCCCTTCACAAACCACACTCTACAATGATGGCCTGGTCAAGCAGACAAGGCTCTATGTACACACCTGCCTCTACAAAGATATCTCAGTCCAGGCTCTCTGTATGTACCTAACTCTACAAAGAAAGATCATGGGGTCAAGGACAACAGGTTTCTATGTTTATTTTGTCCTTGGGACAAGTAGCCCCAACCAAATACTATTTAAACTTATATTTATGGTACATTAATACAAAGCTCTTATTATTATGGTGAACGCTCAGACAAAATGTTGTACGGTCGGCCTGCACCGCAGACAGTGGTTTCAGTATACAAATGTGTATATGTTTGCAAATTGTAATAATATGAAGCTACATATAATGCTCCCAGGATGCTCTCTGATAAGATGCAAATATCTGCAGAAGCTTGAAAGCAACATTGATGAATCTTTGCTTTCAAATTAAAATATTAACGAACAACTGCAACTAGGAAAAAAAACGTTTTGCTAAATTACTGAAAATGTAAGGTACCATTTCTTGAAGCATCAGTTAGTTCAATGTATTGATATGTGCTAATATTTCCACGAAAATATTCATATTGGAAAATCAGTGTAATTAGTTTCCACAAGATTAAAGGAACCATGAAAAGAAACAAGCAATGGCCTAGCCAATATGTTTGGCATTGGTGGGCAGCCTTTTGGTTTTGTCAATGCATGTCTTGTTTTGACATGGTTTTGGTAAAACTTTATTATTGTACAAGCTACCGGTTCCTTGCCATCATAACAAACATTGGTAAAATACAAACATATTTTTTGGTCTAAAAAAACACACATTGAGACAGCAGTTCCTGGCAGCGAACAAAACTTTATGTGCTGATATGTTTCTTGCCTAAGAGGAGAATGCAGTCACAGTGAAGCCAGCCAAGAGAGTAAGAGATACACCTTCAATAAAAACAAAATATCTTGTATAGCACCAGACCTAATTAGATGTCCAATTTTTTAAGAAAATCATAAAAGTGCATCCATGGTATATGCCTATGCATTAGTTCATATTTACGGCTCTAAAGATTTCACAGAAATTTACAGAAGTAGGCCAGGAAACCGTACTCCAAGAAAATATTTGTGAACTTCATTTCACCAAGAGCAAATATGCATGTGTGGATTTCCTAATGCAAAAATCTGTTGAACATTTACAAGTTCACCTTCCCTCGAACCACTTTTATTCCAAACCTGGAAAGTAAAGTAAAGTCCACATTTGTAAAGTGCACAATCGCCCGTAAGGGTCTCTAGGCGCTGGGGGCCGTTGGGAAGATTAAGCGAGCTATTGCCCAGAGTCACATGGTGCTGGACTAACCTGCCGCCGGATCCAGGGATCGAACCGTGGTCCCCAGATTCCAGCGTCAGTCGCCCTGGCCGCGGCGCCACACCTGGAAGAAGTTTTACTTCTCTCCTTGTCAAGTAGTACATTTCCAACCTTTCTCAGTATGGGGGAATATTAGAGAAGAGCTGGTGAAAACCCCTAAAACATATAAATTAGTAGCTTTGTACAGACTCAAAAGGGCATTCCAACCCTGGAACTATTACTTATCTCTACTTCCAATCCCAGTGTGTAGATCTGTGGAAAGGTGGCAAAATAAGGAAATTGCTACTATTCAGACTTTACTATAGTAAGAGCCTGGGCATAATCAGAGAGACTATTATCAGTGCTCTTATATAATGAGATTGCTGCTATAATTTATTGCCGCACTACATGGAACCAAAGGGATAGGTGGATTTTGTTACAAGACAAGTAGATTTAAGAAGCAATCCGTCCCATGGACAAGTAGATAATTTATTAAATTGCACACCCCTGCAAATCTACAATGAAAGCTAACTTGATCAGTCAAGGCTCACTGCACATACTCAATGCTTTCATGATAGCTCAGTCCAGCAGTCAATGCTCCATTTACACAGCTGACTCTACAACAATAGCTCAGTGAATCAATCAAGGCGCACTGCACACATGCAAAGCTTCAATGATAGCTCAGTTGAGCAGTCAAGTCTTTCTGTATGCACATAATTCTACAATGACTGCTCTATCAAGCCACCACTAATACTCTACAACGGGCTTGGGATTTTTCTTAAATACAGTTAGTTCCAGACACAAGACCCTAAAATGGACGCTGTAGCTGTTCCTTGTTTGCTATCCATAAGTTAATTGTGGATGGATTGTTGAAGACTGCATTCACACATGGTTCGAATTTATGCAAAGATCGGGCCATAATCATCTAAGAAAGGATCCTGGGGTTCCACTAGCCTGTGAAAGGGCATTGACTCACCTCTAATGAGTGGATTGATGTTTCTATTTTTCCAGTGTTAGAACAAAATTATACCAAAAAGGAAGAGATACCAACAAAGAAACTTTGTTCAGCTGTTGTTTTCGCGTTGTTTTCTAGTGCGCATGCGCCTGTCGCAACCTACCTCTGTTTGTTACACTTTTCACATCATACTTCCAGTAATCCTTTCCTCTCTTTGCCCTGCTTCCACTGTATCTGCCTCTCTTCACCAATGCCCCTCTACATCTGCTGTTGAAACTCCATCTCAGATTAAGGTTGACGTTTTTTAAGCGCTTATTTAGAAACGTAATACTCCATGAACCACTGAGCGACAAGGGGATCTCCCTTACTTCAGCAAAGGAGACAAGTGCCATGGCAGAAGGGGAGGCCCAAGTATACACTGACAGGCTTTGCGCTTCCTTTTCTCACTCCATATCTATGAGGCCATGCAAAGCCATGCAGGGTTGCATGGCCTCAAAGATTTAATTGAGAGGCCTCAGCCACCGGCCCTTCAAAAAGGTGACGTTCTGTCTTTGCAGTTTCTAGCATTGTCACATGAATAAAACTTTACCAATAATACAGAGAGGTGCCTATCTGAGCTCATGAGAATTAGTAGATGCCCTTCATAACATACAAAAATGTAAACAGTTTTTCGCTGAGTCAAAGTTCATATCTTGATACCAAGTTATAATGTGACTAATCTCATAGACTGGAACATCTGGTAGGTAAGGAAGAAAACATGACTGCAGTTCAGAACTGAGTGGAAATACTGAGTAAGCCCACTGATAAAAGCAAAGAAAGTGAACGAGGGGGCAGGGTCACTCTCACTGCAGCAGCAGTGATGCAGAAAGCTTGGTGGGCGTGGACAAATGCCGCTGGGGAAAAATCACCTGACACAAATGTTGACAACAGCCTGTGCCACGTATCCAGCCCCTCCGCACAGTGCTCCTAACCACGTCCACCACCACCACAACATCCAGCACCACCAAGTCCACGACATCCACCTCTAACACTATGTCCACCACCACCACATCCACCACCACAACCACATCCACCATCACCACGTCCACTATCCAGACCACCACCACATCCACCATGTCCACCATGTATACCATGTCCATCACCATGTCCACCACATCCACCACCACAGGTCGATGTGGCAGGCGCCTCAGTGAGCAGCAGCTGTAAGTGCATAGGCACTGGTGGAGGTCTATCAGCTGATGACAGAGGCAGCTGGCGTTTGGCCTATGTAGCTTGTTTGCAGGTGGGCATACACCTTCACCATCATCATCCCCACTCTACCCACACTAGCATTGCCTCTGCCAAGTCCCAATAATTGTCAGACTGCCACACAGTCGGTCGGAGTGCTAGCTGCAGCCTCCCGGCTTGCCCAATGGCTGAGGCAGAGGTTTAATACCTCTGAAAGCTCCCTCAAATCAAAGATACCCACTTGGTCACTGGGAGCCCAGAGTCTGGACCCCAAACCCCTGAGGCCAGGTAGAGCACATAGAGCAATCAATCAATCATTGCAGTTGTAGAGCGCACTATTTACCCATGAGGGTATCAAGGCACTGGGGGAGGGGAATACTGCTATTGCTCAAAAGGCCAGGTCCTCAGGAGTCTTCTGAAGGTCAGCAGGTCTTGGGTTAGCCCTGGGAGGATGGGGAGGTTGTTCCAGGTCTTTGCGGCGAGGTGGGAGACGATCTCCTGCCTGCTGTGGCTCTTTGTATGCGGGGGACTGTGGCGAGGGTGAGGGCAGTGGAGCGTAGCTGGCGGGTGGGGTTGTAGAAGCTGAGTCATCCATTGAGGTATGCTGGGCCGGTGTTGTGGAGTGCCTTGTGTGCATGGTCGAGCAACTTGAGGGTTATCCTCTTGCTGATGGGGAGCCTGTGCAGGTCTCTCAGGTGGGGTGTGATGTGGCATCGGCAAGGGATGTTGAGGATCAGGCGTGCAGAGGTGTTCTGGATGCATTAAAGCCTTTTCAGGAGTTTTGCTGAGGCTCCTGCTGCTGACGGGGACCTGGGTGACTGTTCTTCTCGTTTCAGTGGGGATCCACTTATAGATCTTGCGGAGCATGCGGAGGGTGTTGAAGCAGCAGGAGGAGTAGAAGCTGTTCACCTGCTTAGTCATGGAAAGGGTGGAGTCGAGGATGATCCCTAGGTTGCGTGCATGGTCAGTGGGTTTTGGATGTTGGAGCTATTCCCAGGGTAGTCAGCCACCAGGAGGTGTCCCAGGCTGAGGGGGAGGGTCCGAGGATGAGGACCTCTGTCTTGTCCGAGTTCAGCTTTAGTCGTCTGTTCCTCATCCATTCGGGGCCGGCCTTCATTCCTTCGTGGAGGTTGGTTTTGGCTGTATGGGGGTCATTGGCGAGGGAGAGGAACAGTTGGGTGTGATTGGCGTAGGAGATGATCTTGAGGTGATGTAGTCTGGTGACATGGGCGCGTGGTGTCATGTAGATGTTGAACATCGTTGGGCTAAGGGATGAGCCCTGGGGAACGCAGCAGATGATCTCAGTGACTTCCGAGCGGTGTTCTGCCGGAGAGGAAGGAGGTGGTCTAGTCCAGGGCTTTCTCTTGGATCCCGGCATTGTGGAGGCGTGTTTGTAGTGTGCGGTGACAGACTGAGTCGAAAGCGGCTGACAGGTCCAGGTGGATGAGGGCCGCGGTTTCTCCTTTGTCTAGTAGGGTTCTGATGTCATCGGTGGTGGCGATGAGGGCAGTTTCGGTGCTGTGGTTGTTGTTGTTGTTGTTCTCCTCGAGGTAGTGGGTCAGTTGTTTGTTGACGGACTTCTCGATGACCTTCACCAGGAACGGGAGCAGGGAGATGGGCCGGACGTTCTTGAGGTCCTTGGGGTCCACCTTCGATTTCTTGAGTAATGCGTTGATCTCGGCGTGCTTCCAGCTTTCTGGGAAAGTTGCTGTCTCGAAGGAGATGTTGATGGCTCTCCGGAGATGGGGTGCGATGGCGGTGCTTGCTGTGTTGAAGATGTGGTGTGGGCAAGGGTCTGATGGAGATCCAGAGTGGATGCTGTTCATGATCTTGATGGTGTCATCGACATTGATGTTGGTCCAAGAGAGCAGGCGGTTGGTCCGGGTGGTGGTCGTGAGGGCGGGTGTCTCCGTGGTAGTCGGTGCCGAAGTGGCATTGAAGCTGTCATGGATGTCAGCGATCTTGCAATGGAAGAATGTGGCAAGTGAGCCGCACAGGTCTTGCGTGAGTGGGATATTATTGGTGTTGGTGCTGGGGTTGGAGAGTTCCTTCATGATGTTGAAGAGCTCTTTGCTGTTGTGTGCATTGTTGTCTAGGCGATCTTTGAAGGAGGCCCTTTTTGGCAGATCTAATGAGGTGATGGTGTCTGATGGTGGCGTTCTTGTGCGCTGTGTAGCTGTCCGGTGTTCGTTCGCAGAGCCAGGTCCTCTCTAGCTTTCGGCAGGTTTGCTTGGAGGCCTGGAGGTCTTCAGTGAACCAACTGCCTTTCTTGCTGGTGTGGCTTTTGGAGGGTTTCTTGAGCGGGGCGAGGGTGTTGGCGCAGTAGTCGATCCACTGTCTGAGGTTGCGTGCGGCTGTGTTGGGGTCTGTGGGGTCGGCGGGTGGGTTCTGGGCGAGGGTGGTGGTTAGCTGGTCTTCGGTGACTTTGCTCCAACAGCAGCGGGTCATCTGTTGGGTGTGGTGGTACGTGGTGGGTTTCCGGAAGGGCAGGTGGATGTAGGGATGGTCGGTCCAGTGGAGTTCGGTGGTGTGGCTGAAGGTGAAGTGGGAGCTTGCAGAAAAGATGGGGTCCAGCGGGTGACCGGCGGAGTGGGTGGGTGCTGTGACGAGTTGTCTCAGTCCGAGGTTGCCTATCAGGGTGGTGGAGTTGGTATTGTTGTTGTTGTTCTCGAAGTGGAAGTTCAGGTCCCCGAGGTGGATGTAGTCCATGGAGGTGAGGGCGTGAGTGCTGACGCTGTCTGCGATGGAGTCACTGAACTGTGATCAGGTCCGGGTGGTCTGTAGACGAGGGTTCCTTTGAGGGTGGTGTTGGGGTCAGTGTGGATCTGAAAGTGCAGATGTTCGGCAGTACTGAGGTTGTCGTCGTTGTTTGTCGAGACTCTTAGCGTGTTCCTATGGACGATGGCGATTCTTCCTCCTATTCTGTTGGTGCGGTCCCTGCCGGTGATCTTGTAGCCGTCAGGGATGGCTATGGTGATGTTGGGTACCGAGGAGGGGATCATCCGGGTCTCTGTCAGGAAGGCGACATCTGGGGAGATTGAGTCGAGTAGGTCCCAGAGTTCAACGGCGTGTTTGCAGGCAAAGCAGGTGTTGAGGAGGATGCATCTGAGGTAGTTGGGGTCTTTGGTGGGTTGGCGGGCCGGATGCTGGTGAAGCTGCAGTTCCCGCAGGAGAAGGATCCTTGGGTGCACTTCAGGGTGGCCAGGCAACAGATGTGTGATCGTCCAGCATTGAGAGCGTGGAGGGCGCTGGAGTCATAGCGGAGACGGGTTTCGTGGTGTTCATGGGGGCCCGAGGTTCTGGCCCTGGGCGCGGTCAAGGTGCAGATGGGCACAGATTGGCTTGCCTTAGGCGCGCCTTTGGCACACAAGCGGCACGCCTGCTGCGCAATATAAGGGGAGGGAGGAGCAACTTGGAGGCGGGAACGGGCGGCAAATGGATGCAGGGAGGCATCCGCAAGAAGAGATGGGGAACAGAAAAAAAGGGGAACGGGGCACAAAAACATTGGCAAGAAGGGGCAACCAAGTGACAATGACATGGGACAATTAAACCCAAGGGGCAACCAAGGATGAAGACGGCACAAAAACAGTTGGGGAACGGAACAGCGCAGTGAAGGCAAACCTTACACAGCGAGGGGGAGAAGCAAACTTACGAAGCAGCAGCAGTGGGCGCAGAAGACAGGCACACACAGTCGGAGCCTTGCGGCGAGGGGAGCAGCCTAACCTGCAATCAGGGTCAAGGGTCACTCCCTATATGGGTAGTGGCCAGCAGTAAGCAGAGGCGGCCAGCATTGGGGCTGGTGCAGTCTGCACACCATGTTGACCCCCCCAACTCCTCCACCCGAACACCACGGTGGGGAGCCCAGAAGCATGCTCGTGCCTCCCCTGGCAGAACTGCAAAATCAATAAATCAACAAACCAGTTACAACATCCACAAAAAGAACTAACAATGATGGGATGTGGGGGTGCTTTCAGCAAGAGTCAGTAGACCAAGCCTAGGTGCAGCCTCGTAGGTCATCCCTAAAAGGACCGAACCCCAGGAGCTGGTGCCCTGTTAACTAAAGTCATGGAATAAAGGACCTGGAAAGAACCAAGTGCAATAACTAAAAAGGCCCACCCTAGACAAAAGTCTCCTTGAAGAGTTGACTGTGAAGGCCTGGACCAGTACAACATTACATGAGTTTAATATGAGTGCGAACAGGATAGAGCACTGACCAGTCCAGCTTAACATAGTCACAAGGAGTGCATCACGTAGTGTAGGCATGACAGCAGCTAAACAGCATAGCCAAGCATGAGGTCAAGGAGATTGTGAAGGTCACCACAACAAAGTAGCAAATGAAAGAAACATATTAATTGCACAAAACCACTTGCGAATGTCGGTGAAACTGGGGACCTTGTTGGACAACTAAATATCACTGCCAAGTTTCAACTACTAAAATATGCTGGTGCCGCCATTTACTCAACCATCACACCAATTATTGTGCTGCCAGTCCCATTTACACCAACTACCCTCATCCAAACAAAAAAACACATTTATATCCAGACTCAATTTCTGACAAAGGTACAGCACTGACCCACATACATGATTATATAGTCAACACGTTCAGTGCTCCTCTAACCAACAATCAGGAACTCTAGGCTGCATCGACGGAGCTTCAAGGAGAAGCCGCCAGTGCAAGTATAGTTCAAACAATAAAATGAAGGAGGAAACAAAAACGAAACAGAGACCACAGACAAACGGACAAAACAATCAAGCTGTGGCTGCAGGGGACGAGTCCCTGACCTTAGTAAATGCATGAACAGCCATCAATTCTAAAAAGTCAAAACAGAGCCCTCTCCAAGCAGTAGATCAGCCAAGGGGTTGAGCGAGAGTCTAGGGCAAGCACAGGTAGACGCCCCCTAAACTGACCAATCATTTAATCCAACAGAGGGTAGAAGATGCATCAAAAAGAACACATAGCAAAGAAACGACTGACACAGTCCTAAACCGCTCGCCTCCAGCAAAGACCGCCATAGATGTAGAAGCTGATACAGGAACAGAATTCTCAGATCTAACTCAAGATGAGTGAAATGAACTCCTGGCATCCTATATGTTGGAGAAGGATCACGATAGCCCAACAAAAGGGTCAACAGAGGGCACAGAGGAAACCCTTCCTACATCAACGAGCCTGTCCCCGGTAACTATCAAAAAGTCAACGCATCAGTCAATTCAATTCAATTCAATAATAACTTTATTCGGCAGTTTTAAGAAAAACACCATAAAAGTTCACAATAAACAGATTTACAAGAGTTATAAAAATTTAAAAAGCGTTAAAAATACATTTGTTAAAAACAATTAATAAAAGCTGGAGCATCTCAATTTGTATAAGTTTTTCGAAATAACATACAGTTTTCCTGTTTTCTAAGATTCTTTCGTTTGTGCAAATCTGCAATATTGTTCGTACTCAAAGGTTTGTACGATGACGTATACAGAATTTAAGAAAAAGTACGATCGCTTTAGCATAATTTTCGCTTTCAAGATACTGGAGTGCCAGATATGCAGGGCGGCACTGTCGAAGACCCAAGAATTTCAAAATAGGCAGTATCCAGCGTTTGCGAGGTTCAGTAAAAAACTTACAGAATAGCATTGTATGTATCGTTGTTTGGGGGGACAGTAGATCACAAGGGCACATAGAAAATGTAGATGTCCAGGCATTTTGCTTTGGAAATGCAACCAGTAAATGAAACAAATCAAGTCTGAAGCGAGTGAGCAGCATTTTTTCATACTGTGTTAGTTTGAAGTTCAAATAGGGTTCAGCAATAAACACAGTCTGCACTAGTAAAGAGTGTTGGACAGATGGTTTATGGATCTCAGATAGTAATCGCAATTGACGCAGGTGTGCAAGGCACTCTCTTTTTAAGTTCTTTTTTGAGATTTCTTTTATCAGTAACGGATGGTCAAAATACTTCCTGTAGCCTAGATCTGTTAATAACGCTTTGACATAGGACACCCATTTGATTTTCTTGCAATGATCCAGCGTTAGGATGTCTTGGATAATCGCCCTAGTCAGTTTGCACTGCTCAGTGACCCATATTCTGCGCCACAACATTATTGGTTGCAATTGTATAGTATCTGTTATATAGTCAATGCCCAGCTCTGTGTGGCAGGCATAAGTGGAGCAGCTTATTGGTACCGCCAGCAGGTATCTCAAAAAGGAGTTCTCTATTTTTTGTATTGGATCCACATTTGCAAAGCCCCATATCCCCGCCCCATATGTTGCCGTACTTATAAATTTTGAGTTATATATTTGCAGCAATTCTTTGAGTGGTCGCTGCCCCAGTCTTTGTGAGAAGGTTTTTAACGAAGATGTCTCTTGGAGAAATGAAAGTTTCCTTGCGTTGATGGCTGGGTTCCATTTAAATTTTTCATCAATAATGATCCCTAAATAGGGATAGGTTGTGGTCCTATCCAGTTGTTCGTACTGTACAAGCAGTTTCCTGCTTTTCGCGTTTCTTTTCTCCCCCACGTGCATTGTATAAGTTTTTTTTTACGTTTAGTTTCAAATTCAGGCTTGCCATGAAGGTGCAATATCTATTCAGGGCCAGCTGCAATTCATTTGGTGTTCTTGCTAGAATGACAGCATCGTCGGCATATAGGAGAGCTGGTATCTGCCGACGAGCTATCAAGGGAAGGTCTTTACTGCCTTGAAGCATAGCAGCCTCCAAGCCATTAGTGTAAAGGGTGAATAAAAAGGGGGCCAGTACACACCCCTGCCTGACCCCCTTTTCCACCCTAAAAGTGTCCGTAAGTTCACCTCTCACCCCGAATCTTACCCTTCCTGTAGTGCCTGTGTACAATTCTCGAAGAAAGTCCACTATTGGGGTGGGAACTCCCATCTTCAAAATGGTACTCCACACCGTTGAGTGTGCCACACAATCAAACGCTGCGGAGAGATCTACATATACCATATGAAGAGAAGAGCCTTTAGCTTCCACATATTTGCCCGCCAATAGGTACAGATTTAGGGCCTGATCGACTGTACCTAGCCCCTCCCGGAAACCGTATTGTAGATCTGAAATAATGCTGTGGTCGGAGGCCCATTCCTGGAGTCGGTCGAGGAGTATTCGTCCTGCCATTTTTCCTAGCGAGTCCAGGAGGGAGATCGGCCTATAGCATGTTGGACTGTTTCGGTCTCCTTTTTTGAATATTGGTACCAACGTCGATGTTCTCCAAGAATCTAAAAGGCCCACTTCAAGAGTGGCGTTCAGAACGTTGGTTAACAAAGGAGTCCACAAATCTGAAAGACGTTTAAAAATATCAACGGGAACGCCGTCCTGGCCAGGGGCTTTGCCTGTTTTTGAGAATTTTAAGGCTTTTTGAACCTCTTCGTGAGAAAACTGAAGATTTATTGGATAAATGATGGGTGACAAAGGTTCAGGTTGATCTGTGTCTTCTGTCAGGTCATTAGAAAAGACTTTTGTGAAGTGTCTGACCCATTCTTGTTCAGTTATAGCGACATCAATAGAAGGAGAATTGTCTTTGTCTGTTAAAAATGGGGAACGAACTACCTGCCAGAACGTGGTGCTGTCTTTTAGTTCCGAACTTTGGGTAAGACGTAACCATAGTTCAGTTTTTATTTCTTTTTTCCTGTTGTTTAGGGCAACTGTGTACTCCTTTCTGAGTCTACTGATTTCTACTCTGTCCCTGTAGTCACTGTTTAAGGCTTCCTTTAAGCGTGTGGATGCTTTTGTACATATTGTATTAAACCAACCTTTTTTCGAGTGAGACTTTTGTTTCTGGGTCCTGGTTAGTTCTTTTTGAATAGTTTTTGAAATTACCAGGAAGCTGTTTATGACTTCCCTTGGTTGTGTAGTAGGGTCCAGACAGTTTGTAATGTCAGCCTGATTATGTGTGACTATTTTTCTAGTTGTTGTTTCCTTATCGATACTACCCCACTTCAATGTATAACCATTCAGGGAGCCTAGTGCTAGCTCACGTTGGTTTAGAGCAGTCATGACGTCATATGATTTTTTTGTTTTTATTTCAGCAAGACCCATGGTAATTGGAAAGTGGTCACTTAAAGGATTTTTAAGGACCTCAAATTCTTCTATGGTACATCCTGAGGGTTTCGAGATTAATATAAAGTCAATTAGGCTTATTAGACCTCTTCCATTGAATGTAGGCTGAAAAGGAACAGATGGAGTCTTTACTTCATTAGCAAAACTTAGCTCTAGTTCAGCCATGACTTCAGTCATTGTTTCTCCCATATTAGAGTGTGTAAAGTGCGTAAGGTTTATGTCGGCCTCATTACTGATACCACACTTATTATTGTTGCTGTTGCTACATAGGTGGAGATTGAAATCTCCTCCCCAGATTATCGTACATGACTGTTTGATGTATTTTGTACGTTGTTCTTGTAATATTGCCGAGATCTCTGGGAGAAGGGCAGTCATGTCAACCTGAGAAAGATTATTAAAAAAGTTCACAATTAAGTAAAGTCTTTGTTTAGTAAGCTTTAGTACTATGATCTGGAAGTTCACATCTAGCCTTAGGGGGAGTACCTCATCCAAAGGAAGGGTGTTTGTAATATAGGTGACTAAGCCTCCGCTGTTTCTACCAGAGATTGATTTCTTTGCAGGTGACCAGAAAGTTTTAAAGCCCACCATATGTATTGGCCTTATCGCCCAAGTCTCCTGGAGGCAGATACAACCGCTCAAATTGATCTGACTCAGGAAGCCAGGGTTTGTCTTTTTTGCGGAAAGGCCTGCGATATTCCAAAATGTAAAATAGATCTGGAAAGTATTTGGAATGGGATCAGCTGGGTTGCTTATAACGGATATCAGATCTTCAAGTTCCTGAATAACAGGAGCCGATGTTACATTCACCAGAGCATCTGTCTTGTGATGTTTTATTTTTGAACAGTTAACTGTATCAGGGATCGGAATAAGCTGGGTTGCCCTTTTTTCAGAGATGATCCATGTTGTAGATGGCAAGGTCATCTCTGTGTTGGAGGATTGTGGAGGTTCCCTATTTGAATGTAAGCTGGGGAGTCAATCATTAACGTCTAAGCCAGAAAGAGCATTAAACCTATTATAAATCGGAATATTATAAGGAGTAGCTTGTGGCAAAGCCGCCTGCCTCCATCGATTATCTCCGTTCTCTTGATAAGAGGATTCAGAGAGATAAGGATGTATGGCAGTAGGAATGAGTGTTTGACTCTGGTGCCACTGGACCGAGCCTGTTGGATAAAGAAACCTGGAGTTCTGAAAGGGTGTGGGAGGATAGGAGTCGGAGGGGAAGGATCCTTTTGGGAACGGATTCGTGGGGATAGGGAAAATATTGTTATTTTTATTTAGTAAATGCCTGTAAATGTAGCCCAATGGGAGAAGGGTTGTGTTAAATTCCCATGTAGAAGGTGAAGGGGCCTTAGCTAGTGTTTTTTCGGCCCACTGTGGATTTCTGAAGGCGATCACTACACAATCCCCCTCGAATTTTTTCCGTAAGGGGCCTATCCAACCTACTCTTTGGGAATGAGAGATTTCCCCAGCGCATTCTATAGGAAAGTTACAGTTCAAACTTAACCAATGTAGTATTTTGTTTTTCAGGGACGATGTAGTTTCACTCTGTTCTCGTTTGAGTGTCGGTACATTTACCAATACAATTACGTAGGCTCCACATTCAGGGGGGAGGGTAATGCGTGTAGGGATCTGTCGTGACCTATATGGTTGTTCATACGATGTCTGCGGCTGCTTGCTCTTTGCAGCCATATGATTAGATTGCGTGGATACCTGTGATCCTTTTTAGGGTGGTATATGAGAGTTCCCTGGCTGGTTAGTGACTGATTGAATATTCGTTGTGGGAGTAGAAGAAGAAGTGTTAGGTAGTGGGGGTTTATTTACAGCTGTTAAATTATTGCTGGGAGGGTTCTGTTTCGGGATAGTTGCTGGACCAGGAATAGGTTTTGATTGGGGGATAGTCACATTGCTGCTATTTGGTTTAGGGTTTTGCAGTACAGTACTATTTTGGGGCACAGTCAGTGCAGGTTTTGTGTTTAGGGATATTAGCTCTTCAATTTGTTTTTCCAGTCGGGCAAGCCTAGTTTCGACTGGTGACAAGTATATACTTAATAGGTCCCCAATTCGCTCGATCAGCTGATCGCTGCCTATGGTAGTTTCGTACTTGTCCCTATGTTCCTCCCCTGCGTTTATATCTTTAATCCCCGGAGGTTGATGTGTTTCATTGGATGCCTCCTTACTTTTCTGCTGTCTCACGCGTTGGCGGTTCTTTGAGGCCCAAGGGACAGCTAAAGTCAGTTGCTTACTTGGTTTCGGGATCGCTCCCCCTTGTATGTGAGTTGATTCGTTCACTTGTGTATCGTTCACAGTTTCAGGTGTTGATGCCACGTTAAGGGCTGGGGATCTCTCTAGGTCAGTGCTCAAATCACAGTTGGTAGAAGTATCTGACACTGAGAGATCAACCTCGTTTGTTAATGTATGAGGGTCATTTTGGGTTTCCTGAATGATGACTGAGTTAGTTATATTAGATTTGGCGGGCGTGACAGCGAGTTGAATGCTTCCTAAAGAGGAGCGTTTGGCAATACTCAAGTCATGGGATATTCTTCGCTGTAGCAATGAGATGCTAAGGTCAATGGCGTCATGTGTTTTGGTTATAAAACTGACTATTGGCCCTATGACTGCCGCTGCTCCCGCGGCGGTCTTACTTCTGCTGCCTCTCGTGGTCATATTACAGGTAGTCAAATTTCAGCAGTTAGATGTAGTTACTTGTGAATCTCAATGCCCCATAGTAAGTGTCACTATTACTCCCAAAGTACACAGTAGGTCAAAGTAAAAGACAAAAGAAAAAAAAACAAAAATACAAAATTATTATGTCCTATTTGTTTCGCTGACTGAGATGTTAGGACAGTGGACCCAACCCGACCTCTGCGTCCTCGGACGGCCACAGACGGCCCGCCCTTTGTCCGGGCTTCGTCCGGGCGTCCCGCTCGCGTCCCGCGTTGCGGGCGTGACCCCGTTTTGTAGCGCCGCCTGGCGCATGATGATGACGCGCTCCAATGCGCGCTGACACGGCCCCCTGGGAAGGCGAGTCTCTCTCTACTGCGGCCGCTGTTGGAATTGCGGTGCGGCGGCAGGAGGGCTCAGCCTGGATGCAGCAGCAGGGCGGAAGCTTTTACGGGACTGCTCAGGTCACTGGGGGCAGAGTTAAGGTCCGGCAAGTCTCCTGGAACGCTCAGGGGTTTAGGTCGCTATCCCTCTAAAACACAAGGTGCCTGGATGGCCGGGCGTGACCCCGTTTTGTAGCGCCGCCTGGCGCTTGATGATGACGCGCTCCAATGCGTGCTGACACGGCCCCCTGGGAAGGCGAGTCTCTCTTTACTGCGGCCGCTGTTGGAATTGCGGTGCGGCGGCAGGAGGGCTCAGCCTGGATGCAGCAGCAGGGCGGAAGCTTTTACAGGACTGCTCAGGTCACTGGGGGCAGAGTTAAGGTCCGGCAAGTCTCCTGGAACGCTCAGGGGTTTAGGTCGCTATCCCTCTAAAACACAAGGTGCATCAGTCAGACAATGGCACTTGGTCCTCCATGCTGAAGACCATTCAATTAATGGTAGACGCTTTAACATATAATTCCTTCACAATGGAGGCACAAATTGAAGTGCTGAATACTGTTGCAGCCCTTGTGAGTGGAATCCATTAGAAAATCACCAATCAGAATGAGCTAATTAAATGATCCCAGGCAATACAATGGAACTCACCCTTAGATGCTCATGCTCCCCAATCTTGGAGAAACTATGCTCTCTACCTGAGGTCTTTGGGGTGGTACCAGAGAACCTAAAAGTGACAAAGAAGTCAAAAACATACCCCAAAACAACCCCATGCGGGCACGCAAAGCCACTAACAAAGACACCTCGACAACTGAGAAATTAACTCAAGAGCGGAAGGATCAGCACGGCCCCTCACTGTTAGATCTGGGGGTCTCTAGTTGGCAGAGGTAGGTACCACTGTCCAAATAGGGACCCTTGCTTCTAGACTGGGTAAGGAGGATACACTCTTTAGATAACCCCTGCTCACCCCTTGGTAGCTTTGCACAAGCAGTCAGGCTTATCAAAGGCAGTGTGTAAAGTATTTGCACCAACACTCACAGTAACACAGTGAAAACACCACAAATGGACTCCACAACAGTTTAGAAAAAAAGATGTATTTAATCTAAACTAGACAAGACCAAAACGACAAAAATCCAACATACACAGTTCAAGAATATGGTTTCACAAGAGTTCTTAAGGTTTGAGTGAAAATAATCCAAAGTTGCGTTAAAATAGTTCACAATTGCGTCACGTTTAACCAACAGTACATTTAGGTGTGCCAAAGTTCCAAAACAGAAGCTGGTGCGGTTGAAAATTAGCAATGCGTCCCCCCTGAGACCCTGGGGAGGCGATACGACAACCCCGCTGGGCGCAGTAGGCATGTTGCGACAAATCCAGTCTGTATGGGGAGGGATGCGATACCTTGTATGGATTCCGGTGCGCAGGTTCCATAGGAAGCGACTTGCAAAGGCACGATGCGACGACCTTCGAGAGGGCAATATCTCAGGTGCGCGGCGATGCGCGGTGCTGCGTCGATGTTCTCCTCTCACGGCCCCTCAATGCGATGGCTCTACGACGATGTTTGCAGTGACGTGATGCGGTCCACAAGCAGGCGGTGCTGCGATGACAGGCACTGAGACTATCTCGATCTTTGCAGCGGCGGCAATTTTCTTGCACTGTCGGGGATGTGCTCTGCAAACGAGCGATGCTTGAAAACTTGCAGATTGTCTTAGTTTCTTGTTTTCCAGCTTCCCAAACAGCAGGCCAAAGCTTCCAGATGCCCTTCAGTCAGATTCAGCACTCAAGAAGGGCAGAACTCTCTCAGCAGAGTTCAGGGTATGCTGGGGGTAAAGTCCTTTTGGTCCTGGGACTTCTTAACAGGAGGTAAGCTCACTTAAGGCCCTTGGAGATATCTTCAAGCAATGGGACAAAGCAACAACAGCGTCCTTCCCCTCTCCTTGGCAGCAAAGCAACCCAGATCTGTTGACTGGGTGTGAGAGTGTTTGATTGGTTCAGATGCTCGGTCCATCACCACCCCGTTTTGTACTGATTTGTTCGCCATAAGTTGGCAGGGTATGCTCAGACGTTGAGTCCCTTGCTCACTTTGCCACTGGATTCAAGCAAGCCTGGCTGAAGATGGCTGGAATGCCAGAAACTGGTCCTAGGAAGCTTGATTCCGGTCCAGGGAAGGCATGGCTTGGCAGTTCAGGCTGGACTGTTCCCATGAGAGGCACAGGGTCAGACTGATTTGCATATGGCCATGTCTGAACTGGGGTTGCAGAGTGGGCTAAAGAACGGCGATGGATTAAACCCAGATCTGTTGACTGGGTGTGAGTGTTTGATTGGTTCAGATTCTCCGTCCATCACCACCCCCTTTTGTACCACTTTCTAAAAGTGCCACTTTCAAACACAGGATTTAAAAAACATCCTTTCTAAAAGATGGGTTATTAAATTCTGAGTTCAGGGATACTAGACTTTTATTTTCCATCGTGCTCCTATGGGAAGATATTCATGGTAAACATTATACACAAGGTTCCCCATTATAGCCTATGGGCAAGGTAGCCTTTTAATAGTGAAAAACGAAAATGGCTGTAATTCACTACCAGAGCATGTCACCCACACTGGTACATGCTCTACCTTTCACAAACACTGCACCCTGCCCAGGGGGGTACCTTGGGCCTTCCATAGGGCTGTCTAATATGCACAGAAAGGGAAGGTTTAGGCCTGGTCAGTGGGGACACTGGCAAGTTTGACATGGCAGTTCACAGACTGTGAACATGCACTGCGGTGGCAGGCCTGAAACACCTTTTTAGTGCTACTTATGTGGGTGGTACAAACAGCGCTGCAGGCCCACTAGTAGCATTTGAATCACCAGCCCCGGTACACCCAGTGAACTTTACTAGGGACTTCTTGGTAACACAACAATGCCAATTATGGATAAACAATCAAAATAACAATTTTACACAGAGAGCATATGCAATGTATCACTGTTCAGCAGTGGTACAGTGCCCTGAGTCCTATTGCCAACAACCACGGGTCAGGAAAAATAAAGGAGCAAGAAGCAACAAGTTTGGGGATAACCAGGCAAAAAGGGCCATTTCCAACAACCTTCCAGCCTAAAGCCAGGGTAGACCAAACTATACCTCAATGGGATTCCCTGCTTATAGCCATAGAACACGGAAACTGGCCCAAACAGCAGGGCACTATCCTGTGCTATGCCTTCCTGAACCCAGTTAGATCATTAGATCACTCTATCAATACTCTCAGGGTCTACCAAGCCAATCCATGTGGAAGCCTTCTCTTCACCTGTGAACACCACCTGGGCAGCACCTAAACTTGACTTGCTCACAGGTGTGTCCCAACAGACAGACATCAAGCGACAGTGGCCACTGACAGTGGTGATGGATGAGACCTAGGCCTTATGCCTCTCAGGGCTCTCAAATCCCTGTGGCGTCAGAGGATGGGGGTCAGTAGCCCCAGGTGCTTGGCACCCTTTGTCCATTTCCCCTCCTGTCAGGTCAGGTCTGACATCCTGGCACTGACCCACCAGTCCCTGGCCTGTATCCGACAGATGGACAGGAGGCTGGGGTGGGCTTTCCCACCTCAGGTCCTCTGCTTCCTTGGGGCTCTGTACCCTCCGACCTGGAGCGGAATCCCCTTCTAGAATAGTCAGGGCACCTGTGGCAGGTGTCCTGCACCATTCGCCCACCAGTTCAGGGGTTCTATCCTGCAACTGGGATTCCAGATCAGGGGGAAACCCCAGACCTGGCCCTCCAACCTAGGGTCGAAACCCTTCAGGTGAACCGGGGTCAGAGGCAAGGACTCCCTCCCTCTGCACCCCCTTCCAGAGTTCTGCACCCTCCCACTTGGAGTGGTACACTAGAAGACCAACTGGTAGCCACACTGTTTACAGATGTCCTTCCCTCCAGGTCAGGCAATACCTGAACCTGGCTTCCCAACCCAGGGGCCAACCCCTGCGGTTGAACACTTGCCCGGCACACCAGGACTTCACTCACAGATGTGCCCATGCTGGTAGTCAGTACCCACCTGGCCAACACAACGGTGTGGCCCAGTCCACCCCCAGGGTGTGACTCCTGCCCCCCTCCAGGGGCAACCCTGTCCATCATGACAAACAGCCACAGTGGCCACTGACAGCTGTCAGTGATGAAAGCCAGGCTGCATGCCTGTCAGGCCTCTCATGCCTCTGAGGTGTCAGAAAGTGCGGGGCAGTAGCCCCAGGTGCCTGGCACCTTCCCTCCACTCTGCCTCTTGCCAAGTCAGGTAGGGCATCCGGACACTGGCCCGCCATCTCAGGGTCTGTACCCTAAGACTGACCAGAGGTCACGGCCAGACTCTCCTCCCCCTACCTCTCCTTCTGGGTCCTGCCCTCTCCGCCCAGGAGAGTCACCCTCAGAACACAACTCTCCCACCAGTTCAGAACCTCTAGCCAGCAACTGGTTTCCCAACCTAGGGTCTAATCCCTCAGGTTGCACCGGGGTCAGAGGCGAGGACTCCCTCTGCACCCCCTTCCAGAGCGCTGCACCCTCCCTACTGGAGGGGTACCCGTGGAAGCCAAAATGGTCAGCACGTTGGTTACAGATGTTCTTCCTTCCAGGTCAGGCAGATCCTGAACCTGGTCTCCCAACCCAGGGACCAATACCTGCAGTTGTGCACTTGCCTGGCACGCCAGGACTTCGGGGACTCACACAGTACCCCGAGATTGACACATGACTCATGTGTCCTGTGACAGTCTGCCTGGTGCAGATCTCCCGACCCCTGTTCACCTGACAGTGCACAAAGAACCCCCAGTACAGAAGTGGTGTCACCATGGTCACTCCTGGGAGACTCAGCCCTTCTGCCTGGTCCCTGACCCACTGGTTCTCCCAATGGGGAACAATTCCCCCTCTCACCCCTCACTCTGAACTTCTGCACCCTCCCAAATGGAGCGGCACCGCCAGACACCAGAACCACAGGAGCTCTGTTTACAGAGGCTCCAGGTTCTCCTGACACAAGGAGATCCTCCTCAAATGGCCTACTAGTACAGCCTAGACCCCCAACCTGGTGTTCCCTTAAGGAACATTTCAGGCCCTGAGACTGGGTGTCAGGCACCTTGGGACCCACAGTCCCACACTCACTCCTTCTCCACTGAGACAGGACATGAGCCCCCAACACCCCTCCCACTACACTGGGACCTAACTGGGCTACACTGAACCTCTTCCACCTCACAGGTCAGGAAGATATCTGCACCACTTCTTTTGGGATCACTTCCCAATGCCTCGTCAGACCCTCTGGAATCCACCAAGAGGTCTGCCTCCAATGCAAGTTCCCTGGAATCGGAGAACTCACAATCCACTGGGTGTTGGGATAGCTCTGGAAAACAGGGACTTAACCCCTTCCCTGCTGCGCACATTTCCCTGCTGTGCAGGGTGGAGGGAGGGCGCGCGCAGCGCCCCGGTGCTCAGCTCATCATGCAGCACAGTGCTCGTGTGCTCATGATGAGCTGAGCTCGTCATGACCACACCCGTTTCTTTAGAATGCCCTAGCACAGCAGGAGAATTAGCCCAGCGTGCGAACGTTCTAAAGGCCATGACGAGCTCAGCTCGTCATGAGCACAGGAGAACTGTAGCGCATGATGAGCTGATCTCGTCATGAGCATGCAAGGGGTTGAAATATGCTCTCCAACAAATGAATCACACAGCTCCCCACGGTTGTTAACCAAGTTGTTAACCAAGCTACTCTTTGCCTCACCCTCCAGTGCCTCGCACAAGTATCCCATACCACTCTCCTGAGATTGGCAGACAGTGTCCTACTGTCCCTGTCACTGAACCCACACTCTTCTGGGCGGTCCTCACTCTCACACACCAAGGTTTCTATGATGGGGGAACCCCTCTCCCTGTTCCCCTCATCTAGAGTCAGTAGAGCATCCTTCCCATCACTAGGAATATGTTCTCCTGTGTCAGTACCCCAATTTCCTTCAGGGACATTGCACACCAAAGGAGCTACTTCATAAACCTGAACCCCCTGGTGTATGTCAACCCCCTCCCTCAAGTCAGGCACCACATCTCTGGGTGTTTGTACCTTTCTCTCAGCCCAAGATATAATAGTCATGCTGCCACCATCTGAGCTGGACTCCACCTCCAAATCAGATAAGCTCACTTCTTCAGCTACACATTTTTCTTCTTTCTGGGCTTAGGCCCATCGGATCTCAGCCTTCTTGATTTCCTGGTCTAATTCTCTGCACCTTCACTCAGCAGCAAGGAGCCACTCACCTTTCTCTCCCTCACTGTCGAAGAAGTCCTCCTCCTCAGAATCGTCTGTTAGTGTTGCTTCCAAATTCTGCCCTCATAGGAATACAGGCATGCCTCAAGATCCCCCTGGTGGAACCTTTCTCCACGGGCAGCTCCCTCTTTTTGCAAAAATGTTTTATCTCCTCCACTGTGTAGATACACAGGTGGAAAAAAGTTGACTTCCATTTTGGCAGGACTTTACAGGTGTAACAGTAGACAGAGTCTCAGTATCAGAAAATACATCCAGGAGGACGCCAGGAAACAAAACAAACAGTATGCGGTTGCGTAGTGGTCTTCACTCGAATGGTGATGTACACCAATTACTTTGGGTCAAGTACAAATACAAGTTCAAATCCCACTGCTGACCAACAATGTTAGATAAGGGGGTCTCTAGTTGGCAGAGGTAGGTAACACTGTCCAAATAGGAGGGTAAGG
The DNA here is from genome assembly GCF_964261635.1 of Lissotriton helveticus. Lineage (NCBI taxonomy): Eukaryota > Metazoa > Chordata > Amphibia > Caudata > Salamandridae > Lissotriton > Lissotriton helveticus. The sequence continues at coordinate 45,254,914 of NC_136063.1, forward strand.
AGGATACACTCTTTAGATAACCCCTGCTCACCCCCTTGCTAGCTTGGCACGAGCAGTCAGGCTTATCAAAGGCAATGTGTAAAGTATTTGTACCAACACTCACAGTAACACAGTGAAAACACCACAAATGGACTCCACACCAGTTTAGACAAATAGAAGTATTTAATCTAAACTAGACAAGACCAAAACAACAAAAATCCAACATACACAGTTCAAGAATATGGTTTCAAAAGAGTTGTTAGTCACGTTTAGCCAACAGTACCTTTAGATGCGCCAAAGTTCCAAAACAAAAGCTGCTGCGGTGGAAAACAAGCAATGCGTCACTCCTGAGACCCTGGGGAGGCGATGTGACAACACTGCTGGATGCAGCGGGCGTGTTGCAATGAATCAGGTCTGTATGGGGAGGCAGAGAGGCCTTGGCTTGGTCAGAACCAGTTCACGTCAGTTCCTGGGCACTTTGTTTTTCTGTCTTCTCCTTTCCTTTCAGAGAGAGGGGCAGGGTCGTCAGCCACCCAGCAGGAGGTGGAGCCAGCATTGTGGAGGGAAAACTAAGCCCTGGAGCACTTTGTTGACATGATTCCTTCTTTCCTTTCACAGTGCAGGACAGAGACATCAGACGCACCACATGGGGTGGAGCCAGCACTGTGTGGTGAAGGCACAGTCCTATACAGGTCCCAGGTGCAATTCCTCCCTCCCATCTAGATGCAGATCTCCCTATTCACCACTGGGTAGACTCATTTTGTCTCCTGGAATCCCCGAGCCCTGTCACTCACAAACCAGACAGTCAATTCACAAACAGCCAAAGACACACAGAAAGGTCAGACAAGAAATCCGCCACTTTCTAAAAATGGCGCTTTCAAACACAGGACTTAAAAAACATCTTTCCTAAAAGATGGGTTATTACATTCTGAGTTCAGGGATACCAGACTTTTATGTTCCATCTTGCTCCTATGGGAAGATATGCAGGTAAACATTATACACAGCATTACCCATTATAGCCTATGGGCAAGATAGCCTTTCAATAGTGAAAAACGAAAATGTCTGTAATTCACTACCAGAGCATGTCACCCACACTGGTACATGCTCTACCTTTCACATACACTGCACCCTGCCCAGGAGGGTAGCTTGGGCCTTCCATAGGGGTGTCTAATGTGTACAGAAAGGGAACGTTTAGGTCTGGTCAGTAGAGACACTGGCCAATTTGACATGGCAGTTCACAGACTGTGAACAGGCACTGTGGTGGCAGGCCTGAGTCACCATTTTAGTGCTACTTATATGGGAAGCACAATCAGTGCTACAGGCCCACTAGTAGCATTTGAATCACCAGCCCTGACACACCCATTGCACTTTATTAGGGACTTCTTGGTAACATAAATATGCCAATTATGGATAGCCAATCACAATTTACACAGAGAGCATATGCACTTTAGCACTGATCAGCAGTGGTAAAGTGCCCAGAGTCCTATTGCGAACAACCGCAGGTCAGGAAATATAATGGAGGAAGAAGCAAAAGGTTTGGGGATAACCCTGCAAAAAGAGCCATTTCCATCACTGATCCTAGAAAATTGGCTTAGATCCAAAAAGGTCAGCCCACCAAGAGAAGGCTAGGCTGGAAGGCCACTGGCTAATACAAGCAGAATAGCTGGCTCCATGCAAAATCAATCACCCTACAAAGAAATGCACCCTGTCATCACAACAGGAAACAAATCAAAATCTGAAAGGAGTCAAAAACTGAAATTGTGGATTAAAATATTTCCAAAAAAACGTGGCTATTGAACTATGCCATCCATGCCCAGCATAGCAATCAATCAATCAATTATAGTATTTGTAAAGCGTACTTGCTGCTACTGCTTGTTGGACTTGGCCCTTTTTGCAGGGTCATCCCTGAACTTTTTGCCTTCCTCCTATATTTTGTATGACTTGTTGTTATCTATTTTAGCTATTTTATGACTCTGGGCACTTTACCACTGCTGATTAGTGGTAAAGTGCATATGCTCTCCCTATTGTAAATTGATGTAATGATTAGTGGTTCCATGATTGGATGTTTGGTTTACTGTCATACCCTAATACAGTGCACTGAGTGTGCCCAGGGCATGTAAATCCAAATGTTACTAGTGGGCCTGCAACACTGGTTGTGCCCCCCACAGAAGCAGCCTTGTAAAACGTGTCTAAGGTCTGCCATTGCACAGCCTGCGTGCAGTCTGCTACTGTCATGCTGACTGGGCAAGTGCACCCACTTGCCAGTCCCTAAACCTTCCCTTTTCTTCATATTAGTCACCCCTATGGTAGACCAAAGGGCAGGGTGCATTGTAAGTATACGGTAGGACACGCCCTGATGTATGTGGCATGTCCTAATAGTGAATTATAGCCATTTTCATTTTTCACTATTGCAAGGCTACCTATTCTCCATAGGCCAGAATGGGCTGCTAGAATTGTTACATTCTATAATCCTAACAGACTCAGAAAACATGGTAGAAATTCAAGTTTAGTATGCCTGAACTCAGATTAATAAAATACATCTTTTCGTTTATTTTAATATTCTGTGTTTGCAAATACCACTTTTAGAAAGTAGGTATTTGCTTGCCTAACCATTTCAGCCCGCCTCTGCTAGGTTGTGTATTCCTTTGTCTGGTTTTGCGAGTGACAGGGCTGGGGGATTCCAGGAGGCAGGCTAGGGCAGCCCGGTGGTGAATAGAGAGATCTGCGTCCAGATGGGAGGGAGGAGCTGCACCTGGGACCTGAAGAGGGCTGGGCCTTCCCTCTACAATGCCGGCTCCACCCCCTGTGGTGTGTCTGATGTCTCTGCCCTGCACACTGAAAGAAGAGAAGGAAGACTGTCAACAGAGTGCTCCAGGACTGTACTTGCCTTCCACAATGTTGGCTCCACCTCCTGTGGGGCGTCTGATGATCTTGCCCTACAGGGTGAACGGAAAGGAGAAGTCTGGTAAACAGAGTGCTTCATAACTGGTTTGGACTGGGCACAGGCCCTTCTCCCCTCAGATTTGGGGGTATAAATATTGGGACCCTGATCCCAAGAAATTAGATCACTTCTGGAACTGACAATACAAAACCTCTGCTGAGGAGAAGGAACCTGAAGAAACTGAGGAGAGACTATTCCCAAACTGAAGTGATGCTTGGGGGATTGGCCTGCAGTGGTTGCCTGACTACCAAAGAGAGGAGAAAGGACTTTGTGGAACTTTACTTTCAACTTGTGCAAAAATATCCAAGGGCTTGGAAGAGAGCTTGCCCCCTGACCGAAGTCCTAGGACCAGTGGACTTCACCAGCCTTTGTGAATTGCTGTTGTTCCAGTGGCTACATAGACAGGGAGCTGTGACCGACTCTCACGACCGGCCTGGTGTCCTGTAGGCACCGCATTGAGCAACGTCTGCTTTGAACAATGCAAGCTCTGTGCTCAATGACTCCGTCTCGACACCATCAACAAGCCGTAGCTTGCACCGCGACTGGAAGTACACTGCAACGTGCAACGCCTCGCTACACCGACTCGTACTGGTCTGACCGACGCAGTCCCTGCTGCTGACTTCGAGTCCTGTGATCGCACTGCAGTTGGGCACTGCCTTGCACCTTTGCGACGCACCGCCCGAGTCGCACCGCTATCCGGACTGATCGACGCCAGCTCCGAAACTCCTGCTCTGTTGCCGCACCGTAAGCTGGAAGCACCGCAACGAGCAACGTCTGCCTCGATCAACGCAAGCTCTTAGCCGTAGCCTGCACCGCGACTGGATAGACACCGTGACCTGCAACGCTTTCTTTTCTACACCGCGATGAACCCGGGAACCGGCTGGCCCATCTGTGCCCGCCGCCTCAAGGAAAAGGTACTGTGACTGAGTCTGTCGACATTTGAGTGGACACGGACCGCTGCGGTCCGCTGGATTTGTTAAACTCTGTGTTCTTTTCAGCAACTTTGTAGCCGGACAAGACTACCGACTCACACAGAACCTTGTATTAAGCCTTTTTAACCTGAACTCTTGAAACTTAAGCATTTTCAGTACTGTGGATTCTTTTTGTCATTTATGGGTCTTGTGATATTTTTGATATAAAACATGTGTGGTGTCCATCTGTAGTGTTGTCACTGGGTTACTGTATGTGGTCATAACTGCTTAACTTACAATGCCTCTGAAATAAAATAAGCCTTGACTGCTCACGCCACCCCGCCTAAAGGGTGAGCAGGGGTTATTTTGGGAGGGTAATCCCCTTGTCCTGACTAGAGGAGAGGGTCTCTGCTTGTCACAAGTACCTACCTGTGCCAACCAGAGTCCCCCAATTCTAACATTGGTAGTCAGCGGAAAGGATTTCAAATTGGCATTTGTGACTCATATACAGTGATTGGTGAACACTACTTAGTGAGTGCACACCATAACGCAACCACGTACTTCTGATACTTGTTTTTGCCTGGGATCTCCATGTTTGCAAAGTAATGCCTGGTTCGATCAGAATTTAAAAGGCAGCATCCCTCTCATCTGTTGACTGTGATTGGGAGGAAGAGAAACTAGAAAGCTACACCAACAACCAGCTCAGGAGCTTCTGCAAAACGTTTTAAATGTCCATGACCGGACTCTCCAGAAGGGAGCAGTTTCAAAAGGCGCTGAGGGCCTGGGTCGAGGCAAGTAATGCCCGTGGAAATTTGAGGGGATATGAGGATGCAGAGAAGAAGCGTGAAGGACCACTGGGTCCAGAAGGGAGAGGTGCAACTGTAGAACATAGTAAACTCCTCAGCGGTCCCACTGATACTTAGTCCTCTTAAACCAACAAAGAAGAAATCAGCACAGAAGCTGAAATATAAAAGAACATCTTTATTAACCTCAAATGAGTGAGACTATGTCACACAGAAGCCTTAGCAACTGAATGAGGCAGTCTGAGAAGTGCAGAAAACAAAGGCCTTATATATGCTTAGGGTTACATAGTCATCATAAGACCAAGGGGCAGTCCTGTTACATGTAAGCATGCAAAAATGACTAAGATGGGCATTCAAGATCTGCTTGCTCAACAAAGTGAGAGGAGAGTTACTTCTCCATACAGCAGTAAAAATACCCTGACAGTTATATTAGAGAAGCAGGTGCATTCTACTAGCTAGGCCCTTCTGGGCATGTGCGAAGATGGAAGATGCTGAATATAGTTTGTCTCTAGGCAGATTTCGAGAGCAGTTAACAGAAAGGTAGGACACAGCACATGGCAAGCACATGGCAAACAAAATGGCTGCCAGAAATACAAAATGGCTTTCACAAAGCAGATAAGATAACTTCTAAATACAAGATGGCTTCTGCTAATGTTAACCCATTGCTGCCAATTTACAACAGAGAACCGTTTTAGCATTAGCTGAAGACATTCCTATGATCCAGTAGGAACTTAGAAAATATTTGCACTTCAACTTTCATAATTTTATCAATTTTCTAATTCAATGCTAGGTGGGCATTTTCCATTCTAAACATTTCATTAAGCGGGTATATATAAGCCTAAGCAGGAATACAAAGAGAATGAAGCATTGGGTCATAATTAACATACAGATAGCAGGAGAAAGTAATAATCACTATTACAAACAGAATTGTCATTTTTCACAACCCTCAGGGCTCCTATGCATTTCAGTGACTATTCATTTTAAATTTAGAATAGCCAACAACACATTTCTAATAAAAACGTTTTCCAATTAACTGTTACATTTTCCTTTTATGAGGGCTAGAACATCAGTCATATCTGGGACCAGGAGGACCACACAGGGTCATAGGAATTAGGACGAAGAGCTGCAAAGGGCTGCTCCTCCTCAAAAATGGGACGACTAAAGGGGTACATTATTGACAAGAAAAAGAAGAAGTCCTTGGGGAAATTGAAGCTACTGTATAACCAACCAGAGGGGAGTCTTCTCCCTTTGTCAGTTTGAGCCTCACAGGCAGGCTCTTGTTGTTTCCACGATGGAGCTGCACAGCTTGCAACTCAACAATCACAGCCCAGTTTCAAGGAAAAAGTCTCTTCTTTCAGAATAGGACAGACACCCAACAGGCAAATGCTCTAAGCGATCCTGTCCAGTGTCTCAGGCAGTGCACCAGTTTTCTTCACTTCAATCTAACAGGCACCGGAGACACAGCACCTGCACCCTAATCTCAAGTCCTTCCCTAACTCCTGGATTGCTCTGCTGGCGCACTGCTCGTTCGTTGGGGCCACACATTACATCCAGTGTACCCAGGTATCTCTTGACCAACAAACAAAGGAGCAAACTTGCATTCACTTTAGGACCAGGAATCTAAAGCCTGATGCTAGGATCTCTGAAGCAACCCTTGTTTCAAAAAGGTGTCACCTCAAGCAAAGCCTTCTCGCCATTCTGGTCAGTCTCTGACTCTCAGCTGGGCATGATCCACGATTTCTCCTTTCTGATTTGTGACCCTGTCTTTCGCCCAAGACAGTGGCAGGGGTACACAATTAATTCCAGTGCTTCTACCTTCACTGAGGTCCTAGTAGCCAGCAATGCATGTGCTGGTTACCTTCACTTTGGCCTCAAGCTGGACTGGTGCTAACGCTGACTCCCCAGGCTAAATCTGATGTCCGGGCCCCTCTGGCAATGGTTGTAAAGCAGCAAATATCTATTGGTGGACAGAACAAAAGGTCTTTAGACAAGGCACAGAAGAAGTCTATTAAAACACTTCCTAGTCTTGGGACACCTCATATATTAGCAAGGCACCCAAGAACCACTTTCATCAATCTATGAGAGAGTAAAAAAAACAACATCCTGGACCTATTGGCAAGTATAAAAGAAACTCAAAAGTAATACATCACCCAATCCCAAGCAGCCAACGAAGTCTGTATTCATTTACTAAATTCAGAGGAAAAAGAGAAAAAAGAACACAGACATACTCCAAATCCTTACAATGGTGTATTCTTGTGTACTAATCTGAAAACCCTCAAGAAAGGAAATGTTCTACACTTTTGCTCATAAACTTTACATTACTTGTACAGGACTACAGACACTTCTAAAATAATTCTTCTTAATAAAAGCACCTACATTGTACGTTTTAGGACCATGCTCTCATGTTATAGGAGCAGCAGTAACATCTAAAACTGCTAATTTAACAGGGTTCTTATCAATAAAACAACATTTCCTTCAAAAAAGATTTAGCTGAGGATCACACGGGCATCTTCCCTGCATTCTACTTTTCATGATCCAGACTATGCAACATCAGCTCTAATAAGGACTGTCAGTTTATTTACACAGACTAGCTAATAAAAAAAATAGCAATGCCCTTGCAAAAATATAATAATGGTGTTATCACCTAAGACTTGTAGAACAAAACTACCCACATCTAATTCCCCTTAAAGATCAAAATAAGGGAACAACAAGCTAGACTACTGATCCTGTCATAATTTCATCAAACAGGATGGGCAGTAATAAAACATATATTTATTCATACATTTATTAATTTTATTAATGCTAACAATGTTTAAAACAGTATTGCTGAATAGCCAATTAAATGTCTCATTGCTTTTTCACAGACAATTTAGACAGGCTAAAAATAAATTGAGAAAAGGAGAGAGCAACATACATATTACCTAGCCTTAATTTGTAGAGGAGCTAGCCTTCTTCCCCCATTTTGACAGCAGGAAACATGAAACAGGTTTCACTTCTGTCAACACTATCAACCCCTATTTGTAGTAACTAGGCATAAACTAAGTTATAGGAGGTACTTAGCACTTTTGAGAGAGCTAAAAAAAAATATGAATACCAAAACCACAATCCTTTAGCAAATGTACAAATGTAACATGAGGGCGAATGAATTCAAACTAAATCCCATTAGCTCAGCCCTAGTAAGCACCAAACTAAAAGCATTAGTGTTGTATATATGGCCAAGCTCACATATGCAATTATATTGTGGTATATTCATATAAGTGCATAAAACTTGTTTCGCCAACAAAAAATAAGCACAACTACTCCATGTGCTGCCATCTTGTCTTTCAAAAAGTTTTAGATGTCAAAATGTCTATGCAGAACTTGCTCTAGTAGCTCTTCCAGGCTTCTAAATATAGAACTGACGTTTAACTCTTCCTAGCTGTCCTATTCTGTGTGCAAATTTTCCATGCATCTTTCCATATTCAAAGTCACCCTGAAAACAGAAAGCTGACCCATTCCCCTGTTTGTCAGTTTAATGAATTCTGCTAATTTTTTATGCATATTTTCAATTATAAGCAGTGTGCAGTATACGTTTGCAGCAACATAAAGGTCGGCTATTTGTTTTATACCTAAATGTATGCATTTACTGAAGCACTTTAAAAGGTGCTCTGAATGAAAAAAATGCTGTTCAAATAGTCAATTTTGCCCAATTTCGACTTTGATATTTGGGCCACATAAAAATGAATATCCTATCATTTTGTTGCATAATAACCATCCTCAGAATGTTCTTTATATAGCCCAGAAATGAAAAATTAGAAATATAGTATAATTACCCTTTAAAAAAAATTAGTTTATTACGCCTGCACAGAGTGATATTTCATATGCAATGTCCTCATTATGCGGTACAACACAACTTAAATTTAATTTTAATACTAGGAGGTCACAGTGTAGTTATTAAGCTTTATAAATATTAAAAAACGAATTTAAAAGCACTCATTTTTTAAATAATGTTTTCACAATGAATAAAAAAACAAAAAAAAACAATCATTTTGATAATTCCACATAGGAAAAGCAAGGTGCATCCCTTGCCTTTCATATTTAGACACATTCATTTATAAGCCTAAGCACCGAAGCCTAACTTGAAACATGAAACATTTTGCGCCTCTTCTTTTTTTTAAAAGCACAATCTTTATTTAGCATCAGAACCAAGAATGTGCTTATAAAAAAAAGGCTTTAAGAAAGAAAATCCTCACTTGAAATGTTTTCATGTTATACAAAATAATGAACCTGATTTTTGTAACTTTTTAAAACAGCAGTATGAAATGCAGGATTTTACCCCACTGACAAAATCCTAGCAGAATCAACATCCCTGTCTCTCTGCGGCCTACAAAAAAGACAGCTGCTGCTAAGCGGGCAGTTAAAACACAGCTAAGGAAAGCTTTTTTCAGTGTTGAAACGTAAGCACGGTGGCAGTCTATTTAAAACGGAGGCATTTCAATGCATGTTCTATAATATGTGTTTAGTTCAGCAAAATCCAATTTATTCAGATGATGTGTTTGCCTGTTAATATCTAATACAAAGTATCTAAGAAAAATGCTTTATAATTTCTTATTTATTACAAAACACATCATTTTGTTTTTGAGGCCTATTTTATTCCTATTAAGTGAATTCTAATATCATCTTTTAAGCATTAGCAGTTTGTACATGTGCATAATTGCTTACTCTATAAATTAAATAGTAACATATAGCTATTTTAGCATATCATATGGTTCATTTCTGGATTTATATTTAATGTTTATTTAATATTAATTAAATGACATTTTGCATAACAGACTGATGACAACAAGAAAAAACACAAACACACGCATTGAGCTCATTCCAGGCATATACAGAAGGGGTCATACACTCAGAATCACATAATACAGCACGCTTAAGGCTAGCAATCCTTACACAAAGAGCGCAATCGCTATTTACTCACAGAAGTTCCACTAATGGGAAAACCACAAACCACATAGACATTTAAACACACATTTAACCCACAGATCAACACTTAAGACAGAAACAAAGGACAGCCCACAGACTGTACTTAAACCAAACCATTTGTAAATACTAGTTGTAAGTCATATTTACAAGAGGCGCTTCTCAATAGCATTCCAAAAGACTGTAAAATAAACAGCCCAACAAACTGTTTTATTTCCAAGAAGCCAAAATACACTCAATTCACTAGCTTTGTCTGGCAGAACACCAAAAAATTGCTCTGCATATCTCCTTTTATAAACATGCGCAGAAATATAACCATATTTGAATTCCATGAGGATACAGAATCACCAAGGAAGAAATATGTTTTTATACCTAAACCTATCTAGCTATTCCCTCAAGGGAGCCGGTTAATTGTAATTCACATCTCACTATGGTACCTCCAAAAAGCAACACATTCTTTGATGTGTGCTTGAAACAGGCATGCCAAAAATATTGCAGAATATGCAAATATTATAATCAAAGTAGCGCTGAAGGTACTCTTCGTACGTTGCGCCGTTCAAACAGAGTTAAACAGAGAAAAATCTCCTCATTACCTGCCTACATAAATTGCAATTTACATATCTATCCCATACAAATCGAAAGTTGGCAAACACAAATTCCAAAATTCCGAAGCCACAGTAAGTGTTACTAAACTACCTTACCAATCAAAGGCATCAAAACCAACATCAAGTGCCGCAGAACGACTCTTACCAAACAAATGGTTGTCCAAATTCTAACTGCCAAGTTCTGAATTACCTAACGGTCTTTTTAGAATACTCACGCCAAAAAGGTTCTCAGTCAGGAGTGACATCATGTGGAGGATCACAATCAGGAAGACGAGAAATATACTGGGCTGCAGAGACAGAGAATCCCCAGAATCTCCGTGCACAGAGTACCTCCTTAGTAAAGTCCTGTCCTGTCCTCCCCAGTAGATTTCTGTTTCCTGACAAGATCACTCCCTTAGATAGCCACTTCTGTGATGAGGTCCACGTTGGAGCGCCATTTTGTAGAACATAGTAAACTCCTCAGGGGTCCCACTGATACTTAGTCCTTTTAAACCAACAACGAAGAAATTTGCACAGAAGTTAAAATATAAAAGAACATCTTTATTAACCTCAAATGAATGAGACTACTTCACACAGAAGCATTAGCAACTGAATGAGGCAGTCTGAGGAGTGCAGAAAACAGAGGCCTTATATATGCTTAGGGATACATAGTCATCATAAGACCAAGGGGCAGTCCTGGCACATGTAACCATGCAAAAGTGACTAAGATGGGCATACAAGATCTGCTTGCTCAACAAAGTGGGAGGAGAGTTACTTCTCCATATAGCATAAAAATACCCTGACAGTTATACTAGAGAAGCTGGTGCATTCTACTAGCTAAGCCCTTCTGGGCATGTGCGAAGGTGGAAGATGCTAAATATAGTGTGTTTCTAGGCAGATTACAAGAGCAGTTAACAGAAAGGTAAGAGAGAGCACATGGTGAGCACATGGCAAACAAAATGGCTTTCACAAAGTGGATAAGATAACTTCTAATTGCAGGAGGGCTTCTGCTAATGCTAACCCCTTGCTGACAATTTACAACACAACCTCCCCATTGGGTAGCAGTGTTTTGGCCCGAGGCCTGTCGCCAGAGGAGTTGGCATACAGGAGAGAAAACAGGATGCATGAAATGGAGATTGCCAAGCTCCAGTTGAGTATACAACTGGAGTTAGAGGCAAAGAAAATGCAAATGGAGCATGAGCTGATTTAGAGCTCGAGAGGCTTGAGGCCATGAGTGTCTCAGCCCAGCAACAAGAAAAGTGTGTAGCTCAGAAAGTGAGCTTTGCTGAGTTGGAGGTGGAATCCAGCTCAGATGGAAGCAGCAACATTCAGTTATCTAGTGCTGAGTTAGAGGTGGAATCCAGCTCAGATGGAATCAGAAACATTCAGTTATCTAGTGCTGAGTTGGAGGTGGAATCCAGTTCAGATGGTAGCAACAACATTCAGTTATATAGTGCTGCGGGAGTAGTACACACACCCAGAGATGAGGCACCTGACTTGGAGGGGGTTAACATACACCAGGAGGTTCAAGGACATGAGGTAGCTCCAGTAGTGTGCAGTATCCCTGAAGGGAATAGGGTAACTGGCATAGGGGCTCATGGTCCTACTAGTGGGAGGGACACTCTACTGACTCTAGATGAGAGGTACAGGGAGAGGGGTTCTCCCAAAGTTGAAGTCCTGGTATGTGAGTGTAAAGGCCACCCAGAAGAGTGTGTGTTGTGTGACAGAGACAGTCAGATACTGTCTTGCCAGTCTCAGGAGAGTGGTGTGGAGTATGTGTGTGAGGCACTGGATGATGAGGTGAAGGATAGTTTGGTTAACCCTTGTAGGGGTCTGTGTGTCAAAGCCCAGCTCACCTGAGTATTCGGTTAGTTCTGTTGGATATTGAAGACAGTCCGTTACCACTCTGAAACATCTTGCTGCAGCACACTAGTTATTCACAGTGCGCAAAGAACCAGAAGCTCCAGGGGAGGGGGAAGTGGATAAAATAATAAAAAGAGAAACAACACAGTTCCTGTGTCTTTTCCACTGGAGATGAGTTGAAACGATCTGTGATTCAATCAGACTTCTTAGGGAACAGGTGCCTAATAAAACATGAACAAGAACAGGTAAATACAACCTAGCCCTAATAGTTTGCCTGACTTTTCCTTCTCTATATAGTGTGCCGATATACCTCTCTATTCCTGGTCTCTAGCCTCCAGGTAAATAATTCTTTATGTTCTGGGATGTTGATTGTATTCGTGAAACTTCTAAAACAAAATAAATACTGTGATTAGAATTGCATACATTAATTCCTAAAATTAGACTTATGACTCTTTTTGTAACACACTCACTTGTTTACTTGCTCAGAAGTTCTGCAAAAATGGGTTCTGTACTTTTACTTCAAAGCACTTGTGAACTTTTTTTAAATAAAGCCTTATTTATCAAAAGTCTTGAAATTACTGTTCTTTCAGTTTCGAGTTTCAAAGTCCAAGAGAAACAATGTTCTTTTCACAAAGTTCCTAAAATTTGAGTGCAATACCTGGAAACAATGTCCATATTTATTTTCATCTGAGCCTTAATAGAATTCTTGAGAGCGTTTTTAAAGATCTTGTCTTTAAGAAAGGGGGTTTCACTTACTTTATAGTTGTAGAGGTTCTTTTTCTATCTAACATTGTTCTTTTATCTTGCAGGTTGGTTCACAAGTGATTGGGAGAAGAGACAGGATTCTTTGAAGCCGATTGCCGGAAGATGGTTGAGCCTACAACCTCTCCTTCTTGAAGTCAAAGCAGAATCTGAAGGGTACAGGAGCACGAGTGCAGATGAAGAGGATCCGGTCTCTGGTAAGTGGGAAATAAACGAGCACAAGCGCTGGGTGGGGATCGGTGAGGTCTTTTATAGCCGGGGCTGGGTGTGGTTCGCTCGCGCTGCACGTGGATCATGAGATGCGTGCAGCGCTTCGGTTTTTATGTAAATTAGGTTTTATCATGAAAAGGGTTTTGCACATTTCTCTAGAGTGTGTTACAAAGAGAAAAGCCTTGGTAAAAGCAAGAATAATCAAACAAACAAAAGAGGAATCATTAGTTACATAAAAGCTAAAAAGTAAAGCCTAACTAACTACCTTACCAATCAAAGGCATCAAAACCAACAGCAAGTGCCGCAGAACGACTCTTACCAAACAAATGGTTGTCCAAATTCTAACTGCCAAGTTCTGAATGACCTAACGGTCTTTTTAGAATATTCACGCCAAAAATGTTCTCAGTCAGGAGTGACATCATGTGGAGGATCACAATCAGGAAGACCAGAAATATACTGGGCTGCAGAGACAGAGAATCCCCAGAATCTCAGTGCACAGAGTACCTCCTTAGTAAAGTCCTGTCCTGTCCTCCCCAGTAGATTTCTGTTTCCTGACAAGATCACTCCCTTAGATAGCCACTTCTCTGATGAGGTCCATGTTGGAGCGCCATTTTGTAGAACATAGTAAACTCCTCAGGGGTCCCACTGATACTTAGTCCTTTTAAACCAACAACGAAGAAATTGGCACAGAAGTTAAAATATAAAAGAACATCTTTATTAACCTCAAATGAATGAGACTATGTCACACAGAAGCATTAGCAACTGAATGAGGCAGTCTGAGGAGTGCAGAAAACAGAGGCCTTATATATGCTTAGGGATACATAGTCATCATAAGACCAAGGGGCAGTCCTGGCACATGTAACCATGCAAAAGTGACTAAGATGGGCATACAAGATCTGCTTGCTCAACAAAGTGGGAGGAGAGTTACTTCTCCATATAGCATAAAAATACCCTGACAGTTATACTAGAGAAGCTGGTGCATTCTACTAGCTAAGCCCTTCTGGGCATGTGCGAAGGTGGAAGATGCTAAATATAGTGTGTTTCTAGGCAGATTACAAGAGCAGTTAACAGAAAGGTAAGAGAGAGCAGATGGTGAGCACATGGCAAACAAAATGGCTTTCACAAAGTGGATAAGATAACTTCTAATTGCAGGAGGGCTTCTGCTAATGCTAACCCCTTGCTGCCAATTTACAAGACAACCTCCCCATTGGATAGCAGGGTTTCTGCCCGAGGCCTGTCGCCAGAGGAGTTGGCATACAGGAGAGAAAACAGGATGCATGAAATGGAGTTTGCCAAGCTCCAGTTGAGTATACAACTGGAGTTAGAGGCAAAGAAAATGCAAATGGAGCATGAGTTGATAATAAGGGAGCTTGATTTAGAGCTCGAGAGGCTTGAGGCCATGAGTGTCTCAGCCCAGCAACAAGAAAAGTATGTAGCTCAGAAAGTGAGCTTTGCTGAGTTGGAGGTGGAATCCAGCTCAGATGGAAGCAGCAACATTCAGTTATCTAGTGCTGAGTTAGAGGTGTAATCCAGCTCAGATGGAAGCAGCAACATTCAGTTATCTAGTGCTGAGTTGGAGGTGGAATCCAGTTCAGATGGTAGCAACAACATTCAGTTATATAGTGCTGAGGGAGTAGTACACACACCCAGAGATGAGGCACCTGACTTGGAGGGGGTTAACATACACCAGGAGGTTCAAGGACATGAGGTAGCTCCAGTAGTGCGCAGTGTCCCTGAAGGGAATAGGGTAACTGGCGTAGGGGCTCATGGTCCTAGTAGTGGGAGGGACACTCTACTGACTCTAGATGAGAGGTACAGGGAGAGGGGTTCTCCCAAAGTTGAAGTCCTGGTATGTGAGTGTAAAGGCCACCCAGAAGAGTGTGTGTTGTGTGACAGAGACAGTCAGATACTGTCTTGCCAGTCTCAGGAGAGTGGTGTGGAGTATGTGTGTGAGGCACTGGATGATGAGGTGAAGGATAGTTTGGTTAACCCTTGTAGGGGTCTGTGTGTCAAAGCCCAGCTCACCTGAGTATCCGGTTAGTTCTGTTGGATATTGAAGACAGTCCGTTACCACTCTGAAACATCTTGCTCCAGCACACTAGTTATTCACAGTGCGCAAAGAACCAGAAGCTCCAGGGGAGTGGGAAGTGGATAAAATAATAAAAAGAGAAACAACACAGTTCCTGTGTCTTTTCCACTGGAGATGAGTTGAAACGATCTGTGATTCAATCAGACTTCTTAGGGAACAGGTGCCTAATAAAACATGAACAAGAACAGGTAAATACAACCTAGCCCTAATAGTTTGCCTGACTTTTCCTTCTCTATATAGTGTGCCGATATACCTCTCTATTCCTGGTCTCTAGCCTCCAGGTAAATGATTCTTTATGTTCTGGGATGTTTCTTGTATTCGTGAAACTTCTAAAACAAAATAAATACTGTGATTAGAATTGCATACATTAATTCCTAAAATTCGACTTATGACTCTTTTTGTAACACACTCACTTGTTTACTTGCTCAGAAGTTCTGCAAAAATGGGTTCTGTACTTTTACTTCAAAGCACTTGCGAACTTTTTTAAAATAAAGCCTTATTTATCAAAAGTCTTGAAATTACTGTTCTTTCAGTTTCGAGTTTCAAAGTCCAAAAGAAACAATGTTCTTTTAACAAAGTTCCTAAAATTCGAGTGCAATACCTGGAAACAATGTCCGTATTTATTTTCATCTGAGCCTTAATAGAATTCTTGAGAGCGTTGTCCAAAGATCTTGTCTTTAAGAAAGGGGGTTTCACTTACTTTGTAGTTGTAGAGGTTCTTTTTCTATCTAACCTTGTTCTTTTATCTTGCAAGTTGGTTTACAAGTGATTGGGAGAAGAGACAGGATTCTTTGAAGCCGATTGCCGGAAGATGGTTGAGCCTACAACCTCTCCTTCTTGAAGTCAAAGCAGAATCTGAAGGGTACAGGAGCACGAGTGCAGACGAAGAGGATCCGGTCTCTGGTAAGTGGGAAATATTCGAGCACAAGCGCTGGGTGGGGATCGGTGAGGTCTTTTATAGCCGGGGCTGGGTGTGGTTCTCTCGCGCTGCACGTGGATCATGAGATGCGTGCAGCGCTTCGGTTTTTATGTAAATTAGGTTTTATCATGAAAAGGGTTTTGCACATTTGTCTAGAGTGTGTTACAAAGAGAAAAGCCTTGGTAAAAGCAAGAATAATCAAACGAACAAAAGAGGAATCATTAGTTACATAAAAGCTAAAAAGTAAAGCCTAACTAACGAATTAGCACAAAGTACCTCAACACAGTGTGTGTAAATAGGAGCTACTAAAGAGGTCATTACTGTACTGAGAGGGGACAAGCTGTCTGTGGCTCACTAACCCTAACAGTTGCCCCCAACAAAGGGTCCTCCTACCGGACGGGGTTTCCCTGGGTGATTCAGATTAAATCGTTTAATTAACCGGGGAGCATGTACATAAGATGCTGGCTCCAACAAATTTTCTGTTTCATCATACCCTCTCCATACTACTAAATAAAAAAGACGGCCATGGATTCTTTTTGCATCTTTTATGCTCTTTACTTCATACTCTAAATTTCCCTTGACTGGAATAGGTGGAGGTGGTGGTTCGGGACGGGTTCCTGGGTTATATGTTTTAAGTAAAGACACATGAAAAATTGGGTGTACTGGGTACTCTTCAGGTAAATCTAAATTTACTGAGACTGGAATTATAATTGCTGTGATTTTGAAGGGTCCAATAAAACGGGGCTGTAGTTTCCGAGATCCTTCAACACTTAAGTTCCTTGTAGAGAGCCACATCAGGTCTCCAGTCTTATATGTTGGAGCCTCAGTTCTGTATTTGTCTGCTTGTCTTTTCATTTTTTCTTTGTACTTGACTAAATGTTTTCAGGCTTTGTCTTGAATTTCACCTAATTGTGTTAATCTATCTGTCACTGTTGGCAGTAAAGAATCTTCAAGTAGAATTGGTAAAGCTCTTGTGTGATAACCATGCATGAAATAAAATGGAGTACAATGTATTGCTGTATGCTCAGTGTTATTATAAACAAATTCCGCTACTGGGAGAGCTTCTAACCATTCACTAGTATAGTCTGCCAATAAACAACGTAACGTCTGTAGTAAAGTCTGGTTCAGTCTTTCAGTTTGTCCATCTGTTTCCGGATGGAAAGCAGTGGACATGGCTACATCAGTTTTCAGTTTTTCAAAGAAACTTTTCCAAAACCTAGAATTGAATTGACTTCCTCGGTCTGAGACCACTTTACTTGGTAATATTATAGAGAACAGTGGTCCCTATTCTAAAAGGTTGCAGAGTACTCAGATACTGAGTACAAGTATACAGACCCATTTTGGCTTGCCTTTTGGCCAATCCTTTTCGTTGTTTTGTCTTGTGTTTTGTGGGTCACGGCTGTGCCCACTTGTTATTGACTGTTTCTTAAACGCTACTAATTGACAACTATTATGAAAATAAATTCTTGTCCGGCTGGACAAAAGACATACTTTCTATCTAGTGTATGATTATCTCCTCTTGTTTATTCTTTTAGAATAGGGACCACTGTTCTCTATAATATGATACTACCCAAGGTCCCTACCGAATTTCCATTGGGTTCCCTTGTCCTTGTATAATAGCACTTTACTTGGTAAGCCATGTAAACGCACCGTCTCTTTAAGAAAGATATCAGCAAACTCAGCAGCAGTAGGTAGTTTTCGTAATGGCACGAAATGTGCCATTTTAGACAACAAATCTATTATTACTAATACTGTTGTGAAAGATTTTACCGGTGGTAGACCTACGATGAAATCTACACTTACCGTGTGCCAAGGTTGTGTGGGAGATGGCATTGGCGATAGCAATCCTGCAGGTGCCTTGTGAGATGATTTTTGTCTAGCACAAATGGGACAAAAAGTGACAACGTTTTTAATGTCCTTACTCATGTTGTTCCACCAAAAATGTTTCCGTACATTCTCCAGGGTTTTTACCCAACCAGGATGACCTGCCAAGGGTGAAGCATGATGCCAGGTCACTACTTGAGTTTGTAGTTCAGTTGTGGGTACATATAATAAATTGTCGTGATACAGTAAGCCCTGTTGTATGGAGTTCAGAGAACTCTTCAACCATTCTTGAGGTAATATCTGCATATGAGCGTTATACAGCTCGATCATAAAATCTTTTTGCTGCTGTACAGGTGCTAGGATTTTCTGAGGGGCAATAATGGAATCCCCTTCTTTATCATGTTTTGTTTCAGAGGTATATCCATATCTACATAAAACATCAGATTGAACCTGTTGTGTCCCAGGTCAATAGGTAATTACAAAATCAAACATACTGAAGAAGTTTAACCAGTGCATTTGGCGTGGTGTTAGAGCTTTAAGTGATCCAAAAATTTGTAGATTCTTATGGTCAGAAAAAATAGTAACAGGGAACTTAGCTCCCATCAAGTGGTGTCTCTATTCAGAAAAAGCTACTTTGATAGCTAAAAGTTCTCTCTCCGCCACTGTGTAATTCTGTTCAGCTGCTAATAATTATTTGGAAAAGAAAGCTATAGTATGCATTTGAACATCCACTGCATCTCGTTGAGAGAGAACCCCCCTAAAGCTACTTGTGAAGCATCCGCTTCAACAAAAAATGGCAAATCAGGGTCAGGATGTTTCAGAATAGGAGCCAAAGTAAATTCTTGTTTTAACTGTTGGAAAGCACGAGCTGTTTCTTCTGACCAAAGGAATCGTTGTCCTTTTTGCAGCAAGGCGGTTATGGGAGCTGCAATGTCTGTAAAATGAGAAATAAATCTCCTATAGAAGTTGGCAAAGCCTAAAAATCTCTGGACATCTTTCACAGAGGAGGGTTCTGGCCATTCACTAATGGCACTGATTTTTTTCATGTCCATAGTTATCCCTTGAGGTGACAAGCAGTAACCTAAAAATCTACTTTGCTTGCATTAAACGTACAGTTTTCAAATTTTGCAAAGAGATGTTTTTCTTTTAACTTTGCCAATACTGCGCGCACATGTTGGGTATGCTCTTCCTGATTCTTTGAATAAATAGGGATGTCGTCAATGTATACAATGACGCACACATCCAGAAACTCATGCAAAATCTCATTAATCAAGAACTGAAAAGCTGCAGGGGCGTTACACAACCCAAAGGGCATTACAGTATATTCGAATAATCCGAATTTTTTAAAATCGGTCTTCCACTCATCCCCCTCTTTTATTCTAACCAGGTGGTACGCTCCCCGCAGATCTAACTTGGTGTAAACTGTTGAGTGTCTTAACTGATCCAATAAGACAGAAATTAGAGGAAGAGGATATTTATTTTTTATCGTAGCTTTATTTAATCCTCTATAGTCAATGCATGCGCGCAGGGATTTATCCGGTTTCAGAATAAAAAAAAGCGGAGATGACACTGGAAATGTGGAATGCTGGATGAAACCAGATTGTAATAAGTTGTCTAAATAGGTTCTTAAATATTTAGTCTCTTCTTCAGTTGAGGCATATACTCTGTTATTAGGCAGAGGGGCCCCTGGGATAAGGTCAATGCGACAATCAAAAGACCTATGTGGAGGCAAACACTAGCCTTCACTGGATCAAATACATCTCTGAATTCCTGATATTCAGAAGGAAGACTCAGTAGTTCCTGCGTAGATTTAGCACAATGCTCTGTGCTCTGTTCCATGCTTGCTTCCTGGTAGCAAGTGGTTCTGCAAAAAGAAGAATCCAAGGTGACAGTTCTATTTACCCAATCGATTTTTGGGTTATGAGCCGTCAACCAAGGAACTCCAAGAATCAAGCCAAAGTTTGGGGTATCTATCAGGTCAAAAGTTATCAATTCCGTGTGCCCGTTTTGACAAACCATGACTAATGGAGCAGTTTGTTTTGTAATTATACCAGACGTGAATTCCGAACCATCCACAGCACAAACTGCTTCGGGAGTTGGCTTTAAACACACTGGAAGGCCTAAGGTTTTAGCTAGCTTATTGTCCACATAGTTTCCTGTCGCACTACTGTCCAGTAGAGCTGGTAGGGAATGTCTTACTTGAGTAGTTACAATCAAAGAGATCTGTATTAAAAAATGCCTGGGTATATGCGGTACCATGAAAGCTGCAGAATTAGAGGTTTGAAAATTACGTTTCCTCAAACAAGTTAACCTCCCCCCTTGTCGAGATCATTTGTTTCCTGGCTCATTAGCAGAGACTGAGGTTACTGTAATTTTTTGTAAAGTTTTAGGCTTTATCGGACATTCTCTGGCGAAATGACCTGCCTTGCCACAATATAAACATAAGTGTGACTTTCTCCTTCTCTCTTTTTCTTCTAAGGAGAGTGGTCCTCTAAGTGTCCCTATTTGCATAGGCTCAGGTTCTGGGAGTTTGCTGTCTGTGTCTTTTTTCTCATGTCTAACAAAAGTTAGTCGTGATTCCAATTTGGATTTATCTCCCTTCCTTTCTCCTTACCTGTGCTCTAATTTTACCACTTAATCTACAAAATCAGAGTAGTCTTCGGGCAAATCAACAATATGAGCCAGGGCGTCTTTTAAGTCGTCCCTCAAACCTTTATAGAGAAACTCGTTTTCCCTCTGGCCACTGAGTTTCAGTGAGTAAGCGATTGAAACTGGTGAGATAGGTTAATAAATCCTTATTACCCTGCTTAAGATTCAAAAGTTCATTATCTCTTGCCTGCATAAATGTGTGTTTAGCAAAAAGGCGAGTCATAGTGCTTTTAAACTGATTCCAATTGTGGAGAATCGGATCATCCCTATCAACAAAAGGAATTGACCACTCGTGGCATCAGTGGGAAATTGTTGTGGTTTGCAGACAAAATGTAATTGGCATTGATTGATAAAAACATGGAATTTATTACTATCCCCATGAAAACGTTCTGGTGCAGCTAAAGGCACAGCATTAGGAACAGTTACGGTAACCTCAACTGGGGGAGAGACAGTAGAAGGTTTTAACCTTGCCCCCGTCTCAGCCGAGGTTTTAAAAAATGGAGTAAAAGTCGTGCCCCATTGAGATTCTCTTAGTTTTTGCCTACCCAAATCGTGTCTTAAAGTGGCGTTTTCCAATTTTAATTTCTCTATCTCCTCTTACATGTGCTGTAAAATTACTGACACTGATTCATTGTGAGCCAAATCTTCGTTTAAGGCTTGCACCATATCCGTGATGTCAATGCCGTAGTTTTCTTCCCCTGTATTCATTATCCAACAGAACTGTAATTTTAAAAGGCTTGTGCTTCTGTCAAAGCCCAGCTCACCTGAGTATCCAGTTAGTTCTGTTGGATATTGAAGACAGTCTGTTCCCACCCTTGCTCCAGCACACTAGTTATTCACAGTGCGCAAAGAACCAGAAGCTCGAGGGGAGGGGGAAGTGGATAAAATAATAAAAAGAGAAACAACACAGTTCCTGCGTCTTTTCCACTGGAGATGAGTTGAAACGATCTGTGATTCAATCAGACTTCTTAGGGAACAGGTGCCTAACAAAACATGAACAAGAACAGGTAAATACAACCTAACCCTAATAGTGTGCCTGACTTTTCCTTCTCTATATAGTGTGCCGATATACCTCTCTATTCCTGGTCTCTAGCCTCCAGGTAAATGATTATTTATGTTCTGGGATGTTTCTTGTATTCGTGAAACTTCTAAAACAAAATAAATACTGTGATTAGAATTGCTATCAATAATTCCTAAAATTAGACTTATGACTCTTTTTGTAACACACTCACTTGTTTACTTGCCCAGATGTTCCGCAAAAATGGGTTTAGTACTTTTACTTCAAAGCACTTGCGAACTTTTTTAAAATAAAGCCTTATTTATCAAAAGTCTTGTAATTACTGTTCTTTCAGTTTCGAGTTTCAAAGTCCTAGAGAAACAATGTTCTTTTCACAAAGTTCCTAAAATTCAAGTGCAATACCTGGAAACAATGTCCGTATTTATTTTCATCTGAGCCTTAATAGAATTCTTGAGAGCGTTGTCTAAAGATCTTGTCTTTAAGAAAGGGGGTTTCACTTACTTTATAGTTGTAGATGTTCTTTTTCTATCTAACCTTTTTCTTTTATCTTGCAGGTTGGTTCGTGAGACAGATGAGCCAACGACCTCGCCTTCTTGAAGCCAACGCAGAATCTGAAGGGTACAGGAGCACGAGTGCAACCGAAGAGGATCCGGTCTCTGGTAAGCGGGAAATAGACGAGCACAAGCGCTGGGTGGGGATTGGTGAGGTCTTTTATAGCCGGGGCTGGGTGTGGTTCTCTCACGCTGCACGTGGATCATGAGATGAGTGCAGCGCTCCAGTTTTTGTGTAAATTAGGTTTTATCATGAAAAGCGTTTTGCACATTTGTCTAGAGTGTGTTACAAAGAGAAAAGCCTTGATAAAAGCAAGAATAATCAAACGAACAAAAGAGGAATCATTAGTTACATAAATGCTAAAAAGTAAAGCCTAACTAATGAATTAGCACAAAGTACCTTAACACAGTGTGTGTAAATAGGAGCTACTAAAGAGGTCATTACTGTACTGAGAGCGGACAAGCTCTCTGTGGCTCACTAACCCTAACACTGTGTGATCCAATTCTGGGAAGGCATATTGTAATTCCATGTTTTCCAGAACTATGCCAACACCTGTTGGAAAGTGAGTCCTCTGACCCCAGGGAGCTCACATTGGAGGCTGACCTTTTGGTGGATTCCAGAGGGTCTGAAGATGCATTGGGGAGTGATTCCAACAAGAGTGGCTCAGGTAACTTCCAGTCCTGTGTGACGTAAGACATTCAGTGAAGCCCAGCTAGGTCCCAGTGTAGTGGGAGGAGTGTAGGGGCTCACATCCTGTCTCAGAGGAGGAGGAGTGAGTGTGAGTTCTGTTCCAAGGTACTAAAAACCCAGTATCAGGGCCTGGATGGTTTCTTGAGGGAACATCAGGTCGGGGGCCTTGGCTGTACTTGTAGGCCATTTGAGGAGGATCTCACAGTGTCTAGAGAACGGGGAGCCTCTATAAGCAGAGCTCCTGTAGTTCTGGTGTCTGGCAGTGCCGCTCCAGTTGGGAGGGTGCAGAAGTCCAGATGGAGGGGTGAGAGGGGGAAAAAGTCCCCAGTGGAAGAACCAGTGGGTCAGGGGCCAGCCAGAAGGGCTGCGTCACCAGTGAATGACCATGGTGACACCACTTCTGTCCTGGGGGATCTTCGCCTACTGTCAGATGGACAGGGAACAGAGATCTGCGCCAGGCAGACTGTCACACGATCCATGAGTTATGTGTCACCCCCGGGGGGAGCATGTGTGCTCACCCAGAAGTCCTGGTGCACCAGGCAAGTGTTAAACTGCAGGGTTGGGTCCCTGAGTTGGGAAGCCAGGTACAGGGCTTATCTGATCTGGAGGAAGGGGCAACTGTAATCAGTGTAATGACCAATGTAGCTTATTCGTGTACCACTCCAGGTGGGAGGTTTCAGCACTCTGGAAGGGGGTGCATAGGGAGGGAGTCCCTGCCTCTGACCCCTGTACAACCTAAGGGTTTAGACCCTAGGTTGGAGAGCCAGGTTCAGGTGTTGTCTGACCTGGAGGGAGAGACAACTGTAAACAGTGTCCTGACCAGTCTGTCTTCTGTGGGTACCGCTCCTGATAGGAGGGTGCAGTACTCCGGAAGGGGGTGCAGAGGGAGGGAGTCCTCGCCTCTGACCCCAGTGAAGCCTGAGGGTTTAGACCCTAGGATGGAGAGCCAGGCTCAGGTGTAGTCTGACCTGGAGGGAGGGACAAATATAAACAGTGTCCTGACCAGTTGGTCTTATAGGTGTACCACTCCAGTTGGGAGGGTGCCGTGCCCTGGAAGGGGGTGCAGAGGGAGGGAGTCCTTGCCTCTTACCCCGGTGCAGCCCAAGGGTTTAGACCCTAGGTTGGAGGGCCAGGTTCAGGGTGTCCCCCCTGACCTAGTAGCCCAGTTGCAGGCTAGAACCCCAGAACTGGTGGGCGAATTGTGCAGGTCACCTGCCACAGGTGCAATGACAATTCTGGACGGTGGTACCACTCCAGGTGGGAGGGTATAGAGCCCCAAGGAGGAGGACCATGTGTGGGAGAGCCCACCCCTGTCTTTGGTCCAAGCGCCGGGTATAGGCCTGGGGCTGGGGGGTCAGTGCCAGGATATCATACCTGACCTGACAGGAGGGAGAGTGGACAAAGGGTGCCAATCACCTGGGGCTACTGCCCCTGCTCTCTGATTCCACAGAGGTTTGAGAGCCCTGAGAGGCATAAGGCCTGGGTCTCATCCCTGACTACTGTCAGTGGCCACTGTGACTTGCTGTCTGTCTGTTGGGACACACCTGTGAGCAAGTCAAGGTTAGATGCTACACAGGTGGTGTCCACAGGTGAAGAGAAGGGTTCCCCATGGGTTAGCATGGTGGGCCCTGAGAGTATGGACAGAGGAATTTAAATGGGTTCAGATTGATGTAGAACTGGAATATGTCCCTGCTGTTGCGGGCCAGGTCCATGTTCTAATGCCCAAAGCAGGGAAGCCCAGCAAGGTAGTGATTGGTCTACCCTGTGTTTTGGCTGGAAGGGGGTTGTGTTGGACTTGGCCTTTTTTGCAGGGTCATCCCTGAACTTTTAGCCTTCCTCCTATATTTTTTCTGACCTGTTGTTGGCTATTTTTTGACTGTGGGAACTTTACCACTCCTGATCAGTGGTAAAGTGCATATGCTATCCCTATTGAAAATTGATGTAATGATTAGTGGTTCCATTATTGGATGTTTTATTTACTGTCAGTCCCTAGTACAGTGCACTGAGTGTGCCCAGGGTGTGTAAATCCAAATGCTGCTAGAGGGCTTTCAGCACTGGTTGTTCCCACCACAGAAGTGGCCTTGTAAAACGTGTCTAAGGCCTGCCATTGCAGAGCCTGCGTGCAGTCTGGTACTGTCATGCTGACTGGGCAAGTGCACCCACTTGCCATTCCCTAAACAGTCCCTTTTCTTCATATTTGTCACTCATATGGTAGGCCCAAGGGCAGGGTGCATTGTAAGTATAAGGTAGGACAAGCCCTGATGTGTGTGGCACGTCCTAACAGGGAATTACATCCATTTTCGTTTTTCACTATTGCAAGGCTACCTGTTCTCCATAGGCAAGAATGGGCTGTTAGAATTGTTACATTCTATAATTCTAACAGACTCAGAGAACATGGTAGAAATTCGAGTTTAGTATGCCTGAACTCAGAATAATAAAATACATCTTTTAGTGAAGTTTATTTTAATATTCTGTGTTTGCAAATACAACTTTTAGGAAGTTGGTATTTGCTTGCCTAACCATTTCAGCCCGCCTCTGCTAGTTTGTGTATTCCTTTGTCTGGTTTTGCGAGTGACAGGGCTGGGGGATTCCAGGAGACAGGCTGGGGAAGCCCGGTGGTGAATAGAGAGATCTGCATCCAGATGGGAAGGAGGAGTTGCACGTGGGACCTGAATAGGGCTGGGCCTTCCCTCTACAATGCTGACTCCACCTCCTGTGGTGTGTCTGATTGTGTCTCTGCCCTGCACACTGAAAGAAAAGAAGGAAGACTCTGAACAGAGTGCTCCAGGACTGTACTTGCCTTCCACAATGCTGGCTCCACCTCCTGTGGGGCGTCTGATGATCCTGCCCTGCATGGAAAAAGGAAAGGAGAAGTCTAGTAAACAGAGTGCTTCAGAACTGGTTTGGACTGGGCACAGGCCCCTCTCCTCTCAGAGAACAAAGGATTTTGGGGTACAAGTATTGGGACCCTGATCCCAAGAAATTAGATCACTTCTGGAACTGACAAGACTAAACCTCTGCTGAGGAGAAGGAACCTGATGAAACTGAGGAGAGACTATACATAAGCTGAAGTGCTGCTTGGGGGATTGGCTTGTAGTGGTTGTCTGACTGCCAAAGAGAGGAGAAAGGAATTTGTGGAACTTTACTTTCAACTTGTGCAAAGATCTCCAAGGGCTTGGAAGAGAGCTTGCCCCCTGACCGAAGTCCCAGGACCAGTGGACTTCACCAGCCTTTGTGAATTGCTGCTGTTCCAGTGGCTACAGAGGCAGGGAGCTGTGACCGACTCTCACAACCAGCCTGGTGTCCTGTAGGCACCGCATTGAGCAACGTCCACCTCGAACAACGCAAGCTCTGTGCTCACCGACTCCGGCTTGACGCCGTCAACGAGCTGTAGCCTGCACCACGACTGGAAGGACACCCCAACGTGCAACTCCTCGCTACACCGACTCGTACTGGTCTGATCGACGCAGTCACTGCTGCTGACTTCGAGTCCTGTGATCGCACCGCCCGACTCACACCACAATCTGAACTGATCGACGCCAGCTCCCGAAATCCGGCTTTGTCGCCACACCATAAGCTGGAAGCACCGCAACGAGCAACGTCCACCTCGAACAACGCAAACTCCGAGCTCACGACTCCGTCTCGACGCCGTCAATGAGCCCTAGCCTGCACCGCGAGTGGAAGGACACCGTGACCTGCAACGCTTTCTTTTCTACACCGTGACGAACATCGGAACCATCTCGCACATCCGTGCCGGCCGCCTCAAGGAAAAGGTACTGTGACTGAGTCTGTCAACATTTGAGTGGACCCGGACCGCCGCGGTCGCTGGATTTGTTAGACTGTGTTCTTTTCAGCAACGCTGTATCCGTACAAGGCTACCAGCTCGCACAGAACCTTGAATTAAGCTTTTTTAACCTGAACTCTTGAAACTTAATAATACTGTGGATTCTTTTTGTCGTTTATGGGCCTTGTGATAACTCTATATAAAGCATACTTATTTTTTATATAAAACCTGTGTGGTGTCCATCAGTAGTGTTGTCACTGGGTTACTGTATGTGGTCACAACTGCTTAACTTACAACGCCTCTGAAATAAGCCTTGACTGCTCACGCCACGTCACCTAAAGGGTGAGCAGGGGGTTATTTTGGGAAAGTAATCCCCTTGTCCTGACTAGAGGAGAGGGTCCCTGCTTGTCACAAGTACCTACCTGTGCCAACCAGAGACCAACATTCTAACACTGCTCAAACAGCCAGGTCTTGAGTAGCCACCTGAAGGTTAGTAGGTCTTTGATCTGCCATAAGCAGATGGGGAGGGTGTTCCATGTCTTGGCAGCGAGGTGGGAGAATGATCTGCTGCCGGAGACGAGGGTGAGGTCTGTGGAGCGGAGCTGGTGGGTTGGGGTGTAGAGTCTGAGTCAGCTGTTGAGGTACACTGGTCCGGTGTTGTGGAGTGCCTTGTGTGTGTGGGTGAGGAGTTTGAAGGTTATCTTCTTGTTGACATGGAGCCAGTGCAGGTCTCTTAGGTGGGGTGTGATGTGACTGCGGCGAGGGATGTCAAGGATCAGGCGTGCGGAGGTGATCTGGATACGTTGGAGCCGTTTCAGGAGTTAGGCCGGGGCTCATGCATAGAGTGCATTTCCGTAGTCCAGTCTGCTGCTGACGAGGGCCTGGGTGACCATCCTTCGTGTTTCGTGGGGATCCACTTGAAGATCCTGCGAAGCATGCGGATGGTGTTGAAGCAGGAGGAGGAGACAGCGTTGACCGGCTTCATCATGGAGAGGGTAGAGTTGAGGATGATCCCTAGGTTGCGTTCGTGGTCAGTGGGTGTTGGGGTGTTCCTAGTGCAGTCGGCCACCAGGAGTCATTCCATGCCAAAGGGGTGGATCAGAGGATGAGGACCTCTGTCTTGTCCGAGTTCAGTTTCATTTGGCTGTTCCTCAGCAAGTCTGCCTTCAATCCTTCGTGGAGGTTGGTTTATGGCGGTTTAGGAGTCCTTGGTGAGGTATAGGATCAGCTGGGTGTCGTCGGCGTAGGAGATGATGTTGAGGTCGTGCCGTAGTGCGACGTGGGCGAGCGGTGCCAGGTAGACGGTGAACAACGTTGGGCTGAGGGATGAGCCTTGGGTTATGCCACAGATGATCCCACTGGCTTTGGAGCAGAAGGGGGAAAGGCGGACGCTCTTTGTTCTGCCGGAGAGGAAGGAGACGGTTCAGTCCAGGGCCTTCTCTTGGATTCTGGCATCGAAGAGGCGTGTTTGTAGTGTGCGGTGGCAGACAGTGTCGAAGGTGACTGACAGGTCCAGGAGGATGTGGGCCACGGTTTCTCCATTGTCTAGCAGGGTTCTGATGTCATCAGTGGCAGCGATGAGGGCGGTTTCGGGGCTGTGGTTGCTGCGGAACCCGGTCTGGGACGGGTCCAGGATGCTGTTCTCCTTGAGGAAGCTGGTCAGTTGTTTGTGGACGGCCTATTTGATGACCTTCCCCGGGAACGGGAGCAGGGAGATGGGTTGAAAGTTCTTGAGGTCTTTGGGGTCCGCCTTGGGTTTTTTGAGTAAGGCGATGATCTCTGCGTGATTCCAATTCTCCGGGAAGGTCGCTATCTTGAAGGAGATGTTGATGGTTTTTCAGAGATGGGGTGCAATGGTGCTGCTTGCTTTGTTGAAGATCTGGTGTTGGCAGACGTCTTCTGGGGATCCGGAGTGGACGGTGTTCATGATCTTGATGGTGTCGTCGTCATTGATGTTGATCCAGGCGAGCAGGCGGCTGGTGCGGGTGGTGGTCGTGGGAGCGGGGGATTCCGTGGTTGCCGGGGTGCTGCCGGTGTTGAAGCTGTTGTGGATGTCTGCGATCTTGCGATGGAAGAAGGCGGCCAGCGAGTCGCACAGGTCTTGTGAAGGTTGGATGTTGTTGGTGTTGGAGAGTTCCTTCACAATGTTACAAAGAGCTCTTTGCAGTTGTGTGTGTTGTTGTCTAGGCGGTTTTTGAAGGAGGTCATTTTGGCGGATCTGATGAGGTGGTGGTGTCTGTGGGTGGCGTTCTTGAGGGCTGTGTAGCTTTCCGGGGTTTGTTCACAGGTACAGTTTTTTTCGAGTTTTCGGGAGGTTCGCTTGGAGGCCCGGGGGTCTTCGGTGAACAATCTGGCTTTCTTGCTTGTGTGGGCTTTGGAGGGCTTCTTGAGCGGGGCAAGGGTGATGGCGCATTCGTTGATCCACAGTCTGAGGTTGCGAGTGGCAGTGTTAAGGTCGGTCGGATCTGCGAATGGGCTACGGGCGAGGATGGTGGAAAGCTGGTCTTCGGTGACTTTGCTCCAGCAGCGGCGTGGCAACTGTTGGGTGCGGTGGTGCGTGGTGGGTTTCTGGAAGGTGAAGTGGATGCAGCAGTGATCGGTCCAGTGGAGCTCGTGGTGTGGTTGAAGGAGATGTGGGAGCTTGCGGAAAAGATGGGGTCAAGCGTGTGGCCAGCGGAGTGGGTGGGTGTGGTGACAAGTTGTCTGAGTCCGAGGTTGGCGAGGTTATCGATCAGGGTGGTGGAGTTGGCGTCATTATTGTTCTTGAGGTGGAAGTTCAGGTTCCCAAGGAGGATGTAGTCTATGGAGGCGAGGGCGTGTGCGCTGACGAGATCGGTGATGGACTTGCTGAACTGTGCTCGGGGTCGGGGGGTCTGTAGACACGGGTTCCTCTGAGAATGGTGTTGGGATCGGTGTGAATCTGGAAGTGCAGGTGTTTGACGGTGTTGAGTGTGTCGTCGGTGTTGGTTGAGCCTCTGAGAGTGTTCCTGTGGACAATGGCCATTCCTCCTCTCACTCCATTGGTGCGGTCCCTGCGGGTCATCTTATAGCCTTCCGGGAAGGGCTATGGCAATGTCGGGAGCTGAGGAGGGGTTCAGCAAGGTCTCTAGCAGGAAGGGGACGTCTCGTGTGTTGGAGTCCAGTAGGTCCCAGAGTTCCACTGCATGTTAGCGTGCGGAGCGGGTGTTGAAAAGGATGCATCTGAGGTAGTTGGGTTCCTTGGTAGGTGTGTTGGCGGGCCGGATGCTGGTGAAGCTGCAGTTCTGGCAGGAGAAGGGTCCTTGGGTGCGCTTTGGGTGGCCAGGCAGCAGGTTCGTGATCGTCCGGTGTTGAGTGCGTGGAGGGTGCTGGAGTCATAGCTGAGGTGGGCACAGTGGTGTTCGCGGGGTCCAGGGGTCCTGGCGCTGTGCGCGGACCAGGCGCAGACAGGAGCAGACGGTCTTGCCTTATGCGCACCCGTTGCGCGCGTCCGCTGCACGGTCACTGCACAGCATCCATACCAGGGGATTTGGGAGGGAGGAGCAGCTAAGAGGCAGGAGTGGGCGGCTAATGGGAAGCTAGGGGGTGGGGCCGCAGGGCAGCAGCGGGGGGATCGAGTGGGTGAGGATGGTGGGAAAAAGGAGGCAGAGAAAGGGCACAGTGCAATTAGGAAAATGACAAGAGGGATAGAAGCCTGTTTAAAATGGAGAAACAGAGCACAGCAGACAGGAACTAATGCAAATTAAATCACCACGAAGCAGCAGCGGAGCAATGGGCAAAATACCAGCAGGGGCAGTGCATTACTGTGGGGAGCGACCTGCCTGGGAGCAGGGTCGAAGGTCGCACAAGAACAGGTGGACATACTAAAGAACTGTTGCCATCAACTACGATGGGGCCCTTAGCACTAGTCACTAACAATGATGAAGAGCCAAAGTCACCAAGTCCAAGAACAGAGACCCAAAGGGTCCATAATGCAGACTCCGCATCACCCCTATACCATGCCCCAGAGAGAAATACAACACATCTCTTTACGAATTGGACTCCAAAAAACACCAACTGTACTTTAGACCAAACTAGTGACCAAGGTAGAATAATGGACAGTCGTACCCACAGCCCAGGAGTCTCCACCGCTGCACAAAGGGGAAATGACATCCTTGAAACAATGAATCACCCCTCACTAATCCCGAGACTTGCCAATAGCCCTGCCCCCATAGAAAGGATGGTCTGCAAAATCGGGGCACGTCTGACGTTTTCAAGTGCCCAGATCCAAGGGGCGCCACATACTACATATACTACACTGCTGACTAAAGAATTAACAGTGGGTCCTCTGGCAGGGGAAGCAACATCGGACGTTCCACACTGGACACTGTTCACATTATCCACAGGCATCCATTGCCAAGCAGTTTCACTAACTTTAAATGTTCCCAAGGTCTACCTCCAGTCAAGGCTGGCCAAACCCTCCGAGCCTTAACTCATTTGAGGCAAGCAGGTTATAAGGCTTCGGAAAACTCCCATAAGGGCCACCAAGCATAACCCTACTCCACCTAAAATATTGCTATCTGTGAAACAAAGATATTTTAAATCGAGGGAATTTACTCAGACTGCTGAGGCAGAATCCCACTCTAGCTGGGGCCCCTCTACCGAATTTGAGTCAGTCCAGTTTATCAACCCTGCATCAGGGCAATACAGTGACTCAACTAAGGTCACTTGAAGGTCTACGTAAACAGCCTAGATAGTTCTTAATGAAAGCAAACAATTTATGAACTGAGGGATCATCGTGGAAACCCTCCTTTATCCTGGGTACCTGAGGATGGAAGAGGACACTCAGCCAGAGAAACTGTCGCTCTCATCCGTGCCCTGTTCGGGCCTTAGAAATGTGAAAGGGGCACCACCAATGAAAGCAAACCAAGTCAAAAGGCCCAGACTCACACACCCATCCAACAACTCAAATGGGAGGGAAGACCTCAAGGTGCGAATAATGGTGGGTTGAGAGAACAATCAATCAACATCCATCTTCGAATTAAATCAACGTCTCATAGATTGGATTGGATCAGAGGTCATCCAAATTAAGACTCTGTTTAATGAACATTCATCGCCTGAAAGACAAGCTCAAGGACCTTGAACTGCTGAGTTACCTTCAACATTTGCAGTCAGATTTCTTCAGGAATCTTGGGCATCAGAGCCAATTGCAATCCTGGGGTTCTCTCATACCCTGATCCCTGCTGTCAAGGACGTAAAATCTGGTTGGTGCAAAGGTGGTTCAGGAATATATTTGTCGACAGAACTTAAAGTGGAGAGCAAGGTCATAAAAACAGAGTATGAAAAATTAAAATACTGCATCTAACACTTGAAACCAGTGGGCAGGAAGAGGTAATAATATTAATAGACATCTACGTGCCACCAGCAGGGAGAGAGCGCGAGGGGTTATTAAAATAAACATATAAGACTGAACGGCGGCGCTGGCGGCGCAAGATGGCCGCCGCCTGAAGAGCTCCGCTGCTTGAAGCTCCGCTTCATTCACTCGAGACCTCCTGTATGTCCTCCCGCTTCGACCCGATTATGGATTTCGGCGTCGGAACGATGGGAGAGCTATCGGTGCAAGTTTCAGACCTGGAGGTAGTCTGAATGTTTACTTTTTGGCGTATGTTTGTTCCGCGATTTTGCGGCTGCCATTTTGTTTCTTTTTTGGCCGGCGCGCTATACTTTTAGTCAGCGCGATACTGCACCGCTCTCTTTTTCTTCAATATCCTCCCCATTATTGCACTGGCGCATGTTCTTTATTTTTTCCCTTTTTTTTCTGCTGCAGAACTGAGGCATTTTTCTATACCATGACTTTAAAATATAACAGAGGTTAATTTACTAATGGGATTGAGTTGCTTCACTGTCTCCTCATCTTCTGACTCCTTGTGTTGATACCTGCGCTGTTTCTCTGTTCTGCGAATTGTGCTCTCTCAATTGTTGCTCCTCCAATAAATAATTCGACGGTTCCTTGCTGCGCCTACTCCCCAACTCTTCTGCAATTATGGAGCACTCCATAAATCTCAGGGCTCAACTCCCGGTGGGCGCAAGATGCCAACGCTGCACCCGGCAAACGTCTTCAAAAAGACCCGCCTTCCCCCTCTAAGTCACCTCTTTCTCTCACCCTGGAGGATATTATGGAGGAGTTGCGCCTCATTTGCCCTTTCATGTCTGATACTGCGGCCACCATACAATGTATGGAAGACAAATGGACCAATCTTGACTTAAGAATATCTGATGTCGAACAGAAAGTCAGTGATGCGCAGGATGTAATTGCTAAAGTGGCCACTCTCACTAATGAAGTCACTCAACTGCAGAAGGCAACGGAATATTTGGAAAACGGCAATCAGGGCAATAATTTGTGTATTTATGGTATTCCGGAGAATTCAGAAGGCACGGACTTGATCACGTTCTTGAAGACTCAAGTCCTTCCAGCCGTTGGTCTACCAAAGTCAACGGACTTTAATATCCAAAGGGCACATAGACTTGGACCTCAGAGTGCTTCCACCTCTTCCAAGCCCAGAGGTATCATTGCCTATTTTCTTCTCTACTCAGATCTCATGGCCATCATCTCTGCTGCAAAACAACATAAGCAACTTTTCTGGTCTGGTCATAGACTATTCTTCAGTCAAGATGTTGCCAAGTCTACCGCCACTCGTCAGAAGGAATTCCTGGATTTGAGACCTACACTACGCTCCATGAATGCACTCTATGGATTAATTCATCCCTGCTTCTTTAAAGTTACCTACAAGGAGAGGACATGGAGTTTCGAGGACCCTGCTGACCTCCGCAAATGTATTCACTCTCACAAGGGAGAGTCAATGGACTTAAGTAAAACATGATGATGAACTTTGGTTGTTAATGTTAGTTGTGTCTCTTATCTTGTTTGTTATGCTTATCTTCTCTATTCAACATCATTGTCTTTACCTCCCCTTGTGTCTTTCAGGTGTGTTTTCCTTACTGTAGTTGAAGATTTACTTTCCACGTGTTGCATTTTTGTGCACCCCAGTATGTCTATGGTGTTCCTGTGATCCTGTTCTTCCTAGTTCATGGTAAGCCTCTTTTATTGTCCCATTGTAATTTCTTCTTTTCTCTTTTCTGCTCGTTGCTTCTCTTCTGTGTGGAGGTCTCTGCCTTCGCTGCCCCCTTCCCACTTCATTGGTTTTTCTTATGTCTCATTCTATGACTGAAGTTTTCGGACATCTGGTCATCTCCTTTTTGATATCTGTCTGGGTGGAGTCTTTCTCTCCACCTTCTCTCTCTCTGGTTTCTGCTCTGTTTCTTTCTCTTTCCGCCCTTTCTTTTTTCTCTGCCCCCTCACTTTTTTATCCATCTTTCCGGATACTATGTCTCCTCCTGCTCGTATTTTTTCACCAGGCTTTTCTGTACTGGTTGTTTCTCTGCTCGCTTCTCATTTTTTGTATTTTACTTTTCTATGCTCCTTCACTTCTCTTTATCTGATTATTTTATCCCTTTCCATTCTCTTCATTCCTTACTCCTGCAATCATCTTCTCATGTTCATTAATTTCTGTTGTTTCATCGTTTTCCTTTTTCTTGTTATGGGTTTTTCTTCCCCACAACTCTCTATTCTTTCTCTATCTCTTCTTTTCCTCATATTTATGAAAGGATTACGATTCATTACTTGGAATGTTAAGGGTTTATGTAACCCCATAAAAAGACATTGGGTGCTCTCGCACCTTGCTAGACTTAATTGCCAAATTGCAATGTTACAAGAGTCGCATCTTAAGTTTGAAGATTTATCCATGTTACGTAAACATTGAGTTTGCGAAATCTTTTGCTCGCCTGCTGTTCACAAAAAGAATGGTGTTATTATCCTTTTTCATTAATCTTTAGATGTTTTATTACATAACAAGTTTTTAGATGATGTTGGTAGATGGCTTTAATTTAGATGTTACTGTTAACAAACATCAATTGGTTCTTTGCAATGTTTATGGTCCTACTGGTGTAAATGTTTCTTTTTGGACCAACCTTTCCACTTTTCTTTCCTCACACGCTGCCGATCACTTAATTCTTGGTGGAGACTGTAACCAACTCCTTGACCCTTTCCTTGATAGAAAATCCCAGACCAGGTATGTCCCTACTAGAATGCAGAAAGGCTTTCTCAAAGCCATCACTACCAGAGGATTAATAGATACATGGCGTGCTTCTCACCCTGACACCCTAGAATTTTCTTTCTACTCTCCCATTCACAAATCACATTCACGGATCGAATATCTTTTTCTCACACAACCATCACTTCAATTCATGACCAATGTTGAGATTGACTCAATACTCATATCTGATAATGCCCCTGTTATTCTCGATATGGATTACCCTCTTCCTTCTTCTGCTTCCAGGAGATGGCGCTTTAACAACTCCCTCCTTCTTGATCTGCAATTCTCTGCTCTATTTCTCCAATTTGCCCAAGAGTTTTTTTACCATAATCTTTCTTCCGTTTCTGACTTTCATGTTTTGGGGACGCTTTTAAAGCTTCTGCTAGGGGTTTTATTATCGATTTTGTTTCTCGTAAGAAAAACAAATATATATCGCACTCACTTTTGCTTCTTAAGTAAATTAAAGATTTGGAACACAAGTACTTTACTACTAATTCTCCCAATACTTTATCTCTTCTCATTCAGTCTAAGATGCAATATAATAAACTCTTGTGGGATTCAGCTAGTAATACCCTTCTTAAATTTAACGCTAAAATGTACGGTGGTCGTAACAAGGCTGGTAGGTCCTTAGCAAATAATGTTAAGATTAAAAAACAAATATCCAAAATTGCTGCCATCAAAGACAACTTAGGCACTTTGCACTTTTCTGACTCTGCTATACTTGATTGCTTTTCTAAATATTACTCTTCTCTCTACACCTCCGAAACTTCCCCATCCTCCTATCTCCTTGACAGGACTAATCGAGGCACTGACTCTATTACCAAAAGATAAAACTCCAGGGCCTGATGGTTTCTCTGTTTGTTTTTTTCTACATCGCAAAGCACTTTTGATTCCCCATCTTTTATCACTGATCAATTCCTTTTTGCTAGCTGGCGACTTGCACGGGTCTTTTACGCAAGCTATGTTGTGTTTAATCCTTAAAAAAGATAAAGATCCCACATTATGTAAGAACTACAGACGATCTCCTTAATTAATACTGATTGTAAGATTTATGCTAAACTCCTTGCTCTTAGTATAAACAAAGTCATCCCCAATCTTGTCAACATATATCAATCTGGCTTTGTAAAAAGGTCGCTCGATCACAGATAACTCGCGTACCCTTCTTAATATTATTCACTTAGCTTTGAAATCCGATTGCCCTATTGCACCTATTACCTTAGACGCCGAAAAGGCTTTTGATAGGGTTAGCTGGGACTTTATATTCGGATCTCTGAAGTGGCATGGATACAGTCCCACTTTCATTAAACTTGCAAACCTTCTATACTCCTCCCCTTCCACTTCAGTTTGGGTTAATGGTTCTCAGTCTCGTTATTTTCCTCTCCTCTGTGGCACAAGACAGGGTTGCCCTCTCTCTCCCCTCCTTTTCATCCTTGCTTTAGAACTCTTTCTTGAAACTCGAAAACGCTCCAAGGATTATTCGGGATTAGCTTTTCATGACATAGATATAAAGTTTACTCCTTATGCTGACGATATTCTTCTTTTTATCTCTAACCCATCCACTTCCCTTCTGGCCTTTTTTTCCTTATTACATAATTATTCTTGCGTCTCGGGATATAAGCTTAATGTTGACAAATCTGAAATTCTCCCCTTAAATAAATTCTGCTCATCTTCCATGTTTAATGACTCTGGTTTTGAATGGGCCTCCTCTCATATCAAATGTCTTGGTATTTTGCATTGTAATAATCTAAAGGACACTATTAACCTTAATCACTCAGCAATTCTCACCAAGATTACGGCTCTCACAGACAGTTGGACTCCTCTTTCTTTCTTGGTGGGGCAGGATTGCTACTATTAAAATGATGCTTCTCCCTCTTGTTAATTTTTACCTCGCTATGCTTCCTATTTCCCTTCCTAATACCTTCTTTCGCTCTATTAACAATCTACTCACTAAATTTCTCTGGAACAATCGCAAACCGTATATGGTATAATAAACACTTTAAGATCAATAATTGCGCCCTCTTTTAGAAGGAGTGGATTGATAAAGGGATTAATACTCCCCAACATCTGTTAAAAGACGATGCCTTTTTGTCCTTTTCTGATCTTCAATCCCTTTATGACATCTCATCACGCTATTCTTCCCATTACTATGTACTCAAAGATACCCTTACACGTCACTATTTTTCCCCTACCCCTCCATTCACCACTTCACACGACCCCTCCCCTCCTACCCCCATTCCTATTGACTTCTCCACTCAATTCAAAGCAGCCACCATCTATAAACTGATATCTCACCCCCGTCACCCAGAACCAAGTCTTCCTTAGAGCTACTAAGGGAAAAAGACCTAGGCATTGATCTCTCTATACGTACTTGGGATGTCCTCTGGTCCAAAATTCATACTACTTCTCGTTCGGCCAGTACAACACAGACCCTATATTATTTCTATAATAGATTATTTTTTACCCCCAGTCGCTCTGCAAATTTAAAGTGCTCGACTCTCCTACCTGTTTGTCGTGCCTCCACGCAACCGGCGACATCCTCCATATGTTCTTTCAATGCCACCCTATAACTGACTTATGGTCTAAAGTATGGTCTAAAATGAATGAAATCCTCATATCTGACATTCCTTTCAAAGTGGAACATGTTTTTCTAGGCAGTCTCGCTCCTGCATTTGATAACTATAAAGATGTTGGTAACTTTGTCAACCTTTTTATTGCCATCACCTTTCAGATTATCACTTCCAATTGGAAGGATGCTTCGAAAATTTCCTTCCAAGCTTGGTGGAACCTACTCTGTCACCACCATAGAATGGATAGAGCTTTCGCTACCTCTACTTCTTTACTGATTAAAAGAAACTTATTGTGGTTACCTTTGACTAATTTCTTATCCAGGAAATTGCCCTAATTTCTTTTTCTTTTATTTATCGTTATCTATACAGTTTATAGTTGCCTTTTTTCTCTCTTTTCTTTCTTTATTTTCCTTTCCCTTCCTTTCCTCTTCTTCCTTTCCCTTTCTTTTCTTTCTTTACAAAAAATTCTTCAAAATGCATTTGCACTAAGTATGATTTTCTATCACATTTCAGGTTATTAATACTTCCTGCTTTCTTATCTCCTGTATAGTTGTTTTACATTGTTTTAATATTTCAATAAAGCATTTTAAACTAAGAAAAATATATATAAAATACATCACCAAACGGTGTGGACTTTATCCAAGCTCACCACTAATAGTGACTTTAACATAAATCTGCTTGGGCAATCTGTAAGTAACGAAGTCATCAAGGACCAGGAACGAGAGTGCAGTATCACTAAACAAACTCAAGTAAACATAGGGAGAAAGGGTTCTAATGGGCTAAAACTCTCTTTGAAAATTTGAGAAACTAGGGCTGTGGGTCCTAAATGGCCGTACCAACAGGAACATCACTGTTAGAAAGGCGACCCCGGGGGAGGCAGAAGATGTCTGACTGACCACCCCTAGGTCCCCCTCTCCGTCGAGAAGTAGCCGAGCGCTATCCAGAGGCCTCCTGAATGAGGGCCCTCTCCTATGATCGTACAGCGGAGTAATTACAACACTACAAACGAACACCACACAGGAGGTCAAGTTCTCACGTTTTTATAGGTAATAAAGGTTGCTGGTTCTTGGTCGTATATACAGGCGGATCGAGGGATCCGGAAAGTCTCGAAAAGGGGGGTAGGTAGCGGGACAGTCTAGCCTCTGGGAAGCAGAAGGGATACCCGGCGCACAGCTCTCAATCCTCGAGCTGGGGGGTTCCGAGATGTTCGAGCCGCGGCAGCGCCAGCAGGCTTGCAAGAGGGTTCAGCAAGGTAGGCCGCGGCAGTGCCAGCAGGCTCTCAAGATGGTTCAGCAAGGTAGGCCGCGGCAGCGCCAGCAGGCTCTCAAGATGGTTCAGCAAGGTAGGCCGCGGCAGCGCCAGCAGGCTCTCAAGATGGTTCAGCAAGGTAGGCCGCGGCAGCGCCAGCAGGCTCTCAAGATGGTTCAGCAAGGTAGGCCGCGGCAGCGCCAGCAGGCTCTCGTAAGGACGTCGGGTTACGGGGAGGATGAGTTCGTCCGGTGTCGGCCGTGACAGCGTCAGCAGGGCTTCCAGTCCAGGATACAACTGGCGTCCTACTCCGGGGCTGGCCCAGATATAGGACGGGGGTCCTTTGATGTCCGGACCCTCGCGCCTGGGGGCCGGAGGGGCCGGGTTGATGGTGACCAGACACCCAGCAGGGGGGTGGAGCCAGCACCCAGGGAGGCCGGAGGGCGATCGATACCAGGCGTCCGGGGACGGCTGGGGGCCCATCGAAACTCCTCTTCCTCCGGGATCTGTCGAGTGGCCACTCGACCACCTGGGTGGATTTTGGTGCCTCGATGTCGGGGCTTCGCTGGGGCCTGGGCCGGGGCCGAGGCCACGTGGTTGTGACGTGGTGGGCCCAAGATGGAGTCGGGCACGGCCTCATGCTTAGGTCGTGATGGGCCTACGCTAGGGTCAGGCCGGTAGTGGGGGACCGGGATAGTAGCCGGACCGGTGGTGTTGGGGCGTGCAGGATCGGGCCGAAGGGGCCGCCCGAGGTCCAGTGGAGGGCAGATGTCGTCCTGGGCCCGCCATGCGGGAGGGGTAGGACCACGCCATGAGGCCGGGTCCAACACACGTCCCCCCCAGCTGAAGGCAGGGGAGAGTCACCCATCCTCTTGGGGGTTCTCTTCGCCGAGGCGGAAGAATCTGGACAGGCCGTCAGCGTTGGAGTGGTCGTTGCCGGGGCGATGCTCCACAGTGAAGTCCATCCCCTGCAGGGAAATGGCCCAGCGCAGCAGTTTCGGGTTTTCTCCCCGCATCTGCATCAACCACCGCAGAGGCCCGTGGTCGGTCTGGACTCGGAAGTGGGTGCCGAAGAGGTAGGGCCGGAGCTTCTTGAGGGCCCACACCACGGTGAAGGCTTCCCTCTCGATGGTGCTCCAGCGTTGCTCTCTCGCCAGCAGGCGTCGGCTGATGAAGGCCACAGGCCGGTCGATTCCTTCGGGGTTAACTTGGGACAGGACCGCCCCGATGCCGTGCTCCGAGGCGTCGGTTTGGACCACAACCTCTCTGCTGTAGTCGGGGGCCTGGAGCACAGGGGCGGTGCACATGGCAGTCTTTAGAGTCTCAAAGGCTGTTTGGCACGCAGGGGTCCAGTGCCCTTTCTGTGGTAGTTTCTTGGAGGTTAGTTCGGTGAGGGGCCCCACAATGCTCCCGTAGTCCTTTATAAAACGCCGATAATATCCAGTGAGCCCTAGGAAGGCTCGGACGGCAGTCTGGGTGACCGGGGGCTCCCAGGCCCGGATGGCGTCTATCTTTGGTTGGAGGGGAGCCACTTGGCCGCTCCCCACTTGGTGTCCCAGATAGGTCACAGACCCTTGGCCTATCTGGCACTTACTGGCTTTAATGGTGAGTCCGGCCCGCCGAAGGGCCGTCAGGACCGTCCAGAGGTGGGTCAGGTGCTCACCCCAGTGAAGGCTGTACACCGCAATGTCATCGAGATAGGCGGCGCTGTACTCCTCTAGTCCGGCCAGCACCTGGTTCACTAGTCTCTGGAAGGTTGCTGGGGCGTTCTTCAGGCCGAAGGGCATCACTTTGAAGCGATAGTGGCCGTCTGGGGTCGAGAAGGCCGATCGCTCTTGTGCACCAGGGGTAAGGCCGATCTGCCAATACCCCGCTGTGAGATCGAAGGTGCTGAGGTATTTGGCGGCCCCTAAGCGATCGATCAGTTCATCTGCCCTGGGGATAGGATGGGCGTCGGTCCTGGTGACTGCATTCAGTCCCCGGTAGTCAACACAAAACCGGAGCTCCGGAGCTGTCCCGGGGCGCCGGCTTTAGGGACCAGGACAACGAGACTGGCCCAGGGGCTGTTGGAGGGTTCGACTACCCCCAGAGCTAGCATCTTGGCCACTTCTGATTGGATGCAGGCCCGAACCCGGTCGGGCACTCGAAAAGCTCGGTGTTTTACAGGCGGGCTGTCTCCGGTGTCCACATCGTGGACACACCACCGGGTGACCCCCAGAGTGAGGGAAAACAGATCCGCAAACTGCCCCAGCAGCTTCCGGCAGTCCTGTTGCTGCTCTGGGGTCAGGGTAGAGGAGAGCCGGACCCCTTCGAAGGAGCCGTCTTTCCCGGTGGTGCTGAGGAGATCTGGTAGTGGTTCGGAGTCGTCTTCAGCTCCGTCATCGGTCGCTAGCAGCAGGCTCAGTTCAGTGCGGGCAAAGTGCGGTTTGAGCCGGTTAGCGTGTAGAACCCGGAGGGGGTTCCTGGGGGACTCCATGTCCACTAAGTAGGTGACGAGGCTCTTGCGCTCCACCACTTTGAAGGGCCCCGTCCATTTGTCCTGGAGGGCACAAGGTTCGACCGGGGACATGACCCAGACCTGCTGGCCCGGCTCGAATTCGATGGACGAGGCGTTCTGGTCATACCAGCGTTTCATCTCCTCCTGACTAGCCTCCAGGTTGGCCTCGGCAAGTTCCCGGAACTTCCGAGTCTGATTGCGGAGTGTCAGGAGGTACCGGTAGACATCTGGTGGGGCATCTCGAACTGCTGTCTCCCAGCCTTCCTTGACCAGGCTGAGGGGGCCTCGGACCGGGTGTCCGTACAAGAGTTCAAAAGGACTGAACCCCAGGGACTTCTGGGGTACCTCTCGGTAGGCGAACAGGAGGCAAGGCAGCAGGACATCCCATTTGCGCCGGAGTGGCTCTTCTAGGCCCTTGATCATCCCCTTCAGTGTTCTGTTAAATCGTTCCACTAGTCCATTCCCTTGGGGATGATACGGGGTGGTGAACTTGTAGGCGACCCCACACTGTTGCCATAGGGACCGCATGTGCTTCGAGATAAAGTTGGAGCCCCGATCACTCACGACTTCTCGGGGGAAGCCGACTCGGGAGAAGATGCTCATGAGGGCTCGGCCCACCACGGGGGCTGTGATGGTTCGGAGGGGGATGGCTTCGGGATAGCGGGTAGCATGGTCCACCAGGACGAGGATGAAGCGGTGCCCCTGCGAGGTGCGGGGGTCCAGGGGCCCCACAATGTCTATTCCTACTCGCTCGAAGGGGGTGGTCACCACGGGAAACGGCTGGAGCGGGGCTTTGACTTTCCCCCCGCTCTTCCCGCTGGCTTGACAGGTCGGGCAGGTCCTGCAGTGGTTATGCACATCGGTGCGCATTTTTGGCCAGTAGAAATGGGTCACCAGGCGGCTGTAAGTTTTGTCCTGCCCCAGGTGCCCGGCGAGGGGCACATCATGTGCTAAGTTCAGGAGGAAGTCTCTGAATCGGAGAGGCACGACCAGGACCCGGCCGGCCCCTAGCTCAGCAATCTTTTGCTCACTGTAGAGAAGGTCGTTGTCCCAATAGACCCAGTGGGACCCCACTGGGTCCCCAGCGGCTTGAGTAGCGGCTTGCTGTCGGATCCCCTTGAGGGAGGGGCAGGTTTTCTGTTCCTGCCGGAACTGTTCGCGGGTGGGGCCACCTTCTTGGGGCCATTGAGCGAGTGCTGGGAGGTGGTGGAGCTCGGTGAGAGCTTCTCGGTCGGGCCCTTGGGGGCCATGTTCGGGGTTGGCGTCCTCGGGGACGACGGGCGGCGGAGGTGCGGGCCACTCTGGTTCCTCGGTCGACGCTTCTCCCGCCGGGGCGGAGGCTCGGGCGGACATGGAGCGGGTGGTCGCACAGACCCACTCGGGAAGGCCTAGCATCCCCAGATGCTCTCTCCGCTCGACGCCGGCCCAGGGGGAACTTTCCAGGTCGTTCCCAAGGAGGCAGTCCACGGGGGCATCGTCGCGGACAGTCACTTTTAGCACGCCCGACACTCCCCCCCACTCGAAGGGGATGCGGGCCATCTGGCACAAAGTCTCTGAGTTATCTGCGGACCGGACTGGGCACAGGACGTTAGGAAGGATCTGTTCTGGGGTCACCAAATGGCAGCGGACCGCTGTCACGCTGGCTCAAGTGTCACAGAGGGCTTCGGTCCGGCGACCATTGATGGTGACCCACTGGCGGTATTTCTGGGTGTTGCCGGGGATCGGGCCTCGGGGGATCAGGTCGTGAGTACCCAGGCATGCTAAGGTCATGGCGGCGGGCTCCCACTCGGCCTGCTCGGGGTTGTCGTCCTCCTCCTCACTTCTTTCTTCACCCAGGGCAGCGGCCACGATCTTGCGGGCTGGGGGACCGGTGGTGCCGGGTCGCTGGTTCATCGGGCAGAGGGGGTCGTTCGCATAATGACCCTGTCGCTGGCATCTGTGGCACGTAACATTCGGGCGGGGTCCCGGTCTGGCTGGGCGGACCCCCCTTCGACACAGGGATGGCGACGTGGAGGTAGGGGAGGACCCCTGGGGGGCGTCCCGTCCCCGGCTCTGGCCTGCTCCGCCGCCTCGGGGTCGGTGGTTCCCCGGGGATCCCCGGCCGTAGTCTCCCATCGGACTCCGGGGAACTCGGGTGCACACCCATCTATCCGCCTCGACAGCGAGTTTTCGTGGCTCAGTCAGTTTGCTGTCGAGGAGGTGTTGCCTGAGTTCAATAAAGCAGTTATTGGAAAGATGTTCCCATAGAATGAGGTCGACCAACTGCTGGTAGGTGGTGACCTGGCATCCCCGAATCCACCCCTCGAAGGCTCTGCTGTAATAGTTCACGTACTCTACCCACGTGGTACCGGGGATTTTTTTGCAGTCTCGGAATCGCTGCCGGTACATCTCGGCGGTGAGTCCGTAGCGAGTGAGGAGGGCGGTCTTCATGTGCTCGTACGAGGTCATCTCGGTATCAGGGAGCTCCAGCAGGGCGTCTCTCCCTTCGTTGATAAACTTCCCCCATAGGCCGGCGCCCCAGTCCTTCAGGGGTACTCGATGGGCGGTCATGGCGACCTCGTAGGCTTTGAACCACTGTTGGATGTCGTCGTTCTTATAGTATTCCTTGACGACATCCTTGGGTATGTGCACCTTCGTGTCCACCGGGGGAGGTGAGGTCTTCCCCCCGGAGAGGCCCGTTTCATTTGCCTTGGCTTTAAGTTCCATTTCTTTGAGGACGCGCTCGTGCTCGAGCATGAGTTTTTTTTCCTCGAGGGCTAACTTCCTTTCTGCCAGTTGGATTTCTCCTTCTTGTCTGAGTCGAGCCAGATCCAACTCGTGGAGCCGGTTCCTCTCTCGTTCTCGGGCGTCTTCGTGGGAGAGGCCCGTGTCTGGGTTTGCGGGTCTCCCTCCCGCTGGGTTCGTCTCGGCCTCCGGGCGTCCGTTCGGGCCCGGGTTATCTTCACTCGGAGGTGGCGCCTCGCCGGCGTCCACCCAGGCCTTCAGGGCCGATTTAAAGTCTTCTTTGGTGCTTAAGCCCGTGGTAGCGATGCCTAGTTCTTTGCAGAATTGCTTTAGCTCCTTGTGACTGTAGTCTTCAATTTTCTCCTTCTGGAATTCTGTGCTCATGGTCGCAGTGGGTTTTTCTTGGTAGTGAGTGAATTACTCTCTGTACGATCTGCGTGGGCTCGGATCCCGGCGCTTGCCACCAATGTTAGAAAGGCGACCCCGGGGGAGGCAGAACATGTCTGACTGACCACCCCTAGGCCCCCCTCTCCGTCGAGAAGTAGCCGAGCGCTATCGAGAGGCCTCCTGAATGAGGGCCCTCTCCTATGATCGTACAGCGGAGTAATTACAACACTACAAACGAACACCACACAGGAGGTCAAGTTCTCACATTTTTATAGGTAATAAAGGTTGCTGGTTCTTGGTCGTATATACAGGCGGATCGAGGGATCCGGAAAGTCTCGAAAAGGGGGGTAGGTAGGGGGACAGTCTAGCCTCTGGGAAGCAGAAGGGATACCCGGCGCACAGCTCTCAATCCTGGAGCTGGGGGGTTCCGAGATGTTCGAGCCACGGCAGCGCCAGCAGGCTTGCAAGAGGGTTCAGCAAGGTAGGCCGCGGCAGTGCCAGCAGGCTCTCAAGATGGTTCAGCAAGGTAGGCCGCGGCAGCGCCAGCAGGCTCTCAAGATGGTTCAGCAAGGTAGGCCGCGGCAGCGCCAGCAGGCTCTCAAGATGGTTCAGCAAGGTAGGCCGCGGCAGCGCCAGCAGGCTCTCAAGATGGTTCAGCAAGGTAGGCCGCGGCAGCGCCAGCAGGCTCTCGTAAGGACGTCGGGTTACGGGGAGGATGAGTTCGTCCGTTGTCGGCCGTGACAGCGTCAGCAGGGCTTCCAGTCCAGGATACAACTGGCGTCCTACTCCGGGGCTGGCCCAGATATAGGACGGAGGTCCTTTGATGTTCGGACCCTCGCGCCTGGGGGCCGGAGGGGCCGGGTTGATGGTGACCAGACACCCAGCAG
The DNA here is from genome assembly GCF_964261635.1 of Lissotriton helveticus. Classification (NCBI taxonomy): domain Eukaryota; kingdom Metazoa; phylum Chordata; class Amphibia; order Caudata; family Salamandridae; genus Lissotriton; species Lissotriton helveticus. The sequence continues at coordinate 45,299,872 of NC_136063.1, forward strand.
GGGGGTGGAGCCAGCGCCCAGGGAGGCCGGAGGGCGATCGATACCAGGCGTCCGGGGACGGCTGGGGGCCCATCGAAACTCCTCTTCCTCCGGGATCTGTCGAGTGGCCACTCGACCACCTGGGTGGATTTTGGTGCCTCGATGTCGGGGCTTCGCTGGGGCCTGGGCCGGGGCAGAGGCCACGTGGTTGTGACGTGGTGGGCCCAAGATGGAGTCGGGCACGGCCTCGTGCTTAGGTCGTGATGGGCCTACGCTAGGGTCAGGCCGGTGGTGGGGGACCGGGATAGTAGCCGGACCGGTGGTGTTGGGGCGTGCAGGATCGGGCCGAAGGGGCCGCCTGAGGTCCAGTGGAGGGCAGATGTCGTCCTGGGCCCGCCATGCGGAAGGGGTAGGACCACGCCATGAGGCCGGGTCCAACAATCACCGCAGCCCTTTTGTTTCTTTTGTCAAATGGTAACTCATTGATTAACTACACATTGGTATCTCTTCCCTAACTACACTCGGCCCTCTCCTTTAAAATGGGCTTAATACCAGAAAGTGACCACCTTCCCCAGGAGCTCGAATTCACTGGCACACCTACGGAGCATTAGCACACAGTAGAGCCTGCTGGGTCTATTTATTCGATCAATTTAAATAATAATGAAATGGTCCTCTTCCACAATAGAGAGCCTGGATCAGGAGGCCGAATGCCATCTGCAAACCTCTCAACTCCAGGGTACAGCCAAAGAACAATGGGAAGCATTCACAGACACTTACAGGAAACAGTTTGCCACACAAGTAAATCCAGCTTGGGAGCGGCAGGACACATTCCTATGAAAAGCCAAAAACTGCACAAGGTTGGCGTGCTGAAGCAACTAACGCAGAAAGTGAACAAGACCCTTCAAACAGGCCGCTGCTTCTCACTCAATGAAACACATGTTGGTAACCTGTGGGCCGCGAAAGAGGACTTCAAGCAAGTAATATGGGCTAATAGGGGGCAGAACACAGAGACCTTTTGGCCTTCGCGTATCTAGGATCTTAAGCACAACAACTGAAGAATGTTCCGAAAAATGGTGAATGCTTTGAAAAATCCTCCTCATAGTAGATTAGACTTCAGCACCCCAAAAAAAGCCTGGACAGCCTTCCTACATGCCCACTTCAGTCCACAAACTGGCTCAAGCACAACCATGCATAATCCAGGGGCTGATCAGCTGGGACTAGACCTCGCAGTGGGACCGAAGCGGAAATCGGACATGGGAAGCAACCCCATCCTCACTGCCAATGACGTACACCGGCTGATAGCACAGGGACACAACACAGGGACTGTCCCCCTTACACAGTTGCTAGGGCACAGTGCCCACCTGTGAGCCGAAACTGCCCCTTTACTGGCCTGCTAGGGCACGGTGTTCTCATATACCAGGGCACAGGGCTGGTCTACCTAAATAAACCGAACTCGATTACATTTTTGTCTGGCTTCTCAGAGCTGCTGTTTAAGTGCCTGGAAGTCTTGTTAGGAAGGCGCTGGACTCTCAACTGAGGGCATCGACCAGCAGAGGAGGAAGAAACTTCAAGTAAGTTGGCAACTTTGGGAGGAATTCGCAGCCTTAACTGTTCACCTGGGTCAACACCACTGACGCTGCCACAACGCCACTCACGAGGCCGAGCCTCTCTATCCGCTGTCAGAGGGGCTGGGCCCAGAACAGCCCAACTGCTTTTCTCCCTCTGCTAGTCGCCTGCACGTACACCTGCTGCCTGCGGTTTATCCGGTTTTACCACATCAGGCCGGTCACACACAATGCACCTTTTAGAGTAAAAGTGAACGGAGCTCGGCACAGCCATGGCGGCCGCAGACCCCCGGGTCAGACTCCAGATAGAAGCCACCTGCTCCATCTGCAGGGAGCTCTACACTGACCCCGTGACCCTGGACTGCGGACACAACTTCTGTCTCTCCTGCTTCAACACATTCAAGAGGAAAGAAGACCTGGAGAAAGCCTGCCCGGAATGCAGGCAGCGCTTTGACCCAGAAAAGGAAATTAAACCGAATGCGGCACTAACAAACATTGTAGAGGTGGTGAAGGAGCTGCAGATAGCGCCTGGAAGCCGGTGTGAGAAGCACGGGGAGAAGCTGCAGCTCTTCTGTGAAGACGACCGTGAACTCCTGTGTGTGGACTGTTGGCAGACCCCGGCACACAGAGCGCACCGTGTGACCCCCGTCAAGGAAGAAGAACAGGAGTACAAGGTAAGAAAGAGGGAGTGTAGATAGCGCCTGGAAGCCTGTGTGAGGAGTGGTGTGAGGAGGGGGGGGGGCTGGGTGGTAGATCTTCTGAAGCCGATGGCGAACTCCTGTGTGTGTTGTGTATGGGGTCCTGTACGCACCGAGAGCACCGTGTGATCCCCGTGACGGAAGCCGAGCAGGAGCACAAGGTAAGAGGGGCTGGAGGCAGCGCCAGGAAACCCCCGCGGGGGATCAAAATGGGATTTACATATAACATACATTTGTGTTTTCTTGTGCGCACTTCCTTGAAGTTTACTAACACGTTAGCATCATTGCACAACCACACGTATTTTTAATGCACTGCTGTTTTGTCAGCCCGTAGTGTACATTGTACAACTTGACTCAGCCATCCTAGTAAGTATAGCTTCCTGCTTCTGAAGTTGACACAACGAAGTAGGGATTGCAGACATTAGTAAAGTCAGCCTTTCACTGGAGAAACCTGTGTCAGGCTCGCAGGGTCTTCTCTGGCGTGTATTTCTAGCACCAGCAGCCGTCTGTCACTTGACTCAGCGGTGATCTGCTGCAGCTTCAACATAGAGTTCTATTACAAGCATTTGCATTTCAATAGTTCTCGCATTTGCGAAAGTTTCAGCTAATCGGATTGTAAATGACAATGCCTTTTATTTATGCGTTTTGAAAACCTGCAAGCAGTAGGTAAACTGCACGTTCTACTTATAGTCCTTGCCTAGGAGAAGCACGTTTGGGGGAGTTACTGTGCCTCTTTTACTGCCAGGCTTGCTTCTTGTATGTAAGAAGTATAAGAATAAAGTGCTTGTTTATGCACCACATGCAGGTTTTCAAAACATAAATAAAAGGCATTGTTATTTACAATGCCATTATCTAAAACTTTCACAAATGCGAGACCTATTGCACTGCAAATGCTAGTTTTTTAAAGCTGCTACGTATGAAAACCTGACCTTAACGCCTGTAAGATCACTCAGCAGTCTTTTAATTAAACTAGTACCCTAGCTGTACACGCCGTGAGTTAATTATGACCTTCCAGGTCATTGCCAACACTGTTTTTAGTCTTCAGCTTGTGCGTGAGAGCAAAATGCATTCTGGGTGTTGTAGTTTTGCTTTGCTTCCATGTAACTAGTTACACCAACACAGCTGAAATTGATAATTTGTTGGTGATAAGTTCAGCCCTGGTGACACTGTCCTCATTGACATGGAGTGAGATGGGCCCGAGGGTTGGACTGGGATTCAAAATCGGCCCGGGCACACTAAAAAAAGTGGCCCACATTTGCATATTGTCTTTCCGCAAAACACTGCATCTGCGAAATCTTATTAAAAAGGAGGGGGTAAAAAAAATGCTCAGATTTGTTTACACTGGTAAAACACTTCTGAAAACAAGTGAGGCCACTTGTGCTCAGGCCCCCGCCCGCTCAATATGCATACATTAATGGGCCGGCCCAGCGAGAGAATAGGAGTGACACCTCTGCCGTTGATAAAAAAAGGAGGTAATGGACGCCCATCTGCCTCCAGAAAGGCCACTCAGGCACCCTCTGGGTTTCTAAACATGCAATTTCTGCTATGTTTGTAAAGATTTTAATTAATCATACAATAAAGATGACATTACCGTGCGGCGTGGGGGGTGTCCTGACCTCAGGACACCCCCCACGCCGCACGGCTCGCCTGCTGTAGCGCGTCTCGCCTTGCCTTGGTGCCTGCCTTGCCTTAGTGCCCCTCGCTGCTGCCCATTCTCTCCCCGCCGTGCCCTCGTGATTTCCTGTTTTTCTCTTGTCTTGTTGCCCTCATTCTGTGTTCTTGTTCTCTCCTTCTGTTATTTAGATTCTGGATTCTGCCCGCTATCTCGCACCCCTGGTTGCCCCCTCCCGCTTCCTGCCGCCGCTTCCCGCCACCGATTCCTCGCAGCCCCGCCCCCTTCGCTCCTCTGCAAACCCATTGGCCGCTTCGCTCCCGCCTCTCAGCTGCTCCTCCCTCCCACTTGGCCTCATATGGAGCCTGCGCGGCGTAGGTGCGTGTGTCCTGACCCTAGGACACCCCCCACGCCGCACGGCTCGCCTGCTGTAGCGCGTCTCTCCTTGCCTTGGTGCCTGCCTTGCCTTAGTGCCCCTCGCTGCTGCCCGTTCTCTCCCTGCTGTGCCCTCGTGATTTCCTGTTTTACTCTTGTCTTTTTGTCCTCATTCTGTGTTCTTGTTCTCTCCTTCTGTTATTTAGATTCTGGATTCTGCCCGCTAGCTCGCACCCCTGGTTGCCCCCTCCCGCTTCCCGCCGCCGCTTCCCACCACCGATCCCTCGCAGCCCCGCCCTCTTCGCTCCTCTGCATCCCCATTGGCCGCCCGCTCCCGTCTCCCAGCTGCTCCTCCCTCCCACTTCGCCTCATATGGAGCCCGCGCGTACGTGCAGCGGTCACGCGCTTCGGGCGCGCTGATTGTGCGCCGAAGGCGCGCCAAAGGCAAGCCCGTCTACGCCCGTCCGTGCCTGGACCGCGCCCAGCGCCAGAACCCCTGGTCCTCGCCGATGCCAGCGCACCCGACGAACTTACGAGGCCGCAACCCTCCACACACTCAATGCCGGCCAGAACCCCGCCTGCTACTGAGCCACCCTGAACCGCACCCACGGACCCTTCACCTGCCAAGCCTGCCAATTCACCTGCTTCCGAACCTGCACCGCACCCGCCAAGCCGAGCCCCAGCAACAACCACCTCAAGTGCATCCTGCTAAACACCCCCTCCGTCCACAGGCACGCCGTCGAACTCTGGAACCTCCTCGACTCTACATCACCAGACGTTGTCTTCCTCACAGAAACATGGATGAATGCCTCCTCAGCCCCCGACATCGCCATAGCCATCCCAGAGGGCTACAAGATCACCCGGAGGGACCGCGTCAACCAAACCAGAGGAGGCATCGCCATCGTCCACAGAAACACCATCCGCATCACGACCAACTCCGACGACACCCTCACCGCCGCCGAACACCTTCACTTCCAGATACACACCGACCCCAAGACCACCCTCAGAGGCACCCTCATCTACAGACCCCCGGGACCATGCACACAATTCCGCGTAGCCATCGCTGACTTTGTCAGTCCGCACGCCCTCACCTCCACAGACTTCATCCTCCTAGGGGACCTCAACTTCCACCTGGAGAACAACAAGGACTGCAACACCGCCGCCCTGCTGGATAACCTTGCCAACCTCCGACTCAAGCAACTGGTGAACACCCCTACGCCGGCCACACGCTCGACCCCATCTTCTCCTCCAGCAAGCACATCTCCTTCAGCCACTACACCCGACTACACTGGACAGACCACAGCTGCTTCAGGAGAACCACCACCCACCACCACTCACAACAGGTTCCCCGCAGAAGCTGGAGCAAGATCGCCGCCAACCAGCTCACTACCACACTCAGCCAGATCCCGCCCACCAACAAGACGGACCCCAACAAAGCAGCCCACAACCTCACACAGTGGCTCATCAACTGCGCCGACGAACTCGCACCACTGAAGAATCCTCCCAGCAGACCCGGTAGCAGGAAAGTCTTGTGGTTTACCAACGAACTCAAAAATTTTAAAAAAAGCTGCCGCACCCTCTAGAAAGCCTGGCAACACGACCAGACAGCAGAGCACATTACCGCCATCAAGAACGCCACCCGCAAACACCACCAGCTGATCCGCACCACCAAGAAGGCAACATTCAAAGAACGACTAGACAACATTACCCACAACAGCAAGGAACTCTTCAGTATCGTTAAAGAGCTCTCCAACCCCAGCGCCTGCAACAACGACATCACACCCTCGCAAGACCTCTGCGACTCACTCCCCTCGTTCTTCCACCGCAAGATCACCGACATTCACAACAGCTTCGGCACGCAGACCACGGACCCAACCACCGAACCAACACCCCCTACCAACACCCTCTGCACCTGGACCCCAGTCAGCACTGAAGACACCACCCGCCTGATGAACACCGTCCACTCCGGCTCCCCTACCGACCCTTGCCCACACCACATCTTCAACAAAGCCGACTCCATCATCGCACCCCAACTCCGGAACATCATCAACAGCTCCTTCGCATCTGCCACCTTCCTGGAGAGCTGGAAACATGCCGAGCTGAGAGCCCTCCTGAAGAAACCCACCGCGGACCCCACGGACCTCAAGAACTTCCGCCCCATTTCGCTCCTCCCCTTTCCAGCCAAAGTCATCGAGAAGACCGTCAACAGACAACTTTCCGCCTTCCTCGAGACCAACGGATCCCTCAACCCCTCACAGTCCGGCTTCTGAGCAAACCACAGCACCGAGACTGCCCTCATCGCAGCCACTGACGACATCAGGTCCCTGCTCGACAACGGAGAAACTGCTGCCCTCATCCTCCTGGACCTCTCAGCAGCCTTTGACACCGTATGCCACCGCACCCTGATACAGCGCCTCAGCAACACCGGAATCCAAGGAGCGGCCCTGGAGTGGATCATCTAGTTCCTCGACGGAAGAACCGAGAGAGTCCGCCTCCCCCCATTCCGTTCCTCGGCCACCAAAGTCATCTGCGGCGTTCCGCAAAGATCCTCACTCAGCCCCACCCTCTTCAACGTCTACATGAGCCTACTCACAGCCATCGCACGCCAAAACAACCTCAACATCATCTCCTACGCAAACCTAGCTGATCCTCTCCTTCACCAACGACCCCGCCTCCGCCAAAGCCAACCTCCAGGAAGGAATGAAGGACGTCGCAGAATGGATGAAGATCAGCCGTCTGAAACTGAACTCAGACAAGACGGAAGTCCTCATCCTCGGACCATCTCCCTCCCCCTGGGATGACTCCTGGTGGCCCCCTGCCCTGGGCACCGCACCCAAGCCAACGGACCACACACGCAACCTTGGCTTCATCCTGGACTCCTCCCTCACGATGACCAAGCAAGTCAATGCCGTCTCATCATCCTGCTTCAACACCCTGCGCATGTTCCGAAAGATCTTCCGATGGATCGCCACCGAAACCAGGAAGACGGTTACCCAGGCCCTCATCACCAGCCGTCTGGACTACGGGAACACCCTCTACGCTGGAACCACAGCCAAACTCCAGAAAAGACTCCAGCGCATACAGAACGCCTCAGCACGACTCATCCTGGACATTCCTTGCCACAGCCACATCTCTGCCCACCTGAAAGACCTGAACTGGCTCCCCGTCAACAAGAGGATCATGTTCAGACTCCTCACCCACACACACAAGGCTCTCCACGACACGGGCCCGAAGTACCTCAACAGCCGACTCACATTCTACACACCCACCCGCCAGCTCCGTTCCGCCAGCCTCGCCTCCGTCTGCAAATCCACCGTCGGAGGTAGATCCTTCTCCTACCTGGCAGCCAAGACATAGAACTCACTCCCCACCCACCTACGGCTGACCCTGGACCATCTCTCCTTCAGGAAACAACTCAAGACCTGGCTGTTCGAGCAGTAGCAACCCCTCCCCCTCAGCGCCTTGAGACCCTAACGGGTGAGTAGCGCGCTATACAAATTCTGTTGATTGATTGATTGATCATTACATACCCTCTGGGCTGCTGGTGGTATCCAAACAATGCAGAAACCACCCAAATCGGCCCCCCAGACTGCCCAAAAAAGCAGCCACAACTGGAACTGGACACCGGCCCCTCGGGGATTGCCCAAGTGCCTGCGTTACCAATCCGACCCTGATGGGCACCCTAATTCCTTGTGTGTTTCTTTCTTACAGTAGTTAAATTGAGAGAAGTTGTGGCTTATTGGCTAGGGCAGTTGACTTCGAAGTCTGGCGAGAGGCTTACTTAATCTCCCCATGCCTACAGAAAATTATTGTGTCCATCTGTAATGCAACTGGTGATCATGTAAAGCGCTATGATACCTTTGGGTCGAGTTTGCACTATATAAAACTGCAAAAAAAATGTAAAACGCGGTCTCACCATGCTGCATAAACTCGATGTTTGACATTTTGAATAAACATGTTATGAGAGAGAGGAGTTTGCGTTTTTTATGCCACGTCCCTGGCAAGACGCCTTCTAAGTTCTGAGTGAAAAAAAAGGATATGGAAGTAATGCATCACCTCCCCACCATGGCAACAGAATATTGCTTGAACCATTTCAGCCTAATCCTCCAGCCTGCTCATTTTCATCTGGGCAGCATTAATTACTGAGCCGGCCACAATGCGATGCGATCCCCTCCATTGAAGCATTCAAGTGACTGTACATTTTCACTGCCTCCTCTCCATAAATGCAGATGCCTGTGGGAGAAGGGAGGACAAACTTGCTGCGGTGTAAGAGCACCCCATCGTTTACTTACAAGACAGTGCGAGAAGCATTGAAGGCTAGAATTACAACATAGTGATCGAAAGGGGGTGGGCTTGAGGAGCCGGGAGTGTTACTTACAGGAAGATTTAGTTCCGAACATGTCTGTCCCCCAGGTGCTGTTATGCAGAGGAGGGTCAGTGAGGAGAAACAAGGCTGCTGCACAGCAGGAGTTATGGAGCCAGATGGGGCAGCTTTAGCCATTCAGCTGCCAGACACTGCTCTGAAAATAAATCACCCAGCCGGCTGCCCCCCTGCCACCAAGTCTCCTCCAGGGTGGAAAAAAATAACAAGCATTGGAAATGCAATAGGTCTCGCAATAGAATAGTTAGACATTTTTCTTTTTGCAAATGGAAGAGTGGCGTTGCGTGGATGAGTGGCGTTGCGTGGATGAGTGGCGTTGCGAGTGGCGTTGCGTGTGTGAGTGGCGTTGCGTGTGTGAGTGGCATTGCGTATGTGAGTGGCGTAGCGTGTGTGAGTGGCGTTGCGTGTGTGAGTGGCGTTGCGTGTGTGAGTGGCGTTGCGTGTGTGAAGGATTGGTAGTGCGGGCACTGCTGCTTGTGGTATCTGCGAGATTTGTGTAAGTAAATGGAGAGGGGAGAGAGAGTTGGAAGAGAGAGTGAAAGAGGCAGAAACGTTGAGAGGAAAAGAAAGTGCGAATCTGTAAGCTGAGAGATGTGGCATAACAGAAGGATTGGTAGTGCGGGCACTGCTGCTTGGGGTATCTGCGAGATTTGTGTAAGTAAATGGAGAGGGGGGAGAGAGTTGGAGGAGAGAGTGAAAGAGGCTGAAACGTGGAGAGTAAAAGAAAGAGCGAAGGAATATGTAAGCTGAGAGATGTGGCATAACAGAAGGATTGGTAGTGCGGGCACTGCTGCTTAGGGTATCTGCGAGATTTGTGTAAGTAAATGGAGAGGGGGGAGAGAGTTGGAAGAGAGAGTGAAAGAGGCAGAAACGTGGAGAGTAAAAGAAAGAGCGAAGGAATATGTAAGCTGAGAGATGTGGCATAACAGAAGGATTGGTAGTGCGGGCACTGCTGCTTAGGGTTTCTGCGAGATTTGTGTAAGTAAATGGAGAGGGGGGAGAGAGTTGGAAGAGAGAGTGAAAGAGGCAGAAACGTGGAGAGTAAAAGAAAGAGCGAAGGAATATGTAAGCTGAGAGATGTGGCATAACAGAAGGATTGGTAGTGCGGGCACTGCTACTTGGGGTATCTGCGAGATTTGTGTAAGTAAATGGAGAGGGGGAGAGAGTTGGAAGAGAGAGTGAAAGAGGAAGAAACGTGGAGAGTAAAAGAAAGAGCGAAGGAATTAGTAAGCTGAGAGATGTGGCATAACAGAAGGATTGGTAGTGCGGGCACTGCTGCTTGGGGTATCTGCGAGATTTGTGTAAGTAAATGGAGAGGGGGGAGAGAGTTGGAAGAGAGAGTGAAAGAGGCAGAAACGTGGAGAGTAAAAGAAAGAGCGAAGGAATATGTAAGCTGAGAGATGTGGCATAACAGAAGGATTGGTAGTGCGGGCACTGCTGCTTGGGGTATCTGCGAGATTTGTGTAAGTAAATGGAGAGGGGGGAGAGAGTTGGAAGAGAGAGTGAAAGAGGCAGAAACGTGGAGAGTAAAAGAAAGAGCAAAGGAATCTGTAAGCTAAGAGATGTGGCATAACAGAAGGATTGGTAGTGCGGGCACTGCTACTTGGGGTATCTGCGAGATTTGTGTAAGTAAATGGAGAGGGGGAGAGAGTTGGAAGAGAGAGTGAAAGAGGAAGAAACGTGGAGAGTAAAAGAAAGAGCGAAGGAATTAGTAAGCTGAGAGATGTGGCATAACAGAAGGATTGGTAGTGCGGGCACTGCTGCTTGGGGTATCTGCGAGATTTGTGTAAGTAAATGGAGAGGGGGGAGAGAGTTGGAAGAGAGAGTGAAAGAGGCAGAAACGTGGAGAGTAAAAGAAAGAGCGAAGGAATATGTAAGCTGAGAGATGTGGCATAACAGAAGGATTGGTAGTGCGGGCACTGCTGCTTGGGGTATCTGCGAGATTTGTGTAAGTAAATGGAGAGGGGGGAGAGAGTTGGAAGAGAGAGTGAAAGAGGCAGAAACGTGGAGAGTAAAAGATAGAGCGAAGGAATATGTAAGCTGAGAGATGTGGCATAACAGAAGGATTGGTAGTGCGGGCACTGCTGCTTGGGGTATCTGCGAGATTTGTGTAAGTAAATGGAGAGGGGGGAGAGAGTTGGAAGAGAAAGTGAAAGAGGCAGAAACGTGGAGAGTAAAAGAAAGAGCGAAGGAATATGTAAGCTGAGAGATGTGGCATAACAGAAGGATTGGTAGTGCGGGCACTGCTGCTTAGGGTATCTGCCAGATTTGTGTAAGTAAATGGAGAGGGGGGAGAGAGTTGGAAGAGAGAGTGAAAGAGGCAGAAACGTGGAGAGTAAAAGAAAGAGCGAAGGAATATGTAAGCTGAGAGATGTGGCATAACAGAAGGATTGGTAGTGCGGGCACTGCTGCTTAGGGTTTCTGCGAGATTTGTGTAAGTAAATGGAGAGGGGGGAGAGAGTTGGAAGAGAGAGTGAAAGAGGCAGAAACGTGGAGAGTAAAAGAAAGAGCGAAGGAATATGTAAGCTGAGAGATGTGGCATAACAGAAGGATTGGTAGTGCGGGCACTGCTGCTTGGGGTATCTGCGAGATTTGTGTAAGTAAATGGAGAGGGGGGAGAGAGTTGGAAGAGAGAGTGAAAGAGGCAGAAACGTGGAGAGTAAAAGGAAGAGCGAAGGAATCTGTAAGCTAAGAGATGTGGCATAACAGAAGGATTGGTAGTGCGGGCACTGCTACTTGGGGTATCTGCGAGATTTGTGTAAGTAAATGGAGAGGGGGGAGAGAGTTGGAAGAGAGAGTGAAAGAGGAAGAAAGGTGGAGAGTAAAAGAAAGAGCGAAGGAATTAGTAAGCTGAGAGATGTGGCATAACAGAAGGATTGGTAGTGCGGGCACTGCTGCTTGGGGTATCTGCGAGATTTGTGTAAGTAAATGGAGAGGGGGAGAGAGTTGGAAGAGAGAGTGAAAGAGGCAGAAACGTGGAGAGTAAAAGAAAGAGCGAAGGAATATGTAAGCTGAGAGATGTGGCATAACAGAAGGATTGGTAGTGCGGGCACTGCTGCTTGGGGTATCTGCGAGATTTGTGTAAGTAAATGGAGAGGGGGGAGAGAGTTGGAAGAGAGAGTGAAAGAGGCAGAAACGTGGAGAGTAAAAGAAAGAGCGAAGGAATCTGTAAGCTAAGAGATGTGGCATAACAGAAGGATTGGTAGTGCGGGCACTGCTACTTGGGGTATCTGCGAGATTTGTGTAAGTAAATGGAGAGGGGGGAGAGAGTTGGAAGAGAGAGTGAAAGAGGAAGAAAGGTGGAGAGTAAAAGAAAGAGCGAAGGAATTAGTAAGCTGAGAGATGTGGCATAACAGAAGGATTGGTAGTGCGGGCACTGCTGCTTGGGGTATCTGCGAGATTTGTGTAAGTAAATGGAGAGGGGGAGAGAGTTGGAAGAGAGAGTGAAAGAGGCAGAAACGTGGAGAGTAAAAGAAAGAGCGAAGGAATATGTAAGCTGAGAGATGTGGCATAACAGAAGGATTGGTAGTGCGGGCACTGCTGCTTGGGGTATCTGCGAGATTTGTGTAAGTAAATGGAGAGTGGGGAGAGAGTTGGAAGAGAGAGTGAAAGAGGCAGAAACTTGGAGAGTAAAAGAAAGAGCGAAGGAATATGTAAGCTGAGAGATGTGGCATAACAGAAGGATTGGTAGTGCGGGCACTGCTGCTTGGGGTATCTGCGAGATTTGTGTAAGTAAATGGAGAGGGGGGAGAGAGTTGGAAGAGAGAGTGAAAGAGGCAGAAACGTGGAGAGTAAAAGAAAGACTGAAAACTGAAATTGTATGGATTAGCAGTGAAGCGTGTGTGCCTGATTCCATCTTTGCTCGGTGAGTCAACCATATGCAGGTATATTAACAATGGCCTTTTATGCCAATGGGAATTTATTTTCACCGGGGGGCTGGCACCATTGGAGGTCGGTTTGGAACAACTGTCTCCAACTTCATCACAGTAGGGATTGAAGGGGTGAGTAGTTGGTGGCGAGGAAAAAGGATATAGAAAGATATACTGGGAGAGGAGCTAGAGGGAGAAAAAAGAGGGAAAGTGGACGGAAAGAAAGAGCGGAAGGGAGCAGAGCTTGTTGGAGCTTTTTTGTATTGCTGCTTTTTGTTTCCTGTCCAGCAGTGCCTTCATCGTGGATGCAATCAAACTTGTAAATATGTAACGCTTGTGTATTAATTACATGAACGCGGAAAACATCCAAATGGAAGATAAAAAAGGCAATAAAAATACATAACTGACATAATACATAAAATAATTCAAGTCGAATGAAATCGCACGTCTACAAGTACAAAACCAAGCTCCTGTGCTATTGTCTGAAGGGAATTTCCCTTGTTAAACTAAAATATATATTTATGAGTGAAGATCAGGAGACGGAGGGCCTTGCTGTGGGGAGGGGGTGTAGGAGAAATGCACAAGGCGGGCAGGGGAGGGGGCGGAGCGGGGAGAGCGGCATGTGGGTGTTAAGAAGCCAGGCCTTTGAAGTGAAGCTAAGCTTCACTTCAAAAGGTGTCGGAGGAATGCGGGAGAGAGGAACAGATGGCGATTGCGGCTGTGCATGGACGGAAAGAAAGAGCGGAAGGGAGCAGAGCTTGTTGGAGCTTTTTTGTATTGCTGCTTTTTGTTTCCTGTCCAGCAGTGCCTTCATCGTGGATGCAATCAAACTTGTAAATATGTAACGCTTGTGTATTAATTACATGAACGCGGAAAACATCCAAATGGAAGATAAAAAAGGCAATAAAAATACATAACTGACATAATACATAAAATAACACTTATAAGGTCCTAAAGGCGAGACCTATGGGCTATGCCAATGCTTGTTACAACCTGCATGCCAAAGAGGAGGAAAGTGAAGGAGCGAATACAAGAGAGAAAGAATGGAAGAAGCAATGGCAGATTGAACTCAAGTGGGGGAGTGAGTGAGAGAAGAGAGAACGATAGGAGAGAGAATGAAGGGGGAGAGAGAGAGAGAGAGAGAAAGAAGGGGGGAGAAAGAGAAGGAGATAAAGGGAGGAGACAGAGAATTAAGGAGAGAGAGAGAAAGAATAGAGATAGAGAATTAGAGTGGGGCGAGAAAGAGAGAGGGAGAGACAGAGAGAGAGAGGGAGGGGGAGAGAGAGAGCGAGAGAGCGAAAGAGAGTGGGGGAGAGAGACATAGGGAAGAAGTAATGCAAAAAAAGTAATAGCCAATGGAATAAACTTGTGATAGTAATTTCCAAGAAACAATCCCAAATTAAATTTGGAAAATCCCTTAAAACCTGGCTATTTTTTTCTTCAGAATATTTTATGAATCTTCAGTAAATACAGTAAAAAGGAAACCCCTACAAAATAAACATAAGTAAAAATGCAGTCTGTTTGTTTTCCTATTTGTGTGTACCTTAAAGTAATCATAGTATGCGAGCAAACAGGGAAAGATCCGATACACAAGTGTAGGGGCATTTTGTTACAGCGATTTCTTGATTGTATGCCTTAGCAATTGTTAGAAATGGACAAGTAGGAACAAATGGAAAGTGGTGGGCATGGTTGACCAACGTGACTAAATACAACAAACCTCGGAGAGCAGCGCATGCCTGCTACCAGGCTCAACGTAAAAAAAAAGCAAAAATATTTGGATCATGGAGAGGAAACCCCAATCTAGTGTTCTTTTGATGCAGCCCCAATTGCCCAAGCAGTTCAGGAATGCTCAGTGTTCCCCAGTACCAAACGTGCTGAACGGTCTAAAAGTGACAAGAGAAGCAACTCTTAAAACACATATCAACCCAAGCTTGCCTTGCAAAGATAACACAACAGACATTACCTCTGCTTTGGGACAGATTCAAGTAAATATGCCTCTTCAAAAAGACTAACTGCTGTGTCAACATTAATTCCAGTATTTTGCCAAAATCACCCCTTTCTGTTAGCCCAATGATTTTTTTTTTCAAGCGGACATTTCTGCCTTTTCTAAAACTTTAGGAACCTGTCCAGAGATCAGCGAGTAGCAGGGTAATGCAGTTTATTATGCAGACTGAGCCGACGCAGGCGATTGTGGCGCTGAGGTGAGTGCTGGAGTTCGAGGCAGCTGCTGGGGGCAGGATTTAGAAAGCCACATGGGGAGTGCTGAAGAGCGAGTCAGCCCTGACGACTATTAGCTGCGGGGGGGGGGGGCAGGATTTAGAAAGCGACATGGGGAATGCTGAAGAGCGAGTCAGCTCCACCAATGGTTATAGCTGCGGGGGGGGGGGGGGGGGGATTTAGAAAGCGACATGGGGAGTGCTGAAGAGCGAGTCAGCTCCACCAATGGTTATAGCTGCGGGGGGGGGGGCAGGATTTAGAAAGCGACATGGGGAATGCTGAAGAGCGAGTCAGCCCTGACGACTATTAGCTGCGGGGGGGGGCAGGATTTAGAAAGCGACATGGGGAGTGCTGAAGAGCGAGTCAGCTCCACCAATGGTTATTAGCTGCGGGGGGCAGGATTTAGAAAGCGACATGGGTGGAGTGTTTCAGTGCAAGTCATCTCCACTCATGAGTATTAGTTGCCGGGAACAGCAAAGTGAGCTGCGCCGTGATAAACATTAGAAAGGTGCAGCCAGTATACTTGAAGATAAAATATGGCGCACTGCAAAAAAAATAAAACAGATTTGTATTGCTGCTTTTTGTTTCCTGTCCAGCAGTGCCTTCATCGTGGATGCAATCAAACTTGTAAATATGTAACGCTTGTGTATTAATTACATGAACGCGGAAAACATCCAAATGGAAGATAAAAAAGGCAATAAAAATACATAACTGACATAATACATAAAATAATTCAAGTCGAATGAAATCGCACGTCTACAAGTACAAAACCAAGCTCCTGTGCTATTGTCTGAAGGGAATTTCCCTTGTTAAACTAAAATATATATTTATGAGTGAAGATCAGGAGACGGAGGGCATTGCTGTGGGGAGGGGGTGTAGGAGAAATGCACAAGGCGGGCAGGGGAGGGGGCGGAGCGGGGAGAGCGGCATCTGGGTGTTAAGAAGCCGGGCCTTTGAAGTGAAGCTAAGCTTCACTTCAAAAGGTGTCGGAGGAATGCGGGAGAGAGGAACAGATGGCGATTGCGGCTGTGCACGTGCTTTTAAGCTCAATGCACATGCGCATTGAGCTTAAAAGTCACGGGCACTGCAAGGAATCGCCACGATTCCTTGCTTCTTAGTTAAAAGTTGTTTAAGCCGCAATAGGTTCGCAAGCTCGATGTGCATGCGCATCGACAGGCGAGACCTAAAAACACAAGCAGCTTGCTGTTTTAAATCCAACAGACGAGGAAAGGCGGGCTCTGCCCATGCAGTAAGGCAGAAATGGTAGCAGAAACCAAATACTGCAGTGGCAGCAGCCCCTGCCCGTGATAACACAATAGCCTGGCTTTTGCACACGCTTGATTGTCTTGTGATCTGCCAGTCTCTTTATAAATAAAAAAAACAAGTTTGTTGTTGAAGCTACCAAAGTGGCGTAGCTTACAGAGCTGCCGACCTTGGGCCTGGTGAACCAGGTTCGAGTCTCTGTGTCTGCTCTACAAAACAAAGTTGAGGGAATAATAAGCCTATTAACAAATCAGAAGCCAATATTTACAAAGGACAATGACACAAGCTAATGAAAAATATGGACGGAACTTTAATTCCAAACCTGAACACAGCATGTCTCGAAGAAACAGCGCAAGCATCGTTTAGTCAAGTACTACTAAAAAATAGTACTTGGAAAACGAGCATTTATGACAGCCAATTAAAGATACTGTAAAGAAGAAAGGTTCCATGGGTGGGAAAACCACAAGACTGACAAGCTGGGACACGATTGAGAGGCAGGCAAATTAGAGTGAAGAGAAAAAGCTAACCAAAAGTAGGTAATGGGTCAGCTTGAAGTCCCTCTATTTTCTTGGTAAGCATTAATGTGGCCCACTAAAGACAGCACTTGCGCTATCTAGTCGGGTCCATCTAAAAAGAAGGGCTATGAAACAATCCTTAATGTGCCAGGCTGGGAATATTAAAATAAAAACAATTGACTACACTAACATTGATTGTATGGGACATAAAATGCACTGAAACAAAAACATGCAACTATAGATTAGAAGCAGGTCTAGAACTCTGATTATAAACTGTTAAGCAAGACATGCACACTAATTGCTTCATTGTGTAGGTCTTTGAAAAACGTTATACGTTTCACATACTAACTTGCTTGCTAGGTTGAAAGAATAAATGCAATTCCAGCAGCAGTCCTGAAGTGATGTCATTGAATATTATATTATACTATAATCCGAATTCATTGGTTTACATTTATGGACTTTGGAATACTTTCAAATAAAGTGAACCCTGCTGGTATTCAAAGCAGGGATCCATATGATTCCACAGAACCCTGCAGCAACTGCGCAACACAGGTTATCTTAGTAGATCAGACTCTTGTGCATGTCATTAAATTCCAGCTCAGAACATACTGCCACGCCACTGGTCTGAAGGAACAGGCATTACGAACAAAAAAAAGATATAGAATCCAATCCGTTTACAGACAGACCAAAGGATGCTGCTCTTTCCAGCATCTGTCTCACAAAGGAAAAGCTGGGCATAGGTAGGTGTATGTGGATGTTAGAACTGGGGGTCTCTGGTTGGCAGAGGTGGGTACCACTGTCCAAATAGCGGCCCTTGCTTGTAGTCAGGGTAAGGAGGAAATCCTCTGAGATAACCCCTGCTCACCCTCTAGGTAGCTTGGCATGAGCAATCAAGGCTAATCAGAAGGCAATGTGTAAAGTATTTGTACCATCACTCACAGTAACACAGTGAAAACACCACAAACTGACTCCACAACAGTTTAGAAAAATAAAGGTATTTGATCTAAACTACACAAGACCAAAACGACAAAAATCCAACATACACAGTTCAAGAATATGGTTGCGATAGAGTTCTTAAGGTTGTGATAAAATAATCCACAGATGCGTGAAAAGTTCACAGTTGCGACACGTTTTGCCAACAGTACCTTGAGTTGTGACAAAGTTCCAAAAGCAGAAGCTGGTGTGGTGGAAAACAAGCGATGCATTGCTCCTGAGAACCTGGGGAGGCGATGCGACAACCCCGCTGCAGCAGCGGGCGTGTTGCGATGAACCCGGTCTGTATGGGGAGGAAGGCCACTTGTATGGATTCCATTGCGGAGGTTCCGTAGGAAGTTTGTTCTTGCAAAGGCACGATGCGATGATCTCGTAGGGGCTGCGATGATCTCCGGGGCGCGATCCAGTGGTGATCGTCTCTCTCGCAGCTCCTCGATGCGATGGCTCGGTGACGATTCTTGCAGCGACGTGATGCGGTCCGCAAGCAAGCAGTGCGGCGATCTCACCCAGAGGCGACAGGCTCTACGACGACACTCGCAACGATGTTTGATCTTCCCGCACTGGTCTGGTGCGCCCCGCAAACGAAGTATGCGACGGCTCTGGCAGCGGCAACAGGCGCTGCAATGATCTCAGCCTTTGTAGCGGCGGGAATTTCCTCGCACTGTCGGGGATGCGCTCCGCAGAGAGCGATGCGATAACTTTTCAATTTCAAAAGTCTCTCAAGCTTAGTTTCCAGCTTCCCAGCACAGGTATAACTTCCAGAGGCCCCACAACTGGATCAAGCACTCTAGGAAGGACATACCTCTTTCAGCAGAGTTCAGGGAAGCTGGGGGTCAAGTCCTTTTGTTCCTGGGACTTCAGAAACAGGGAGCCAGCTCTTCTCAGGCCCTTGGAGATTCCTTTCAAGACAGGTGACACAGCACAACAGCAAAGTACTACCCCTCTCCTTGGCAGCAAAGCAACATGTCAGTCCAGCAGAGCAACAGCAGGACAGTCTTCCTTCTTCAGATTCACCTTCTCCATGGCAGAGGTTCCTTCTTTATTCCAGGATGATCAAATGTTCTGTTGTCAGGGGTCCTGTACTTATACCCCTAAAAGTCTTTGTTCTCTTTGTGCAAGTGGGCCCTGAGCCCGGTCTGAACCAGTTCTATGTGTTTCTTGAGCACTTTGTTTTCCTGGCTTCTCCTTTCCTTTCAGAGTGAGGGGCATGGTCGTCAACCGCCAAGCAGGAGGTGGAGCCAGCATTGTGGAAGGCAGGCACAGCCCTATTCGGGTCCAGGTGCTATCTCCTCCCACCATTTAAGTTGCAAATGCAGTCATTCAGCCTAGGGCTGACTCAGCCAGCCTCCTGGGGCATCCCCAGCCCCTGTCACTCTCAAACCAGACAGTCAATACACAAACAGGCCCAGGCACACAGGAAGGTCAGACAAGAGAACAGCAACTTTCTAAAAGTGCTGTTCTCAAACACAGGATTCAAAAACAACCTTTCCTAAAAGATGTGTTATTAAATTCTGAATTCAGGGATACTAGATTCTTATGTCCTATCTTGTTCCTATGGGAAGATATGCTGGTAGCCACTGTAGCCAGCATCCCCCATGTTAACCTACGGAGCAAGATAGCCTTACAATAGTGAAAAACGAAAATGGCTGTTATTCACTACCGGAGCATGTCACCTGCACCAGTACATGCTATATCTTTCATATACACTGCATCCTGCCCAGGGGGGGTACCTTGGGCCTTCCATAGGGGTGACCAACGTGTACAAAAAGGGAAGGGTTAGGCCTGGTCAGTGGGGACACTGATCAGGAGGACATGGCAGTTCACAGACTGCACACAGGCACTGCGGTGGCAGGCCTGGGACACCATTTTGGGGCTACTCATGTGGGTGGCACAATCAGTGCTGCAGGCCCGCTAGTAGCATTTGTCATCACTAGCCCTGGCACACCCAGTGCACTTTACTAGGGACTTCTTGGTGATACAAATTAAGCCAATCATGTATATCCAAACATCATATCAATTTACACAGGGAGCACTTACACTCTGCCACTGATCAGCAATTGCAGAGTGTCAAAAGCATCTAAACCAGCAAAAACGAAATCCAGCACAACATCAAAAATACAGGAGGTAGAGGCAAAAAGATTGGGGAAACCACGCCAAAGATGCCAGGTCTAACAGTGGATATTCACTTTTTAATGCCATCACTGCTCCAAAGACTTAGAGGTGGTCTTATCCATCCCTAACAGTCCCCATCCAAACACCAAAGTCAAGGTCCTGGCCCATAACTACACCCGAGTATGCTGACGACATAAGTGAAGCCTTGTTACTTGTGTGAATCATACAATATGCAACATGATAAAGTGAGAAAGAAACTGTACCAGCCCAGCTAAAAAAAAAAACAGTGGCAACTGCAATAGGTCTGGCCTTGGCAAGCTGGTGTGAATGTATTTATTTTTTACTGTAAACATATGCTATAAATAAAAAAGAAAGCATGCCTTTGCCTAAACATATCACCCATAAACACTTTAAATTTAAACAAATAATAATAACAATCATTTATCATTTTAATAGAAAAGGGTGCTTGTTGCTTCATAACAGGAAGCTGAAGTTTGAACAGGTATAGGAAACTATTTTCCGATTTAATGCACATCACGGAATAATTGTTTTTGTTGCCACAAAAAAACTAAGACTAAGAAGTATAATTACCTGAAAATACTGTTTAGAGATGCGACAACCATATACAAATCATAACAGTGTTAAGAGCTAAGAGAAAAAAGCATACACGAAGTAAAATGATAGACCACCAGCCCTTGAACAGACGTGCACTACGTTTTAACCTTAATGGATACAACACAAACTGATAGCCTGGAACATTAATCCTTGGAAGCTCCCAAACTTATCTGAGGAGTGCCTCAAAGTTCAAAGCTTAGCTCCACACTCATACATGATCATTTTGGCCAATGTCCTCCTTGCATGCCACATCAAAATTCTCTTCTATGTAGACAACATTTAACTCATACTCTCCCTCTTGGATAAGACCCGCAAGAAACAAGTTCACATCCTGCATGACCAAAGTCCCTAACAGTATGAAAGACAACTGTCTCAAGCTAAACACTGTCAAGATAGTAGTAGAGATCGTTGGCAAAACACCTCAACATAGAACTCCAACTGATGACCGACTGCACCTGGACCCTGACCAACACCAAAAATCTATGAATGATTGACAGCAAGTAAACACAGTAACTGCATCCTGCTCCCTCACCCTGAAGAAGATGAAGAGGATTTTCAAATGACTCACACCCAACACTAGAAGAACTGTCACTCATGCCCTAGTCATCAGCAAGTTTGAACACCCACTACACTGGGATCACCTAGGAACACACTAGAAGATGATAAACCATTCAGAACTTGACAGTCAGACTCATCATTTACCTCCCAAACAGAGCTCACATCACACCACATCTCAGGGAGCTTCACTGGCTCCAGATACACAACAGTGCTCAATGACAACTCCTCACACACATAATTGAAGGGCTACACAACTCAGGTGGCCCCACATTCTTGAACAGTTGAATCTCCTTCCACCAACCATCCAGACTCCTTTGCTCGACTCCAATTGCCTACAGATACACAGAACAAGATCAGGAGGATGAGCGTTCTCTTATAGCACTCCGAAAGCATGGAACAAACTCTCACTCCATATCAGAGCTTCCTCCTTTGTTCTTCAATTCTGCAAGAAGCAGAAGACCTGGCTTTTCAATTAACCAACCTAACATAGGCAGGGCTTGTTATACACACACACCTGCTCAGCGTTAGGACACCTTTGTGGTTGAGGATACCCTTCGTTGCGGATACATTTTGCTTTTAATTATTATCATTATTTCCAGTTTTATATGGGCGAACTTGGCCCTAGGAGCATATTACTAGAGAAACGGAAGTTACAATTTTTTGTGTTAATGGAAGGGCCAGGGTTGGGCAAAGGGAGGTGCCCGTAATCACAGGATTCGGGGCCCGGATTCGAACTAAACTCTCCAGTTCCAAAGTCGGCAGCTGTGCCACGTGTCCTCTCCGTAAAAAATAAAAGCAAAACTAAAGAATATAACCAAAACTGCCTCCGGCTCCTTCGTGGCTTCTTTTGGTCTTTTAACAATGATTTACTGTTATAAGAAGTCTTTCAAAGTAAACGCTGCCTCCGAAATGGCATCTGACCTTTGGAGAGAAAGCGCTCTTCTTTAGAAGTGCCTTCTCAGCATTTAAGGAAAACACATATAGCATATAGATGGAATTGGGCGTAGAGCCTGACTTTTTTGTCAACATCTAGTTGCATTCAGGGGCATAAGGCCATGCTTTATATATAATGTATGCAAGGGCCCGAAATTCCTAGCATGAGGTGTAGTGGGCTGGTTTATGTTGTGAGGTGTAACAACTATGGAGTAAGCCCTGCCATCCATCTTAAAGGCCTTGTGCCGGGTCCCGGGACATCGCACTCTGAAGAGAAGACATTCGGAAACATTCATGTTTGAAAACTCTCTCTATTTTTTAACACAAAATGTAGCAAAAGACTTCCAGAAAAAGCAGAGCAATTGAAGAATCGCACATATCGGCAGTAAAACACACAGTGCTTCAGTCAGGCACCCCCCTCAGCCAGTTTTCAGTGAGGATTACACTCCTCATATATTGTGGTACAGTAAAGAAAGAGTGGCATTTCAAAAGATTTAACAAATGCTCTGCCTTGTGAGGTGTTGTAGTTGCCAAGGCTTCGCTAGTCCCCACTCGCCACTTCTATAAATGTGACGGCAAGGCCATGCATGAAAGTTACCATCCTAGCTCTGCAAAGATGAGCCCTTCAGAAGGCTATATTGAAGATTTTAAAGTAGGTCGACCACTTGCCTCTGAGGTCTGTCTGTGACATTGAAGTCAGATGTTTTGAACCAAGTGAGGGCTGATGGGATTGCCATCCTACCGAAGTCAATGGATTGAGTACACAAAGTTAACCAACAATATCACATACTATTTATGTGTTTTGTGGCGTGTACACAGTCAATAAACTGATACAGTGTGGAACTTTACTCTAAAATATAATAATTAACTGAACACCCTACAGTAACATAAGAAGCAGGGCTGTGGAAATGGAACTAAGTAACATACACCGGCTGCTGCTCAGGGACTCTCATCTCCTGCCCTGGGGAGTAGATTATGCCTGATCTCTGGTAGTCACGTCTGGCTCAAACCAGAAAGAAAGCACTGTGACAGAGCAGGGAGGGAGGGAGGAAAAAAGACGCCAGCCCCAATGCCTCCCGTGCTCTTGTAGTGTAGTTCCTATATTCCCAAAAGGCTCTGCGCATTGGAATAGTATATACTATAGATGTGACGTAGGACTGAGGTCAAGTAGGTCTCTATCGAATATACTAAACTCAATAGTGAGTGCCAGCTAGCTCAGAGGTCACTAGAAACTTTCTCGAATAAACAAGAAGAGATTAGTTTCTGACAACCACATAAACATGACAACTTTGTTTCCCAAGAATAAAACGTATCTCTAGAGTCGTGGAAACAATAGATAAATATTTCAGTCAGTCAATAGTGCATGCTTCGTTTCACCAGAGGTGCAGAGAAATAGAGAGACGGGCGATTTCAACAAAAGATTTATTAAATAGTCTTCTTTCTCATACAAGAGAAGTGAAGTGCTACAATTGTTAGGCAGGCTGCAAAGTATAATGTGTACAGCAAGAACAATATTAAAAAATAATACTGTAAGAGCAATGTATGGTTTCTAAGCCATATAAAATTACATACATAAATACATAGACTAAAATACTCACTGGTGCTTCTAAAATACGCCTACCCCAATGGACCTAACCTAAGTCTAGTATGAGGGAAGAAGTAAGTGTAGTGTAGCATAGGTTTAGTTTTCTTTGCCAAGAATCTATCAAAGATTTCTCTTAGGGTCTAATCAGCTCCATTCCTTAGTTTTAGAATGAAGGAGGTCTGGTATCTTTCTGTCTCGGACTCGATTTCCCTACACCCGCAAGGGGAGCTTTAAAACACTGGAGCTGGATTTCTCGGCAGGAGAAAAGACAGTGTCTCTCTCAGTGCATAGTGCATCAGCTGGAGGGTCGGCTTCCTTCGGCACTTGCTGTAGCGAGCTGCGACGGGCAAGTAGATAGTCGAACTGCTCCAAACCACTGTATTTGTAGTTTGACGTAAAGTCGGACATAATAACGTCATCAAAGAAGCCCAAAGGAATGGTATTTCTTTGAAAACTCCATGAGTTCTTGGACAAATCAATATTCAAGCAGGGGGAGGTTCCCTAGCAGCTTAAGACAATTTTCCAAGAAATGTTGTGCATGTATTTGGACTGCATGGGCTATGTCTAAATATGGGTAAGATTTATATGCCTATATTAGGGCAATATGAATTGTACCTATATAAGGGCATGAATCGGGAAATGTCAATACAGGTCCTAAAACGCTACACAACACTCTGTTTACATCTCTCGCTGGCCCTGGGCAGCAAGCCACTTAAAACACTGCCCGGGGCAGCACGAGTGCATACATCCATAACATGCACAACACGGAAGTCTAGGAGATGAGGTACAATAAGTGCACAGTAAGGCACGGTCATTTTCCACATCAAAGTGCACCTGGCTGAACGGAAATTAAACAGGTACGGAAAATTATAAGGCAGGCATCAGTGACTCTCCTTCATAGATGTTGTGTGGCAGCATGCCCAGGCTACGCGGGCAGCCAGGGTTAAACGCAGAAATGTCCCGGTTTTTAAATAGTGTCTCGCACTGAAACACTATTAAAAACGAGACATTTCTCTGCTTACTTAGCACACATGCTGAGAAGGGTCTCTATTGGGCTTTCCATGTTTGCCCTCAGGATGAAAAAACAATCTTACTACTGCAGCAATACCACCCTCACTGCCTTCATAGAGACCCGTTATAGTTCTTTCAGTCTCCATCCCAGAACTGAAGCATTTTTAATGTTATGTACAATGCAGCTGTAGTGACTGCCCTTCTCATTTCTTTCCCCTTAGTCTCCTGTCCAGCCATATAGAATGTTGACATCATGATGATGTATTAGAATGTTACAGAGCTCTTGAATTTCAGTTGAAAGCTAGGGCTGAGCTGGTACCACCCTGCTCCTGGTGGGGTTAATATTTCCTTTACTTTTACTTAATGAATGTACAACTATCCTGTACCACCTTACTTGAATAAATATCTTCAACATCTATATGGATTCCTGATCATCATTCAAGCCCAGGTTTGTTGCTAATTTATCTTATACAGCTAAAAACAACTCACAAAGCGAGTAGTCCTGCCTTTTTAGGTGTAATGTTACACGCATAGCTGCCATGGTTTCAGATTTCTGTGTGTGTCATTTTCATAATTTCAGAGTCATTATGAGTGACATTATAACGACTATGAATGGCACTAGCAAAATCAAGATATTAAAATGAGGGAAACTTATAAATATCAGATATGGCACCCATTTGAACAAATAGAAACTCTACGTTAGCTACTGGCTGGCTGCTGGCTCACCGGACATGACCAGACCACTGCACAGAGCAGTGCCATAGTCAATTCTTAGGTTAGCTCCGCTCACTCAATGATCACATTGAGACCCTGGCTGTCACCTCCCTCATGCGGTACCTCTCCACGCTGCTGCACGGAAGGCACATATGGGCGGCTGAGGCCACCTACACATTACTGGGTGACATGGCCCAGCACACTATAGCCCGCGGTACCATGGCTGCTGAGGGCAACATATTTGTGAATATGTTGTTTCGGATGAAGTAGTGGAACATGGAACATGTATATTCATGTGACTGCAGCCCCCTGACATCTATCCTCTGTTTTAAAAAACATGGCCTATATGCCTGAAAAGGAGCTGTGTCGATATGACAGCTGAATTTGCATTATTATCACTGACTTGAGGTTTCTGGTTTAACAAATCAGCACTCTGAGCCCAATATTGATCAGTTCTTTTGGAGTTAATGACTATGAAGCAGCATGGGGGATAGGGGAAGGGTAAAAATAAACACCACTGTGGAGCTGTCACTAGTTAGGCATGTGTGCATGGAGGGTTGGCAGCAGGCCTCTGTAGTCTGCACACAATGGACAGTCACACCTTGAGTATCAATACCATAAGCTCATAGAGCCACACACAGTCTCACAAGCATGTTTTGTTTTCGTCCTTGTCCCCTGATTAGTTTTTGTGGTTACTCAAAGTCTGTTACGACCCACCACTTTCAAACATCACCAGTTTGAGTAACTTGCCTTACGTGTCTGTTGGCGAATCAGGGAAGGAACAGGTGAAATAGGAAAAAAAAATGTAGAAGAATTATTAGCAGTGAAATGAGCGTGCCTGTTGGGAATTATGGTAACATGTTACCGAAAGATTGATGAAGGCCAAAGAATCCGTCAAAAACCCCCATACCTCCACAATGCCCCCGAAGCAGGAGACTGCCTTTGCCCACACTGCTTACATACGGCCTTTCCATAATTGAGAATGTATTTTTGGGCCCGCACTTCTGATGAGAGAGTTAGAAAGGAAGAATGTGAGGAGTTCTACCTGCTTCCTGAATTGGTTAGGTACTTCAGCTTCTGAGAAAGGAGAATTAGACAATGAGCATGGAGCGATCCATCCATATGCTCAGGCCTTGACACTCCTCTAGCCTAGGATTTCTTGAAATTGGTTTCCAGAGATCAAGACATCACCCTGTATTTTGTAGGTGGCTTTTCCAGTGAGATACCTTTGTTTGTCTGACAAATGCTTGAGGTCATATGTGGTAATCGTGACGGAAAGGGGTACAGATTGCATGATTTCTGTAACAAAAGCAAAAGGGCAGATATCACAAACGTTGCCTTATGACTAGGGGGATTTGGGTCTTGGTGTTTGGAACAATGACTTTATCCCCAAACATTCAATTCAATATTGGCTAGAGCTCCATTTCTACCTTTTATCACACAATCTCTCACTATTTCAGAAAAGCATTACTTATTCCGTGGCGGTTCATCATGCCCTGGGATCTGCTTTCTCTAGCTTGTTAGTCTAAGACAGATAGCATTCCAAAATATTGCTTGGTATTGTACATTTGCTTTCTTTTTATTTCGTTTTTGCCACATCCTCAAGTAATTATAAGGGCACCTTAAAGTATACACAGAAAAACATCCTTATTCACATGTTTTATAAATCGTATTGATTGAAAAAAATCTGGAAATATACCAGGTATTACATATTTGAGCCAAGTTTTGTTTTGAGTTCCCTCTACATTATATGTGTACGAAAATATAATCTCAGTTAATAAGTATCAGTTGTTGAAGTGCTGACAATGTGTGGAGTTCATTACTGAGAGCATATCCTCACAGATTTCTTATAGGAGCTAAATCCATTAACATGAGTTGAGAAAATGTATCACTTCTTTGACACTAAAGGTATATTCTGCCTGAATACCATAAGGTGCAGTGGTTCAGATCACTTCAACCTTCGTTGTCTTGCCCTCTAAGTGATGGTATTTTACCTGATCAGATATGCACATCTGCCTAATGTTATGTGTGTTTGTAAAGGGCTGAGTGAAATCTACAAGATTTCACTCAGTCACTTTTAGGCCAATGCTGCGTCAAAACCCTGCGCCTGCCTGAAGCAGGCGTAAGGCTGGACGCAGCATTGGAAGAATAGGCCCCCCAGCATTGCTGGAGCTGTGTCGAATTTGCAACGCAACTCCAGCAATGCGCCGCCTTTACGGCACAGATGCGTGACGCATCTGTGCTGGTTTTGCCCCATGGCCCACAATCACTGGCGCATCCCTGCTAATTTGCAGGGATGCGCCAGTAATTGTAAACCTGCCCGATGCATTTTAAAGAAACACAGAGGACGCATTGGTGCAGTGTCTTTTTCTAGAAACAAGAGGAAATAAAGCTGACTGGTAAATTACCAAGGGGTGATTAAATATGTTTGAACATCTAATGTTAATATTTTTGCAAGCCTAGTTTAAACCTGTTTTAGTATTTGGTTTTCCGGTAAGGGAGTATGTCTGATTAGCTGGCACAGATAGTACCCGCACCGGAATTGATTCAGACCTTGAAAAAACACGGTTTATAAGGTAGAAGTCTGCTCCGATCTGCTTCAAATACATTCACATATCGATTGGGGCTGCTAACAAATAAAGCAAGCTATCGACCTACTTCAGTTCTGTTCCTTAACATATTCATAAATGCAATGTCGGAGCAGCTAGGTCATTTCCAAGCTAGCCATTGCAAATATTTCAAACCTAGGCATCTCCAAATGTAAGTATTTGAAGGTGAGTGCAGCAGCGTGAATGATGCTGCGACACAGGGGTGTGACAGGCCAACACAGCGGCGGCCATCTGCGGCCTCTGCAATAAAAGGGAGCATGACTGCAGAAGACCACAGGGCCTGTGCACAGCACTTTCATTCTCTCTCTTTCATTCATAGAGGGTGAGGGCCATGTGAGAACCTACTCCCAGTCACAAGCTGGAAAAGGCATACTCCCGAAGAACAGAATCAGTCAACCTCCAGTACTACGCTGTGGACACTGAGCGTGGTGTCCACAGCATCTGTTCAATGCCCATGGACAGACTCTGTGGACACCATGCTCAAGTTGAGCAGTGAGACTGGCGTTTGTACCTATGGCTACCTGCCTGGGACAGATGTGGTAGTATACCTGACTTTTGCAGGTCGTACCGGTTAATCTGCAGAACTGCTGGATCACTGATTTAAGTCTCTCTCATATACACACTAATCTAATTTTTTTTCGATCACTATTCTTCACTTACGGAGCAGTAGCTGAAATAAGAGATCCTGACAAAAGCCATGGCAATTGTGTAGGTCAACAGGCTGAAACATGTCGATCACTTTCTGCTGCAGCAGCCTGTAATGTCGGCAGTTCGCCTACTCACTACTTGTTTTTAATCCTAGCACCAGGTAGCAACAATAAACTGTGTCAGGATAACCTTGTAGCTAGTTTTATCACTGTTTATCCAGCACTGCACTCCCTTCACCACACACTATGCTCACATTGGGTTTCTGACCACCTCTTGTATTAAAAAACCATCCCTGAGCTCCTCCCTCGTAGCAAGGGGGTTGTAGCCCGCTTCAAGACTAGGCTCATGATGCAAGGAGGTATCCTGATGATAAAGCATGACAACGCTGGTGTGAGGGAAACTGCCCTCAAAAGGGACTCCCCCATCCTCCTAGCATAGTCAGCTCCACACACACACTCGTCTGGTAGGTGTCCGGACCCAAGGGCTTTTTGTGTGTTTCTTGGTCCGCCAAGTGCCTGCCATAACAGAGGATTCATTTCACAGAGAGTGTAGCAGTGGCCTAAGATTAACTTCTTAGACACCCACCTCTCTGAATTGTCACTGCCAGCAATTCAGGAATAGCCAAAATAGGTGGAGACAATCTTTGCCTAACAATACACAGAACAGGCAGCACAGTATAAGCCAAATACATACATACATACATTGAATATATAAACACATGCACACATGTTGCCCCGTGTCTCACACCCCAGTAGCTGTGCAACCTTCTCCCACATACACAACAGTTACTACACAAGTAGTAGCAAAACACATTTCTATGCAGCTAACTTGCAGTATTTGGTAACTGGTCACTTTGTATGCTGTATGGTACCTGTAAGTCTTATGTAAAGCGTTTTTCCAAGCTCGGTGTGGAATCTAGACTGTTACAAATGCATAAGTAATGATTCCCTTGTTCAAGAGCATTTTGCATTCTTTTAATCAAATTATGTCAAAGTGTAGAAATAATATAACAAGGACGTGAGGATAGCGGAATGTTGGAGTGTAGAGGGTGGATGTAACTAGCTAAAAAATGGAGGCTCCATTATGATCATTCAAAATGTGCTAGCTGGAATCGGATGTAATACCTCCATCGGATTCACAACACTGAATCTATAGTAAGTTTTAACACTCCCGTTCATATCAGAAGGTTTTGCATTTTTTAATGCACAAGGACACAGCTCCAGAAGCTCCGTGCAGAACAAGCTGTGCAGCTGAGTTTGGTGCTGTAGAATCAGTCAACGGATTATCCAAGTGGGGCTTCTACAACAGCCCTGAACACACACACAATGTGAACTGCAGTGACGCTAAGAGGAACAAAGGCTGGAACAGAGTGTATGCAGGTGGGAAGGTGGAATAACAGCTCATACACTCATGATGCAGATGTAGGCAAAATGGCTCTCAGTGGCAGAACATACCACAGAAATTACTACTTAGTCACACTCAACCTACCTTGATCCAATTATCTTATCCATGTGATACTTTGAGACAGACCAGCAGTCAGTCATTTAAATATTAACACATTTCTGATCAAAAAGAAAGCCCACACAACTTAGGTTGCTAATGGTTGAAATTCTTCCATACAGATGATGCTAGCGGCCCTCATCCCGAATAGCATCAACTGATGTTTTTTTAAATATTAGTCAATACATTGTATTTCAGTTTCTTCCGGGATTTTAGAAACAAAATCATGTCAGGCTCAAATCTGGGTCACCAGTTGTAGATAGTGAGGCCTTGGCTGGAAATTTCAAAACATGAATGTACTTGTCAGAGGTGCAAAACCAAAATATTAACTAGTCAACATGTATTGTTTTCAGGGCCGGACTGGGAACCAAATCCGGCTCTGGAAAAGTGCTCTTTGACAGGGTCGGTTTTCGGCCGAATTTGTTACAGGGCCGTTTTTGCACAAAATTTGCACCCAGGGGCCCAAAACCGTCCCTCACCCGTGCGGCCCACCGTGGGATTGCCCGGTGCCCGCAACAGCCAGTCCGGGCCTGATTGTTTTGGTGCCCAACAAGGTTAGAGATAAAAGTGCTTCTTTTGAATTGCAAAATATGTGCCTTGAAGAAAAATCCCAAGCACAATGTTTATAAGATAGAAGGTAATGTGCATGGTCACTGTATTAAAATATATAGTAACAGTGGTAGTAATTTGATTTATTCTTTTTGTACACCTGTGTGGTTGTGAAAGTAAAAAATAAACATACATAAAAACATGAATGAAAAAAACAGAAGATGCCACTTCACACAACCATCAAGAGACTGTAGTTAAATACCAGGGGGCAGATTTACAAGTCCCTTGCGCCTCTTTGCGCCGCTATTGCGTCACTTTTGTTGACGCAATGGTGGCAGTAGCAATGCGCCCTATTTACAACATGATGCATCTAGGGAGATGTGTCACGTTGTAAAGCCCTGCGTCAGGTATAATATATGCAGGGGGGTGTTCCTACGCAGGAAAGCCTCGTAAAAGTGACGCAGTAAAATCTACAAGATTCCACTGCGTCACTTTTAGGACGCCACTGTGTCAAAACCTTACGCCTAATTGAAGCAGGTGTGAGGAGTGATGCAGTGGGAATATGCCACAAAATGCATTGCTGGAGTTGCATCGTTCGTGCGACACAACTCCAGCAATGCGTGACTTTTGCTTCAACAGATGCATCAGATTTTCTGATGCATCCATCAATCCTTCTGCCATTGTGCACCGTATTGTGAATACGGCGCATCCATGGTGGTGCAAGCAGTTTTTAGGGTGGCGCAAGGAAAGTGACGCATCTCTATATATGTGTCACTTTCTTGTAAATCTTCCCCCTGTTAGATATGGTCTAAATGTGCCAGAAGAGAAGACCGATGAATAACATACGAGTTGAAGCAAACAATCCCAGAACTGTCAGCAACTTATTGCCACCCCCTCCTCCCACTGCACCGAAAACATGATTCGCGATGAAGAGATGAGTATAAGCACTGGAAAATGGAAGACGGCAAGCGGGAGGAGAACCAAAGCAGCCTACCTCGATCCCGTCATACAAAGCAGCACGCTATTAATAGACAAGCTATTTCCAGACAGGGCTTCTGAAGCCACTGGGACTCGAAGGTGGAGAGCCATGCCAAGCTTGCAGATCCAGTGAGTGGACTTCCGCCTCGTTGCTTAGGACCCCTTAACCCTGGGATGGAGTGGAGACGTGGGAAATGCAAACAATAAGACAGACTAATTCTGATGTCTTTGCCAGGGGGGGCCCTTGTGTTCATCTGAGGTTGTGGGCTGACTTCAGGGTCCTGAATTCTCCGTTGTCCATTGGTATGTGGGTCACATTTCCAGCCATCTAGTAAATGCAGTATGTATCAGATCTACTACAATGCCCCTGTAGCCAATAGAGGTACCTGCTGACCGAATGCCATCTGTCATATAGTTTGTTTAATTCCTCTGGTTTCCCATAACATTTACTTTCACTTCTTTGCCTGCTGACGCAAATAAATAGCCATCCTTTTGATGCTGCTTGACCGCTGCTGTTTTGCTATATACAACTGCCTGGTGTATGAAACATCAACTGTAATATAAGATATTTGTTAGGTGTCCCAGCTCTCAAGGCCCTGCCTTCACTGTAGAAATAATGCAAACAAGAGATCGGCCTCACGACCAGTGGGAGGAGCGGGTGAGGCACGGTTTTAGTGGGACACAAAGAAAGCATTGTGCATCATCCTCAGATTATCAATATAATCTGTTTATGCTTTCACAAAATTTTCATTTTTAATCTGCTGCATGGCGAGGAGAAAGCAGGCAAAACGCGCGTGTCGCTGCTCTCTCCCATGGTAATATTGTCCCAGCTGCTATGAAAGTGAAAACAGGCATGACGCGCTGAAAGTAAGCAACATAGGAGAAACTCAATAATGAAAATAGTACACATACCGTGTAACAACCAAGTAACGGGGCTAGTAGCCATGGCAGGTTACAAATGAAGACATGGCCACACTGAGGGACTAACAAGCTAATTACAGAATCAGAAGCCAGCATTTAGGAAGGACAAAGACACAAGCCAATGAAAAATATGGGCGGGGAGTGGGCGGGGCTTCTCTCCTGTACTCTACTACAGCAGATCGCCAGAGCAGGGCTTGCACGCTGGCTCAGACTCGACCTAAAAGGAAGTGCCCGTAGAGTGCAAAGAAACAGTGCTCTGGCTATGGAAACTGTTAAGAGAAGCACATGAGAAGAATACCACTAGGAAACAGTGTGCTACTGCCAATAGAAAAGGAGGAAACATAAGTGGAAAGCACAGGAACCAATCAAAAACTATCAAAGCAAGGGTATGATATAAGCCCCTTTTAAGATATATGTAATACAAAAGAATTCACAGGCGGAACCTAAAAAGGGGCACTATCCTGCTAAGGTTCCTCCAACCAAAGTGTGACACTAGTCTCTTTATTGCTGCCACAATTAGAGTCTAAGCACAAATTCTTCCTCTACTTCTCCTATTCTAGGACTTCACTTTCAAGGGCCATCTGCTCTCTCTTCAGCTTGAGTTTGGCCTTCTCAAGCTTGAGCAGGTTGTGCCGCCTTTAAATCAATCAATCAAAGAAATTTCTTAAGCGCGCTACTCACCCGCTAGGGTCTCAAGGCGCTGGAGGGGATCTGCTACTGCTCGAACAGCCAGGTCTTGAGTGGTTTCCTGAAGGAGAGATGGTCCTGGGTCAGCCATAGGTGGGTGGGGAGGGAGTTCCAGGTCTTGGACTCCAGGTAGGAGAAGGATCTTCCTCCGGCGGTGGAATTGCGAATTCGTGGGACGGAGGCGAGGGCGAGGCTGGTGGATCGGAGCTGGCGGGTGGGTGTGTAGAATATGAGGCGGCTGTTGAGGTATTTCGGGCCCATGTCGTGGAGAGCCTTGTGTGCGTGGGTGAGG
The DNA here is from genome assembly GCF_964261635.1 of Lissotriton helveticus. Classification (NCBI taxonomy): domain Eukaryota; kingdom Metazoa; phylum Chordata; class Amphibia; order Caudata; family Salamandridae; genus Lissotriton; species Lissotriton helveticus. Next base: position 45,333,051 of record NC_136063.1, read on the forward strand.
AGTCTGAACGTGATCCTCTTGCTGACGGGGAGCCAGTGCAGGTCTTTCAGATGGGCAGAGATGTGGCTGCGACGAGGAATGGCCAGAATGAGTCGTGCAGAAGCGTTCTGTACGCGCTGGAGTCTTTTCTGGAGTTTGACTTGCTTGGTCATTGTGAGGGGGGAGTCCAGGATGAAGCCCAGGTTGCGTGCATGGTCCCGTGGTTTGGGTGCGTTGCCCAGGGGGCCACCAGGAGTCGTCCCAGGCAGAAGGGGATGGTCCCAGGATGAGGACTTCCGTCTTGTCTTAGTTCAGTCTCAGACGGCTGAGCTTCATCCATTCCGCGACGTCTTTCATTCCTTCCTGGAGGCTGGCTCTGGCGGTGGCTGGGTCGTTGGTGAGGGAGAGGATCAGCTGGGTGTCGTCGGCGTAGGAGATGATGTTAAGCTTGTGTTGGCGTGCGATGGCTGTGAGAGGGCTCATGTAGACATTGAAGAGGGTGGGGCTGAGTGAGGATCCTTGCGGCACGCCGTAGATGACTTCGTTGGCCGCGGATCTGAACGGGGGGAGGCGGACTCTCTGCGTTCTTCCGGCGAGGAACGAGATGATCCACTCCAGGGCCGCTCCTTGGATTCCGGTGTTGCTGAGGCGCTGTATCAGGGTGCGGTGGCATAGGGTGTCGAAGGCTGCTGAGAGGTCTAGGAGGATGAGGGCAGCAGTTTCCTCGTTGTCGAGCAGGGACCTGATGTCGTCTGTAGCTGCGATGAGAGCGGTCTCGGTGCTGTGGTTTGCTCGGAAACTGGACTGTGAGGGGTCGAGGGATCCGTTTGTCTCGAGGAAGGCAGAGAATTGTTTGTTGACGGACTTTTCAATGACTTAGGTCGGAAACGGGAGGAGCGAGATGGGGCGGAAGTTGTTGAGGTCCATGGGGTCCGCAGTGGGTTTCTTCAGGAGGGCGCTCAGCTCGGCATGTTTCCAACTCTCCGGGAATGTGGCAGATGCGAAGGAGCTGTTGATGATGTTCCGGAGTTGGGGTGCGATGATGGAGTCGGCTTTGTTGAAAATGTGGTGTGGGCAGGGGTCGGTAGGGGAGCCAGAGTGGATGGTGTTCATCAAGCGGGTGGTGTCTTTAGTGCTGACAGGGGTCCAGGTGCAGAGGGTGGTGGGGGGGGCGTTGGTTTGGTGGTTGGGTGCGTGGTCTGTGGGCCGAAGCTGTTGTGTATGTCGGCAATCTTGTGGTGGAAGAACGAGGCGAGCGAGTCGCAGAGGTCTTGCGAGGGTGTGATGTTGGTGTTGCCGGCCCTGGGGTTGGAGACCACTTTAACGATGCTGAAGAGTTCCTTGCTGGTGTGGGTGGTGTTGTCCAGACAATCTTTGAATGTTTTCCTTTTGGTGGTGCGGATCAGCTGGTGGTGTTTGCGGGTGGCGTTCTTGAGGGCTGTCATGTTTTCTGTTGTCTGGTCGTGGCGCCAGGCTTTCTCGAGGGTGCGGCAGGTTTTCTTGGAGTTTTTGAGGTCGTTGGTGAACCACAAGACTTTCTTGCTGCCGGGTCTGCTGAGTGGTTTCTTCAGTGGTGCAAGGTCGTCGGCGCAGTTGGTGAGCCATTGTGTGAGGTTGCGGGTTGCTTCGTTGGGGTCCGTCGTGTTGGTGGGAGGGTTCTGGCGGAGGGAGGTGGTGAGCTGGTCGGCGGTGATCTTGCTCCAGTTTCTGCGGGGAACCTCTTGCGGGTGGTGGTGGGTGGTGGTTCTCCTGAAGTTGAAGTGGACGCAGCTGTGATCTGTCCAGTGTAGTCCAGTGGAGTAGCTGAAGGAGATGTGCTTGCTGGAGGAGAAGATGGGGTCAAGCGTGTGGCCGGCGTAGTGGGTGGGGGTGTTCACCAGTTGCTTGAGTCCGAGGTTGGCGAGGTTGTCCAGCAGTGCGGCGGTTTTGCAGTCCTTGTTGTTCGCCTTTCTAGGATGGCCTCATCTAAATTAGAGTGAGTGGACCCAGAAACTGAAACTGAGGAAAGGGAGGATGAGGAAGACCTCCTCCTTCTAGGAAACCTGTATAGCAACCCAGTGGAGTGAAAGTAGGCCTACTGTCATGACCCTCTCCAGTACCGTCATCCCCCCCTCTACACGTATTGGGTTCACCATGAGATTGTCTTCAGACTTCTCATGGCCATGTCCAGTGACAGAGCCAGTAGCACTATGTGCCTCTTGCTCTTGTACAGCATGGTCATCCCCCTCACCAAAGCCTTCCTCCTCCAGTGGCCTTCCAGGATTTTGGAGGTCATCTTGGAGGAGTAACTCTAAGAAAAAACAGAATGGGGTTACTGCCTGATTTAAGTCTTCTAGCTTTGAACAGGGTCCCACATTCCTGGAACCTAAGGGCACTGTACCCAGACTCCTAACTCTGACTAGATTCCCCTCTAATGGACATGGTGCTAGTGTAGTACACCCTAGTCTTGCAATCTAAACTTCCAAAGAGGTTGGAGAAAAGGCTATGCTAGACCATTGAAACCTAAAGTAAAAGTTCAGTAAGGTCTTACCTATCAAGTATGGTGTATTGACCAAAGGTAGTAGTGGTTTCTTATGGAAGCCTTTCTAATGACATAGTGGTAAAGCAAATGCAAGTCTTTTTCTCACCACTGCTACCAATATTGGGGGCTGGCTCAGTATGAAGCGTCCACCTATTGTGAGGTACTGTGCAGTGTGTAGTGATAGTGTTTAGGTCCCTGATAACCAAAGCACTCAAGGAGTAGTGATGACAAGCAGCTAAGGCTTATTTGAGAGGGCATAAAGCAGGCACATTTACAATTGAGTCAGTCATTAAGCTTTCACACAAGAAAGAACCACACCAGGTGAATATAAAAATAAGTTGTATTTATTTACACACACTAGACACTAACTTGGTATATCTCCTCTCATGAAGTATCAAATAAACACAAGAAATCCTTTAGAACAGGTAAGTAGCATAAGACAATACATGGCTCCATGGGTGAGGGGGGCTAAACCATATACTAAGATAGTGGAATGAGAAATGATTACCAAAATTGGATTAATCTGTGAGGAAGGAGGACCCCAAGGGAAGCACGGAACCACCCAAGGTGAGTAGCCAGGGACTCCAAAGCGCCCGGGTGCAGAGTGATTACACCGGGTCAGACATCTATAGGATAACACAGTTTAAGTTGTGGTTGGAGTTTTGTGATTCTAGGGCTCTTCCCAAAGGAACCACTTGGATCAAGGAAGTTTGGAGAGTCACCCCACCCGTGGATACCCATGAAACCCAAATACCTACACCATTGAGCCAAGGTGCATAGGGGTAAATTGGTGTTGGAACCACTCATTGAAACAAATAGAGTATTGTGGAATATCAGCAGCTACAGAGTCTTGTGGACCAGGCAGGAGGAACCATGACATGGTATCCAAATGAGAAGAACCTGAAAGCAGAGGGGACAGAGTCCAAATCATCTAGAATTAACCAGGAGACATAGGAGCACAATACCAACACTTGCCAGGCATTTTTGCTGTAGCACAGTGAGGTTGAGGTAGCAGCTGTGGAGACCAGGCGACGATGCAGGAGCACAAGAGCCACCCACAAGCTGTGCCACACTAGACGATGAGTGCTAGAAGGCCAGTGGCCAGCAGGACCACCATCAAGCCTTGGCAAACCACAGTTTGCAGGAGAAGATTCTGTGTTGCAAACCAGAAAGATTTGTTGGACTAACCCAGCAAGGTTAAGGCATTGTCAGCCCTCAGCACACAGAGGAGGCAGCAGGAATGGATGGAGCCCCCTTGAGGACCCTCTGGTTGCAGGCCTACAGAGTTGCAAGGAAGCCTCAGCAGTATACAGGAGATGAAGGCCCATGATGCAGAAGATGCAGGTAGGATGTCATTCTTGGGAACTGTGCAATGCTGGAGGCTGGCACTTCTTGGAACTTGAAGATCTTTTGTGTTGAGAGCCAACAAGCCTTGGCAAAGGTGAACAGGGAGGCATTTCGCATCAGCTGGAGAGGGATTACAGTCACCCGCGTTGCAGGGGAGACTGGTCAGGCCTTTGGAGAACCAATAAATCACCACTTGTGCTGCAGCGCTGAACGATGTCCATGAGACAACAGGATCTGCAAACCAGTCATCAATGTATACGTATCTGTGGATGCATGGAAGCGACTCCTTTACTTCAAGAGAGACTCCTTCTGACTAGGATGCAGGCAGAGTCCTTCATGACTCAGAGGATGCATGGCCATGGAGTTGCAGAACTTGAGGAAGCACAGCGATGAAGATGCAGCAGGAATCTTCCTACCCGGAGCAGCCATGTTGTGAGTCCTGGTTTGAAGAACAGTAGAGTTCCCATGTCCACCAGCAGAAGAGTCTTTAAACAGTCTTCAGTCAGATCTTGATGGTGTTGTCAGGATGAATCAAAGGACCAACACTCAAGGGAATCCTTAAGTAACCCTTAAAAGGGGAAATACCTCTTCTGTGGTGATCCACCTATTAGGGGTTGCAGGGGTGCTACTCAGCTGGCTTAGCCAGTCACCTACTCCCAGGGGCCAAGATTCAACATAGCAGAATCAAGTGGCCACCTGGAGGAGCTCTAGGTACCTCGCTGAGGAGGAGCTGGACCGGAAGGTGGACACTCCCCTGTCCTTTGTATAGTGACATGCCACAGCGGGAGCCAAGGGCTCCTGAAATGGACAAAACTGGTCTATCCAAGGAGGGCACCAAATGTGTTCTTCAATGCAGTATAGTGGCGCCCGAAGCGCCCCCACCCTAACTAATTCTATAGGAGATTTGGTCACACCTCTCTTTTGAAGTAAATCCTTTGTTCAGCTTACCCTGCCTGAGTTAAACTCATCAGCAGTGGGGCAGGATACTGTCTGGGGTTGGCAGCATACCCGGCTTGCAGGCAGACACAGTAAGGCTACCTAGGATGGTTTTGGGGGGTCCTATAAGGAGCTCCCCTAGTACATGGTATCATCCAACTAACACAGGATTCGGTGTAGTTGCATGATTCCAAGATGGTTCATACCAAACATGACCAGGTTTGGGGCAGCCATTATGTAGTTTAACATCTAGACTTCCTAGTGTCCACCACATACCTTAAATTACTTTCCCGAATTTACAAAGACCAAAGAAAGGAGTCTGTAGTTTGTAGGGGTACCTCTGCTCATGCAGAGGACCCACACTCTTAGAATGCACCCTGTCCTTGGAGGGAAGGGCCTACCTTAGGGGTGATTCATAGAATAGGTTAAAAGTGCAAAGGCAGGGATTTAAGGAAAATCTTATATCCAAAGTGAATGTGCACGACCCATTCCATGCAGACTGCAACAGCAGCTCTGTAGACACAGTTTGTATGGGCTCCCATGGGTGGCACAGTGCATGCTGCAGCCCACAGGAGATCCCAGTACTTACCATAGAATTTAGAGGAGAGAGTATTGCCACTGGGGTGCTGGTTAGCAGAATCCCAGTGAACTACTGTCAAAACTCACTGACACCAGGCACAAAGTGGTAGGTTCTATGCCAGAAAGATCCTACTTTCCACACTGACAGTGCAGGAGTGGTGACTCTGCTCTCGATGTGTGTGTGACTGGGAAGAATACAGCACAAGGAGAGAGCAGTGCTGTACAGTACAGTAATGTACTGTATTTGTGACTGCAAGGAGTACATTACATGAAAAATGAGATATCCCAGACCCAGCACTCCCCTTGCTGCTGCATCGCTCTTGCTCCTGTCTTCACCTTGCTTTTTCCCTTGTTTTTTGAATGCCTTCCCGTTCGTTTCTGTTGCACTATCCAGCAAAGTACGTAGAGTCTCAACAAGCAATACTGGTATTATCGATCTAGTTTTATTGGGGGAAAACTGTATGGCTGGTGTGGTTAATGTTTATAATGCTATTAATTCTTGTTCAGCCCTTAGCCAGATAGTAGCACTGAATGCTTTTATTAGTAGTTCAATGAAGGACTGCTCGCATAATCTCTTGATTATGGGGGATTTTAATGTTCATTCCTGCGGGGGTCCCCTCTCTAAATGTATCAGGGACCTGCACTGTGCACAGTCCGAGGGTTTTCACCTTGAACACACAATTGAGGGGGAACATTTAAATGATATGCTTAATGATCTGGACTTAACGGCGACAATGGCACTGATGGACCCTACTATGCTCTTTGAGACACCGACCTTTTAGGGTCACGGGAGGGGAACCTTCATTGATTACGTATTTTTAACAACATCAATGCAGTCCTTTGTGGACTCCTTCATTATTGATTACAGTGAATTTAGTGATCACAATCCACTCACTGTACATATGAGGGACCCATGGTCAGTCAAAGAAGGGTTGAATCACTCTACAGGTAGGGTGAGCACGACAGACGGGAGACGGCGATTAAGATGGTCCAAGATCACCCCAGACCTGCTGTACAAAGAGATTAAAGTCGCTTGTGCAGATAGGATCATGGTCTGTATGCAAGAAGGCGCACAGCCAAATAATGTCCTTAGTGCTTTTCAAAATCTAACGGTTAAGGTCTCAAAGCTGTTGTCAGCTCCTGTTAAGAAGCTGGAGATCAAGGGAACTAAATGGTTTAATCATGAAGGCTCAAAAGCAGCCAGAAATTTAAGATTAGCACTGGCTACCAAACCAAGAATAAAGGCAAAAGTACAGCTATGCCGGAAGAATTATAAAACTATTATTGCCAGAAACAAGGAATCCCTTAGGGAAGAGGCTTGGAGTGAGATTCTTGATCCCACTACTCTGCAGTGTAGCACCAGATTCTGGGCAGTGATGAGGAAACCTTTCTTGGCCCAGGAGCAGGGCGACGGATTAGAATGCCACATACCTAAGAAGGACTGGGAAGAACATTTTAAGAAATTGTATTGTTGCTCGTTGGATGAGTCTCATAACACTGCCCCTTCTGTCAGTGGTGGTGAAATGATTAGTTTTAACAGAGGTGAGGTTATCAAGGGCATTGTTGGTCTAACAGCTTGGAAAGCCCCAGGGCCTGACGGGATCCCGCTGGACTTATTTAAGTCCGAGCCCAACTTCTGGGCACCCATACTAGAGTCTGTTTTTAACGCTGGTGTGAAAGATGGTTGTCCGCAATCATGGGGTGTTTCTACAATTGTCCCGGTCTTTAAGAAGGGGGACAAAGGTAGCCCACATTGTTACAGACCCATTTCATTAATAGACTCCATGTTTATGGGCAGAGGAAAAAAACATTATGTCCATTTCTCAGTATGGATTCTGTAGTGGTCGCTCTACAATAACCCAGTGCCTGAATCTCTTTTTAATATTAAGCAAGTACACTGTAGTGCAAAGGGGCACCATCCATCTCGCCTTCATGGATTTGTCCTCAGCTTTCGACTGTGTTAACAGGGGAAAGCTGTGGCAGTCCATGAGGGTGAAGGGGGTAGATAGTGGTCTGGTTGGTTTCTTGGCTGATCTGCATAACAACACCAGAGCTAACGTGAGATACTCCCAAGATCTGAGTGTAACGAATAATTTTAACATTGGAAAAGGTGTTCGCCAAGGATGTATCTTGGCCCCCTTCCTTTTTAATTTTTATATCAATGAGTTAGATAACGTGCTTCAGAATGTCCAGGCAGATTGCCCGAGAATCGGAAGGTGGGGAATTCCTATACTCCTGTACGCAGATGATGCAGTGTTAATTTCGAGAACTGAGAAGGGACTCCAATCTCTCCTAAATGCTTTTAAATTGTTCATGACAGATAGAGATCTTTTGGTTAATATTTCAAAATCATTTGTCATGCAAGTAGGCCAGCAACCACGAAGGACTTTCACCTTTAAAATTGATGAAGCTGTAATCCATTTAACAAAAACGTTCTCTTACATTGGGGTTCTTTTTGATACCAAACTTAATTGGGCCCCTCACCTTGCTAAAAAGAAAGGAGAACTTGTGAGGGTTAATGCTTCCATTTTTAATTTTGCTGCCAAATTGGGGAAAAAAACTATTTGTGCCATACTGAAATTGTATAATGTAAAGTCAGTGGCAACTGCCATTTATGGGAGCGAAATCTGGTGGTATGTTGGTGGTGAGCACCTGCAGATTGCTGAGAATTCTTTTTTGAAGCATCTCCTGTGTGTCCTGGTAGGCACCCCCAATCTTGCTGTACATGAAGAGTTAGGTCGCAATATCTAAGTGACTTGTTTTCTCTACGTCCCTTGATTTGCTGGCAAAAATTGTGGTTGAACCAGGATATACCACTAACGCATTTGATTGTGAGGGACTTTCTGAGTCAGGATAAGGCAATGTCTACCCCTTGGTTGAAATATCTGAAATCCAACTTTGCTAGGCTTGGTCGTCTGGATCTGTTTGAATACCCAAGCCAAATTGTAAAAGGGGATCTGGAGCTCATTAAACAGGCCTTCCTTCTGGATAGGAGGATCCAGAGGGATGATGTGGAGCTTCAGAAACAAAGCGTGAGGAAATTTGCTATGCTGAAAACTTGTGAAACCATAGAACCATACCTGGCTGGCTCATTGACCTCCCATGAAAAATTTCTCTTAACGAGGTTCAGGTTAAATCTCTTCCATCATCTGCTGATCAGACCAAAAACAGACATTTTTAACAAATTGGCAGCACCCTGCGGCTGCGACGGAAAGTCTCCGCAGGATATGCTGCATTTTATATTTTTATGTAAGTTTTATGAATTCCCACGCAAGCGCTACTTGGTAACACTTTTAAAAAAACTTAATTTTACACAAATCCGACTGACGCTAATGTATTTACAACTTCTGCATAGTGACAGTATCCTCCAAATCAAGGAATTTTTAAAACTGACTGTTAAACTGAGAAATTGTTTGGACCAGTAATGACTCTGTGAATTTTGTATCATTTATATTTTCATTTTCTGTCTTGACCTGACTCTGTGGAAGAAAGCATATTTTTCACTTTTATCACTTTACATGATATGTGTTTACCTCTTTCTGTGAGATAAGAATTTTATATTGTACATGCACTTTTATGGTTTGAAAAACAACCGAAATAAAGTTTTATTGAATTGAATTGAATGCCTTCTCCTTACTTTTTACCTCATTTTGACTGCTCTCTCCTTGCTTTTTCACCTCAATTTTGTTAGTGCCTTCTTGTTTTTCCCTCGTTTTCACTGCTTTCTCCTTGCTTTCCCCTCATTTCACTGCTTTCTCCCCCTGTTTTTCAGTGCCTTCTCCTTGCTTTTTCTACTTTTTTTACTCCTTTAACCTTGATTTTACCCTTGTTTTTTATGTGCCTTCTTCTTGCTTGTACCTCATTTTCACTGCTTTCTCCTTGTTATTTCCTTGTCTTCTTCAACTGATCCAAGCAGCAACCGAGCTCCTAGATACCCTCATGGGTGTTTAGCCACACTTTACAAATCCAAGTTGATTTATTGATTGAAGTATTGATGTAGTGCTTTGCAGTACATGCACAATAAGAGCATGTGCTTAATGTATGTGTGCTTGCAAGATGTATAATACATGAACAGCGACATGTAGTGTAGCACCGGCATGTTGAGTGAGCTGGCATTATATGTGTTTGGAAGTAGCACTCAAGTACACAATATAGAAAGGATACAGTACTTGGCAGTGCACACTGAGTGAGGCCTGCTTAGTGAACGCATGAGGAGAAGGGGAATCTCCAAAAATGTGGGTACTGCTGCATTCCTGTGAGTACACTTGAGGAAGGGAGAGAGAGAGAGACAGACAGGGAGAGAGAGAGAGACAGACAGAGAGAGAGAGAGAGAGACTCTCTCTGTACATTTCAAAAGGGTGCCCTTTGATTCAGTGATAGATGCTAGACACATCTCACGAAGGAGAAGGGACTGATTAGTATGTCACTGTGGCGGACATCTAGGTGTGTACTCTAGTATATCCCATGGGCAGTCTTGTGATGGAAATATCAGCTTTGGAGTCTCTCCTGCTGTGAAAGACAGTCTTTCAAGAAGAAGAAGAGAGAGGAAAGTGTACACTTCAAATAAAGAAGGACCCAACAAAAAACTTTAAAGACCTGACCCTTAATCACTTTTGGTATCTGGAAATAGACTGTAAGAAGGGGACGTTGAGACTTCAAAATGTGTCGTCAGCCACACTGGTTTTGTGAGGAGGGGAGACTCTTTAATACTTCCTCCTGTGCCCAGGACTGGGGGCCAAGGCCTGCTGGGTGATGGGACATCACTTAGGGAAACAAAGACCACTTGCCCTGGAGCCTGGAGCACCAGTACCTTTCTGCTTGCCAAGACCAGTGTTTACTGTGAGGAAGAGGAGAACACTAGAAGGAGGTCCTGTGGGGGCCCTACTCTGAGGACTCATAGTACAAGGTATGAGGAGATGGCTGTGCGTTGATTGTGTTGTTGCTCACGTGCAGGAGCGACTTAGTGACCTGTGTATGCCAGGAGAGTGCTGCCGTGGACTGTGCTGTGCTGTACATCGAATGCTGTAAGTTGAGTGCCAAGATCATACAGCGTTGTTGCAATTACTCATTATACCAGGGGGGCCACTGTAGAAGTAATGTGCCGACAAAGTACCAAGATTTGTGTGTGCACCAAAGGTGACCTTGTATGCCAGGAAGGGACACCCATGCAAAAGTGATTGCAGACGAGAGGTCTATGCCCTGCCAGCTGGTACCACAGCAACTCAGTATGCCAGGAGGGGCTGCCAGTACCGTGTATCGCCAAATTCGAACATCGCCCCGGAAAATTGAAGATGCGACCTATGGGTCAAAATTGAGCACTGATACCTGCTCATTGACTCACCCTATGGACTCCAGAGGACCCCAAGAGGACTTTGCTCCATCCTAGGGACCCGGTTGTGAGCATGAAGGTCAGCCCTCATCTCCCCGTCCTAGGAGAAACTAAAATTACCATGCCAATGGAAACTTGGAGTGCCTCCAATTGCTGTTGAGGCTGGCTGTGTTGTTGAGGACAGAGCCTACACCTGCTGGGGTTTGCTGCTAGTCCTGTGAGAAACCCAACTCCACTGATCAGGATCAGAACATTGCAAGTGCTCACAGTCGAGGCACCAGCTGAAATGCTGAATGCTGAATGCTTCCGTGTTGCAAGAGCATGTAAGACTTGCATCGGGCCTATCGAGCCTCAGGAGACTCACTCCTGCAGCATCATAGACATTTTGGAATATTTCCTAGCAGTCAAAGGGGACTCTTGGGTAAGGCTTACTAGTGAGCATTCCCTGGATGCAACCACCAGTGAATGGATGATAACCCAGGCCACATTGCAAGGAAGAAGGTGGGGCAGGGAGTTGCCAGATGTACACTAGGTCCTTAACCTAGGAGATTGTGTTGTTGCTTCCCAATCTCACATACGTCTTTGGAAGCATAGATTTTTCATATAAAAATTAAGTATTAGACTGGACATTGATTTCTTGACATTACTAAGTGCACTATGAGTTATGAGTCGTCGTGTTCACTAACCTGTACCTACCCTTACCCCAGAGGAAGATTTGACTGCTTGCCCACAGCTACAACTGAAAGTCAAGGGCAGAAGTGGTACTTGGCCCAGTTGCTCAGGATCCATAGTAGGTTGGACCATGAGACAGCAGGAGTAACAGGCCTAAACCACGACAGTTCGGCCCAATAGCCTCTGTCTGCCCGTGGTTCTCTGTTAGGGGTTGTGACAGAGACCGTTCTAGTTCAACCATTCTCTGAGGATATTTGGAACCAGTTGTTTAAAATGAAAGCACCATAGTATATTAGAGTACAGGTGCTTTTTCCAAGTTACAGGTTATACCCAGTTCTAGTTTTGCAGCTTGTATAGGTAGACTTGTTCTAACCGAAACAAGAGACTTAAGGATCTTACCCTGCGCTTTATCCAAAATCTTTGTTCATCTACAGGAGAACATTCAAATATATACAAGAGTATTAGAAACATTTTGACATAGTATACTACAAGTATAGACACTAGTTGTTTATCTAACATATCTTCACTTATTTCTAGTCATGCAGGACTATAAAGCATTACAAATTTGGAAAATCACAGCCTGTAATGTCATCTGCCCTAATTCAGAATTTGAAAGCTTTCCTGTCTTGTGGGCACATTTGGGATATCACAAACTGTGCTGTATCATGTGACCCTATTTAGAATACCACAGACTGTGTGTGTTTAGGTGTGAGATCGGCACCCAAGTGTCTCCTTGAGTAGGATTCTTGCATGTGTTTAACGTAACTTGAATTTCACAACTTAGATACAACCTAAATGATGCTAAAATATAAAATCTGTTGTGGAAACTGATGCCCTTTTGCCTGTTCTTCTGTTTTGCAGGGTGATGGAAGCACACTTTACAGGTAAGGTAGTTTTATTGTCTTCCTCTCAGTGAGTAAGGAGGTGGTCTGGCTGCTGTGTAGAAATGTCAATGCTGAACTCACACAAACCCACTCTACTACTAAAGCAATACTATCTCATAACATATTATTTTGTAGGTCACCTCACAGCTACTCTCCTGTCTTTCAAAATTCTCCAAACAGTGTATAGGTCCCGGCTTTCTCTCAACACAGTCTTCAGTCTTTGAAAACTCAATTTTATTCTATGAAACATTAGCTGAGTTCTCAAAAAACACAACTTTGAGACTTCTTAAACTCCTAGGGGCATATTAACAAGGAACCTCATTAAAAGGATTGCCGTTTTAGCAGCAGGAAACTGCCGCTAAAACGGCGATAATGGGCCTGCAAATATGCATTATACAATTCCTATAGAAGCCCAGGTTAGATGTCCTGCACATCTAACCTGCGCTTCTATAGGAATTCTATAACGCATATTAGCTAGCCCATTATCGCCGTTTTAGTGGCTTTTTCCTGCCGCTAAAACGGCAATAATTTTAACGAGTATCCTTGCTAATTTAACCCCTAGTCTTACGAAAATGCCCCCTGAGCCCAGGGAAACGTTTAGGGCGGAGATTCTGCCATGGGTGTGGAGATTCCGCCTGAGTGCGAAAACTCCGCTTGAGTGCAGGTGTAAAGACACTACTCATAACTTACCTTTGTGAATACCGAAAGACAAAAACTTAGACCTTTGATCTGAGTTTACCTTTGTGAATAAGGTCCTTGCTGTTCAGGCTTAATGTTTCACATTCAGATGTGTATGCATACTGGTGCATTACACACTGATGCTGTATGTTTCACCTTCTTGTGATTAATACTAAAGCTTTCCCAAAGGAAAGGTTTAGAACAGGTATTACAAATGTAAAGTTAACCTCTGCTTCTGTGATGATGTGTTTGCCTACCTCATGTTTAAAGCACTGCAAATCAAGCCATCAATTTCAGCCCCAGTGAGTGTATAAACAAAAATAAATAATAATAAGAAGTGTTTGGAGTACAGCAGTCGCTGAAAGAAGAGAAAACATAAAATGGTCATGGATATATCAATGGTCATTCTATTAAAATTACACTTTACCCTTTCTCCCCTGTTCCACTCATTGTTAAATGTCGGTCCTGTAATACAGATAATAATTCCTCTGAATAATTTCTCTCTTTGTGCCTACTTTTACTTTACTCATTCTATAGTAATATCGCTATGGTCCTAAAAAGGCTCCTCAAGTCCTCAGAAACCGAACTCTGTTCCTCAGAACTGCTCTTGGTGGTAAGAAACCTTTCTCTGTCCCTCAATGACTTGCCTTCAGTCCACTGCAAAAACAACAGTTGATGAACAGAATGCAGAGCAATGTCATACATTCACCCCAGTACAGAGATCTGGGCCTAAATCCCTTGTTTTTATGCTCACCACACCACCCCAGTTCAGACATCGCCATATGCAAATCAGCCTTGACCCTGTGCCTCATGGGAACAGTACAGCCAGAACTGCTAAGCCATATCTTTCCTGGACCGGAATCAAGCATCCTAGGACCGGTCTCTGACTATCAGCCATTTTCAGTCAGGGTAGCTTGACTCCAGTGGCGTGGAGAGCATGAGACTCACGTCTGAGCATATCTGTCCCACTCAGGGTGACAAATGCAAAAACAACAGTTGATGGACAGAATGCAGAACAATGTCATACATTCACTCCAGTACAGAGATTTGGGCCTAAATCCATTGTTTATTTGCTCAACACACCACCCCAGTTAAGGCATGGCCATATGCAAATCAGCCTTGACCCTGTGCCTCATGGGAACAGTCCAGCCAGAACTGCCATGCCATGTCTTTCTTGGACCGGAATCAAGCATCCTAGGACCGGTTTCTTGCTATCAGCCATCTTCAGCCAGGATAGCTTGACTCCATTGGAGTAGAGAGCACGGGATTCACCTCTGAGCATACAAGTCCCACTCGGGGTGACAAATGCAAAAACAACAGTTGATGGACAGAATGCAGAACAATGTCATACATTAACCCCTGTACAGAGATATGGGCCTAAATCCATCGTTTTTTTGCTCACCACACCACCCCAGTTCAGACATGGCCTTCTGCAAATCAGCCTTGACCCTGTGCCTCATGGGAACAGTCCAGCCCGAACTGCCAAGCCATGTCTTCCCTGGACCAGAATCAAGCATCCTAATACCGGTTTCTGTTTATCAGCCGTCTTCAGCCAGGATAGCTTGACTCCAGTGGCGTGGAGAGCACGGGACTCACTTCGGAGCCTACCCGTCCCACTCTAGGTGACAAATGCAAAAACAACAGTTGATGGACAGAATGCAGAACAATGTCTTACATTCACCCCAGTACAGAGATCTTGGCCTAAATCCATCGTTTTTGTGCTCACCACACCACCCAAGTTCAGACATTGTGATATGCAAATCAGCCTTGGCCCTGTGCCTCATGGGAACAGTCCAGCCTGAACTGCCAAGCCATGTCTTCCCTGGACCGGAATAAAGCATCCTAGGACCGGTTTCTGGCTATCTGAGCATGCCCCTCCCACTCGGGGTGATAAATGCAAAAACAACAGTTGATGGACAGAATGCAGAACAATGTTATACATTCAACCCAGTACAGAGATCTGGGCCTAAATCCATTGTTGTTTTTGCTCACCACACCACCCCAACTCAGACATGGCCATATGGAAATCAGACTTGACCCTGTGCCTCATGGGAACACTCCAGCCTGAACTGCCAAGCCATGTCTTCCCTGGAACCGAATCAAGCATCCTAGGACTGGTTTCTGACATTCAGCCATCTTCAGCCTGAATATCTTGACTCCAGTGGCATGTAGAGCATGGGAATCACGTCTGAGCATACCCGTCCCACTCTGGTTACCAAATGCAAAAACAACCGTTGATGGACAGAATGCAGAACAATGTCACACATTCACCCCTGTACAGAGATCTTGGCCTAAATCCATAGTTTTTTTGCTCACCACACCACCCCAGTTCAGACATGGCCATAAGCAAATCAGACTTGACCCTGTGCCTCATGGGAACAGTCCAGCCCGAACTGCCAAGCCATGTCTTCCGTGGACCGGAAATAAGCATCCTAGGACCGCTTTCTGGCTATCAGCCGTCTTCAGCCAGGATTTCTTAACTCCATTGGTGTGGAGAGCACGGGACTCACTATGAGCATACCCCTCCCACTCGGTTTGACAAATGTAAAAACAACAGTTGATGGACAGAATGCAGAACAATGTCATACATTGAACCCAGTACAGAGATCTGGGCCTAACTCCATTGTTTTTTTGCTCACCACAGGACCCCAGTTCAGACATGGCCATATGCAAATCAGCCTTGACTCTGTGCCCCATGGGATATGTGCAGGATCTTCCAGGAGAGGAAGAAAGAGCAAGAGAGACAGGGACACAGAAACATAGAGAGTGAGACAGTCAGACAAAGAAGATTGTTAGAGTGAGTAGAAGATCAGAAGGCATATATTGTGAGTAAAAGAAGTAGTGAGGGCGATAGTGTTGTGTGTGTGTGTGATTATCTGCCTTTGAGATCCCATGAACTATGGTAGAAAGAGACAAACAAACCAACATTGTTAGTGAGAAAGATAGAGAGAGAGAGAGAGAGTGTGTGTGTATGTGTGTTTGTAGTGGCACGTATAATTCAGTAACAGAGAAGCAAAGAGGGACTGAGAGAGAAACAGATTTGAAATAGTGATGAAAAGAGAGTGTCAGTGTAGTAACATCAATTGTTTACAATTATGTTTGTGCTGTTAGTCACAGACATAGACAGAAATTGGGGAAAGGAGAGAGAGTGAAACAAATCTAGAAACAATATGGCACAATGAGTTAGCGTGTTTGAGTGTTTGCGTTTCACAGTTACCTTTGAGATCCCTTGAGCTTTCTGAAAGAGAGGGAGAAAGGGCCAGAGAGAGGGAGGAACAGAAAGGGAAGTAATGGAGGAAAATAGAGTGATACATGTAATCAGATAAATAGACATGCATGGAGATGAAGAGAGAGGACGGTTGTGTGTATTGGTAGTGAGTTAGTCACTGATTCCTCTGAGGTCATTAAGCTTGTATTATCATGTGCTAATCCCAGAAAGGTTTTTGAGCAAAAGGGCCTTCCGAGTTTAAGGAATAGTTTGTGACACTTTTTATTACCGGAGAACTGCTGATTTATGTGTGTGTGGTAAGATACTCCAAGTGCTGTACTGCATGAGCTTCTGTGATTACAATATTGTATTTCCAATACTAGGATGTATTGGCTGTACCTTTTCAGATCCTGTAGCCTTTGAATGTTCTGTAGCACTAAAATAATGTCTTTGTCTGGTCAGGTGTGAGAAGGGGAACATTCAGTATCAAGAACAGGATATGAAAAAAAGAAAAGAAAAAGAAACAAATATTGAAATTGTAAACACTCAGAAGCCTGAAGAGGACATGAATACATATAAAGGTGAGTGTACTTGAGAGCTGAATACAATTATATTTTGAAACCCATACTGATATCTTTGGCGGGCCTCCTCCTACAACTCTGGGCAACAGGGACCAATTTCATCCTCACACAGGTCTGTGAAAACCCCTTCTAAGTCCAGAATCTCTTGCTGTGACCAGAACAGTAGTGAATGAAAATTACCAACAATTAAGTGGGGTACCTTCTGGGCCAAGTCCAATCAAGAACACAATCAAAGTAAAGTGTGACTGATTCTGGAGTCTGTATATACTTCAGTACAGTCCTACTGCAACTACTGTATTGGGCTGGTTTCATCTAGGAGCCTGGATATGCTGCAGTACATTCCTCTCACGGGTAGACGCTGCATAGTGTGAAACTATAATCAAAAGCAGGCCTGCTGTACTCCTTCTACTACAGCTTGCTGTATAATATAGGCAATCTCTAGTGCAGTGCTTCATTTAGTGCAGTGTAATGTCTGACACTCTTTCTAGTACAGTGGGTGTTTTGCGCTGTGAGCACTGTATGCAGACTGGTGCAGTGTGGTATCTAGTACAGCCTAGTACTATATTTGCTGTCCAGTAGAGTATGCTTTTTAATACCTATTAATATTGTATGCTCTGTAGTGGTTTTTAGGAAAGGTGCAAGCGTCCCTTACTCAGGACATGTGTGGGAAGATGGAATCTGACTGCATGGTTGCCCCCACATTTTTCCTGGTGTTTTGCTGATTTTTGACTTAGTTTGTCTGGGATCCTGCTATTCAGGACCTCAGCCTATCTGCTTTCCCCTTTAAATTGATTACATAGGGGGGTGAGGCAGGGTTGCGTGCGGGCCCCTTTTCTTTTTAACTTGTATACTAATGGGTTAGGAGAAGCATTAGTAAGAACTACACATGACTTTCCCCATGTTGCAGGCCGACCTATTCCGGCACTACTTTATGCGGTTGATGCATTTATGTTGGCAAGAACCCAAATTGCTCTGCAAAGGTTCCTTAATGGATTCACTGTTTTTTATAAAGGAACTAGGCCTCAGTAACATGCGTAATGAGATGTGGCCAGGGATCCATGCGAGCGAAAGATATCTTCGCAGAGGGGAAGAAACTAACCGCAACTAAGAGTTTTTCATATTTGGGTGTGCTGTTTAATCAAAAACAATCATGGGTTCAAACTATAATTGCCAAAAACCTGATGCTCATCTGGTCATCAAACGCCCTGCTAACCTTTTCTAAGAAATTGGGCCGGAAACCCCTGGGGGAGTTGATACAAATCTAGAAAGTAAAGTGTATCACTTCCACAATGTAGGGAGCCAGGATGTGGGGTCTAACAAATACCATGCATCTGCAACAAGTGGAGATTTATTTTTACATTTATACTATCTGTCCCCCCTAGTACATCATATTTTGTCTGTCATGAAGAACTGGTCCTCCCCTTTATATCTGATTTAATTAAAATAGAACCAATACTATTGTGGCATAGTATCTGGATCAAGGAGCAAACACAGTTAAATCGGGATATTCTTGCTGATTGTCTTAAATTAGACGGAGCCTTAAAAATACCATGGATCAGTTTTGACAACTTAGGGCACCCAGAATATTTTACCGATCCAAGTTCTTTGCAGATGATTTCAAGGGAGACATTAAAAAGGGAGGTGCTCTGTTTGTTAGAAGAGGCCAGATTGTCTAGTGAACTCTCAAAGCCCACCGTTAACCAACATCAATCTGATTTAACTACATTTGGAATGGAGCCATATTTGTTATTTGTTACTGTAATCTACGATAGACTGTTATTGGCTAGATTTAGGTTTAATATACTATGTGGCGTGGCCTAAAATGAATGATTAGTCTAGACAGCTCCCATCGTGCCCTTGCGATAATCACTCATGCCAGTCTACCATTCACTCTCACTCACAAGGAAATAGCACGCACGCGCGCTATGCTGCTGGAATAGCGATCTCCCTTGCTGCTCAGTTTTAAAAACCGTTTTTTGTATTTTCTTTCATTTAAATTGTATTTTGCCCCTGTTTTTAATTCTTTCCTGCTGTGCCCACATACCTGCATTTAAATTGTTCCCCCCACCGCATTTTGAGCGGATTTGTCCCTTCTTCGTTTTGGCGCCTGGTCGCCATCTTGGGGGTGGATGCTGGTTACTGTGCCACTTGTTTCAGCGCTCTAGCGCTGACTGGGTCCTCAGGTGAGCCCTATTTAAGGTGAGCATTCACTTTGCTCACTCTCTGTAAAGGAAATAGCACGCACGCGCGCTATGCTGCTGGAATAGCGATCTCCAGCGCTGCTCAGTTTTAAAAACCGTTTTTTGTATTTTCTTTCATTTAAATTGTATTTTGCCCCTGTTTTTAATTCTTTCCTGCTGTGCCCACATACCTGCATTTAAATTGTTCCCCCCACCGCGTTTTGAGCGGATTTGTCCCTTCTTCGTTTTGGCGCCTGGATTCCATCTTGGGGGTGGATGCTGGTTACTGTGCCACTTGTTTCAGCGCTCTAGCGCTGACTGGGTCCTCAGGTGAGCCCTATTTAAAGCTCGCTCCCCTCCGCGCAGCGGTGGCGCCTGACTCGCGCCTGAGTCAAGCCAGAGTCCTGCCCGTCAGCGTCCCGGAGGCGCTCGGGGCGGCGGGTGGGGCTTTGATACCAGGTATGTGTACTCCCGGGTCACCAGTGCTGCAATATACTGCAGGGGAGTTACGTTCTCTCGACAACTTCGCCACTGGTTGCTGTACCGTTTTCCCCGGCCGCCACCTGGGTAAGTCCATCTGCCCTGGGTGTGGCTGGCGCCCTAACCACGCTCAGTTATTGATGTCCAATCGTAACAACGTTAGTATTGGATATCGCTGCATGCTATTAAACACTAGGTCGGCGTGTAGACATGCGCAAGACATATATGAGCTCCTAGATACGGTGAAGCCACTATGTCTTATGCTTACTGAGACGTGGTGGGGTGAATTTTCCAACCCAGATGTTGCCCTGGCAATCCCGCCTGACTATAACATCTTCAGGAAGGACAGAGCTGTGGGAAGGGGTGGCGGAGTGGCACTGGTGGTGAAGAAAGGCACGTCCTGCTCATTCTATCAGTGGAGGATATTCGCGGCTCAGAGACCCTTGCTTTTTCAATTTTTCTGTCCCCGCATCAATCAGTGAAGGGCTTATTGATTTATAGGCCGCCTGGTCCACCGGGATCGTTTTTTGAAGATCTCGATTCCGTGCTGTTGGGACTGGCCCTGAAAGCGGAACACTGTATCGTAGTGGGGGACTTCAACTTTAGGATGGACGATCCGTTGGACCCTGCTGCGATTAAACTCTCTGAGGCTTTGATCCCATTGGGACTGATCCCCCATCTGCAGGGGCCCACTCACGACAAGGGACACACTCTTGACCAGGTATTTTCGTCATCGCCCCTCGAGGAGATTGAGATTAGCCCGGTGCTATGGTCTGACCATCGGCTGGCTAAATTTACGATCACAGGCACAGTGAAACCGGTGCCTGGCTTACCATGGAAGCAGGGTGGTGCCCGTAGGGCATACCATCGAGTGACCCCAGCGATGTTGGCTCAGGCCGTGGTGGATCATCCCTGCTCCCTCTCAGGCGATCTGGAGAGGGATCTGGGGGCTCTGCAAGCCTGGCTTTTAGACAGGCTCAATGATCTCGCTCCTGAAGTACCTTCTCGCCTGACGCCGAAACGGGTCTCTGCACCCTGGTTCACCGCTGCACTGTCGGCTATGCGGCAGCAGTGCAAGGTGGCCGAAAGAGCTTGGCGGGCGCAATATGACACTGCTGCCAAGCTGACCTATAAATCGGCAGTGAAGGCATACCATCGAGACATTCGCCTGGAAAAAAAGGCCTATTTTGCAGGAAGAATAGAAGCCGCCGCCAACTCCTGTAAGGAGATTTTCTCCATTGTGAGAGAATTTACCTCCCCACGATCTAACACCTTGGATGAAAAGCCTTCTGACTCTTGGGCTGTGGATCTTGCTGATTTTTTCACGAGCAAGATCCAACTTATTCAGGACTCTTTTCCACCGGCGGTGGCTATGGTCCCGACTAATTCTGAGGCCATTTTGCCTCCGTTGGCTTCGCCAGGTCCGACGTTGGGCGTGTTCCCTCCAATCTCCGCCTCTGCCTCTCTAGCCCTCATGGGTAATCTTAAATCGGGTTCACCCCTGGACCCATGCCCGGCTAAAATCTTGGCGAGGTTGGCAGAGGTGATCAATCCGCTGGCGAATCCGTTATTAAATCTTTTGTTGAGCCAGGGAGCGGTCCCGCCAGCCTTGAAGCAGGCGATGGTGATTCCGCTGCTTAAAAAACCTGGACTGGACCCGAAGGCCCCTGTCAGCTATAGGCCTATTTCCCTGCTGCCGGCTCTAACGAAGATTTTGGAAAAACACGTTCAGGTGGTGCTCTCCAATTTTCTTGAGACCAACGAGATCCTGCATGCCACCCAGTCGGGTTTTCGTCCCCATCTCAGCACAGAGACTGCGCTCCTTGAGGTTTCAGAGACTGTTAAAGGTGTTCTGGACTCGGGGGGCAAAGCCATGCTGGTGATGTTGGACTTGTCGGCGGCCTTCGACACCGTCCCCCACGACGGCCTTCTCGTGAGACTTCATGAGATAGGTTTGCGGGGGACGGTGTTCAGCTGGTTTTCCTCCTTTCTAGCTGGCCGCCGGCAAACGGTCTGGGCCTCACCAGACTCCGCCGCAATGCCGCCTTTGGGAGTCGGGGTCCCTCAGGGCTCGATTCTGAGCCTGACCTTATTTAATATCTTTATGACTCCTTTGGCGGCGTTGGCGGAGTCATTTGGGGCCCGGATCTTATCATACGCGGACGACACCCAGCTCCTCTTCTCATGTATGAGAGGAGGAGATTTTGACGGGGAGAGTATCCGGGATTGCCTTGGGGCTGTTTTTCATTGGTTCCAACTGAACAGCCTCAAGTGCAATTCCGAGAAATCTGAGGTACTCTTCTTTGGGTGTGATACTGAGCCTAATTGGCAGGCCTGGTGGCCCATTGACATGTTTCCTCCGTCCTGCTTCTCCAAAATGGCCAAGAACTTGGGGGTCAAGATGGACAATGGGCTTTCTTTAAAATCTCAGATTTTGGGGGTGTCGGGCACCTGTTTCGGCCTCCTCAGGATGCTGCGGAGGTTTTTTCCCCTGTTGTCTGAGGAGCACAGGAGGCTGACGGTACAGGCTCTTATCGGGTCCAGGTTAGATTATTCTAATATCCTCTACTTGGGCCTGCCAGAATATTTGCTGCAGCGGCTCCAAGTGGTGCAGAACGCGGCCGCAAGAGCCATTTATGGCTTAAATAGGCGGGCTAGTGCAACGGGGCTGCTGAAGACCTTGCACTGGCTTCCAGTCCGGAAACGGATTGCCTTTAAGGCTCTGATCCTGGCTTATAAAGCCCTCCATGCGATGGGAGCAAAATATCTTCAAAAGAGAATGACTTTTTATCATCCTACTCGCTCCTTGAGGTCGGAGTCTTTGCTCCTGGCGGTTGTTCCGCGAGTGAAGAGAGCCCGAGTGGGTGGCCGCTCTTTTGGTTTACTTGCACCGCAGCTGTGGAACTCCCTGCCACTCTCCTTGCGGGGAGCAACCAGCTTACTTGTTTTTAGAAAGGATCTTAAGACGTGGCTGTTTACTCAGTAGACCTTACTTTGCTTGCTTTTTTGGTCCTCATTGTTTCGCCCCCCTCTTTTAAACGTGTTATGTTATTATGATGCAGCTCTCCTTTACTAAAAGCGCCGGGATACTCTATTTTGAGTCGCCGTGCGCTATACAAAAGATTAAATAACATAACATAACATAACTCTGTTCTCTTTTATTCGGAATTAAGGAAAGTGTGGTTAATTCAACTTCTAAAAACATATGGGCTAAGACAATGTCGCCCAGCTTTTTCAAAACTTCAGCTGTTGGATAACGAACATGTAGTATGGAGGCTTGTCATGTTTTTAAAGAGAGTACTCTGTTTAAGGAAAAGTCTAACTACAACTGATGAATTATAACTGCTTGTTTTAACTGTTTTACAACTTTTTTATATGGTTTTTAATTATGTATGTGTGTTGCCCTATAATACAACTGCTGTTCCATAATTCCTTTTGATTGGAATTAATGTACACTTTTTATTTGTGTTTTATGATTGTAAATTTGTAACAATCGAAACAAGCTTTCTTAATGATGATAATGATTACATATACTTGAGGTACACTCCAGATTGGATTCTGTGGTACTCTTGTGAGTCCCTAGTATAAGGTATACTATATACCCAGGGCATAGGTACCTCAGAGACCTACCAACGGGCTGTAGCATGTATTGTGCCACCCCTAGGAAGCCTTCTAAAATGACACCAGAGGTCTGCTACTGTAGCCTGGGTAAGGTGGTGCATACACCCCTTACTGAGATATAGGTTTACTATATCGCTCTATATCACAGCACATGTAAACCTATCAGTCACACCCCTATGGCAGGCCTTAACAATCCTGAAGGCAGGGTTCTGGGTTTCATGTGAGAGGGTGCCCATGTATGAGCAGAGCCCCTCTGCAGCTTTCGGAACCTTGATTCCGGGATTGTTTGTGATGCAGTCAAACCATATATGCTTAAGTTCATAATAATCTTGCGGTAAATACTAACTTTGGGATGGCTGCATTGAAACATGTTTTGTTTGGTGTCAAACACTTTGGAATCATACCCCATACCAGTAACTGGTGTGAGAGTATGACCCCACCCTTCTGGAGGGAGAGACATGACAGCACCGGTCTACCCAATACCAGCTTACAGAGCCCTGGCATCACAAAATGGATGCTGCCAGCCACAGACACGAGTCTGACCTCCTGCTGCTGGACGAAACTCCAGCAGGGGAGGCCCAGAGAATAGGTTTTCTGTCACAGGGGGGTATAACCACCTCCCAGACATGCTTTAATGTATTGGGGCTGGGCCCTAAAACGTGTTTTCCCCATGCAATTTCCCATAGGAACCTTTAGCCGCAGCTAGAGCCCGAACTGCTGAACAGCATGACACCAAATTTGGCCAAGTGGTAATCCTTGGTTCAGACTCGTGCCCTTTGGTTAAAGGGTGTAAATCCGTTCAGTAGTTGCTGAGAAAATCAAAAGTAAAATCACATATATATCTATGGGAGCGGTGGATCCGCGCTTCCTATGCGCACCCTGCCACACCCTTCCGATCACGAGCTGCATGCTAATTGGCTGTCAACACTCCAAACAAGGAAGTGTTGACAGCTATTTTGTGCCTCGGTAGAAGAGCGGCTCAAGAAATCAGTGCAACAAGTGTGCAAAATGTATGAAGGGGGCAGAGTAGAAATACCCTGACCCTTTAGACCTGCTTAGGGGGTTGCACAAGGAGCCCCGGGCCCCAAAATGTTTTTTTTAAATGGAAAAATGAGCGCAGGGTGCACAGATCATGACGTAAATAAAAATGTAAACAAAGCTCCCGTGCTTCTTTAATAATTAGCCACTGGAGGGGCCAAATCCTGGGGAAAAAATATTTAATTTAATGGGAGGCCCAGAGGGGTCCCTCAGCCGGGGACCACCACTGGGGGCTACAAAATAATTGGGTGGGGGGATCAAAGGCCACCCCCAACAAAATACATGGGTGGGGGGCTCAAAGGCCTCTCCAGCCCTGGGGACCGCTACCCCATGGGGCTTTTCAAAAAAATGAGTGGGGGGGCTCAAAGGCCTCCCCAAGCCCTGGGGACCACCATCCCACAGCGCTTCATATATTGTGGGGGGGCCACGTGGCCCCCCTCCTGGAGGCATCAAGGGCCCTGGGGACCGCCACCCCACAGGGCTGACTCCTGCAGTGTCTCGTGGTGTCCACCCCGGGACACTGCTGTTTGCAATGGCAGGGCGGGAGCCAAGGCTCCCGTCCTGTCATAGCAAACTTGGTTTGCATTTTGAAAAGGAGATCAGGGAAACCTGCTCTCTTCCAAAATGCAAACCAGATTGTTTTGCCACACGGGGAGCTGCATGTTAGTAGCTCCCCATGTGGAAAAGCAATGCCGGCTCCCAAATGGCTTTTTTTTTAAACGGCAAAATGCGCGCAGGGTGCAAGTAAAAAAAACATTTAAACAAAGCGCGGGCTCCCCCAGCATCTTTAATAATGTACACCCAGGAGGCCAAATCCTGGGGGCACCAATATTTAATTTAATTGGGGGCCCAGAGGGGCCCCCCAGCCCCGGGGACCACCACCCCCCAGCAAATTACATGGGTGGGGACTCAAAGGTCCCCCCAGCCCCGGGGACATCTACCCCGCTGGGCTTTAAAAAAATTAGTGAGGGGGGCTCAAAGGCCCATTCAAGTCCCAGGGACCACCACCCCACGGGGCTTTGTATATTGTGAGTTGTTGAGGGCCATGGGGACCGTCACCCCCCAGGGTAGGGCTCCTGCAGTGTCTCGGGGTGTCCACCTCCGGGACAGTGCTGTTTCCTATGGCAGGGCATAGCAAACTTGTTTTGCATTTTGAAAGAGAGAGCAGGGAAACCTGCTCTCTCTTTCAAAATGCAAAACAGATAGCCTTTCCACATGGGGAGCTGCATGTTAGCAGCTCCCCATGTGGAAAAGCAATGCCAGCTCCCTAAGGACGTGGGGAGCCGGCGGGACTGTGGGGGCATTGAGGCTCCCCCCACTGTCCCCAACACTGTGTATGGGCCCCGGGGGATGGGGTCTCCGGGGATAATATAATTTAGAGGTAGGTGCTAAAAAGATTTTTATTTTCAAATTAGGAGTCACGCACCCAGTGCGGCCTCCTGGTGTGCACGCATTGGGTGCGCGACTCCTAACGTGTTGGGTGCACGACTCCTGACAATTTGGGTGCGCGACTCCAAGCAAAAAAAAGTAATATTTTTCAGATATATATCAAGCTTATGTGTTTAGATCTTGGGTGGCTCTAAAAAAAGCTGTTGTGCTTATTGGGAGATTTTGGTACCTATAAGTAAGTACCTATGCAGAGTCTAAAGTTGATAAGGAAGACTCTGTTACCCTCATCTGTAAAATGTAGACCATCTCTCCTACAGATGCCATCCATATTAAAACGCAGATTGTTGTGGTGAATGGACCCCGTCCTATCATCTCGGAGATAGGCGGAAACAGCTTTATTGACATGTTTCCTAGCTTTCTCAATCTGTGGAAAAAATTGATTGGACCAATTCCATTTCTGTCTTTGGCATATGTTAGAATAGACAAAGGCAGTTTGGGGGAAAAGTGACTTCAATTCTCCAAAGGTGTCCTTCATAAGCATTTCCAGACCTACCCCAGTCAAAGTGCCTAGGTGATTGCCACTACAGTGCACAATTATGAGGTCAGGGTGTTGGAGATGCAAAAAGGATTTAACCAATGGCATCAATTGGTGCCACTTTAATCCTCTCTGACCAATCCATTTAATGTCTACATTTGGCAAAGCTAGGTCTTTCTTAATACCTCTGTTTTCTGCATACCTTTGGCTCCAGAAAATATAGCTGTGTCCCACAATCCACACTCTAAGCATCTTAAAGGGAGGTCTGGATGCACTCAGAAGGTGTCTGTATGTGAAATGGCAGTTTGAAAACTGAGGGGCATATTACCAACAAAGTGGCGAAGAAAGATGTTAGCTGCCTTGGCTTAACCCCTCTCTTCGCCACTTCGGAAACGCTAGGCTGCATCATATTACAAAGGATATGGTGCAGCCTAGCGTTTCCCCCTGCAATGGCGATAAGTTTTACAACTTAACGCCAGCGCAGGCAGAGAAGGTTTGCTTATGTAAAGAAAGGTGTTCCTTCCTGCACATAAACAAAGCGTAAATGCCATTTTGTAACTGACATGTGTGCTGCTTCATGCAGCACACATTTAAGTTTCAAATTGGCATTTTTAAAAAGAGGTTTGTTTATGTACAGGAAGGGACACCATCCTGTACATAAACAAACCTTGGCATTTTGCTTTTTCCATGTGTGCTGCACAAGGCAGCACACATGGAAAAAACAAAAACAAGGAAAAATGAAGCATTTCTCCTCATTTCACCACCTTAAGAAGAGGTCTTTCCTGTTCTTAAATTCGGTGCTGCCACCTATTATTGCCTCTCTTGATAATAGATGGCAGCGTCAAAGTGAATGGGTGTCACGGGTGTACGCCACCACAACACCCCTTTTACCATGAGTTTATCGTGAAAGAGGCCCTGTTACCAAGGCAGCGTTAAGGCAATTAACATGGCTTTAAGCCACGTTAATTGACTTAATGCTGCCTAGATAATAGGGCGATGCAAATATTCCCACGTTATTTGCAGAAAAGTGCTGATGATCCGGCGATAAGGGTCTTGTTAATATGCCCCCTAAGATTTTTCTAAAATGGTGGATAAGAGGCAGTTTTGAAGAAAGAAGAAACATGATTGGCTGTTTGAGAACATTATAGACTGAAAGTAGGGTGCATGTTTCTGTGTTTTAAAAGCATTTTTCTTATTGGTTAGTAAAAACTGTTTGAAGGGAACATTAGATTGGATAAGCTGATATTGTGAAAATTCAAGCACACTTATTGTTTGGATTAGCAACATTGTGTGCTGAACCTGTGACCTATGTGTTCAGTTGAGTGTTCCATGAACTGTTACTATGGTAACAGGCAGTAGCAGATTGGGGGTAGGGTTCAAAGTTATGTCAATTGGAAAGGGTTGAAACGTGTAACCAATAGAAATGTGTGGTATCTTTTGAATTAATGTGGGAAGCAATGTGATTTGATATTTACATGTATATGTGTGTAGGATGAGAGGGAACATTTGCCATTTTTTGGTTTTGCTAAGAGCAATGTAGTACAGACATTCTGTATAAGCAAATCCGGTGTGTGATTGAGATGCTTCTTAATCTACAAATCAATTTGAAAGGTGAGTTATTAATTTATGAGGGTTTGTATGTGGTGTCTTTGTTTTTAATAAGATGAATGTGTTTTTCCTGCTAAAGTCCAGGGAGTAGTCTTACTTGTCTAGGATCACATTGTGAGTCTGTGTGCATTTGACCAACCATTGTGAGAGAACCATTTTGTTACTTCAAGTCTTTGCTGCCACATAACTGTTTAAATACCTATCTTGTTGTCAAGTTTTAGTAGTATTAGAAGCCAGTCATTGCTTATGCATTTGCAGAATTAGTCATTCACAGTAGAGGGCAGTTGTGAAATATGTAGAATGTGTGCTTTTATCGTACCCCTTCCAGACTAGTGAGTGTGTTTGGCTAAAGTCCAAGGAGTCATTTTGCTTGTCTAGAATCACACATGGAGTCTGTCTGCATTTGGGCAACCATTGTGAGAGAAGCATTTGGTAACTATGTCTTTGCTGACACATAACTGCTTAAAAACCTAACATGTTGTCAAGTTTTAGAAGTATTAGAAGTTAAACATTGCTTATGAATTTGCAAAATGGGTCATGTATTCACACTAGATTGCAGTAGTGAAATATGTAGAATATGTGAAGGTACTTTACCCCTTCCAGACTAGTGATTCTGTTTTGGTACAGTAAAAGGAATAGTGTTGTTTGTCTAGAATCACACTGTGAGTCTGTGTGCATTTAGGCAACCATTGTGAGATAAGCATTTGGTGACTTCATGTATTTGCTGACAGATAAGTGGTTAAAAACCTATCCTGTTGTCAAGTTTTAGTAGAATTAGAAGCCAGTCATTGCTTATGCATTTGCAGAATGAGTCAGGTATTCACATTAGAATGCAGTAGTGAAATATGTAGAATGTGTGCAGTCACTTTACCCCTTTCAGGCTAGTGAGTGTCTTTGATTCAATTCCAATCAATAGTGTTGCATGTCTACAATCACACTGTGAGTCTATGTGCATTTGGGTAGCCATTGTGAGAGAAGCATTTGGTTACTTTATGTATTTGCAGACACATAAGTGCTTAAAAATCTATTGTACCCCTTGCATTTCTGACTCATTCAGCACCATGTACTAATCCATTCACTGCGCCAAAACCCAACCACTTATAAATTCACCAGGCACTCTCTTTGCAGTAGTCTAACCATTCAATCAGTACCTAAGTACTCATGCAGTGATCCAGGTCTTAGCATATGGACTACTTCAAACCCCTATCCACTATGCATGCAGTCCTCTAACCACCTACACACTTGTCTTTCACACTTTCAATTCCCTAGTCAGTATCCATACACTTCCAAGAAACACCCGGTCACTCCTCTTGCACCCCATTCAACACCATGTCTTAGCACATGGACTGCTACAAACTCCTGTGCGCTATGCATGTAGTCCTGTAACTACCTACACACTTGTTTTTCAGGCCTTCAGTATCCATACACTCTTGCAAACACCCTGTTACTCCCCTTGTGCTCCTCTAGTGACCCTTTCAGCACCATGTACTAATCCATTCACTGCAGTAAAACACAACCAATTATACATTCACCTAGTCTCTCTCCTTGTAGTACTCTAATTATTCAGTCAGTAGTCAAGTACTCATACAGAGATCCAGAGCCGTAGCACATGGACTGCTTCAAACTCCTATGCACTATGCATGTAGTCCTCTAAGCACCTACACACTTGTGTGTCAGGCCTACTATTCCCCAGTCAGTATCCATACACTCCTACAAACAAAGTGTGATTCCTCTAGTGACCCATTCAGTACCATGTACTAATTCATTCACTCCAGTAAAATACAACCAATTATACATTTTTCAGTGTCTCTCCTTATTTATTTATTTACGGGTTTATATAGCGCTATGAATAAACTCCCGTAGGAGTATCTCCGCGCTGCAGACAACCGGTACATGAACTGATAAAGAAGCAGAGATTTAAAAAAGTGCTGTAAAGCTCCGATAAGCCTTCAGAGGTACTAATTAAAGTAAACTAAACAGAAAAGTTTTCAAATATTTTCTGAATTGGAGATGGTCGTTGCATTGCGTCAATGAAAGCGGGAGTGAGTTCCACAGGTTAGGACCTACAACAGAGAGGGCCCTACCACCTAGCCTAGATTTAGTTATCTTAGGAATACTTAATAACAGTTGATCGCTGGATCTGAGAGAACGGATGGGAACATAAGGAACAAATTTGTTCGCCAGATACTCCGGTCCTAATTGATTGAGGCCTTTATGGATGATGCAACAGGTCTTAAACTTCACTCGTTGGCGTATTGGTAACCAGTGAAGTTTATGAAGTAGCGGTTTGGAGGAGGATCTGGGGGGTGCATTTAGCACCAACCTAGCTGCTGTATTCTGCACTACCTGTAAACGATCCAGAACCTCCTCACTTGCACCTGCCAAGAGACCATTACAATAGTCAAGCCGGCTGATAACCAGAGCCTGAACTAAGGTTTTCCTATGGGAGTCAGGGAGAAAAGGGAAAATTCTACGGAGGAGACCAATCACATGGAAGCAAGATCCCACGGTGGTATTAACATTTTGCTTCATGGTCAGCTCCGGCTCCAATCTAACTCCCAAGTTCTTGACTATTGTTTTAGGCTCAGGAACTGGGCCCAAATCAGAAGGCCACCAGTCAGGGGACCATAGGATCCTAGCTTCACCAAAGAGCATCACCTCTGTCTTTCCAACATTGCATTGAAGAAGGTTGGAAGACATCCACCTTGCAACTGCCTTCATCCCATCGGAAAAAGATTGTAACATTTCCGGGGTAAGATGTTTAAAAGGGAAGAGCAGCTGCGTATCGTCAGCGTAGGACACTGGGCAGAATCCAAAAGCTCTAGCAACATCTGCCAAGGGAGCCACATAGGTGTTAAATAAGGTTGGGCTCAGACAGGAGCCCTGCGGGACCCCCTTGGTAATGCTAACTTCCTCCAACTTAAACTCACCCATGGTGACAGATTGGGTGCGGTCGGAGAGGAAGCTTTTGATCCAGTCAAGTGCCCTAGCGCCGATTCCACTCACAGACAGTCGTTCGATCAGGATAGTATCCATTCACTGTGCCAAAACTAAACCACTTATAAATTCATCCAGGCACTCTTCTTGTAGTTCTCCAATCATTTAGTCAGTACACAAGTACTCATGCAGTGAGCCAGGTCCTAGCATATGGACTACTTCAAACCCCTATCCACTATGCATGCAGTCCTCTAACCAACTACACACTTGTCTTTCACACTTTCAATTCCCCAGTCAGTATCCATACACTTCCAGGAAACACCCGGTCACTCCTCTTGCACCCCATTCAACACCATGTACTAATCCATTCACTACGCCAAAACCCAAACACTTATAAATTCACCCAGGCACTCTCCTTACAGTACTCTAATCATTCAATCAGTACCCACATACTTATGCAGTGAGCCAGGCCTTAGCATATGAACTGCTTCAAACACCTATGCACTACGCATGGATTCCTCTAACCACCTACACACTTGTGTTCCCGGACTACAATGCCCCAGTCAGTATCGATACACTCCAGCAAACACCCTGTTACTCCCCTTGCAGTCCTCTAGTGACCTATTCAACACCATGTACTAATCCATTCACTGTGATGAAAACCCAAACTCTTATAAATTCACCCAGGCACTCTCCTTGCAGTATTCTAATTATTCAGTTAGTATCCAAGTACACATGCAGTAATCCAGGGCTTACAACATGGAGTGCTACAAACTTCTGCCCAATATGCATCTATTCCTTTAATCACCTATACACTTATCTTACACACATTCATTTACCCAGGCAGTATCCATACATTCCAGCAAAAAGCCGGTTACTGCTCTTGCAATCATATAGTGACCTATTCAGTACCATCTACGAATCCATTCACTATGCTAAAAGTGAACTTTATTATAAATTCACCTAGGCACTCTCATTGCAGTACTTTAATTATTGAGTCAGTACCCAAGTACTGATGCAGTAATGCAGGACTTCCAACATGGAGTGCTCCAAACATCTGTCCAATGTGCATGCAGTCTTTTAATCACCTATACACCTATTTTACAGACGTTAATTTACCCAGGCGGTATCCATACACTCCAGGAAACACCCTGTCACTGCTCTTGCAATCCAGTAGTGACCTATTCAGTACCATATACTAATCCATTCACTGTGCCAAAACTAAACCACTTATAAATTCATCCAGGCACTCTCCTTGTAGTACTCTAATTATTGTTTTGGTACCCAAGTACTCATGCAGTTAGGTAAGCCTTAACACATACACTTGTACAAACTCTTGTCCACTATGCATGTAGTTGTCTAACCACCTATAGGCTTGATTTTCACATCTCAAATTATACAGGCAGTAGCTATACACTCCAGAAAACACCCTGTCCCTCCCCATGCATTGCTCCAGTTAGCCACCCTTGCTCACTTTGCCACTGGATTCAAGCAAGCCGGGCTGAAGACGGCTGGAATGCCAGAAACCGGTCCTCGGAAGCTTGTTGCTTGTTTCCGGTCCAGGGAAGGCATGGCTTGGCAGTTCAGGCTGGACTGTTCCCATGAGGCACAGGGTCAGACTGATTTGCATATAGCCATGTCTGAACTGGGGTGGCAGAGTGGGCTAAAGAACGGTGATGGATCAAACCCAGATCTTTTGACTGGGTGTGAGTGTTTGATTGGTTCAGATGCTCCGTCCATCACCACCCCCTTTTATACCGCTTTTGGCCACCATAAGTGTGGCAGGGTATGCTCAGACGTGAGTCCCTTGCTCACTTTGCCACTGGATTCAAGCAAGCCGGGCTGAATACGGCTGGAATGCCAGAAACCGGTCCTCGGAAGCTTGTTTCCGGTCCTGGGAAGGCATGGCTTGGCAGTTCGGGCTGGACTGTTCCCATGAGGCACAGGGTCAGACTGATTTGCATATAGCCATGTCTGAACTAGTGTGGCAGAGTGGGCTAAAGAACGGTGATGGATCAAACCCAGATCTTTTGACCTCAGTTTTGATTGGTTCAGATGCTCCGTCCATCACCACCCCCTTTTGTACCAGTTAGCCACCCAGCATCATGTAGTAATCTAAACACTACACCAAAACCAAAGCATTTATACATTCATCCAGGCATTCTCCTGGTAGGACTGTAATCATTCAGTTAGTGTCTAAGTTCTCATATAATATCACAGGGCTTAACACAAACACTGGTTCAAACCCTTGTCTATTACACATGCAGACCTCTAATCACCTATACAATTATATTTACATCTTGAATTACAATTTCAATTAGTGATTACAAGAGAAAGTGGTTAAATGGTTTTTATATACAATGTGTTTGTATAGTAATAGACAAATATAATTTATACAGGTATTAAAATACATTTATTTGTGCTTATTTTTTACAGATATTGTTTATCATCATTAAAATAAAGTTATCATGCCTGAAAAATCAAGAAAGAGAAAAGGACAGAAAAAAGACAATTATTTATGAAAATTCAACAAGTATTGGATGACCAACATCATTTGGGTAAAAAGATAAAGTCTTCCGGTAAGACAACAAAAGAATTCATTAAAAAACGTTCAAAGCCTAGAAACAGTGTGCAGAATGTGCAAACTACTAGGAATTGTTCGTCCAGAAAAAAGAACATGAAAAACAGGTAAGGAAAAAAGAAAAATGATATTCAAAAGATTCAATGCATGGTAAAAGAAGGCAAAATCAGTATAAAGAAATCAGAAAAAAAGTTTTTTTATTTTGGTTTTTAACTTGCTCATAGATGTGAAAAAATATAAAAAAGAAGAAGCATATTGAATCCATTGTTCAAAAGGCTTTTGAAGTAAAAAGGAAACTATTCATTTTAGTTTCAATCAGAATTTGATCACTAGATAAACCAATCCATTTAATGAAGGCCAAAAGTAAGAGGAAAAGGGTAATTAACAGAACTAATTTTTGTGATTTTTTTGGGATGAATAGAAAGACAGTTCAAGTTCAGAGCCTTTCTTTAATGAAGAGAGTTATTTTCAGACCAATAATTTATTGCATGCAGTTGATACCAGTGGTCGAGCTTCTACGGTTTGAAATGATTGTCCAATTGTGAAAGAGAAGATGGTTCCCAGAAATGAAGAAGAAGTGTTAGCTGATAAAGCTCTAGGGAGACGTCCTGAAGCTCCAGTGTACACTCGGGATTGCAGTAGTATTTGTAGTGTACAGCAAGAGTCTATTGATATTTTACGCAATTTCTTACAAGAATATAGTAAAACAAGTGTTAAACAAAAGATTAAGATATTGTAAGGACTAGACCCTTGCAGAGTGAGAAAAAATACTGGTATGCAAGGTCATTCTCTGGCTTGTCTTTGTAGAAAAGTATGTCAAAGTGTTTTTCACTATTTCAGGATGTTAGCAGTACATTATTCTCAAATGCGGAAGTTAATCTGAAGATTGTATTATGTAAAAAGTCCAGCTCTAATGTTAAATGAGTTGAACAGTTGCGTGTATCAGTATCAGATGTGAAGGTTTGTAAAGAAATTGAGGTTTGTTACTTTGGTCCTGAACAAGAGAGTGCAAAAAATGACACATTAATAGAAGAAAATGTGGAAGAGAATATGCAACATAGTACTACAAATAATTTTGAAGAACAAATTACAAAGTTTAAGGTGATTTCAGGTGAAAGGCTAAATTATTCTTGTATTTGTTGTCGGCGAACTCACTATAAAAATTAGACTAGGACTGGTGATCTGTGTTTATCAAGTGAAAGAGAAAATAATGATAAGTGGAAGGAATTTTCAACCTATTTGTTGGTAGAGAATTGTTTTGATTTGTGTTCTGATCAGCATATGTGTAAATATTGTTATGATAAATTAGATGAGAATAAAATGGCCGCTAGAGCTATCCATAATATTCTAGAGTTGGTAACTATTCCTCCAGAACTGATAGATTTAAAAACCTATGAGTCTATTCTCATTCAATGCGTGCACCCATTTCATGCTATTGTTCGTATGGAGCCTAAAACAGGTAAATTGCCTCATTTAGATTTACAGAGAGGATTAAAAGGAAGAGTTGTATATTTACCTCTAGATTTAAAGAAATATATTGAAACTATTGGTGTATAGAATGTAGGAAATGAACCACTAGTTATTCTAGTTAATGGTGTTCCTACTAAGAGTAAGAAAATCTGGCAAGAATTAGTGGATGTTAGGAAAGTGCAAAAGGCAAAATTCTATCTGATAAAAAACAATGAGTACTATAAAAATGTGTATGTGGGAGAAGAAAAAATACTTTTAGCAGATGATACTGTCAAGTGGTCAATTTGAATAAGTGGACATGTCTAAAAGTGAAGAAATCTATGAATATTATAGTGCACATCCACTGTGATGGGGAATACTATTGAGTTATTCCAAATGAAAAAGCAAAGGGAAGTCCCATGAGTGTATGGGAAAAAATGTTGGAAGCTCATTGTTTTCAGCAGTTGTTCCCAACAGAAAAAGGTGGAGGATACGATGAACGACCTGTACAGATTCCTGCATCCGAATCAATTGGACAACAAGATTGTATGCAGAAGATCCAAGATTTCGACAATGTATCCCATATATACCCTACCTAATATTTTTAAAGCCAAAGTTTTAGGAACATAATTCTGCCTCTGAGGAATTTATTAATATATATTAGTACGATTACTATTGGCCAATTTCAATATAAAGGATTTTAGTAATACCATTTAGCCCATAGGAAAGGTATATATTTGAATTATGGACTTTTTCTTGCACATTCTCTCAGCATATATTTTTTAAGAACAACATTTACAGGGTATAGAAATGTAAGTAAGAACATTTTCCTTAGAAGAAAGCATTTTATATATGTGTGATTTGTACAAAAGCAAAAAAGGCAAAGAAAATAATTTATACAATGTTAAAATTATGTTGTGTTGTAAAAAATGGTATCAACTGCATGCAATAAATTATTGGTCTGAAAATAACTCTCTTCATTAAAGAAAGGCTCTGAACTTGAACTGTCTTTCCATTCACCCCAACAAAAATTACAAAAAGTAGTTCTGTTAATTACTCTTTTCCTCTGACTTGCCCTTGTGACCTGAAAAAAAAAACATTTGATTGGTTCATACCACTTCCTTTTGTAACTATTGAAGGACCCCACCCATTTCAATCATTCTTCTTGGAACCTTCTTTGGAGGAACATCTCACACCTGAGAAGAATTTTTTTTGGGTGATTTCCATATCTGCTATTGACTTCAATCTCAGCACAAAGGCTTCTGGACAGCAGCCAGCATCAGATTCTAACCATTCTTCTGGTGATGGGTTTATTCCTGAACCTCCAAGCCCTGAAAGATACACCTCAGTGGTTTGGAATTGTTTTTCCATTCCTGAAGGACAAAAAAAGTCAACACCACTAAAGTCATATGCAAAATCTGCCAAAGGGTCCTGTCTTAGAGGTGATCCAACTAAGAAGTATTCTTGCGGGACAGCAAGCATGATGAAGCACCTAAAGACTCTGCACCACGTCAACCTCGCGAACGAGGGTGCAGAAGACATCGTGAGAACCCTCCACCAGCAGTGGCAAGTACATCTGTGGCATCTTCATCTCCAGAACACCCGGACATAAGTCCAGAATTTGGAGAAGGGAAAATTTGTTGTATTAAATGCAACAAGCTGCTGTGCTATGGAGAGCAGTCCATTGATCTTATCGGCGGAGCGAAAAATCACTCGTGTTAGACTTTTGTTTATTTTTTTTCTGAAGTTCACTGTTTTGTTAATCCTGTTCTCTTTTTTTCTTTTAAAAAAATAACCCCAAAAAATCACAAAATCGTTCAAAAAAGTACAAAAAAAATAAAAAAAAAAAAAAAATAAAAAAATTTTGTTTTCAGAACTAACTTCTCGGGTTAAAAAAGAGCTATATTTGTATGATAGTGTGTGAAAGTTTGGTTGAATGTATGCGTAGTACATAATTGACTGAAAGAATGCATTAGTAGTGTATGGTGAATGTATAAGTGCAAAACTATAGGGAAGTTCTGCAACATGACACTGTAACCTCTTTAGCTGCAGTGTGCTGTGGTACTTCCGAAGCACATGGATGCAACATGTGTCCATAAATATGTTGCAAGTCTATGCTTCCCTCTTCACTGCTGCTAAAACTGCAGCCATGCTGTGACACAGGCACCCTTGCACCATGGTGCAAGGATATCTGTGTCTTGTGGGGTTTGTTTTTGTGCAGGAAGACACACCTTCCTGCACAAAAACTATCAGTGAAGGCATTTTTCTCCTTCAATGTATGATGTGCAATGAAGCATATATTGAAAGAGAGAAAATGAGGAGAAATGAAAATAATTCTCCTTGTTCAGCCTAGCTACACCAATTGGAGAATGGTGCAGCATTCACACCCATGTCCAGATTTAGGATTTCTGATAAATCTGGAGATTTTTCTTGTTCTATGAGTGTTCTGTGCAAACATGCACAGCAACACCTATAAACCGCCCTTCAACGCAGAGTGGTGTGTATGATGAGGTCATATTTACATGGAAAAGAAAAGATACACAGAGTGCCTTTTCTTTTCCTTGTAAATATGAAAGAGTGTCTTGCGCCATCACTATGTTACAAAAAGTGACATATTGTTGGCACAGGATGCTTCTAAATTTGCCCCATAAGTGCTTAGGTATTGGCAGCAAGGTACAATAAGAACATATTGCTAATTCAAAATTGTATGAGAATGACAGGAGCTAAGCACAGAGTTATATCTCCAAAGATGCTCAAAGAAGAATGATTGAAATGATTGCAGTCCTTCAATAGGTACAATGGGAAATGTTATGAACTAATCATATCTTTTTTTTCAGGTCACATGGGATCCTATGACAGAGTGATTACAAAACTACATAGGTTTAACACCTTTCGTGCTCATGATGAGCTAAGCTCTTCATGAGACACGGCGCTGTGCTCATGACGAGCTGAGCTCATCATGACCGCCATGGTGCTCACACATGTAGATAATTCCCCTGCTGTGCTGAACGTTCCACAAAAAGGGGTGTGGTCATGAGGAGCTAAGCGCCACCGTACTGCGTGACGAGTCGAGCTCGTCACGTGCACCGTGGCGCCGCGCGTGGCCCCCCTGTCCCCAGCACTGCGGGGTAATTACCCCCACAGCAAAGGGGATAAACTAGGTATTTTGAAGACTGTATTAATACTTTGTAGCTTCTTCCAGGTCTGCATGCCTAGTATATAAAAAAATTGACTCTTACTAGGGTTAGTGGCTAGGCCAATCCTTAAGTATATGACCAATAAGTAGAGTAATTTAAGTAGTTTAAACTGAGAACAGCATACATTTGTAAGTACTTAGGTTTTGGCAAGGTGATAGGACATGTTCATAGAGTGGTGAAGTGAAGGGATGGGGCCTCATGTGACATGTGCAAACACTCTCTGAGATGTGTTAAGTTGAAGAATATAGTCTCTTTTAATCTTGAAAGTCCCTGGGTCCTACTAGCCCACCCTGTCTCTCTATTGAACACCATACAGCTGCATTGCAGAGAGGTGGTCCGAAGCCATGTCCCATTTTACACCTCATTGCAATACAACTCTCTGGCACTTTCTGCTCAAATTATGTTGTGTTGTAAAAAATATAACATTATATATTATAGCTCCAAAGAAGGTTCCAAGAAGAATGATTGAAATTGGTGGGGTCCTTCAATAGTTACAAAAGGAAGTGGTATGAACCAATCAAATCATTTTTTTTAGGTCACATGGGGTCTGCGCACTATGCGCACAGGCAGCACGCACCCACTGCGACTTCGCGAAATTGCATTTAAAAGTAATATGTTTATTAAAAGTAAAGGTATAATATGTTTATGATTAGCTTAGATAATGTCTTGCCCTAATACGTATATTAAAAACATATATATGTATAATTTTAGACATTAAAAAATGTCACGGGAGACTCGCACCCACTGCGTCGAACATGTATATGACGTCACGCGCAAGCGAGCGTAAAGTAATACGTATGTGATGCGTATGAGCCTGGAGTCACGTACAGGTCGCACAGGAAAATACGCACCCATCGCACATCCTACCCGGATCCTACACAACAATCTTAAAATGTGGCTGGGTTCCGCACATTGATCGAGAAAGGTATGCTTTGGGTGCGCAATGCCAAGAAAATTAGAAAAAACAAAACGCAATCAAATAAATAATATAAATATATTTTTAAACAAATATATAAAAAAAAATTAGAGTTTCAATACTTAAAACATGTTTTTTTCCATTTATGTTAAAAATAAAATATGTAAAAATAAATAGCTAAAGAAAATTAGAAATCAGTATTAAAAAAGTAAATATAAAAATTATTACATTTAAAAATTGTCATTTAAAAAATCTTTGAAATTCACTGAAAGAACAGAGGTTTCGTACATGTTTCTCTTTTTGTAAGATTCAATAGTTGTCTGATGTTGTTTTCTTTGTTTCTTGTATTCGTTATTGGTGTGGTATCCTCATTGATGAGTGCATTTATTTTGGAAGCGTCGTCATCTGTCCGTGAGTTGTGATATGTCTTCATAAAGCCATGGTTCATTTAGTTCTGAAATATGCGTGCTGCGTTTGAGTTGATGAGACCAAGTTAGATAAAGTTTAGAAGATTGAACACGCACTGCTGAGCTGCTTAGAGCGTTGAAAAGGCTACAGCATGCCACGGAGGTTTCACTCTCTGACCAAGGAGTGTTTAAAAGATAACTGAATTTAAGCGTTCTCTAGATAAAATTTGTATCCATGACCCCAAGAGTAACATTCGCATGAACAATACTAAATCAGCAATAGCCACAAATTTCAATAAAAATAATCACAATATTGCACAACTGAAATTCACCATTCTTGAAATCATTGAGAAAAAACAAGGGAGAGATAATAACACATTTTTGCTACAAAGAAAAAATCATTGGATACATTATTTGGAATCAATGGAACCAAAAAGACTGAATGACGGGATGGAATTTGCATGCTACTTATGATACGATAAATTGGCTCTAATATTTTGTAACTTGCTCCATTTCATCATATGCATTAACCTTTTATATTTGTTTACAGATCGATTTTGCATTGCACCACCTAAGAATGCTCTTTTAAACCGCACACTGCATGTTACACCTTTGTAATAAGGCCTTTCCATATGATGTATACTCTCTGCCAAGATGGCACCCATTCGTTTTCTTTATTTTCAGTAGTTCTGTAGGCCATCCTTAGTGTCGGACCTACGCACAGCACGTCGCTCCCAGCGTGCACCTTTCATTTATGTCACACAGAAAAATCACCACTCTATTTCAAAGTGATTCACGGACACTGAATCCGCACATCACCGCTCAGTTGGGGGGTTAAGGACCATTATGTTTATTGACAACAAGATTTACTTTTACTTTTAAGATCGCTGCATATGCCGTACCATTGCTTTAACAACACGCCAACTTTAATAACTTTCATTTACTTTTCCAAGCACGCTGACTTACACAAACATGTTACCTTTTAGCATCATGCCGATTTTCAAATTCACCTCAAGTGTCGACAACACCGTTCCTCACTGCATGTTGAGCACACATTCCAATACTAACCATAGACTTGTTTCAATACTTCGGAGCACGTTTTTTAAGTTCACTATCACTCGATTTAAACCTGCTGACTAAGAACACAGTAACTAGATAATACACCCATTTAACACTGGGGCACAGATTACACGAATAGCTCGAAAAGAAACTGGTGCACAGATAATGGTAACAACTAACAATCCACAGGATGTGGATACTCATTGAATACACGTTTGTTTTCTTTTTTTGGTCAAGATTTCCCCTGATGAAGGACTCATTCAGAGTCCGAAATGCATTGGGAAGTTTGAAAAATTGTATGGCAAATAATGAGCATTTGGAAAATTATGTAAACAATCGCGTTCAGCGATCTACTACAGCTGCGCCCAGAGGGACATTCTCTAAATGTAGAGAACGCTTAAATTCTGTATTACCTAGAGTGTCATGCTGCTAAATTGAGCTGCTGCTGGACTCGGGATGAAACCGTGAGCCCAAACTGTGTGTGGTATGCTGTGAAGTCATGTGCTCTGGGTGCTGTGCCACACCTGTCCAACTTGTATATGGTGCTTCGGTGGTGTTGTACAGGGAGTGCGAAGGTAAATCAATACAGTATTTGTAAAGCGCAAATTATTCAGTCCTTTGGGTGAGTAGAGCCGGTGATCAAAGAGAGAGCTCTGTGCTTCAAAGTCAGATGATCTGGCCGCTGCACCACAGCTGTGTGGAGAATACATTTTGGTGAGGGTCCGGGAGTTGCCGTTACATGGCCCTAAAAAAGCGGGCCTAAGTTGTAAGTTATAGGGTGGCTCTAAAAAGAGCCCTTGTGTTCATTAGTTGGAGCTACATATAAGTGTGGATGCACAACTTCAAGTTATTCAGGGAAACTCGATTTCCCTCATCTGTGAAGTATACTCCATCACTTCTGTGGATATCAGCCATATAAAAACGTATGTTGTTGTAGATGGACCGAATTTTGTGGTCTCTGAGGTATGCAGACACAGCTTTGTTGACTTTCTTCCTAGATTTTTCAATCTGAGGACAACATTGTTTTGACCATTTTCACTTCTGTCTTTGGCATATATTGGAATATACAAAGACAATTTGAGGCAAAAGTAACATCAAAGGTGTTCTCCATAAGCATTTCCAAACCTACCCCAGTCAATGTGCCTAGGTCGTTTCCACCACAGTGCACAATCATGAGGTCAGGGTGTGGGAGATGTCAACAGGTTTTAAGCAAAGGCAACAATTGGTGCCACTTTACTCCTATATGTGCAAACCATTTATTGTCCAAATTTTGTAAACCTAGGTCTAAGTCAAAATGTCTCAGTTCTGCTTACCTCTTGCACCAGACAATATAGCTATGTCCTACTATCCACACTAGCATTTTGAAGGTATGGCTGGAAGGTATGGAAAAATGTCTGTAGCTCATGCAGTTCCCTCGTAGAATAAGAGATATGTGTAAAGATGGGGAACTACTTTTATTTGCCATACAATATGATACATGATTGAGGGATGAAAAGCATTGTTTTTTAAAAGTAGGGTGCACATTCGTTTTGTAGATAAGCATCTTTGTGATTGGTTAAGAAAAAGCAGTTTAAACATGGAGTACATATTATAGGCTAAAATTTGCTCAACTCAACCACACCTGCTACTTGCATTTGGAAGGCACTTTTCGAACTTAAAACAATCGTAAACTTTTAACCTGCACGTGCGGTTAAATG
The DNA here is from genome assembly GCF_964261635.1 of Lissotriton helveticus. NCBI lineage: Eukaryota > Metazoa > Chordata > Amphibia > Caudata > Salamandridae > Lissotriton > Lissotriton helveticus. The sequence continues at coordinate 45,374,859 of NC_136063.1, forward strand.
TTAGAGAAAATGTTGCAAAAAAATATCGTTAGGTTTAAAAAAATTAGGAACTTTTAACGTGCACGTGTGGTAGAATGTTCTAGAAAGTGTGTTGATAGAATACGTTGCACTGCTGACTTCTGTGTAGTTGAATATGAAAAAACATGTTTAAATGGAAAATTAAAAAGAATCTAATAGAGAGAAGGTTTGAAATGTACAAGAATCAAGAAAGTATTCTAATTTGTTCTTTACATGTATTTATGTGTAGAGGAACTCAGTTATAGAAACAATAGCACCAGGAAGAGGCAGAAGCAGCGAGTGGGGGGACTGGAGGAGATGGGCACAATGGCACACATGCACAATCAAGTACAGCACAAGTATAGGCAAACAATGGCCAAAATGAAACACACCAACCAGGAGCAAAAGTCACACAACCCGCCAACATCACACCACTGAAAAACAATAGATGTGAAAACCATGCTGCATTTATACAAGATGTGTACAAAGGCCAGTTGTGGGTGTTGTGGTATGTCTGTGACCATGGTCATCATGGATGAGATGCCCAGCATGTGGCACATGGGCGGGGTCACTGTATGTTACATTGTCAAACAGCTGCTCCTCCCTACCTTGAGCCCCCACACTTTTGTACGGTGTACTTTTATATCCCGTGCACTCATACGGCACAGCATTGTAATGTCTATTTGGGCATGTCCTGCGGCATTCCAACTACACCGTGAGAGTGCCGTTTGGTGGTGGTGCATGCCACTTTACAACATTGTTTGCTGTGGCCTTTATGGCAGGCCACACCAGAACACAGAGACACACTTACTGCACTTCCTACACACGGACATGTCCAAGACACCCCGTTCCCCTTGTCGGATAGGCACACCCCTGCTGCCGGACCAGCACACGTCTGTTGTGCCTGCAGGAGGATGCATGCATAGCTACATGCCCAGGCTCACTGCCAAAGCTGAGTTGACATGGTAACATCTGCTGAAGACAGCACACTGTAATGTTGCAGGGCCCGTGCCTATCATGCTAACACAATGACCACATAGACACACTTGCTGATATGGGGGTTTGGGGGGTGTTGGCGGACCTGGAGTTGTTGCGATGAGTCTTGTGCGCTCATGGGTATTCCTGTATCATGCTCATTAACTCTATGGCACCTTTGGGTATTCTGGTGTGGCTCTTGGCTGGGTTTCATTCTGCAGGCAGTCGTTCTGCTCAACAGCAGCAGAAAGAAGGTGTAATATCCCTGGTGGTAATGTGGGTTATCGCCAGAATTTCTTTCTCATTGCAGTTGTTGTGAAAGTTGTGATGTGATTATTTTGCGTGCCGAACAATATACAAACTGTATATACGAACTAGGCAGTGTATCCCGCCAAGACCTCCACCGACTACATCCTCCTCGGAGACATGAACTTTCACCTTGAGAACAACAATGACAGCAACTCCAACACCCTGACCGATAACCTCACCAACTTCAGACTGAGGCAACTCGTCACAACGCCTACCCACTCTGCCAGCCACACGCTCGACCCTGTCTTCTTCTCAAGCTCTCACGTCTCCTTCAGCCACCGAACTCCTCTGGACCAACCACCGCTGCATCCACTTCTCCTTCCAGAAACCCACCACACACCACCGCACCCAACAGATCCCCCACCACTGCTGGAGCAAAATCACTGAAGACCAACAACACGCAAACCTCTCTCTCAGCCCACCCACCGAACCCTCCAACACCGACGAAGCTGCCTACAGCTTCAGATGCTGGCTTGACGACTGTGCAAACACCCACGCCCGCTGAAGAAACCCTCCTACAGAGACACCAGCAAGATGGCCAGCTGGTTCACCCCAGAAATCCTATCCTCCAAGCAAGCCTGCTGGAAACTAAAGAAGAAATGTCACAGTGAGCAGACTCCGGAGAGCCACGCAGCCTATAAGGACACCATCCGTAACCACCATCACCTCATCATGACTGCCAAGAGGACCTCCTTCAAAGACCGCTTCAACAACAACACGCACAATAGCAAGGAACTCTTCAAAATCATGAAGGAACTTTCCAACTCCAACACCAACGACATCCCGCCGTCACCAGCCCTGTGCGACTCCTTCTCTACTTTTTTCATCGCAAGATAGAAGACATCCACAACAGCTTCAACACCCAGACAGCCCCAACAGACATCAACACAACAGGGTCTCCGCACACCATCGACCACGACCCCCTGTTAGCCTTGGCCATTGTGAGCATCGATGACACCATCAACACCATGAGCACAATATTCCGGCTCCCCATCAGACCCATTCCCGCAGCACATCTGAACAAAGCCAGCAGTTCCATCGCACCCCATCTGCGCAACATCATCAATCTCAACCTTGAGATTGTGACCTTATCAGAGACCTGGAAACATGCTGAGATCAAAGCCCTAATCAAAAAACCCAAGGCGGACCCAAGAGACGTCAAGAACTTCTGGCCCATCTCTCTGCTTCCTTTCCCGGCCAATGTCATCGAGAAGATCATTAACAGACAGCTAACCCAATACCTCGAAGAAAACAGAATCTTGTACCCTTCCCAGTCAGGGTTCCGCAGCAACGACAGCACCGAGACTGCCCTCATCACTACCACTGACGACATCAGGGCCCTGCTGGACAATGGTGAGACCACGGCCCTCATCCTCCTGGACCTCTACGCTGCCTTCGATACAAGTCTGCCACCACACACTATGAGCATGCCTCCACACCGTAGGGATCCGAGACAAGGCTCTGGAATGTACTAACTTCCTTCCTCTCTGGTAGAACCCAGAGCGTCTGCCTCCCCATTCTGATCCGAAGCCTCCGAGATCATCTGCGGCATACCCCAGGGATCTACCCTCAGCACGACACTGTTCAACATCTTCATGGCCATGATCGCACACGTCGGCCGACACCACAACCTCAACACAATCTCCTATGCTGACGACACTCAACTGATCCTCTCCCTCACCAAGGACTGCATCACCGCTAAATCCAACCTCCACGAAGGAATGAAGGCCGTCGCCGACTGGATGAAGATCAGCCGACTGATGTTGAACACGGACAAGATGGAGGTCCTCGGCTCCAACCCTTCAGCATGGGATGACTCCTGGTGGCCAACGGCACTGGGGGCAGCCCCGACACCCACCGACCACGCATACAACCTGGGAATCATCCTCTACTCAATGCTCCCCATGAAGAAGCAAGTCAACGCAGTCTCCTCCTCCTGCTTCAACACCCTCCAAGTGCTCCGCAAGATCTACAGGTGGATCCCAACAGATTCAAGAAGAACAGTCACCCAGGTCCTCGTCAGCAGCAGACTCGACTACGGAAACGTCCACTATGCGGGAGCCTCGACTAAGCTCATCAAACGACTGCAATGCCTCCAAAACGCGTCTGCACAGCTGATCCTTGACGTACCACGCCAAAGCCACATCAACCCCACCTAAGAAACCTGTACTGGCTCCCCGACAACAAGAGGATATCCTTCAAGCTCCTCATACATGCACACAAGGCACTCCACAAGATGGGCATAGCCAAGTCGTCTGTTGAGTTGGGCATAGCCTAACTCAACAGACGACTTTCCTTCTACATCCCCAACCACCAGCTCCGCTCCCCCGACCTTGCACTTGCCACCGTCCCTCGCATCTGAAGAGCAACCACCGGCGGGAGATCCATTTCCCACCTCGCCGCCAAGATCTGGAACACCCTCCCCCTGAGCCTACGACAGACCCAAGACCGGCTGACCTTCAGGAGGCTACTCAAGACCTGGCTCTTTGACCAGTAGCGGCCCCCACCCCATCCCAGCGCCTTGAGACCCTCACTGGTATGTAGTGCGCTTTATAAATGGCTGATTGATTGATTGATTGCTCCAACACCTGATGCACTATTCCTAATCAATATAAATACAATTATATTTCTTCATTGATTTTGTCTGTAAACTGTAAGTGCAGGCACAACCTCAGTACAATTCAATACAGGATTTAGAATAAATAACAAAGGTGCACCTCGTGTCTTTTTGCACGGGAATGTATTTCATTATCAGCACTTTAATTTCATTAAAGTTGAGATAAATCTAACACAGTATCCAGATGTTGGTGCAAACTGCAGGGATCACCAGTATTCCCACAATAAGTGCCCCAAAATTTAACACCATGGTGAATACCATCAAATAACAGTAATAAGAACAAGAGTCACACAGCAGTTAAGAAATCAACCAAAAAGGTTAATAACTGTTTTTTGTCAAACTTTATTTATATAAAACATAAACTATTTTTAAATTGTATTTTTTTTTGTAATCTTCGAATAGAAGAATCTTTGCAAAATTCTCCAAGAAGATGGGGCACTCCGCTCTTATCCTGAAAGTTTCGGGGTGATTTGTCAAGCGGGGCCGGGAAAAAAGTGGGTCCTAAAACTTGTTTTCCCCATGCAATTTTCCATAGGGACCTTCAGACACGGCTACAGACCGAAATGCTGAACGGAATTACAGCAAATTTTGCAAAAAGGTAGAGTTTGGTTCGCAGATTACGCTTTTTGTTAAATGGTGTAAATCCATGCAGTAGTCCCTGAGAAAATAAAAAGTAAAATCATAGATATATCTATGGACGAAGTATGGTAAGCGTACCGTACGTGTACCATTACGAGCACAAGCTGCATGCTAATTGGCTGTCATCACTTCAAACTAGGAACTGTTGGCAGCCATCTTGTGTCTCGGTAGAACCGAGGCACAAGAAAACTGAAAAACAAGTGCGCAAAAGACGCAAAGGGGGTAGGGTAGAAACACTCTGACCCCCTAAGCCTGCTCAGAGGGTCCCACAAGGACCCCCAGGCCCCCAATTATTATTTTTTTAAATCGTGGGATGCCGATCCCAAAATAAAAACAAAGCGTGGGCTCCCACGCTTTAATGTTAATTACCCTCTGGGGGGGGCAAATCCTGGGGTTTTTATAAAAATAAAGTGTGGGGGGCCCAATCCCCCCCCCACACTGCCCTGGGGACCACCACCCCCTGGGGCTTATTTAAATTACATAGGGGGGCTCTCAGGCACCACCAGCCTCGGGGACCGCCACCCCAGGGGTTTTTTACAATTGGATGGGGGGGCTCTCAGGCCGCTCCAGCCCCAGGGACAGGCAGCCCCAGGGCTTTTTACGATTGGGTGACGGCTCTAAAGCCCCACGGGACTTGAAACAAATATGGGAGTGGGGCTGCGCAGAAGCATTGTAGAGGCCCTGGGGACGGGCAACCCCCAGGGCCGGCTCCTGAAACCTGCTATCGCTTCAATGAAGCAAAGCAGAATGCTTTTCCATATGGGGAGCAACATTTTAGCTGCTCCCCATATGGAAAAGAAATGCCGGCTCCCGCAGCAGGCGGTGAGCCGGCGGGACCTTGGGGGGATCGGGGACCCCCCATGGTCCCCAACAGTGAGGGCCAGCCCCGTGGGATGGGGTCCTTGGGGCTACGCGTAGCCCCCCCTCCCCTTTGAAATTAGCAATAAAAAATAACAACAAAAAAATGACCAGCCGCGGGGGATGGGTTCTCCACGTCCTTGAAGGGCCCTGAGGATGGTGGCTACGCAGCTCCCCTCCATAAAAAAACAAAAAAAACAATTGGCTATGCCCCGGGGGTTCGGGTCCCCTTCCCATTAAAAAAAAAAAATAAATAATAATTAGGGGTCAGGCCCTGGGGAAAGGGGTCCCAAGGGCCCCAAAAAAAAAAAAAAGATGGGGGGCTACACAGCCCCCCCTTCTTAAAAAAAAATTAAAAAAACAGGATCGGGGAGGAGGCCATGCCCTCTCCCTGCACTACTCTGCAAACGCGCCGCCTGGTGCGTTTGCAGAGGGGGAAGTAATTCCCCTTGAATACTGGGGGTACCTGGGGGCCAAGTAGCCCACCAGGTACCTCCAGTATGCACCAGAGAGCTGCATTACAGAGCGGTGTAAAAAGGGGCGTGGCCTCATTACACCTCTCTGCAACGCAGCCCCCTGGAGCATACTGGAGGTTCCTGGTGGGCTAAATGGCCCCCAGGGACCACCAGTATTCAAGGGGAATTAGTTCCCACTCTGCAGACGCGCCAGGGGGCTGCATTGTAGAGGTGTAAAGAGGCCACGCCCCTTTTTACACCTCTCTGCAATGCAGCCCCCTGGCGCATACTGGAGGTTTTCGGAAGGCTAGTAGGCCCCCAGGGACCCCCAGTATGCAAAGGGACTTAATCCCTCTACTTAGAATGTGCTACGGGATGCGTTTGCACAGTGGTCAAGGTAGGCGGCGGGGCTTGAGGTGATATGTGTGCAAACATGTCCTGTGGCATGTTTTAAGTTGGGGAATTGATTCCGCTTCAATCCTGAAATTATCATTTACAAAACCTTTGAAATTCACTGAAAAAAGATAGTGTTCAGCAACGTTATATTTAAGAATTAGCATTTAAAAAACCTTAAAAAATCACTGAAAAAACCTTAGGTTTCAGCCACGTTACAGTTAGCAATTAGCATTTAAAAAACCTTAGAAATTCACTGAAACAACCCTAGGTTTCACACATGTCATAGTTAGCTGGACATTTCACTCATACAAAACCATTGAAATCCCCTTGTTATGGTTAGTTCAGCTTACTATAACTTGCCCGCCCGCAATGCACTTCTGATGACGTCACGTATTACATCACTCATGACATGGTCAGTGACATCACTCATGACATTACTGATGACATCTCAAATGACATCACTGATGACATCATCCTTGTGAAAGAGTGGCAGACCTCCTCTCACCGTATTATAACCTTTGATACACACATTCAAAAATAGAAACTAACATTTTCAAAAAATGGAGATACCAATACCAGTTACAACAACCTATTCAGTAATTCCAACATCTACATACACATCCACTAATTCACCAACAGTTCTAATTAGTCACTCGTACATGTACTCACTCACCAAATGTACTCATACACCTATACATCCTGTTACACACCGTCACTCATCCATAGAGCTACTCACACATGCAAATATATCAAACATCCATTTACTTGCATATACAACTATACACACACCACTACACTTACTTCTACAGAAACATACACATACTTACTCCCTTAAACATCACTTAATGAACCACATACCTATTGATACAGGAACTCTTCCAATCTCTCACTCTCACATATATTCACTTATATACATCAATACTCACATATATTAGTTTAAAACATATGTAGATACTCATAAAGATACTAATGAGACAGTCATTTATTCACTAACACACCCATACGCACACTTATCGACTTATACAGTCCTGCACACATGCTGTCTTCAAAACCCATACAAACAGTGAGTCACTCATTCATGCATCTATGCGGTAAGTAATACCCCCACCAAACCGTACAGACACTCATATTGATACTCAAAAAGCCAACTAATAACTCTTACAGACACTCATGTAGCTACTCACTAACCCATCCAGCCATTTATAGACAAAGTGAGACACTGATACAGATATTTACATATTTGAACATTAGTCGCTAATACATGTATTCACTAAGATACACTTAATTAGTCAGTTATGCAATCCTTTTTACAAAAAACATTTATTTAGACATTTATTTACCCATTTATTTTTCCAACAACCTTTAGATATACATATATAAAAAATATTTATTGTTCATTAAGACACACATTCACTGGATGATGTCATCAGTGATGTCATCAGTAATATCATTTGAGATGTCATGAGTGATGTCATGAGTGATGTCACTGACCATGTCATGAGTGATGTAAAATGTGACGTCATCAGCAGTGCATTACGGGCCCGCGAGTTATAGTTAGCTGAACTAACTATATCGGTGAATTTCAATAGTTTTGTATGAGTAAAATGTCCAGCTAACTATAACATGTGTGAAACCTATGGTTTTTTCAGTGAATTTCTAAGGTTTTTTAAATGCTAATTCCAAACTGTAACGTGGCTGAAACCTATGGTTTTTTCTGTGAATTTTTAAGTTTTTTTAAATGCTAGTTCCTAACTATAACGTGGCTGAAACCTATGTTTTTTTCAGAGAAAATATATATATATATTCACTGAAATAAACATATGTTTCACACATGTTATAGTTAGGAACTAGCATTTAAGAAATGGAAAGTTTGCATCTCTGCAACCTCTCTAATTTTTCACCTTAGTCATCTTCCGCTCAATCAACACAACAACCACAAATACACACACCTACTTGCTACCATTCTTCGCTGAGCTTATCAATTATTCTTCTTTAATTCAAATTCAAAGTGCAGGCCCTTTATTCAGCCTTCTTGGTAAATACTACCCGTGAATAGCAGTGGGTAATTTTTTGCATTTTTGCGTCTTTTCTACCACACACTGGGGCAGGTTTACAAGCCCCTTGCACCACTTTTGCACCATTTTTCCCACGAGCTTGTAAATCTGCCCAACTTGTACTTTATGCATTAGCTTTCTTCCTTAGATGTGGTACAAGTTTCTCTTGCTCCCACTGCGGAATCCAACACCCTATCTGTGTAATGACCTGGAAATCCAAATATCCACTTCACTGACAATGCAGTGGGTAGTTTGCGTCTCTCCAGCCTTTCTTATTTTTCATGTTTTTCATCTTCCACTCAATCTACACATCATCCACACATACACACATCTAATTGCTGCATTCCTTAGCTGTGATTATCAACTATTCCTCTATTTTATATTCATATTCAAAGTACAAGCCCTTTATCAAGGCTTTTTGTTGTAACTACTGTTCCAGGAATTCTGCTCATACACAGAACTGTGCATAAAGACTTAGTACCTCAGTGAATTACGGTGTACCAAAACCCACCTTACTACACAAACCCCCTACCAGACTAGCAATCAGTGACTCATAGGTTCTTCTCCCTGAAGTAAAAACACTAATGACTAGTCAACCCAGAACATGCGACTAAGATTACGTGAAGTAAAGTGGATAACAAGAGCACTCTTTCATTATAGTCTTACATCAGTCCAAAACAAGATGTAAATAAAAACATGTGCAACTTTGAAATGTTTATTTCTAACGCCATAATCTCATGCACAGTACCTTAGATAATACAACCATACATATTATCAGAAAGAAGGTTGTCAGCATTGTCACTATTCTATGAAATACAAATGGAAAAAGCATCCTATAATGCTAAAGGTAAACAAATGTAAAATATACCTACCTTGCAGATTAGTTTATAACTACCGAAAGTCTCATAGGATTACATGGGCAGACCCATACCTCCGGTACTCAGCAGTAGTGGATCACATTCAGTACCCCACAAACTGTCAAGATACGAATGTTCTCCAACTGTGTGTAACTTTGCCTCCACAACGCATTATGAAACGCGTCAGTATCAGAAGTGGCCACAGCTGCATATGTGTTATGGCTCGAACGTGCGAGGATCATTCTGAATAACAGACACAGTATTCAAGATAACCTTGATGTTCCATGCTCTCACTATACACACAAAACTAGCAAGGCAGTTTACAAATCTAGCATACCAAAATATTCTCATATAAAGCAAAATACTCAGCCTCCTCTTAACAATATCACAAGTACGTGTCGTGTGCAAAGCAGAGCAGGAAAGCAAAAATAGCGTGTAAGCTTCTAATAAACCCATGCTAGCTTAACAGGGTGTGAGTGCAAGGCTCAGCCCCACTGCACCCTTCCTTGATCGAAGCACGTGATATAAACGTCGGCGAATTAGGAACGCAGAGTCCAAGCCTAAAAAGCAGAGTCAAGGTCACATTTCCAAAAAAAAGTTATTCGCTCTTTGATAGAAAGCAGTAGCTAAATAATAAAGAATACGTAGAAAAATAAAAGAGTCTTAATCCAACGTGTAAGCACAGTTTGTAGCAACAGCCTCCAACAGGAAGTCATTGTTCTCATCTGAAAACATGTCAGCCATCCAATTCAATAGTGGGAATGAACATGCATGTTCCTCAACGACCGGAGCCTCTATCACAATCGGAGGAAAATTCGGGTCATCTTTAATATAACTGCGTGCCAAGAACTCAAGCGCCGCTGCAAAAACATTCCAACTTCCCATTATTCCATGTATCGCTGCTAAGGCCATAATCCCGCAGCCAGAACAGAGCACGTCATGAACCACTACGGGGCTCATCAGCTGGTCATAATCCGCATTGGAAGACACCGTACTGCAGAGACACAAATCCAGGGCCCAGTCGAAATCGCAGCTCAGGCAATTTAACACAGGTTGAACGCATGTGAAAAAGGAAAATCAAAACGATAATCCATAAGCTGCACTCAATGTAGCCAGAGGTAGCGCGCCGTAATAACTAATCATTCGGTTGCGAACCATCAACAGCCGGGACATATTGTCGTCAGCTGCAGGATGTGCATTCATATTTATGTAAACAAATTAATGAAAGCACACCGGCAACTAACACAATCCACCAAAGATGCTGGAAAAAATTGAATGGAAAAATCCTGAAAAGACACCAAATATAGTTTGAAAAGATGTCACAAGGCCACTGCTTCTAACTTTAAAAAAGAAAGGTAACCCCGTAGTCAAGGACACATTAAAGATACTCTAAATTAACTCCCCAAAATTCAAGAGCATGTCTGTATTTAATAAAGCATGCACTTCTGTGCGGGTGTTTGCTACATGAAGGACAAATGTTTCTGTAGCAGATATAAGAGCGAACTCTTTTTGAGACAATAGCGCTCTTATACGACTCATTTGGTTGACTCAGCTTTCAAGGTCGAATTGACAGCCAGATGGAAACATCCAGCTTCCCAAGCAGAGGAGTTAACACAACTTTTTTTTATCAAACCACACGCTTAGTTACCGTAATCATGTAAGCGATGCCTGCTAACATTGCACAACAATCTCCATTATTTCAAAGTAAATAACTCCCGTTTCCAGTAAACTGAACGTTGTTATGATAGCAGGTGTTGGACTACCCTTCAAAACTCAGTCCAAATTAGTCGCATCTTGCTTACAAGAGCCATGCAATTGTATGTGTCTACAAATTAAGGAGTGATCTGGTGCTATTGTGCAATCTTCGCCGTTCACATAGACTTCTTTTCCCTCCCTCAGGCACCTTTATGTAAATGGTAATAACCAAGCTTCATGGAGATAAGTGCTGTCTAAACATCCATATCTGCCAATAGCATAGTATTTCATGCAAACCTAAAATTTAAACAGGTTAAAAAATAACGTTATGATACTGTGGATAAGCCACACACTTGAATTGGATCTCCAATTAGTGACCACTCCTAACCATTCTCAAAGCACGCCCTGTCCTCTGATTTGACAGTGAGAGAGTGATCGCACCATAGTTTGTACTGCTAGTCATTCTCAGCATACGATACGAATATGCTTTTACGTTACACGTCCCATCAAAGCTTCCGTGTGACGTCATGTACGGTGCCCCGTACAAAAAAGATGCAAATGTTTTTAATTGTTTTAAAACATATATTCATGTATTTAATGAGCATACTAACAGAAGACTTAATCTAGGATAATTGTGAAATATTTTTTTTAAGTTTTAAAAATCCTATATTACTTCTATATAGTATGAGCGGAGCTGCGCGGCCCTCCGCCTGGTGCCCTAGACTCCACCACGCCCAGACGCGGATCATAAGCATGCATGATCGTCACCACAAAACCATAAGCACGCATATCGCTTTACCACACATGCTTTTACAACTAGTATGCATTTACCACGCATGATAAACGCATAATCTTAATAATGTTTTTTTGTTGACGAACACACGTTGTAATGGATGTGGCTTACGTCCTTCAAATTAGTTTCTAGGTATACATGTGACCAAGTCTGATAAGATCGGAGGCCAAGGACAAACACCGTGGTGTCTGTGGCAGGAAATATCATCGATCACAGAGAAAATATGCACAGGTTAAAATTTACGTAACAGGTATTGTAAAAATAACGGAGGAAAACTCCTAAAATGGCAGTTGGATTGAGTATGTAATCAACGTTTGGCAACTCGACTCTACATTTCAAATAAATATACATACAATATGTTTATTAATATATTACAAAAGTATAGCAACGGATGACACACATGACCCAGGAAAAGAAAGCGGCAAACTTAATACCTAAGATCAGGAGAGGTTTGCTTGGCAAACTTGAAGAAAAAGAAAAAAAGTGCACTTGCACACAAGGCTGCGCATGCGTAGAGAGTACAACCGATGCAGGAAAAAAAAGGAAAGTTTTACATTCTGTCATAGAAATATAGCTCCAAAAATTGCCCCCGGAATTTGACCCCCGAGACCTAATGAATAAAACGGACTTCTAGGTTTTTTTCCCTTTTCCACCGCGTACGAGTACCATACGCGTACTCAGCGATTTTTTATTTAAAAAAAATAATAATTGACCCTAAAAATCCATGTACGACTCCCTGAGCAAGCCTAGAGAGTCAGGATATTTCTACCCTTCCCCCTATCCTTATTTCTTAACTTTGTTTTATTGTTTTCTTGTTACTCGGTTCTAGCGACAAATAAGGCTGCCATCACTTCCTGGTTTGGAGTGTTCACAGAGAGTTGACATGCAGCTCGTGCTCGTAATTGTACGAATTTCGGTACGCGTGTCGGACTCCGTCTCTAGATATCGCTATGATTTTACTTGTAATTTTCTCAGAAACTTCTGAACTGATTTACACCATTTAACAAAAAGCACAATCTGCGAACTGAACTTTACCTCTCTGCCAAATTTGCTATAATTCCGTTCAGCCGTTCAGGCTGTAGCCCTGGCTAAAGGTCCCTATTGAAAATTGCATGGGTAAAACACGTTTTGGGACCCCCCTTTTTTCTCGGCCCCCACTTGACGAATCACCCCAAACTTTCAGGGAAGGAGTGGAAGCGAGCAGGCCATTTTCTTGGCAAAGATTCGTCCACCGACGCTAAAGTTATTTCCAATAGAAGGTTGTGGATTTCCTATGGAAACTAGGTCCTAACTATATGTCAAATGTCAAATGTCAAATGCTTTTATATAGCGCACTTATCACCAAAAAAGGTCTCAAGGCGCTTTGCAGAAGAGAGGCATTGACCTACCAGAGTGGAGACACATCGCAGGGGAATCTTTATTTGGGAAAGAGCCACGTCTTCAAACCCCTGCGAAACTCCAGATGATTGGAGAGGGACAGGAGATGAATAGGTAACTTATTCCAAAGTTGAGGAGCCACATATGAGAAGGACCGACATCCATTCCTGGACGTCCGGACTCTAGGCTGGGACAGCAAGAACTTTGAGCTAGAGCGAAGGGCTCTAGACGGAGTATACCAAACAAATTTTTTTGCTAAATAAGAAGGGCCGATGCAATGAAGGAGTTTATGGGTTAGACTCAAGATTTTGAAATGGCCTCTTTGGCGCACAGGTAACCAGTGCAGCTTTTTAAGGATCAATCAATCAATCAGGAGTTTGTTAAAGCGCAACTACTCACCTGTAAGGGTTTCAAGGTGCTAGGGGTGGGGGGGTGCAGGTTCCATTCCATCAAGGAGGGGGTCTGTCGAAGAGCCAGGTTTTGAGGTTTCTTGCGAAGATGGGGAGCGATGTTGTCTGTCTGAGGTGGAGCGGAAGGGCGTTCCATGCTTTGGCCGCGAGGAAGGCGAAGGAGCGGCCTCCCGATCTGGTCTTTCTGGTGCGGGGGACCACGGCGTAGGAGAGCTGGGCTGATCATAGGGTCCTTTGGGGTACGTGGAATTTGAGCCGGCTGTTAAGGTATGCTGGTCCGGTGCCGTGGAGGGCCTTGTGTGCGTGGGTGAGCATCTTAAAGGTGATTCTCGCCTCGACGGGGAGCCAGTGGAGTGTGCGCAGGTGCTGGGAGATGTGGCAGTGTTTTGGCAGGTTGAGGACCAGTCTTGCGGCAGCGTTCTGGATGTTCTGTAGCTTGCGGATGAGGTTTTTGTTTATTCCGGCGTAGAGTGCGTTGCCGTAGTCGAGTCTGCTGGTGACCAGGGCGTGAGTGACTGTCTTTCGGTGTTCGAGGGGGATCCATTTGAAGGTCTTACGAGGGAGGCGGAGGGTGTGGAAGCAGGAAGATGAGACAGAGATGATCTGGCGGTCCATTTTGAGCTCGGAGTCCAGGATGATTCCCAGGTTGCGTGCGTGGTCTGTGGGGGTTAGCGGGTTTCCGAGGGCGGTGGGCCACCAGGTGCCGTTCCCGGCGTCGGGGTTTGGGCCCATGATGAGTACTTCTGTTTTGTTGGTGTTTAGTTGTAGGCAGCTGTTTTTCATCCATTTGGCAAAGGCTTCCATGCCTTCTCGAAAGTTGCGTCTGGCGGTGTTGGGCTCGTTGGATAGGGAGAGGATGAGCTGGGTGTCGTCTGCGTATGACACGATGTTGAGTGCGTAGGTTCTGACGATGGGGGCAAGTGGAGCCATGTAGACGTTGAAGAGCGTCGGGCTGAGGGAGGAGCCCTGGGGGAATCCGCAGGTGGTAGGTGTGGGGTCTGAGAGGAAAGGGGGGAGTCTAACCCGTTGCGTCCTGCCGGAGAGGAAGGTTGGGTTTAGAGGCAGACCTAGGAGGCAGACCCAGCACTCGTCTCGCAGCCGTGTTCTGGAGAGTTTCTAACTTAGTCAGCAAATTCTCATTTATGGAAGCAAACATCGCATTGCCATAATCAAGCCTGCTGACGATCAATCCCTGGACCAGGGGCTTTCTGGCTTCAGGTGGAAGCCATTTGAAGATTTTACGCAATTGACGAAGTATTCCGAAACAAGTTCCGGCAACCTGATTGACGTGAGCTTTCATAGAGAGAGCCTGTCAAGCATGATCCCTAAATCTCTTACAGCTTCTTTAGGCTCAGGGCAAGGCCCTAGATCATGAGGCCACCAGTCCTGAGACCAGATAGTCTTAGCCTTGCCGAATAGCAAAATTTCAGTCTTACTGCAGTTGAGTTGAATTTTGTTTTCACTCATCCAATTGTTGATGTGAACCATGCATTGTTTAAAACTAGTGCAGGTTTCCTGGAGATTGGATCTGCAGGTGATAAGCACCTGCGTATCGTCTGCGTAAGACACCGTAGTGAAGCCATAGGATTTTATGATGTGGGCCAGAGGGCAAAGATAAAGGTTAAATAATAAGGGACTAAGGATCGAACCCTGCGGGACCCCCACAGAAAGAGGGATGGTAGCAGATGCATGAGAATTCATCATGACATAGGAGTGACGGTCCTTGAGATAGTCCACGAACCAAGCCAAGGCATTGCCTCTGACACCAACCTCCCACAACCGATGTTTCAAAATGCTGTGGGAGATGGTGTCAAAGGCAGCAGAAAGATCCAATAATACCAAAACGGCTGATTCACCCCTATCCAAGGAGAGTCAGATGTTATCCACTATTTCAATCACTGCGGTTTCAGTGCCATGGGCGGCACGGAAACCTGACTGCGACGAGTCAAGAAGTGCATGTGTTTCAATATAAGAGGAAACAAGTTTGTTGACTAAATATTCAAGGACCTTCCCAAAGTAAAGCAGTAGAGATATTGGTCTGTAATTAGACAAGATGGAAGGATCACTGTTGGGCTTTTTAAGAATCGGCCTGACTTAAGCCAGCTTCCAACTACTGGGAAAGGAAGCACTCTCAAAAGAAGTGTTGAAAATACTAGTCAGACCATCAACCAGCAACGGGAATAGCTCGCTGCACTTACGTGGAAGCAGGGGATCAGTAGGAGATCCTGATTTAATTTTATTGAGTGCCAATAGCACTTCTGCTGGGGAAGTGGACTCGAATTCTGTCATGGATGGAGAGTCAGTGGTTTCAAAGGAGGGCTCAGAACTAGAAAAAGCCACCCCGCTTAAAGCCACTTTTTGATGAGAGGAAGGAAACGAGGAATAGATTAGCTGAATATTACTATGAAAATAGGAGGACAGTGAATTCACCCACTCCAAGGAGGGATCAAATACTGATTGCTCCACCTGTGGGGTGGTGAACTCCCTAAGTATTTTATACAATTCCTTGCTGGATTGGGAGGCCTTGTTTATTCTTTGCATGATATAGAGTGATTTGGCTGCTTTTATGTATTTTATATAGTTAAAATGAATTAATTTATAATTCTTGCGGTTTTCCGGCGTTCTGAACTTCCGCCATAATCTCTCCGCCGATCTACAGGCCATTTTCTCTCTTTTCAGAGTCTCGGTAAACCAAGGTGAGGCGATTCTTTTCAAATTAACTTTCGTTTCCGGGATAATTGCGTCAAAAGTGTTTCTAATAGACATTTCTAATTGAATGGCCATTGTTTCAGTATCATTAGGACTATTGTCCGGAGGCTTAAAATGCATCAGAAATGCCTCAGGAGTCAATTTATGCCAAGGTCGAATAAGTGTGGATTCTTTATGGGTAGCGGTCCATGACCTGGAAGGTTTAGGGAAATTAAAGTTTAGTAAAAAGTGATCAGTCCAGATTATCTGCAAAGAGAAGTCACAGTTTAAATCAGTCATATTGGAGAATATTAGATCCAATAAATGACCCGCTGAGTTAGTCCCAGGGTTTCCAGGGTTGAGATTAGATGACAAGAATCAGTGTCATATAGTAGCTCTGCATGATGATTGAAGTCACCTAATAAAATACAGCACATGAGAGGCTAAAATGTCTAACAAGTTGTTGGCGAATTCGGATTTTCCTCCCGGGGGTCTATATACCAGGGCTGCTCTGCCGAACGATGCCGTGTTGTATTTTATATTAATTATCAAAATTTCAAGCGTATCGTTGGAGAACGAGTCAAGCCGGGTAATCTCTAAGGGGGCCTTTGCGGCTACTGCAATGCCTCCCCCTCGTTTTCCAACTCTATCTTGCCTAATCAAATGGTATTCACTAGGGAATGCCGTGGCAATATCAGAGGAAGCCTGCCTATGGAGCCACGTTTCCGTAAAGAAACAGATGTCAGGTTTCTGACTATCCAGTAGGCACCAAAGCTCTAAGGCATGTTTAGGGATAGATCTAGTATTAAGATAGAGAGCGGTAAATAATTTAATGTCCGTGTTCGTACTAATATTGCTCAGTTCCCGAGAACTTTCGGACATAGGTTCCTCCGAACCCCCACATAATAGAGAGGAGACAGCTATCCTAGCAGATTCATTCCTGAATGGGATGGCAGTGGGACAAACTACCTGGAATTCTAATGGATTATACAGGTTTAGGGAGAGCAGTTCCTGCCGTTTGTAACAAATCATAGTTGATATACACAGACCACTTAGGCACACCGCAAGTTAAGAGAAACTAACCAGGGGTTTGGGCGACGGGCGGCGTCCTGGCACGGACGGGCGCAGACAGGCTTGCCTTAGGCGCGCCTTTGGCGCGCCGCTGCGCGCGTCCGCGCTGGGTAGTGGTTTAGGTAGGGAAGGGGCGGGCAACTCTGATGACGTTGCTGGTGCGCCAGTGCTTCCTGTCCCTCCGCACAACCGGCACAAGCAGTGGCGAAACGGGGACCAGCACGAAGAGGGTCAACAGGTAGGAATTAAGCGGTCGTAATCACCGCATAACACTTTTAAAAGCACAAAGTTAAAGTAATAAAACTGTCGTAGTCACCGCATACAAATTTAAAACACTACAAAAATTATAAGGAAATGGTTGAGGCGCAGGTAAAAACAACTTATTGGCCCTCAGGTGGGAAAAGCATCTTCAGACAGGAATTAATTTCCCGAACCCTCTCAGTATGCAATGCAAGTTCTGCACACAGCAAGGTTGCCAATCTCGCTGCGCGCATCCGCGCTGGGTAGTGGTTCAAGTAGGGAAGAGGTGGGCAGCTCTGATGACGCTGCTGGTGCGCCGGTGCTTCCTGTCCCTCCGGACAATCAGCACAAGCCGTGGCGGAATGGGGACCAGCACGAAGAGGGTCAACAGGTAGGAATAAAGCGGTTGTAATCACCTCATAAAACTTTTAAAAGCACAAAGTTAAAGTAATAACACGGTCGTAGTCACCGCATACAATTTTAAAACACTACAAAAATTATTAGGAAATGTGTGAGGTGCAGGTAAAAACAACTTATTGGCCCTCAGGTGGGAAAAGCGTCTTCAGAAAGGAATTATTATCCCCGAACTCCTCTCAGTATGCAACGCAAGTTCTGCACACAGCAAGGTTGCCAATCTCGCTGCAAGGTTGCCAATCTCGCTATAACTACCTAAGCTCCAAAGTTCCCACCTGTTGGAGACGCACTCTCACATCCACTGCAGCAACCTTCATGAGGTAAAATCCGGATCGTCGGTCGGATCCAGTTTACAGCATGCCTGTTGATTCACGCCGGACGCGTTTCGTGCTCACTGCACTCTTCAGTGGCGCGACAGTCATTTTGGCATAGAGGTCACATCTCCCACTTAAAATTGTGAGCCCTCCAATGGGTGACTCGAATGAGTTTGCGTTGGTTTGTGGGTCCTGTCGTGTGTGCCTTAGTTTTGTGCCGCTGTCTGAGATATTTCAAGCCCACCAATGGGCCTCCTCTCGCACAGACGGCTGGTCCATCCTCCATGGATGCCTCCACATCTAGACTCCATGGAGTGAGCTGTGCAGACAGATTTACATGAAGGTGGTGATGGAGCAGCAAGTTGACAGTAATGGTAATTGAGAGTAGACACCACACGGGTGTGGTGACCCAGTCTAACAGACATGTGCTATTCACAAAGCACTGTGGGGAAGGACAGTCCAAACAGTCAATACAGTGGGGAAGAGGGTTGCCATCAGGGCTGGCTCAGTGACTGGCGTTTGGCTGGTGCTTTGCCTCCAGTGACTCCCAGGTTCTTCTTTGGACGTCCCCTTGCTCGCTTGGGTGGGGGGTCCTGCTGCATGGCCAGCGGCGTCTGAGGACTCACCCCTCTCTGTGGCCGCAGGGGAGGATGGTGCACTGTCATCCTGCAGCACAACAGAGGGGAGCGGAGGTGTTGTTTGGGACACAGGCCTGTCCCTCAGTAACGCCACCTGCTAGCCCATGAGGTCCACCATTTGTCCAAGGTGGGTGTCGATGGACCTCATCAGCAGGATGAGCTCTCGTAATAGTTCGTCACACCAGCCATTTTGTCCCTGGACCTGTTGGTATGCCTCAACAACTCTGGTGAAGGGGTCCAGGGTTGGTGTGCCAACCTCATGAGGTCTGGGCGTGACCCTGGTCCTCCCACCTGCCCTGCTGCCACGGACCTGTTGCCTCGCCACTGTGGGTCCCCATACACTCTCCCTTCTGTCCACAGTTGTGGGTGTGTGTTAGTTATCCCCAGGGACAGTGAGGGTGCTGCAGGTTGCACTGGTGGTGGTGGTGGAGGTGGTGGCGGTGGTGGCACTGGCCGTAACTGCAGGAGTCTGCTGTGCAGTTGTTGCAGCAGCCGTGGTAATGGGGAGGAGTGGGGGCTGGGACCTGTTGGGCCCTGGCACACCTGATGTGCCGGCCTGGAGCTCATATTCCAAAGAATACTGGGCGTCTACTTCAGAGAATCCATGTACCGGGGGTGGAAACTGGCTCTGCTGGTCGTTGTTATTGTCCTCAGCAGTGAGTTCTTCATCACCTGTGGATTAGATGGAGAATGGTCAGTGTTGTGCACTGTGCAAGAATTCTGTTAGCTGTGTGTTATTCACTGTGTGTACACTACACAATTGACTGCTCTTCAATATTTTTTGTTAGCGCTATACTGTCCTTCATTACATGGTGCAGAGGTACATCAATTACTTGTACATGTCAGGTATTGATGCATTGCATGCAATTGGTACTATGTGTAGTGATGCAGGCCTCCCTCCCACACACAGACCTCACAAGCAAGCTGGCTACCTACCTGTTAGTTTGTTTGGTGTACTGCAATGGCTTCCAACTGCTTCAGGGTGGGGGTGGTGCTCCATGCTGCTTAGGTGTGGGATATGGGGCATGGTGGGAGTAGGAATGCAGGCCCCCACCCCCACAAACAGACCTCACAAGCAAGAAGGCTACCTACCTGTTAGTTTGTTTGGTGAACAGTGCAATGGCGTCCAACTGCTTCAGGGTGGGGTGGTGCTCCATGCTGCTGGGGTGTGGGACAGGGGGCATGGTGGGAGTATGTTAGAAAGGCAATCCCGGGGGAGGCAGAAGATGTCTGACTGACCACCCCTAGGTACACCTCTCCGTCTAGAAGTAGCCGAGCGTTATCGAGAGGCCTCCTGGGTGAGGGTCCTCTCCTAGGATCGTACAGCAGAGTAACCACAACACTACAAACGGACACCACACAAGAGGTTAAGTTCTTAAGCTTTATCAGGAATAAAGGTTGCTTGTTCTCAGCGGTATGTACAGGCAGATCGAGGGATCTGTAGAGTCTCGTAAAAGGGACAGGGTAGCGGGACAGTCTCAATAGGGATGCAGGAAGGGATACCCTGCGCACAGCTCACAATCCTCGAGCCGGGGGTTCCGAGAGGTCGAGCCGCGGCAGCGCCAGCAGGACTCGACAGGTGGTTAGTAACGGAGAGGAGGCCACGGCAGGGCCAGCAGGCCTCGAGGTGGTTTCAGCGAAGATGGGCCACGGCAGCGCCAACAGGCTCTCAAGATGGTACAACAAAGGTGGGCCGCGGCAGCGCCAGCAGGCTCTCAAGATGGTTCAGCAAAGGTGGGCCGCGGCAGCGCCAGCAGGTTCTCACGATGGTTCAGCAAGGGTGGGCAGCGGCAGCGCCAGCAGGCTCTCAAGATGGTTCGGCAAAGGTGGGCCGCGGCAGCGCCAGCAGACTCTCAGGGTATCTTCAGGTTACAGGGAAATTAGTTCTTCTGGTGTCGGCCTTGACAGCATCAGCAGGGCTTTCCAGTCCAGGATACAACTGGCGTCCTACTCCGGGGCTGGCCCAGATATAGGACTGGGGTCCTTTGATGTCCGGACCCTCGCGCCTGAGGGCCAGAGGGGCCGGGATGATGGTGTCCAGACACCCAGCAGGGGGGTGGAGCCAGCGCCCAGGGAGGCCGGAGGGCGATCGATACCAGGCGTCCGGGGACAGCTGGAGGGCCATCGAAACTCCCCTTCCTCCGGGATCTGTCGAGTGGCCACTCGACCACCTGGGTGGATCTTGGTACCTCGATGTCGGGGCTTCGCTGGGGCCTGGGCCGGGGCCGAGGCCACGTGTTCGTGACGTGGTGGGCCCAAGATGGAGTCGGGCGAGGCCTCGTGCTCAGGACGTGATGGGCCCAAGATGGAACCAGGCCGGTAGGGGTGGTCCGGGATGGTAACCGGACCGGCAGTGTTGGGGCGTGCAGGGTCGGCAGCCCGAGGCTCGGTGGAGGGCCGATGTCGTTCTGGGCCCGCCATGCGGTAGGGGTATTGGGGGTTCTCCTCGCCGAGGCGGAAGAATCGGGACAGGCCGTCAGCATTGGCGTGGTCGTTGCCGGGGCGATGTTCCACAGTGAAGTCCATCCCCTGCAGGGAGATGGACCATCGCAA
Organism: Lissotriton helveticus; assembly: GCF_964261635.1. Lineage (NCBI taxonomy): Eukaryota > Metazoa > Chordata > Amphibia > Caudata > Salamandridae > Lissotriton > Lissotriton helveticus. The sequence goes on from NC_136063.1 coordinate 45,396,209, forward strand.
CAGTTTCGGGTTTTCTCCCCGCATCTGCATCAACCACCGCAGTGGCCGGTGGTCGGTCTGGACCCGGAAGTGGGTGCCGAAGAGGTAGGGCCGGAGCTTCTTTAGGGCCCACACGACGGCGAAGGTTTACCTCTCGATGGTGCTCCACCGTTGTTCTCTGGCAAGCAGCCGCTGGCTGATGAAGGCAACGGGAAGGTCGGCTCCCTCCGGGTTTACTTGGGAGAGGACCGCCCCAATGCCGTGCTCCGAGGCGTCGGTTTGGACCACAAACTCTCGGCTGTAGTCGGGGGCCTGGCGCACAGGGGCGGTGCACATGGCAGTCTTTAGTGTCTCGAAGGCTGCTTGGCACTCGGGGGTCCAGTGCATCTTCTGTGGTAGTCTTTTGGAGGTCAGTTCTGTAAGGGGCTCCACAATACTTCCATAGTCCTTTATGAAGCGCCGATAATATCCTGTGAGCCCCAGGAAGGCCCGGACGGCTGTTTGGGTGACCGGGGGCTCCCAGGCCCGGATGGCGTCAATCTTTGGCTGGAGGGGAGCCACCTGGCCGCTCCCCACTTGGTGTCCTAGATAGGTCACGGACCCTTGGCCTATTTGGCACTTGCTGGCCTTTATTGTTAGTCCGGCCCGTCGGAGGGCCGACAGGACCTCCCAGAGGTGGGTCAGGTGCTCATCCCAGTGGAGGCTGTACACCGCAATGTCGTCTAGATAGGTGGCGCTGAACTCCTCTAGTTCGGCCAGCACCCGATTCACGAGTCTCTGGAAGGTGGCCGGGGCGTTTTTCATGCCGAAGGGCATCACCTTGAAATGGTAGTGGCCATCAGGGGTCGAGAAGGCCGATCGCTCTTGTGCTCCAGGGGTGAGGCCGATCTGCCAATACCCGGCCGTGAGGTCGAAGGTGCTGAGATACTTTGCGGCCCCCAGGCGATCGATCAGTTTATCCGCCCGGGGGATGGGATGTACGTCGGTCCTGGTGACTGCATTCAGCCCCCGGTAGTCAACACAGAACCGGAGCTCCGGGGGTGTGCTGGGGGCGGCGGCTTTAGGGACCAGGACAACGGGACTGGCCCAGGGACTGTCGGAGGGTTCGACTACCCCCAGAGCTAGCATCTTAGCCACTTCGGATTGAATGCAGGCCCGAACTCGGTCGGGCACTCGGAAAGCTCGGTGTCTTACAGGCGGGCTGTCTCCGGTGTCCACATCGTGGACACACCACCGGGTGACTCCAGGAGTGAGGGAAAATAGATCTGCAAATTGCCCCAGCAGCTGTCGGAAGTCTTGGTGCTGTTCTGGGGTCAGGGTAGAGGAACGCACGACCCCTTCGATGGATCCGTCTCTCTCGGTGGTGCTCATGAGATCTGGTAGCGGTTCGGAGTCGTCTTCCGCTCCGTCATCGGTCGCTAGCAGCAGACTTAGTTCATTGCGGGCAAAGTGTGGCTTGAGCCGGTTAGCGTGTAGAACCCGGAGGGGGTTTCTGGGGGACTCCATGTCCACCAGATAGGTGACGGGGCTCTTGCGCTCCACTACTTTGAAGGGCCCCGTCCATTTGTCCTGGAGGGCACAGGCTCAAATTCGATGGACGAGGCTTTCTGGTCATACCAGCGTTTCATCTCCTCCTGACTAGCCTCCAGGTTGGCCTCGGCAAGTTCCCGGAACTTCCGAGTCTGGTTGCGGAGTGTCAGGAGGTACTGGTAGACATCAGGTGGAGCACCTCGGACAGCCGTCTCCCAGCCTTCCTTGACCAGGCTGAGGGGGCCTCGGACCGGGTGCCCATACAATAGTTCAAAGGGGCTGAACCCCAGGGACTTCTGGGGCACCTCGCGATATGCAAACAGGAGGCAGGGCAGCAGGACATCCCATTTGCGTCGTAGCGGCTCCTCTAGGCCCTTGATCATTCCCTTCAGTGTTCGGTTAAACCGCTCCACAAGTCCATTTCCTTGGGGGTGATACGGGGCGGTGAACTTATATGTGACCCCGCACTGTTGCCACAGGGACCGCATATATTTAGATATAAAGTTGGTGCCCCGATCACTCACGACTTCTCGGGGGAAGCCGACTCTGGAGAAGATCCCCATTAGGGCTCGGCCTACTACTGGGGCCGTGATGGTCCGGAGGGGGATGGCTTCAGGATAGCGGGTGGCATGGTCCACTAGAACGAGGATAAAGCGGTGCCCCTGAGAGGTGCGGGGGTCCAAGGGCCCCACGATGTCGATCCCTACTCGCTCGAAGGGGGTGGTGACCACGGGAAAAGGCTGGAGTGGAGCCTCAACTTTTACCCCGCTCTTCCCGCTGGCTTGACAAGTCGGCTGGAGGGCCATCGAAACTCCCCTTCCTCCGGGATCTGTCGAGTGGCCACTCGACCACCTGGGTGGATCTTTGTGCCTCGATGTCGGGGCTTTGCTGGGGCCTGGGCCGGGGCCGAGGCCACGTGTTCGTGACGTGGTGGGCCCAAGATGGAGTCGGGCGAGGCCTCGTGCTCAGGACGTGATGGGCCCAAGATGGAGCCAGGCCGGTAGGGGTGGTCCGGGATGGTAACCGGACTGGCAGTGTTGGGGCGTGCAGGGTCGGGCAGAAGGGGCTGCCCGAGGCTCGGTGGAGGGCCGATGTCGTTCTGGGCCTGCCATGCGGGAGGGGTAGGACCACGCCATGAGGCCAGGTCCAACAGAGTAGGAGTGCAGGCCTCCCTCCCACAAACAGGCCTTGCAAGCAAGATGGCTACCTACCTGTTAGTTTGTTTGGTCTACTGCAATGGCAACCAACTGCTTCAGGGTGGGGGTGGTACTCCATGCTGCTCAGGTGTGGGACAGGGGGCATGGTGGGAGTAGGAGTGCAGGCCTCCCTCCTACAAACAGGCCTCACAAGCAAGAAGGCTACCTACCTGTTAGTTTGTTGGTGTACTGCAATGGCTTCCAACTGCTTCAGTGTGAGGGTGGTGCTCCATGCTGCTCAGGTGTGGGACAGGGGGCATGGTGGGAGTAGGAGTGCAGGCCTCCCTCCCACAAACAGGCCTCACAAGCAAGATGGCTAGCTAGTGCTACCTGTTTGGTGAGGGCGGCCAATGCAATGGTGTTTGGGTTGTGAAAGGAAGTACTTATTAGTGTGTTGATTAACATTTGTTTGTACTTACTAGCCTCCACTCCCCCGGATACTCCTGTGAGACTCTAGGGATGCAGTATGGCAAGCACCTTCTCCTCCCATGGTGTGAATGTTTTTGGTGGAATGGGTGTGCCACCGCCAGTCCTCTCAGCCAGCTCCCGGTTCTTCCTTCGCCTCTCTTTGACAACCCTCTTGAGATCTTGCCACCACTTTATGAGCTCCTTCTTGGATCACCGGGTGGTCCCTACTGCTTTGCCCCTTTGTACTATCCTTTCCCACATGTGTTTCCTTGTGGCAAATGGTGTCTGCTGGACCAGGCTACCAAACAGTTGGGGTTCCACTCTGACTATCTCATTGACCATGACTGTCAACTCACTCTCTGTGAATTTGGGCATGGTGTGTGGTATTTGAGGTGTTTTTGAGTGCAGGGGTGTTGGTGGTGGGTGTGGTGTGTGAGGTGTGTTTTGTGCTGGGGTTTGTTGGTCCTGGTGTTATGGTGGTAGTGGTGGTAGTGGTGGTGTGTGGAGTGTTCTTTTGCCTCTCCTGTCAGATATGGTGTATGGCCTTCTCTTCTGGAGTGTTGCAAAGGTTTGTGGTCAGTGAAGGGGCTGGTTTTATACTCAGCTGTGTGGTGTGCCCAAATGGTGGTCTGCTGTCAGGTGTGTTGTGGGAGTTGTCCAGGGATTTGTATTTTATTATTTGATTTGTATGTGTTTTGTGTATTTGGGGGGCATGGCTACTTTGATTTGGCATCGCTGCGGTGTTGTAGCATTGTCCGCCATGTTTTTCATGTATTGTTCGCTGTGGTGGCTATGCTGCCAGCTCGCCCGCTGTCTCTCCCATTCATTCCTGTGTGCGACCGCGGCGGTCGGAAACAGCGGGACCATCGGGGATATACTAATTTCCCGTGCGGTGTCTCCGCATTGCTTGCGGCGGGTTGTTGCTTTTCCACTGCGTTTCTGACCGCCGCGGTCGGTTTTCGGATGTCACTGCCCGTGTCGGGCCGTTTTTGTTAGCCCGCTACCGCTGCGGTCGGATTTTTTTGGCGGCTGTTCCTAATTTGGCCGCCGGTTTTTCCGCGGCCCCGGCGAGAGGTTGTTTCCCGTCTCCATGGCGGTCGGGGTCGTTTTCCACCCGCTATCCTAACGGGCCCCTTAGTGTTATTAACCAAGTAGGTCTCCCTAGGTTTCTTAACATGTATTTAACTTCACCATGACTGTGATACCAATATTCGTTGGTGCCACGTTGGCACACCATCAAATTGATTAACTGAGATTCTTTGACATCTTTGTTTAATTTTTTCCATGAACTCTTTTGCAGAAATATGCTGAAGATTAATTTTTTTTAATAAATCGTTCACCGCACATGAAATTACAGACAACTAACTATCAAACAGAAGATAAAATATATGGAATGCACTGCTGAACTCTTCAGACTACAATCTTGTTGATTGGTATTCTGATGCTGGAATCCATTCAGCTTGGTCATCAAATCATCCACCCTATCCATTGGAGAGTAGCTGTGAACACAGCGAGATTTTAAACTTTTTCCCCTATACTCATGAGAGCTTCTTTTTCTTCTTTCATTTAAAATAATTCAATAGTGTTTCCAATGATTTCTTTTGAATGGAGAAGATGTACGGTATAAAGTTCATAAATGTCTTCCCTCTTGGATTTTTCCACTTTTTCAATTTGGCCAGTTTTCATTTGTGTTTCATTTTGTAGGCATCTTACTTCTTCATCAACATTTATTATGATAAATATTATTCTGTACCAGGTATTGCATTTCGAAGTTTATTAATATCTTTAGACTTTTTCCAGATTTTTTACTCTTTGTTGGTACACCATTTACTAGAATAACTACTGGATCATTTTCCTCTCCATCTATACCAACAGTTTTAATATTTTTCTTAAAATCTAAAGGTAAGTACACAACTCTCCCTTTGTTACCCTTTCGTAAATCTGTTTGTGAGAGCTTACCTTCTTAGGCTTCATACAAACCATGGCCTGGAATGGGTGTACTGATTGGATAAGAATTGACCAGAATAGGTACCAACTCTAAATGGTTATTGTTAGACCTGTCTGGCTTTTTGCGTAGTCCCTACAATTTATTATTTATTTTGTCCCCTTTTTTTGCCCCTCATACCCTTGATAATTTTTGTCCACTAACTTTTATAGGTGTTGGTCAAGGGGATAGGTGTTCTTTTTCCCCCTCATAGTTTTTCACCCCAGGCCCAGAGGCCTGTTCTGACAGGAAAAGTTGGAACCACACAAAATGGTGGCTACCAACTGCCTTAACTGCCAAACCCAGATCTTGCCCATAGACCAGTATAGGGCGTTCCAGAACCTTCTGGTCCATTCTGGACCACTGAGGGTCAGCCTATATAAGGCGGAATGCGGGGCAGCCATTTTGTCTACCTGAGAGAGTCAGCTGGAGGACAGGCTATCTTGGAAGGTGGGGGGAGACTAGTGAGAGGGTTGATCTCCTGGACTGGGAAGCAGCCTAATTAATCCACTTCTCTACTCGTCCTTTGGGATCCTTGTCTTGTCCCAGCTGTGGAAGTTTAAGGGAGACCCTGGGCGCCTGACTAACCCCTAGCTTCAAAATAGTGGGGTGTAAACAGGAGAAGGAGACTGCGGCGCTGTGGAGCGCAGTCCTCTGCCCAGTGAGAGAGAGACCTTTGAAGAGAAGGACCCTACCTTCCCAAACCCTGCCAGCACCAAGGGTTAAGAAGTCTCTGAAGGATAGAGACTGGAAGCCGATAGGGGAAGAGAAATAGCTCATGTCCCATTGCCTTAGGAGTGTAGCAGACTGAGGCCAGTGTGTCCCTGTGGGACCTTACCTGAAACACAGGCGACAGAACTCCACTTCCTCACAGGAAACGGAGGAAGGAAAGGGGTGCCGGTTTTCATGAGGCAGCGCTGATCTCGCCGTGTTCAGAACCCCGGGGGCACCGGTCGCGTCATGGTGAAGATGCCACTGTTTTGAAGTTCGTTGAGCGCTACCGCGCATGCCCCAGGCGATCCCACTTCCTTATTACAGGAGGGGCCTAGGACCAAGCAGGCCTGGAAGAGTAGCGTCCCACCACTGAGACAGCGTGAGGAAGCAGCGTCTCATCGGCGGAGCCAGCGCAGAGGAGGCGGGAGCGGAAGGCGGGTCTGGAAGCTGAGGTGAGAGGCAGTGACAGTGTGAGCGCCTCGCGCATGCCCAGGAGTATAGCGCGTCCCCTGCCAGTGCGAGGAAGAACTGAGGAGGAGCGTTGGAAGTCCCACGGCGGCGGAGGCAAACGGGAACTTCTCTCCCCTGCTCGAGCGCCACACAGTGAGGCTGGCGTGAGCGGGAGGGGAGGTCTGTGAAGCCCAAAAGCGGCTTAGGAGATTCGGCGAAACTGCCTCTTTGGTTTTTGGCGCCACGCAGAGGAGAGCTGAGGGGCCCCAGAGGCTGGTGAATCTCGCCAGCGTGTGGCTCCCTTTTGTCCTGCCCACTGTTTTTCCCTCACCCTCTGGCGCAGCAAGACTACCACCGCCGGTTCTGACACAAGTAAGGAGGTGTTCTGCAGGGGGAGAGTGGCGCTAGAGTTTACCAGAGAATAACTCAGACACTGGTCATTTCCACAGCTGTGTTGCATAAAGTGGGGAGAAACTTGAGGAAACCCTCAGTGACTGTGTGCTAGAAAGAGGAGGTTGTATGTGCTGTGGGAGACAAGTATAGTGCACTGCAAAGTAGCTATATCTAACTAAATCTGGAGTCTGATTAAATGCACTATTGATGTTGATTATTGATTTAAGTTAGCAAATCTGAAAGTGTTATTACTGATTTAATGACAAATGTAATGTACTGTTGAAACTAGTGATAAATTGCTTAGCAGTTTGAAAGTATACTTGCTATTACCAAGACAAACTGAAGCGTATTTAGTTGTGAATTCTGAGAGTAAAAGTGCAAAGATATTATTTTTATAAACCAGTACATATTTTCCTAACAATTTGGTGTAGTGTCCTTTTTAAGTGCTATTGCGTGGATTTACTGCTGGGTGGTCTGTAACCTTCACACTTGTGCCTCTAGAATTGCTTGTCTTACCCCTAGGCCAGGCTACCCTAGGTGACCTGACATCCCAGGTTCTAACAGTTATGTACTACTCTAGCTGGCATTTTGTTTTATTCTAACTTGTAGTAACAGTAGTTACATATAACTTGATCAGTAGACAACTCAGATTGTCCTGTTCCAAACAAATATAGAGCAAAGTCTTGCTGTTTATTATTGTTTTCTTTTTCACTTTTTAAATATAAATCAACATTCCTAGTTTGACATCTATAGTGAGTATGGTGACAACAAATACTAGCATAGTTTGGTTTTTCAGAGGAAACAGTGTTCAACTTCTTAATTTCTTCTTCAAAATCATCAATATTAATCTCTTAGTTCTACTACACCTACAGATATCAAGTCCTCACGTTCCTTACACTCCTCTTCAGAATCAAAAAAACCAAACTATATATCCTCACAAACTTTCTGTACATCTGCTACAGAACCATGCAAAAAAAGAGCTTTATTCATTTCACTTGAACATAATGCAGGAGTTTTTATATATTAAAGTCTCCTTACTAACTTTCGCATTTCAGAGTGGTGTACAGCTAACATTCCTAAATGATGAAAAGTGCTTTGGCACACATTTCTTGAAAGACAAGCCAGAGATTACCCCCGTAACTTGCTTTATTTTTTATTTTACATTGATTTAGTCCTTGTAATATCCTAATCTTTTTTAACACTTCTAATTGGATATTAGCGTAAACGATTTAGTAATCTAGCAATAGACTCCTGTTAAATACTGCTACAATCCTACTTATATACAGGAGCATATTTGTATGCCGTCCTTGAACTTCTTCAGCTATTAGCTCTTCTACATTCCTAGGAAACATTTTTCCTTTAGAATGGGAGAACCATCATTCACTTTATAACATCAACCACTAGTATTAACTGCATGTACTAATGTGTTCTCTTGTAAATAGCTTTCTCCATTAAAGAAAAGCTCAGTGTTTGAAGTCTGTTTCCATTCACCAATAAAAGCTTTACAAAAGTTGGTGCTATTAACCAGTCCTTTTCTCCTGCTTTTCTCCATCCTAAACACCTTTATTTTATCTAGTACTGTCAATCTTTTCAATATTAAGAAAAAAATAGGTTCAACTCAAAAGCTTTATCTACTACACTTTCAATCTGTTGCTTTTGCGTATAAGTTGCAGATCTTCTTTTATATTGTTTTAAATTATTTAATACATTTTGAATTACTCTCCTTCTCAACATTCTTCTTCTTATATCCTTATACTGTTTCTGCCTTCTTTTCAGATGTGTTGTTTTTCTACAATTTGAAGTTCTTTCAACATGACTAATTTTCTTTTGTTTCTGATTTGTTCTTAAACTTTTCATTTTCTTCTGAACATCTCCCACAGTTTTCAATCTTCGTAATAGTGTTTCAAGAAACAGTGTAGTTTTCTTACCAGATCTTTTTTCCTCTATAATATTGTGTCATATGATGTCCTCTTTTTGCTCTTCTTTAAGTAGTACTGTACTCTTCTCTGTTCATGTTTTCTTGCCATCTTAAAGTTTGTATTCATTAAGTAAAGTAAATAACTAAAAAACAAAGAGCAACGTTAAATAATGTGTTACATACATTAATAATGTTAAATTAATTAGACAATATTATTCATAGTAATCACTAACCAGTTATTTAAATTACATTGCCATAAGCAATAAATAGGTAAAATATCTAACTATGCACTTTAAAAAATCTGTAAATGTTGAAAGTCTGAAAATGTATTTATTGGTATACTTTCATTTTCTACATAATTGACGTTCTCCTAATTATACAGGATAGACAGGCATGAACCTGTGTAATCAAAGGCTTGCATTAGTCCAGTCTGGTAAACAGATCTGTGTTTGTGGTACTAAAATGTGAAATACTTCTGATAATATTTTCCCAGGGTTATGATAGACTGTATATGTTTTAACTCAGCTTCATGAGCTGCATTATACATGTCAAACTAAATATAGAAGTAGACACATATGTAACACATGTTAGCAGTCAGATATTCACATTTCACATGGTATACTTTCAGTTTAAAACACACACCTCACTCTACGACATACTTGCAGTGTACTATTGCAGAGACTTATATGAAATAGGATACAGGTATACACATCTAACAACATGTTATAACTCTTACTTTTCTCTAACACTTTCATTAGAGAGGCAGAGCTTTCAATACCAGGCCTAAACCAAAATGAAAGGCCAATGGCCATCATGCTACTCTTCTGAGTGTCAGCATCTATATACAGACCAGAATAGGTATGTCAGTGCCTATTTAAAGGCACGATAATACATTCTAACAAGTCTATATGTACTAGAGAACTCTTGTTTCAGATTGCTTCCTTTCTACATATGTGTTAGAGGATGCTGAATCAATCACTTTCTGCTCATTACACAGGGCAGCCAGTTTTGAAAATGTGTGTTAAAGTGATTTCATGATCCCAGCTAAGCTGAGATTTCTGCTTCTGGGACTGAATGTGAAGTTGCTCCGACAAGATTTGCTGAGGTGTATAATAGGATGCATAGTTTTTAAGTTAGTCTCGCCGGCTTCACCACATATATCATACTATATCTGAAGTGCAGATATACCTGAGACATGGTAGCAGTCAGACATTCAAATTTGACACTGTATGCTTTCAGTTTAAAGTACACACTTTGCTATTTGCGGCCTACTCTCAGAATACCTATGCAGAGACTTATATGTACTGGGTTACTGGTTAAAATATCTATGAACATTCTTCGAATGTCACGTTTCTCCATCACTTTCATTAGAGAGGCAGAAGTCACATTGCTAGGCCTAAGCCAAAATAAAAGGCCTGCTCCTATCATACCACTCTGATGGATGTCAGCATGTATCTAAAGACCTCTATGAGTGTGTCAGTGTATTTCTAGAGGCAAGACAGCATTTAAACAACCCTGTACATGCTAAACTACCCCTGCTGGACTCCACATGCTTTCTAAGTGTCTGTACAAGAAGCTGCATGAAGCAATTTCTGCTGATTACGCTTTGCTTTTGGGTATGATCATAGCCATAGCCAACGCGTTTCATCTCGAGCTGAAAAATGAAGACCACATATGCTGCTAGTTATCATTCCACTGCTGAGTCATTGCACTTTATAGAAGCTTTCCGAATATTGGATTTGTAAACTGTTGAATTGTAGGTCCATCTTATGAACATACTTTATACCATACTGTGAAGCCCTGAAGAAGTCTCTTTGGGAGACGAAACGCGTTGGCTATGGCTATGATCATTTGTTCATGGTAAAATAAAGAAAAATCCTTTTCAGAAAAATAAAGAGAAACTACTTCAAGAAACACACATTTTGGATTCGAATGTCTTTTTGTGTGCTAACTGTTCTTGAACTTTGATGTGGCACGTTTATATCATATTGTATATTGCTGAACCTTTTTGCATTGAATGTTATTGTAGGACTGGTTCCTATTTCGGGAGCATAGAGGGGAGTGCTCCTTGGTTTCGTGCACTATTTACACTGTGACACATTATTCATTTGTTGAGTGCGGTCTCAAATAGCCTCTACCCTCAGTCTTTTGCTTTTCATAGTTTTATATTTAGGCTGATAAGCTGCACCACATATATCAGAGTACATATAGAAATGCAGACATACCTGAGACATGGTAGCAGTCAGATGTTCAAACTTGAAAGTGTACGCTATCAATTTAAATCACCCACCTCACTATCCATAGCCTACTTCAATTGTACCTTTGGAGAGACTTTTATGGATTGGGATGCTCGTTAATACATCTGCCAACATGTTTTAAACGTCAATTTTCTCTACTACTTTCATTACAGAGTCAGAGTTCACAATGCCAGGCCTACGCCACAATGAAAGGCCCACTTATATCATGCCCCTCCTGTGAATCTCAAAATCTTTCTAAACACCTTAATGAGAGTGTGTGCATTTTAGAGATGAGACAACTTATGTAAAACGCTTATCGGTGAAACACTACCTCAGTTTCACATGCATGCTTTAAATGTCTGTATAAAAGGCTGCATAAATCACTTTTTTACTCATTACAGAGAATAGCCAGGGATGAAAGTATGTGTTAAACTGATTTCATGATGCCTGCCCAGCCAAAACATCTGAGATTGTGGGTCTTAATGCTGAAGTAGGTCTCACAAGATTTGTGCAAGGATATCATATACTGTATACTTTTTAAGTTAGGCTCCTCAGCTGCACCACACATATTGATCTACATGTTCAAAAGCAGACATACCTGGGACATGGTACAGGTCAAACATTCCAACTTGTCAGAGTACAATTTCAGTTTAAAGTACACACCTCAATATATATGGACTACTTTTAGCTTAACTATGTAGAGACTTATATGGACTAGAATAGAGCATCTGGAAATATGCTTTAAACGTCACTTTTCGCTATCAGTTTTATAACAGAGAGAGAAGTAACACTGCCAGGCCTAAGAGAAAATGAAAGTGTTACTCCTGCCTTACCACTCTTGTGAATGGGAGTTCAAAACCCATTTCCAATACAAGCATTATTTTTTTTAACATACCACTTGTAAACATAGTATTAACTTACAAGCATATACCATATATGTTTATATATATATATATATATATATATATATATATATATATATATATATATATATATATTCACTGAAAAATCCATAGGTTATAGACCATATATAGTTAGGAATTAGCATTTACAAAACCTTGAAAATTTACTGAAAAAACCATAGGTTATAGACCATATATATAGTTAGGAATTAGCATTTAAAAAACCTTATTTTACTCACACAAAACCATTGAAATTCCATATATAGTTAGTTGCACTAACTATATATCGCGCACCCGCAATCCACTGCTGATGATGTCACATATTACATCATTCATGACATGGTCAGTGACATCACTGATGACATCACTGATGACATCTCAAATGACATCACTGATGACATCACTGATGACATCTCATTTGACATCATTCTTGTGCTAATACGATAAACCTCTTCAGACTCTAATATAACCTTAGATACACTCAGTGTATACAGACACTCACACACTGTCACTCATCCATGGAGTTACTCACACACCTAGTCAGTCATGCAAAGAATCAATCACACCTCCATTTCCTCAACTATACAGTTATACACACCTTACTTATTCAAATATATACTAACACATATTTACTCTCTTATACAATCCCTGATACAAGTTTACAATGATCCATACAGCCACTCACACATTCAGTGGCTCTCATGCACAGTTATTTATATATGCCAACTCTCACATGTACTGTGTTTTACATATGTACTTACTTTGACATGTAGCACTGAGATATCCATTCACTCACCAATACACTCATGCACACAGTCAACCGCCCATGTAGCTGTTTCCACATGCACTCTTGAACTCATACACCTAGTGAATCAACTGCTCACACATCTATGCACAGAGTCACACACCTCCCAGCCACCCCCACACAAACTCAATCTCCCATACAAATACTTGGGCAACCAATGAATAACATATATAGCCTCTCGTATAGCTAATGATCCACACATGCAGCAGTTTACATCACAACAGACATACTGAAGCACACATTCAGACAGTTTAGTCACTAACCCATGCATTTAGTACGACACATTTATTCACTCACTCATACAGTCAGTCACGCACCTACTAAATCCTTCATCCAGACACTTATACATCCACTCATTCTTCAATATATCAAACATATTTAAACTTTACAGAAACACACAGTCACTGGATGATGTCATCAGTGATGTCATCAGTGATGTCATTTGAGATGTCGTCAGTGATGTCATCAGTGATGTCACTGACCATGTCATGAATGATGTAATATGTGACATCATCAGCAGTGGATTGCGGGTGCGCGATATATAGTTAGTGCAACTAACTATATATGGAATTTCAATGGTTTTGTGTGAGTAAAATAAGGTTTTTTAAATGCTAATTCCTAACTATATATGGTCTATAACCTATGGTTTTTTCAGTGAATTTTCAAGGTTTTGTAAATGCTAATTCCTAACTATATATGGTCTATAACCTATGGTTTTTTCAGTGAATTTCATTGGTTTTTTAAAAGCTAATATCTGTAGCTGTAAAATGTATTCTTCTTTAAATCCAAAAATATATTTTATATGTTTATTAATAATTTTTTTTTTTAATATTTTTTTTTCTTCCCTCCCGCTTCGCGAATCGGGAAGCTTCCCGTTAGCTGACCTTGATGCCGCGAAATAGTCCGCGAACCGGTAAACGTTCCTTTAACGCAACTGCCGCGTTAGAAAACATCGTGACGCCTCGCGTCCGCATGACGTTTCACGTTGTCGCGTGATACGTCATATGACGTGCTACGTTAGCGAACTGGTACGCGAAGCGAGGCGCGAAGCGCAGGTTCCCTGAAGCAAACCGGGAGGCGGCGCAAAGCGCGTAACGTAAACACAGCAGGTCATGTGACTTGGTCATAACACTTTTCATTGGTTCATTTCACTTTTGGTTTCCTAATGATGTAACACTAGGTCATGTAATCTAAAATTAACACTTTTCATTGGTTGAGAACTATTGTTTTTCCCAAATGATGAAAACCCCTCCTTCTTTCCTCATTCTGACTTTCATCTTTGTGAGAGAAAGACCCTTTGTTACCAGTGAGCAATGGCTTCTTTAGTAGCTTCAGCTGGTGCTTCCCCACCACCTCCACCACATCCAAGGAAGAGAGGACCACCTGCTGAAGTTATAATTCAGCAAGAAGAGGAAGAAGAGGAAGAGGAGGAAGAGCAGGAAGAGAGGCAGTTTTTGCCTGAGGAGCCCAGGAGGTCTCACCGGAAAGAAAACTTCATTTGGCAATTTTTTAAATTTCCCAAAGGCCAGAAAAAAGTAAATGCAAGATACGTAACTTGCCTTATATGTCAAGATAGACTGTCCAGAGGGACCGAGAAGAAATACAGTTAGGGAAACTACACAATGCATCGCCATATGACTAGGTGGCATCCTAACAACTACAGTGCTGCACAGTTTCGTAACGAACTAGATAATCCCCCTATTATGGCCAGAAGATCTGTTGTACCGGAAGTGATGGGACCAGAGGGCAGGGAGATGGTGCCAAATATACAACTGAGATTTGGGGAAGTAAAACAAGTCTGCGTACTTTGCAATGGATTCATTTGCTACAGAGAAAGTAGCATCACTCTGATCAACAGAGCTATTGACAATCATCTTCCAATTTGTCCGAAACGCCGCAAACAATAAATTCTTTTTTTTTGTTGCTCCTGTTGAGCCCTTTACAATGAATCGTTTTCGTTTCCCCCCCCCAAAAAAAACAAAAAAAATATAAAACCGTTCAGAAAAATTCAAAAAAAGTAAAAACAATGTTCAGAAAAAAAATAAAAAAAATATAAAACAACAAAAACAATAAAAAAAACAGTTCTTTTCAGAACTACCTCCCCGTTATTAAAAAATTGGTAGAATATTTGGAACTCTGCCAACCTCTATTTCTCTTAGTTCGCTTCCCAGTTCGCTCGCCGGTACGCGAACCGGGAGCGAACCCCCAAATTTTTTTTTAAAAAAAAGAACAGTAAGTATAAGGGAAGGAAACAGACAGTTATGTTAAAAGAAAGACAGCTATAGGGGAGTAAACTAGAGATACTATTACCCGTAATCCACTGCTGATGATGTCACATATTTCATCATTCATGACATGGTCAGTGACATCATCAGCAGAGGATTGCGGGTAACAGTATCCCTAGTTTACTCCCTATAGCTGTCTTTCTTTTAACATAACTGTCTGTTTCCTTGACCTTATACTTACTGTTCTTTTTAAAAAAAAATGTTTTAGATCAGTCAGAAACAGTGAAAGTAATAGAGACAGAGTGAGTGACCAAGAGTGAAGAAGTATGAGAAGAGAGGGACTAAGAAAAATAGTGAAGGAGTAGAGTAATTAAGTAATAGACAAAGGAATGAGGGAAGTAGCAAAGGCAGGAAAGTGATTCTTAAAGAAATAAAGCAGTGGAACTAATAGAAGTTAAATGTGATAGAAATATAACAAAAAGAGTACAAAACATTTACCTTATAATTGTCGTTAAGTTAGTCATTTGTTCTTTTTATACTAAAAAATCTGTGAAAGAGAGAACAAACATTTGAAAAATATTAAAACATGTTTTTAATAAATTAGAAAAAACAAGGGAAAAGATTGAAGGACAAATAGTTTTTCAAGAACTTTGACACTTACAGAAGCCTCTGCTTCTCCATGCCCCTACACAGTCCTAAAAATATACATTTTAAACTAATAGTATCTTGATGCAGATGAAGTGAGTCCTATCTTGCAACATTGTGCATCTTTTGCATGACTGCTGCATCGGTTTCATGTGGCATTGTTTTTTTACAGCATGACACATCTGCCTAGATTCATCATTTTATAATTTTGTCGCCTCATACCAAATCTTTTCAACCGCGACTGCGTCACAAAAGTGACGCACAGTGGCGCAAAAGAGGCATACACCTATCATAAATCTGTCCCTAACATGTTAAATAATTGATTCAGGATGACAATAAGGTGTGGCCTATCCAGAGGTTTGTTTAAGGTGAGGCCTACTCAGGGTTGCAGATCAAATTTACACTTATTGAAGAATACAGAGGAGATAATACATGTGAACGCCTACTAATGAAGTAAGTCATGTCCACTTCACTCTTGAACAAAGGCTAGACCTCTTCTGTGTCCGTGGACAGACCTAAACTTCATCTGCACAATGTCATTCGTAAACTTAGGAAACACAGGTGATGTAATTGAAAAATGTGGAGTTTATTTTCCTCATTTCACAATCACATCACCTGTGTTGCCTTTGCTTAGGTATCTCATAGTGCAGATGGAGTCTAGCATATCAAACAGTACACAGAAGTTGAGCAGTGTATACAACAATTTTCACACTTAGAAAACCTTCAGCTTCTGCATGTCCCCTACACAGTGCTAATTATATACATTTCAAAGTGATGGTATCTTGCTGGAGATGAACTGAAACCTATCTTGCAACATAGTGCATGTTTTACACAAAAGTGACCCACAGCGGAGCAAATGAGGCGCACAGTCATCATAAATCTCAGCCTAACATTTTAAATCATTGTTTCAAGATGCCGATAAGGTGTAACCTATTCACAGATTTGATTCAGGTAAGTCCTACTCAGAGTTGCAGATGAAATTTAGGTTTGTTGAAGAATACAGAGAAGAAAATACATGTGCAGGCCTACCAACCAAGTGTGTCATGTCGACTGCACTCTTGGACAAATGTTAGACCTCCTCTGTCTCCAGGAACAGGCCTAAACCTCATCTACACAATGTGATGTGTAATGTTAAGAAACACAGGTAATATAATTGAAAAACGTGCAATTTTTTTTCCTCATTCCACAATCATATCACCTGTGTTTCCTTTCCTTAGGTATCTCATTGTGGAAATGTAGTCTATCATATGAAAGACTACGTAGAATATGAGCACTGTATGCAACAACTTTGACACTTACAGAAGCCTCACCTTCTCCATGCCTCCTACACAGTTCTACATGTACATCATAAATGCAAACAGAACAGAATTAATTATACATGTTAAATGGTTTATTTTTGCTGTTCTCAGAATGTATCAAATTTCACTAAAAACAGTGACTTGAAGGTATTCATCATATAACAGCGGGGCAAAAAAAACACAATCAAAATGATTGTGTTTAAAAAACCCATACAACATAACAAATCAGAATTCAGAACTCCTTAAAGTTAACTTACTTTCCATGACGGCGAAGGATGTCCTATGAACAGCTTACACTCTGTTGTGCTATTACTTTCAACCCGCCACTTTCTGAAAGAAAACCTCCATTGTTTTCAAAAACATGTTACATACAATAAATGACTTCTCGCTCTCTACCACACGTTTCCACAAGGCCAAATCGTGTCTGAGCCATTTATAACTCTTAGAATTCTTGTAAGCCAATCCCGTCATGTTGTATTTCCGCAACTTTCACAATTAAAATGTTGAAGATCATTTTCACAATCCTGGACTAGTAATATCTTCCCCTTCTTGCTCAATCATGTTCTACATTTCCTATGACACTGATACTGCTTACTATGAAGCAGACTTACACTACCTTTATGACTACTACAATTATTTAATTCTCTACATCACTTTTAATCACAAAGCAATGTAAAACAGTAGACAGCATTGCAGACTTACATTCCCTCTACTCCATGTTTTGATTGGCTGCTTCAATTAGCTTATAAAAAGAAACAGTTTTTCTGAACTCATTCAAAGTGCACGTATTTCTCCATGACGTCCAGTGTTATGGGAAGAAGTTATGTCTCCGTACTACACTTATCCTCAAGGACAAATCGTGTAGGAGCCATTAGAACTTCTTGAAATTCCTCAGAGCACATCCCGAGATTCTTTCCCTAAAATTTTGGTTTTAAAAACACCAGGTAAGAGTTTTTAAGGTCATACGGCAATTTGTTTTTGAAAATTAAAACAGAATCATTGCAGAATGACCAGCCATTTCTAGACTTTAAATAAGCTGTGTAATGTCCTGATGTTATTGAAGGACCGTCATGATATATAATTGCTACAGTTACAAAAGTCCTTCCTGATATTGACAACTGTGAAGCCACAACATTTTTTATTAAAGTTGTCAATTTTGTTCCATCAGGCCTACATCGTTGGAACATTAAAATGACATACTGGCCATATGTTCGTATAAATAATGTGGACATCATTTCAGATTTACATTGGCTACACTCCATGTTGTGATCAGCTCCTTTTACTAGCTTATTAAAAGAGACTGATTTACTGTCTGGCAAAGTTAAATATATAAATCTTTCTGAGTCTACACTAGTAGTACTTGATACCCTACAGTTCTCGCAGTCATGCTGCCATTGATAAGAAAGCCCAAACAGGTGATCTACATCTACACCTTCATCATGCAATACATCAAGCATATACATTAAAAACTCCTGACAATCTTGCTGACTATTTTGAGAGAATTGTGTTTGGCCTGAACATCTGTCTAACAGATTTCGAATTTCAGACACACTTTCTATGTTTGTTCTATCAGTGCTACATTTCTCTAACACAGAATTTAACAAACTGCAAAATCTTTGATCAGAATTGACCACAATCTCTTCTTTTACATTTTCTAGAGAAAACAAAACATTAACCACTACATTAGCATAGCAGTTGACACCAGAACTGTTTTCAAATTGAAAACCAACAACATCTTCAACAGAATCCTTTTTGTTTCTGCTTATAATTTCAGGTTCATCGACTTTTCGTCTTTTTGCTACAACCTCCCCAATATTGGTCACATTTCTTCGTTTCCGGCCTACCACACGTTTCTCAAACAAAGGATACTGAGGCAAATGTGGCGCATACTCTCTTCTTAACCTATTGTATTCCTTAACACAATCTAGATCCGCACAAATGTTTGTGACATCACACTCAATTAAGTACAATCCCGATAAAGTTCTAACTCGTGACAATGCCACATATGCCATACCCTCCTTGAACACAGAACTGCCAATATTCACCAATGCACTGTCTACACTTAAACCTTGCGATTTATGGATTGTCACCGCATATGCCAAGCAAACAGGAAACTGCTTACGACGAACATATAAGTCTTTTACAAGCAAAAATCTAGCAGAACAACGACCAATTAGCTGTACTTCCTCAATGCCATCAAATTTAATTTGTAAAAATTCAATTCCATCTCTATTTCTGTATTTCACAAAATCAACAACATTACCCATTGATCCATTTACCAGACCTCTTTCAACATGTAAATTCCTTCTTAAAATTATACGGCAGTTCAAGCACACATTCAGAGTCTTTTCAAAACCTGCAGTTTTAGATATACTCTTCTCTAATGAATCCAATTTTGTTTTCAGATTCTCTGACAAAATAATTGTTGATCCCATATGCTCTACTCTGTCAATAGCTTCCAGTTTCACAATCTCTTGCTTTTCTAAATGCAACATTTTGTTGTTGAATTTGGCACATTCTGCAAGAGTTGGCATCAAACATATTCCAGATTTCTTCTCAGTAATTTTCTGAAAAATATTCTCAGGCACAACATCTTGGTCTGGATATAAATTTGTCAGTAATCGTGCATGTAAAGCTTCTTTCCAATGCTCGGTCACTTTTCCAATTCTAACATCTTGTAGAATAGTCTTGTAAACTTCATCCTTCGCCTGACGCATATTTTCATGCAGTTCAGCATAATTGAAGTTTAACCATATATTGACGTTGCCAATGCTCCCTAGGCACTTCCTGGTATCTTCATGCGTGAGCATTTTGAACACAGGTTGCCCTTTCACTGGTGTCAGCTGCAGAAGATCTCCGAAAACAATGATGTGTTTGCCACCAAATAACACATCATACTCTGTTTTGAGAACTTCTTGCATTCTCAAATGCACAAAGGCAAGCATGACATTGGAAACCATGCTTACTTCGTCAATGATAAGAAGTTTCATTTTCCTCAAGACTCTTGAAACTTCAAAACAAGCATCTCCCGATAGCTTGTGATATTGTAATTTGTTGTCATGCTCCACTGGCAGCATCAGTAAACGATGTAAAGTAATCCCTTTAATGTTATGTGCTGCCAGTCCAGTTGGAGCGGTGACAACACAAGACAGCGATGACTTTGTCCTTTCATGCAAATAACATGAAATTGCTTTAATAAGGAAACTTTTTCCAGTTCCCGCTTCTCCACTCACGTACAGTCGAACAGGCTTCAACGACGTACATGAGCACTCTTTCTTGTCATGACTTAATCCATGATCAATTTGCATGGTAACTTCGTCATATATTTTCCTCTGCTCAACGTTGAGTTGTCTTTCCAACTCTTCTAAGTTAACCGCATCCTCCTGAGCATGTGCCATGGCTCTTTCCACTTCATTCATAGCAGTGGCAGCTTCATTTTCGATAACAGGTCCTCCTAGTGGATCCTGACTCAATGAAGCAGAACTCTGACTGTCCTGAGAACTGTCTCTG
This sequence comes from Lissotriton helveticus, assembly GCF_964261635.1. Taxonomy (NCBI): domain Eukaryota; kingdom Metazoa; phylum Chordata; class Amphibia; order Caudata; family Salamandridae; genus Lissotriton; species Lissotriton helveticus. The sequence goes on from NC_136063.1 coordinate 45,416,403, forward strand.
GCAATCTCCGCTGTAATCGTTGCTTCCTGCTCAATTTCCACATTCAACATTTCTACATATTTGGGAAAAGCAGGACATTCTATTGTCTCCTTGGCAGCATTGAAAGAGTCTTCATAACAGAGGAAATCTCCAAGCAGTTCCTCTTCTGCACGCCAAGGCTTAAAAAGTTGCAAAAGTGCTAAATAGAAAAACTCCTTTTTTTCAGGAGATTCGCCACTCAATTTTCGATGGTTTATCAAGTGGCATTTTCTTTGCTTGACCAGACATCCCTCACTTCCTATTACAGCATACACTCCTTTCTCAGTATCTTCTTTGATGTTCCTCTTGAATATGTAATTTTGCAGAACCTCATACAGACAAACATTCTCGAGGTGACTGCTTCGATTTGGATAATATGTATCCAACATGTTGGTCTTCAAAATGTCGGTACTGTTTGGCTCCTTTTCCGCCAAATACTCAATTTCCCGCACAGGTTTGAGAACTCGATTACGCGTTGCAGCAAGACCAAGACTCGCCCAAACGATACTCCTGGACTTGGCATAGAGACTTGCTGAAGACAACCGGTCAGAACATTCGTAAGCTCCGATTTCTCGATGCGACAACATCTTCGGACTGAAACTGTACAACTTCTTGCTGAGGCTCTTTTCATGGGAAATGTCCTCCCACATATCCTTCAATTCTGTCTTCTCTTTTTTGGTGATGTAAGATGTCACATACCGAGCCACAGCCATACAGTTATCAGCCACAAACTGTATATCCATGTTAGCATTCCACATGGACAAAATCACCGGGTTGTAGTCGTTGATGTACTTAGACTCTTCGTTCCTCTTCAAATTGTATGTGTTTTTAGGTGATTTCTTCATCACATTATGTCGCAGCGAAGACATCAAACTGTTCACTCTTCCTTTAGAAATCACCGGTCGTGGAAAGCCGAAACGACATTTGGTGTAGAACTTGTCTTTGTTTCGGAATTTACGACGACAGTACTTTCCACATCGATGGCTTTGGAAACGTAGAACTTTTTCTCTTAGGCTTTTTTTCTCCTTTGCGTTTGGAACAGCACACGTAGAATACTGTTCTATGAAACTCATCACTGAGTCTTCTGGATCCGTTCCAAATTTAGGTGCATCCTTGATCCACAGCAACATATGTATATGAGGAGCACCTCTTGCTTGGTACTCCTTTCTCCAGAAGAAATCCAACACCTCTCCAAGAGGTGGATTCTTCTTATTCATGATGAAAGACATCATAGTTTCAAATCTATGATTGAAGTACCTACATACATTGACTGGATCCAAAGAGCACAGTTCTCCGGGTGTCTTGAATTCGATGTTTTCTACGTTAGCATTTGCCTCTCGTAGAAATTCAAGTAAGTCTTCCCAGCCATACTCAGCACAGCTCAGAGTGAGGAACCATGTGGGAGTTCCTAAGTTCCTCAGCATACATTTTAAATCACCATGACGACGGTACCAGTACTCATTAATACCACGCTGACACGCCATGAGATTAATCAGGTGAGAATCCAAAATACTGTCTTGGACATAGACTTTATCCATAAAGTCACTTGCCGAGATGTTTTGCATGTGTATACCACTTTTCAAGATGTGGTTCACTGCATATGACAGTCCAGACAGATCGCTTTCAAACAGGAGATGAAACAAATAAGGAATGCATTGTCGAAACCTAGGATCTAGTGCATACAATCGCAAAGTCCGGTATTCAGAAGCAGGAATTTGATGAGGTCGCTCATCATATCTTCCTCCCTGACCTGTTGGAAAAAGCTGTGGGAAACACCGAGCTTCCAAACTTTCCTCCCAAACACTAATGGGACTCCCTTTGGCTTGTTTCATTTGAAACAACTCAATAGCATTCCCCATGACTTCCTTGAAATGCAAAGGATGAACACTATAATGTTCATATATTTCTTCACTAGTACAGGGTTCTACTTTCTCAATTTGACCAGCACACAAATCGCTATCCTCTTCCTCACTTACTTCCTCTTCTGCAACATATACATTTTTATAGTATTTATTATTTTTTTTCAAATACAATGTTGCCCTTTTGACTTTCCTAACATCTACTAAATCTTGCCATATTTTCTTATTCTTTGTCGGAACCCCATTAACTAAGATAACCAGAGGTTCCTCTTCCACTTTTTCTACTCCAATTGTGTTAATGTTTTTCTTCAAATCTAGAGGCAAATAAACAACTCTTCCCTTTAATCCTCTCTGTAAATCTGATGGAGGCAATTTCCCTGTCTTTGGCTCCATTCTTACAATAGCCTTAAAGGGATGGATACTTTGAATCAAAATAGATTCATAAGTATTTAAATCCTTCAATTCAGAAGGAATCTCAACCAATTCCAGATTATTATGAACTGCTCTAGCAGGCATCTGGTTTTGATTTAATTTGTTACAACAATAAGTACACACACGTTGATCCAATCCTAAATCAAAACAATTTTCTACCATCAAGTATGTTGTAAAATCCTTCCATTCACTATTATTTTCCCTTTCACTTTTTGCATATAAATCCACTAACTTAGTCTGATTCTTATAATAAGTGTGTCGACAACACACACAAGTGAAATTTGGCCTCTCACTTGATTTCACCTCAAACGTCGCAATTTCCCTCTGGAAATTATCTGTACTGGAAACCTGTACACTATCTTCCACATTACTCTCTTCTTCTTGGTCAATTTCAACACTCTCCTCTTTACTTCCAAAGTAACAAAACTCAATTTCTTCACATATATTCTTCAGATCTATTTCAGAACCATGCAAAAGAGCAGCACATAATTGTTTAAGCATAATTGCTGGACTCTTAGCATAATACAACATTCTAACTAATTTCCTCACTTTATTATGATGCACTGCTAGCATCCTGAAATGATGAAAAACACTCTGGCATACTCTCCTGGAAAGACAAGCCAGTGAATGACCATGCAAACCTATCACTTCTCTCACTCTGCAAGGATCTAATTCTTGCAACAACTTCATTTTTTGCTTCAAACTTTTCTTATTAAATGACCGTATAAAATCACAAAGCAAATTGATGGAATCCTGTCGTACACTGCAAATACTACTACACTTCCAGGTGTACACAGGACCCTTAGGACGTCTCCCTAAAACCTCATTACCTAACACCTCTTCTATCTCTGTTGTCACAAGTTTTTCTTTTTCAACTGGACAACCATCTTTCACTTCATAAGCTCGACCACTGGTGTCAACTGCATGCACCAAATCATTATCCTGGAAATAACTCTCCTCATTAAAAAATGCCTCAGAGCTTGAACTATGCATCCATTGTCCAGAAAAAACTTCACAAAAATTACTACGATTAACTATTCTCTTCCATCTACTATTTCTTTTGAAATCATAAATTGCCTTGTTTAGCTTCCTAATTCTATTGATTGTCAAAATAAATAACTTACGTTTAATTTCAAATGCCTGATCAATAACTTTCTCAACTATTTTTTTTCTCTTATAAAAAACCACTTTCTGTTGACCTTTAATATTTTTTAACAAATTGCCAATTATCCTGTTGCGGAACATTCGTTTACGAATGTCCCTAAACTGTTGTTTCCTTCTACTTTCATGCATAGAGTTATCTCTTACTCTAGCAGTAACATTTTTCATTGGCCTTTCCTTTCCGTTTGAATTGCTTCTCCTTTTCTGGACTGAAACATTTTCTGTAGTAATATTTTTTTTACTACAGATATTTCTTATGAATGTTTTTGTACTCTTACCCGGTGCTTTCTTGGTGACTTGACAAATCTTTTTGTTAGAGGACTGCTGCTTTTTTTCATTCACCTGCTGTCTTTGACGTTTTGCAGCCTTTCTCACTCTTTCTTTGGTTGGCATGCTGAAATCTTGAAATGATCTGCAGTTGAATCTGTGGTAAAATATAATAAAAAATGTTATTAACCACTATTACCCAACAGTAAATCAATAACAGTCATCAAAAACTTAACACACTACTTAACATTTTTACATAGAAGATTTTTTTGTGCATGGCAAATTTAGAATACAGAAATAGCAAAAAAGAAATGGAATTTATATTCATTTTACCTGTGCTGTTTTATATGTGAATCTGATCTAATTTTATGAGCATATTTTAATATTTTATTGAAGACACTACACATAACCTGTTTTTGAAGGTGTCTTTATTTTTAAATTAAACGGTTTACATTTTTACTTTTTATTTATTATAAATTTATAAAATAAATGTTTATAGTTCCATAGGCTCAAGCACGTCAGCTTCCCATCCTATGTCATACAATTCTGACAAATCTGCATCCTCGTCACGTTCTTCTTCATCCTCAGGATTTAAATCATCCAAAGGATCAACATCCACTGATGTTTCAATTACGAGTTCAATGATGAGGTCGAAATCAACTGATTGCTGATTGTCGCTCATGTTGATGTTGTCTTTATCTTTAAAGAAAGATAACAACAATGAGATGTTGCAGAGTAAGAGACAAATCTCAGAGATTATAATATTAAAATTGTTTAACATGAGTAACATTTTGCAGCTATTATTTAACCATGTCCAGCGATGCTGAGGAGCGGAGGTGAAGCCTATGTCCAATTTTTCAGTGAACAGGACTCATCTCTTCTTAACCTTGGATAAACCTCACCGACTCTGTGTCCCCTGCACATAATTAAATGTAAAGGGGCAGATTTATGTTAACTAGCACACAGCCGCGGGCCGCGGAGGAAGTTACGGTGGGGCAGGGAGGCGGGGAGGGGCAGGGTGGAGGGACCTAAAAACTGGCATATGGATAATTGCAGGTAAGTACACAATTTAATTATTCAAACAAATTTCGTAGCGCGCACTGCATCTCAAGAACACCCTGCTGCACCCCTGAAAAAGAAATTTGGAGGCATATGGCGCACATAAATTTTAAAAACATTCCTTTACCGCAAAAACGATTTTCAACTCATAATTTGAAAACACTGCCCACGGGAAAATGACTTAAAATGTCCTCAAGACACATGAAAGTGTTTTTTTAAAGCCTTTGCAACTTTTTTGGGTCACTTTTAACATGGCTATGTAACTCAAACAGTCAAAATCTAAATTTACCATGCACAGGTGGGAGCATATTTACAAGGAATTTGCTCCACGGAGAAAGGTCTATTAATTTAATATTGGAAAAATAACATCAGAGACACTGAAATGCCTTATAAAGAAGCATACACCATTATGTCCTTGTCATAAATTTTAAAAGCATTCATTTTCCCCAAAAACGATTTTCAAGTCATAATTTAAAAACACTCCACATTGGGAAATGACTTAAAATGTCCTTAAGACACATGAAAGCGTTTTTTGATTGCCTTTGCAGCATGTTTCGGTCACCTTTAACATGCCTATGTAACGCAAACATTCAAAATCTAAATTTGCCATGCACAGGTGGGAGCATATTTACAAGCAATTTGCTCCACAGGGAAACGTCTTACATTAAAATGGGAAAAATAACATCAGAGACACTCAATTGCCTTATAAAGAAGCATACACCATTATGTCCTTGTCATAAATATTAAAACCATTCCTTTTCCTCAAAAACGATTTACAAGTCATAATTTGAAAACACTCCACAGCTCCTATGCACATAAAAACCCTGTCAGTACTAATACTTCACATTTTCTCCAATTACAATTTCTCAAAGAAACAAAATCTATTTGTAAAACACTTGAGACAAAGCAACATTTGAAAAACACAACTTTCTTCATAATTTTCTCCTTAAAGCACACTATTTTCTATCTAAATTAAAGAAATCTTTTCTCACCTTAGCAAATACTTTGAGTTTCAAAACAGTCTCAGAAACACACCAATTTGTCTTCAGCAGAGCAAAAGGTATGCACTCCAGAGTCTGCAGCTATCAAAAGCACAGAAATGCTGTAATTCTTCACACATATCTCTCATGTCACCCAATCAAAACTCTTCCCTCACTTTTTTTCAAATCAAAACCCTTCCCCCCTCTGCCCTCTCTGCTTTTTTGCATAGCAACCACCTCTTGCAAGACCTCTGGTGTTTGCAAGTTCACACAACAATGTTGCAATTGAACTGTGAACTCTCAGTGCACCTGCATATCCAGTGCATTCTTCCATTTAATGATTTTTTCTTCGCCACTCAAAATACATCTTTCAACGAACTCATCCATGCACCCTAACTTTCTGTTTTCAGCAATCAAAATCCACCAATCACTGTTACTGCTTCATTAACACAGAAACTCCACAGTTTTTTTTCATTTTAAACTCTTATTTTTTCAACTGCCATTTCATTGCCACACTTCATCTGACTGCAGGAGAACCTTCTCTCGCCATGTTTTCTGTCTGGATTGTTGGACATAGTTACATCTATTGGGCTCAGAGGTACGCTGAAAACAGGAATTTACCTAACCTCAATTTACAAGATGTGGAAATTAAGTGGTTTGGCCACAGAGGATTAAAATGTCACCAATTGATACCATTGGTGAAAACCTTTATGCATTTGCCAAAACCTGACCTGTTAATTGTGCACTGTGGAGGTAATGACTTGGGCACTTTGACTGGGGTAGGTCTGGAAATGCTTTTAAAGGACACCTTTGAGCAATTGATGGCACTTTTTCCTCAGACTGCCTTGGTATATTCAAATATATGCCAAAGACAAAAATGGAGGTGGTCGAACCAATTTTGTCCACAAATTGAGAAGTCGAGGAAGCATGTAAACAAATCTGTTTCAGCTTACATGAGAGACCATGGAATGGGCTCCTTGTACAACAATAACTTGCGTTACTACATGCAAGATATCTACAGAGGAGATGGAGTTCACTTCTCAGATGAGGGCAACAGAATTTTCATTCTGAATTTAAGACTGTGCATTGGTACCTACTTATAAGTACCTAAATGTACCATAAACCCAAAAGCTCTTCTCAGAGCTACCCTACATCTGATCACTCACAATTATTATTTTACTCTAACTTTTTTCACTAATTTTCAAGAAAGTACGCTCCCCAGAACGCTTCCCGGTTCGCGAACCGGGCGCACTCCACGCAAAAGAACTAAAAAAACGATATTTTTTTTTTTTGCCCTGCGAGGCCCTTTTAAAGCCTCCACATCAAACCTAGGGGGTCAGGGAGGATCTACTATGCCCCCTTATGGTCATTTGCCCCTTCGCTTTGGCCTCCTCTTCTCTCTCGATCCTACCGAGAGACAAGATGGCGGCCGCTACGGACTGTTTGGAATGTTTACAGACGCCGAAGAACCAATCAGCTTCGCAAAGCTCCGTAACGCAAAAAGTACGCGAAGCGGAGCGCTGTTACAGATATATATCTTTTTTTGAACATTAATTTCTCAAAATCCACTGGAGCACATATATTGAGACCTAGCAAAGGCACATCGGGCTACCAGTACCTACAATTTTCCCAAGTTTCGTGCAAATCCATTCAGCCGTTCGATTATTATTATTTTTATTTTTTTTTGCCCCGCGGGGCCCTTTTAAAACCTCCACATCAAACCTAGGGGGTCAGGGAGGATCTACTATGCCCCCTTATGGTCATTTGCCCCTTCGCTTTGGCCTCCTCTTGTCTCTCGATCCTACCGAGAGACAAGATGGCGGCCGCTACGGACTGTTTAGAATGTTGACAGACGCCGGAGAACCAATCAGCTTCGCTTCACAAAGCTCCGTAACGCGAAAAGTACGCGAACTGGAGCGCTGCCCGGTCCGCTGTTACAGATATATATCTTTTTTTGAACGTTAATTTCTCAAAATCCACTGGAGCACATATATTGAGACCTACAAAAGGCACATCGGGCTACCAGTCCCTACAATTTTGCCAAGTTTCGTGCAAATCCATTCAGCCGTTCGGGCTAAAAGTGAGGCCAACCGCCCTATGGAAAACTCAATGTTAAAAACACGTTTTGGGACCCCCCTTTTTTCTCGGCCCCCCCTTGACGAACCCCCCCCAAATTTTTAGGGGCTGCTCAGAAACAGAATGTTCCATTTTCCTGAAAATTTCAGCCAATTCCGTCCACAAACGCCAAAGTTATTAGACATAGAATTTTCAAAAATCCCATAGAGAAAAAATCCTAACTATATATACCTACTGGCGACCGCCAGTAGGTAATATATATATATATATAAATATAAAAACAGTCTGTCCCACCCATAGTGTCATGTGACCAAGGCCTCTGAGTAGGCCGAAACGTTATGCTGGTGGCGACGCATCTAAACTAAAATAAATATTCTCTTCACCCAAGACAGCTTTCATTTGTTTGGATCGGTGGTGCCCCGGGACATTGGGGAGTGCCGGTTCTTGCTGGACGAGTGCAGTGGTATATTACCTACTGGCGGTCGCCAGTAGGTATATATAGTTAGGATTTTTTCCCTATGGGATTTTTGAAAATTCTATGTCTAATAACTTTGGCGTTTGTGGACGGAATTGGCTGAAATTTTCTGGAAAATGGAACATTTTGTTTCTGAGCAGCCACTGAAAATTTGGGGGGAGTTGGTCCAGGGGGGGCCGAGAAAAAAGGGGGGTCCCAAAACGTGTTTTTAACATTGAGTTTTCCATAGGGCGGTTAGCCTCACTTTTAGCCCGAACGGCTGAATGGATTTGCACGAAACTTGGCAAAATATTAGGGACTGATAGCCCGATGTGCCTTTTGTAGGTCTCAATATATGTGCTCCAGTGGATTTTGAGAAATTAACGTTTAAAAAAAGATATATATCTGTAAGCGCGCTCTGGGCAGCGCTCCGGTCCGCGGACCTTAAGCGTACCGGAACTTCGCGTAGCTAAGCTGATTGGCTCTCCGGTGTCTGTCAACATTCTAAACAGTCCGGAGCGGCCGCCATCTTGTCTCTCGGTAGGATTGAGAGACAAGAGGAGGCCAAAACAAAGGGGGAAATAACTATAAGGGGGCATAGTAGATCCTCCCTGACCCCCTAGGTTTGATGTGGAGGCTTTAAAGGGGCCCCGCGAAGCAAAAAAAAATAATTTTTTTTTGTTTTTTTTCGTGGTTAGCGCCCGGTACGCGAACCGGGAAGCGTTCTGGGGAGCGTAACACAATGAAAAATGAATGATAGACTTTTCAAATGCTGTATGTTAATTGATTGTTGGTTTTGTTGATTATTTTTTTTTTTTTAAAGTTTTTTTTATTGTGTTTCATAATTTAATAAACTTTCTAACATTTCATTGTCAGAAATTTCATAATCATGGAATATAGATTGTAGTCTCTGAGGTTGTAAAATGTCCTCATTTGCAAGGAGGTTATCTACTGCTTGTACACATTGCAGTAGTTCTTGGTCCCAAGATTCATCCATAAATTCAATCTCATTTGGATCAATGATTTCTGTGTTGGACTCTGGAAGGACAATTTCAAATGAAATGTTTTGTTCACTTTCCATTTTTCCTGAAATTTGCATAAAAAAAATATATATTAGTAGAGGTAGGGCACTGTTGGGATTAATTTTAGATAGGCAGTTTTTAACAGAGAATTTATCTTTGGGCAGTGTATAGTATCAGAGTGGAAGTAGGAATATAAAAAAGTGTATCTAAATTTATAAGTACTACAGAGGGATAGTATATAACTAACAGAAAAAGTTTGCCATATTAACTTAAAGTGCTCAATATACTTCAGTTTTAAAAATAACAACTTACCTTTAAAAAGAAGTTGAAGTTATTAATGAAAATTCTAATAGAAATGTACACCAGGAAGTAGTAGTCAAAATGGCTGTGTTTCCTTCTCTTCCTTTATATATATTCGGGTACATAACCAATCAAATGTCAGGTAAAAAAAGTAGAAAATGAAAGTAACATTTTAATTGGTTGTCAATTCCAACACTTCAGATGTGTTTTGTGAAGTAATTTACCTCACGGTATTTAGTGAGTTCTATAGGCTAAACGGCTAAATGGAATTCCAATCAAATTTGTGAAAATGGTAGGGATTGGTATGTAGTATGAGCTAATCTATATTTGGTGAAATTGTCTCCAGTGGCTTTTCTGTGAACTACTTTCCCACCTTTTTTGATGGTGCGCTTCCCAGGAAGCGACCCGGTACGCGAACCGGTGAGCGCCCTGGTACGCGAACCTTAAGCGTAACGGGAGTCCACCATTTTGTGTTTCGGTCGAATTATGATACAAGATGGAGGGCAAATAATGTTCAGAATAGGTAGAAGGGGGCATGGTAGACTTATCTTGACCCCCTAGGTTTTGTGAGGGTGGCTGAGGAGGCCCATATGTGCGAAAAAAAAACATTTTTTTTTTAAATTTCGCGAGGTTAGCTCCCGGTACGCGTACCGGGTAGCGCCCCAGGGAGCGTACTTTGTTGAAAATTAGTAAAAAAAGTTAGAGTAAAATAATAATTGTGAGTGATTAGATGTAGGGTAGCTCTGAGAAGAGCTTTTGGGTTTATGGTACATTTTGGTACTTATAAGTAGGTACCAATGCACATTTTTAAATTCAGAGTGAAAACTCTGTTGCCCTCATCTGAGAAGTGAACTCCATCTCCTCTGTAGATATCTTGCATGTAGTAACGCAAGTTATTGTTGTACAGGGAGCCCATTCCATGGTCTCTCATGTAAGCTGAAACAGATTTGTTTACATGCTTCCTCGACTTCTCAATTTGTGGACAAAATTGGTTTGACCACCTCCATTTCTGTCTTTGGCATATATTTGAATATACCAAGGCAGTCTGAGGAAAAAGTGCCATCAATTGCTCAAAGGTGTCCTTTAAAAGCATTTCTAGACCTACACCAGTCAAAGTGCCCAAGTCATTACCTCCACAGTGCACAATTAACAGGTCAGGTTTGGGCAAATGCATAAAGGTTTTCACCAATGGTATCAATTGGTGACATTTTAATCCTCTGTGGCCAAACCACTTAATTTCCACATCTTGTAAATTGAGGTTAGGTAAATTCCTGCTTTCAACGTACCTTTGAGCCCAGTGAATATAACTATGACCAACAATCCAGACAGAAAACATGGTGAGAGAAGGTTCTCCTGCAGTCAGATGAAGTGTGGCAATGAAATGGCAGTTGAAAAAATGTGAGTTTGAAATGAAAAAAACTGTGGAGTTTCTGTGTTCATGAAGTAGTAACAGTGATTGGTGGATTTTGATTGATGAAAACAGAAAGTTAGGGTGTAGAGATGTGTTCTTTGAAAGATGTATTTTGAGTGGTCAATAAAAAATCATTAAATGAAAGAAAGCACTGGATATGCAGGTGCACTGAGAGTTCAGAGTTCAATTGCAACATTGTTGTGTGAATTTGCAAACACCAGAGTTTCTCCAAGAGGTGGTTGCTATGGAAAATAGGCAGAAAGGGCAGAGGGGGAAGGGTTTTCTATTGAAAAAAAGTGAGGGAAGAGTTTTGATTGGGTGACATGAGAAATATGTGTGAAGAATTACACCATTTCTGTGCTTTTGATAGCTGCAGACTCTGGAGTGCATACCTTTTGCTCTGCTGAAGACAAATTGGTGTGTTTCTGAGACTGTTTTCAAACTCAAAGTATTTGCTAAGGTGAGAAAATATTTCTTTACTTTAGATAGAGAATAGTGTGCTTTAAGGAGAAAATTATGATTTATGTGGCGCAAATTGCTTGTAAATATGCTCTCACATGTGCATGGAAAATTTAGATTTTGAATGTTTTTGTTATATAGCCATGTTAAAAGTGACGCAACCATGCTGGAAAGCCAATCAAAAAATGATTTCATGTGTTTTAATGACATTTTAAGTCATTTTCTGATGTGCAGTGTTTAGAAATTATGATTTGAAAATCGTTTTTGTGGAAAAGGAATTGTTTTTAAATTCATGACAAGGATATAATGGTGTATGGTTATTTATAAGGCAATTGACTGTCCTTGATGTTATTTTTCTCATTTTAGTGTAAGACCTTTCTCTGTGGCGCAAATTGCTTGTAAATATGCTCTTACATGTGCATGAAAATTTTAATTATCAATGTTTGTGTTACATAGCCATGATAAAAGTGAACCAACCATGCAGGAAAGCCAAAAAAAAAACGCTTTCATGTGTTTCAATGACATTTTAAGTCATTTTCTCATGTGCAGTTTTTTGAAATTATGATCTGAAAATCGTTTTTGGGAAAAAGGAATTGTTTTTAAATTCATGAGAAGGACATAATGGTGTATGGTTCTTTATAAGGCAATTGACTGTCCCTGATGTTATTTTTCCCATTTTAATGTCAGACCTTTCTTTGTGGCGCAAATTGCTTGTAAATATGCTCCCACCTGTACATTGAAAATTTTGATTTTGAATGTTTATGTTACATAGCCATGTTAAAAGTGACCCTACCATGCAGGAAAGCCAATCAAAAAACGCTTTTATGTGTCTTAAGGACAATTTAAGTAATTTTCCCATGTGTAGTGTTTTGAAGTTATGATTTGAAAATCGTTTTTGAGGTAAAGGAATGTTGTTAAAATTTATGTTCGCCATATGCCCCCAAATTTCTTTTTCAGGGTTGCAGCAGGGTGTTCTTGAGACACCCCTGCACTTTTGGAATAAATTCCTAATTTGTGATGAGCAAATTGTTAATCGCAAATTGCACCTTCATTTATATGAGCCTCCTAGCCCATGGAAATGAATGGGTAATTTGCAATTAGCAATTTTCTCAAACAAATTTGGAATGGTAAAGAATCGCTATTTATTCCTTAAAATTCGCTTTTTTGGAAATGCAAAATAGTTATATGATACATATGGCGGTTGATGTCTAACAAGATAAGAAGCTTATGGATACATTTATGATGACTGGTGCAATGAAGTAGAAATCACTTACTTCATTGGTAGGCCTTTACAATAAATTATCTCCTCTGTATTCTTCATCAAGCATAACTTTAATCTGCAATCCTGAGTAGGCCTCACCTTAAACAAACCTCTGGATAGGCCACATCTTATTGTCATCCTGATTTAATCATTTATAATGCTAGGGACAGATTTATGATATGTGTATACCTCTTTTGTGCCACTTAGAAAACATTGTCCATGGGGAAATGACTTAAAATGTCATTAAGACACATGAATGTTTTTTTTTAAAACGTTTGCAATTTTTTTGGGTCACTTTCAACATGGCTATGTGTCTGAAACAGTCAAAATCTAAATTTGCAATGCACTGGTGGGAGCATATTTACAAGGAATGTGCTTCATGGGGAAAGGTCTTATAATGTAATATGGGAAAAATGACATTAGAGATACTGAAATGCCTTATAGAGAAGCATACACCATTATGTCCTTGTCATAAATTTGCAAACCATTACTTTTCCCCAAAAACGATTTTCAAATTATATTTAGAAAACAGTGCACATGTGGAAATTACTTAAAATGTCAATAATTCAAAATTTGTGATTCCTTAAATGCAATGTATCAAAAAAAAATATGTAAAAAATGATATTAAGGATTTGGAAACTACCACCAACTTCTAGTTTGTGGTAATTTGCGAATTCTTTTCAAAAAGCATTTTTTTTTTTAAAAAAAAAAAAGGTCCCATATGACGCCCATACATACCATTAGGGCATGTAGATGTAACATGTGCTCCCAAATTTCTTTTTCAGGGTGCAGCAGGGTGTTCTTGAGATACCCCTGCACGCTTGAAAAAAATCCTATTTTGTGATGAGCTAATTGCTAATCACAACTTGCAACATTAATTCCTATGAGCCTCCTAGCCTATGGAAATGAATGGGTAATTTGCAATTAGCAATTTGCTCATTGCAAATTAGGAATAGTAAAGAATCGCTATTTATTCCTTAAAATTTGCTATTTATAATATGTAAAATATTTTGATGATACATATGGCAGTTCATCTGTAACAAGATAAGAAGCTTAGGGATAGATTTATGATGAGTGGCGCATCCCCAGGGATGTGACAGTCATCCTGCGCCACTGTTCCGCCACCCATGGTGTGCTGCATTTACAATGCGGCGCAGCATGGGGCAAAAAAGGCACAGATGCGTGACGCATCTGTGCTGTAAAGGTGGCACATTGCTGGAGTTGTATCGTAAGTGCGATGCAGCTCCAGCAAGGATCAGGGGTGCCCCATCTATACAATGCTGCGTCAAGACCTATGCCAGCTTCAAGCAGGCGCAGGGTTTTGAAGCAGCTTTCTCCTATCTGATTGTAAATGCGGCACACCATGGGTGGTAAAGCAGTGGTGCACATTAACTGGTGCATGCCTGGGGATGTGCCATTTAATATAAATCTGCACTTTAACATTTGAGTATGTGCAGGGGACACAGAGTCGTTGAGGCTTATCCAAGGTTAAGAACAGATGAGTCCTGTTCAGTGAAAAATTAGACATAGGCTTCACCTGCTCAGCATCGCTGGACATGGCTAAATAATAGCTGCAAAATGTTACTCTTGTTAAATAATTTTACTATTATAATCTGTGAGATTTGTCTCTTACTCTGCAACATCTCATTGTTGTTGTCTTTCTTTAAAGATAAAGACAACCTCAACATGAGCGACAATCTGCAATCAGTTGATTTTGACCTCATCATTGAACTTGTAATTGAAACATCAGTGGATGTTGATCCATTGGATGATTTAAATCCTGAGGATGAAGAAGAGCGTGATGAGGATGCAGATTTGTCCGAATTATATGATATAGGATGGGAAGCTGACCTGCTTGAGCCTTTGGAATTATAAACATTTATTTTTAAAATTTATAATCAATAAAAAGTAAAAAGGTAAACCGTTTAATTTAAAAATAAAGACACCTTCAAAAACAGGTTATGTGTAGTGTCTTCAATAAAATATTAAAATATGCTCATAAAATTAGATCAGATTCACATATAAAATAGCATAGGTAACATAAATATAAATCTCATTTCTTTTCTGCTATTTCTGTATTGTAAATTTGCAAGGACTAAAAAATCTTCTATTTAAAATGTCAAGTAGTGTGTTATGTTTTTGATCACTATTACTGATTTACTGTTTGATAATAATGTTTAATAACATTTTTATTATATTTTTCCTCAGATTCAACTATGCCTACAAAAATAAGAGAGATGAAGGCTGCAAAACGTCAAAGACAGCAGGAGAAAAAAAAAATGCAGCAGTCCTCTAACAAAAAGATTTCTCAAGCGATGAAGAAAGCACCGGGTAAGAGCTCTAAATATTTCATAAGAAATATTTATAATAAAAAAAATATTAGTACAGAAAATGTTTCAATCCATAACAACACAAGTAAATCAAATGGAAAGAAAAGGACAAATGAAAATGTTACTGCTAGAGCAAGAGATAAATCTGTGCATGATAGTAGAAGGAAACAACAGTTTACGGAGATTCGTAAACGAATGTTCCGTAACAGGATAATTGGCAATTTGTTAAAAAATATTAAGAAAGGTCAACAGAAATTAGTTTTTTATAGGAGAAAAAAAAAAGTTGAGAAAGTTATTGATCAGGCTTTTGAAATTAAACGTAAGTTATTTATTTTGATAATCAATAGAATTAGGAAGCTAAACAAGGCAATTTTTGATTTCAAAAGAAATAGTAGATGGAAGAGAATAGTTAATCGTAGTAATTTTTGTGAAGTTTTTTCTGGAGAATGGATACATAGTTCAAGCTGTGAGGCATTTTTTAATGAAGAGAGTTATTTCCAGGATAATGATTTGGTGCATGCAGTTGACATCAGTGGTCGTGCTTATGAAGTGAAAGATGGTTGTCCAGTTGAAAAAGAAAAACTTGTGACAACAGAGGCAGAAGAGTTGTTAGGTAATGAGGTTTTAGGAAGACGTGGTAAGGGTCCTGTGTACACCTGGAAGTGTAGTAGTATTTGCAGTGTGCGACAGGATTCCATCAATTTGCTTTGTGATTTTGTACGGTCATTTAACAAGAAAAGTTTGAAGCAGAAAATAAGGTTGTTGCAAGAATTAGATCCTTGCAGAGTGAGAGAAGTGACAGGTTTGCATGGTCATTCACTGGCTTGTCTTTCCAGGAGAGTATGCCAGAGTGTTTTTCATCATTTCAGGATGCTAGCAGTGCATCATAACAAAGTGAGGAAGTTAGTTAGACTGTTGTATTATGCTAAGAGTCCAGCAATTATGCTGAAACAATTATGCGCTGCTCTTTTGCATGGTTCTGAAATAGATGTGAAGAATATATGTGAAGAAATTGAGTTTTGTTACTTTGGAAGTAAAGAGGAGAATGTTGAAATTGAGCAAGAAGTAGAGGGTCATTTGGAAGATAGTGTACAGGTTTCCAGTACAGATAATTTCCAGAGGGAAATTGCAACGTTTGACATGAAATCAATTGAGAGGCCTAATTTCACTTGTGTGTGTTGTAGACGCACTTATTATAAGAATCAGACTAAGTTAGTGGATTTATATGCAAAAAGTGAAAGGGAAAATAATAGTGAATGGAAGGATTTTGCAACATACTTGATGGTAGAAAATTGTTTTGATTTGGGATTGGATCAACGTGTGTGTACTTATTGTTGTAACAAATTAAAACAAAACCAGATGCCTGCTAGAGCAGTTCATAATAATCTGGAATTGGTTGAGATTCCTTCTGAATTGAAGGATTTAAATACTTATGAATCTATTTTGATTCAAAGTATCCATCCCTTTCAGGCTATTGTAAGAATGGAGCCAAAGACAGGGAAATTGCCTCCATCAGATTTACAGAGAGGATTAAAGGGAAGAGTTGTTTATTTGCCTCTAGATTTGAAGAAAAACATTAACACAATTGGAGTAGAAAAAGTGGAAGAGGAACCTCTGGTTATCTTAGTTAATGGGGTTCCGACAAAGAATAAGAAAATATGGCAAGATTTAGTAGATGTTAGGAAAGTTAAAAAGGCAACATTGTATTTGAAAAAAAATAATAAATACTATAAGAATGTATATGTTGCAGAAGAGGAAGTAAGTGAGGAAGAGGATAGCGATTTGTGTGCTGGTCAAATTGAGAAAGTAGAACCCTCTACTAGTGAGGAAATATATGAACATTATAGTGTTCATCCTTTGCATTCAAAGGAAGTCATGGGGAATGCTATTGAGTTGTTTCAAATGAAACAAGCCAAAGGGAGTCCCATTAGTGTTTGGGAGGAAAGTTTGGAAGCTCGGTGTTTCCCACAGCTTTTTCCAACAGGTCAGGGAGGAAGATATGATGAGCGACCTCATCAAATTCCTGCTTCTGAATACCGGACTTTGCGATTGTATGCAGGAGATGCTAGGTTTCGACAATGCATTCCTTATTTGTTTCATCTCCTGTTTGAAAGCGATCTGTCTGGACTGTCATATGCAGTGAACCACATCTTGAAAAGTGGTATACACATGCAAAACATCTCGGCAAGTGATTTTATGGATAAAGTGAATGTCCAAGATAGTATTTTGGAATCTCACCTGATTAATCTCATGGCGTGTCAGCGTGGTACTAATGAGTACTGGTACCGTCGTCATGGTGATTTAAAATGTATGCTGAGGAACTTAGGTACTCCCACATGGTTCCTCACTCTGAGTTGTGCCGAGTATGGCTGGGAAGACTTACTTCAATTTCTACGAGAGGCAAATGCTAACGTAGAAAACATCGAATTCAAGACACCCGGAGAACTGTGCTCTTTGGATCCAGTCAATGTATGTAGGTACTTCAATCATAGATTTGAAGCTATGATGTCTTTCATCATGAATAAGAAGAATCCACCTCTTGGAGAGGTGTTGGATTTCTTCTGGAGAAAGGAGTACCAAGCAAGAGGAGCTCCTCATATACATATGTTGCTGTGGATCAAGGATGCACCTAAATTTGGAACGGATCCAGAAGACTCAGTGATGAGTTTCATCCAACAGTATTCTATGTGTGCTGTTCCAAACGCAAAGGAGAAGAAAAGCCTAAGAGAAAAAGTTCTGCGTTTCCAAAGCCATCGATGTGGAAAGTACTGCCGTCGTAAATTCTGAAACAAAGACAAGTTCTACACCAAATGTCGTTTCGGCTTCCCACGACCGGTGATTTCTAAAGGAAGAGTAAACAGTTTGATGTCTTCGCTGCGACATAATGTGATGAAGAAATCACCTAAAAACACTTACAATTTGAAGAGGAACGAAGAGTCCAAGTATATCAACGACTACAACCCGGTGATTTTGTCCATGTGGAATGCTAACATGGATATACAGTTTGTGGCTGATAACTGTATGGCTGTGGCTCGGTATGTGACGTCGTATATCACCAAAAAAGAGAAGACAGAATTGAAGGATATGTGGGAGGACATTTCCCATGAAAAGAGCCTCAGCAAGAAGTTGTACAGTTTCAGTCTGAAGATGTTGTCGCATCGAGAAATCGGAGCGTACGAATGTTCTGACCGGTTGTCTTCAGCAAGTCTCTATGCCAAGTCCAGGAGTATCGTTTGGGCGAGTCTTGGTCTTGCTGCAACGCGTAATCGAGTTCTCAAACCTGTGCGGGAAATTGAGTATTTGGCGGAAAAGGAGCCAAACAGTACCGACATTTTGAAGACAAACATGTTGGATACATATTATCCAAATCGAAGCAGTCACCTAGAGAATGTTTGTCTGTATGAGGTTCTGCAAAATTACATGTTCAAGAGGAACATCAAAGAAGATACTGAGAAAGGAGTGTATGCTGTAATAGGAAGTGAGGGATGTCTGGTCAAGCAAAGAAAATGCCACTTGATAAACCATCGAAAATTGAGTGGCGAATCTCCTGAAAAAAAGGAGTTTTTCTATTTAGCACTTTTGCAACTTTTCAAGCCTTGGCGTGCAGAAGAGGAACTGCTTGGAGATTTCCTCTGTTACGAAGACTCTTTCAATGCCGCCAAGGAGACCATAGAATGTCCTGCTTTTCCCAAATATGTAGAAATGTTGAATGCGGAAATTGAGCAGGAAGCAACGATTGCAGCCGAGATTGCCAGAGACAGTTCTCAGGACAGTCAGAGTTCTGCTTCATTGAGTCAGGATCCACTAGGAGGACCTCTTATTGAAAATGAAGCTGCCACTGCTATGAATGAGGTGGAAAGAGCCATGGCACATGCTCAAGAGGATGCGGTTAACTTAGAAGAGTTGGAAAGGCAACTCAACGTTGAGCAGAGGAAAATATATGACGAAGTTACCATGCAAATTGATCATGGATTAAGTCATGATAAGAAAGAATGCTCATGTACGTCGTTGAAGCCTGTCCGACTGTACGTGAGTGGAGAAGCGGGAACTGGAAAAAGTTTCCTCATTAAAGCAATTTCATGCTATTTGCAGGAAAGGACAGAGTCATCACTGTCTTGTGTTGTCACTGCTCCAACTGGACTGGCAGCACATAATATTAAAGGGATTACTTTACATCGTTTACTGATGCTGCCAGTGGAGCATGACAACAAATTAGAATATCACAAGCTATCTGGAGATGCTTGTTTTGAAGTTTCAAGAATCTTGAGGAAAATGAAACTTCTTATCATTGACGAAGTAAGCATGGTTTCCAATGTCATGCTTGCCTTTGTGCATTTGAGGATGCAAGAAGTTCTCAAAACAGAGTATGATGTGTTATTCGGTGGCAAACACATCATTGTTTTTGGAGATCTTCTGCAGCTGACACCAGTGAAAGGGCAACCTGTGTTCAAAATGCTCACGCATGAAGATACCAGGAAGTGCCTAGGCAGCATTGGCAACGTCAATATATGGTTAAACTTCAATTATGCTGAACTGCATGAAAATATGCGTCAGGCAAAGGATGAAGTTTACAAGACTATTCTACAAGATGTTAGAATTGGAAAAGTGACCGAGCATGGGAAAGAAGCTTTACATGCACGATTACTGTCAAATTTATATCCAGAACAAGATGTTGTGCCTGAGAATATTTTTCAGAAAATTACTGATAAGAAATCTGGAATATGTTTGATGCCAACTCTTGCAGAATGTGCAAAATTTAACAACAAAATGTTGCATTTAGAAAAGCAAGAGATTGTGAAAGTGGAAGCTATTGATAGAGTAGAGCATATGGGATCAACAATTATTTTGTCTGAGAATCTGAAAACAAAATTGGATTCATTAGAGAAGAGTATATCTAAAACTGCAGGTTTTGAAAAGACTCTGAATGTGTGCTTGAACTGCCGTATAATTTTAAGAAGGAATTTACATGTTGAAAGAGGTCTGGTAAATGGATCAATGGGTAATGTTGTTGATTTTGTGAAATACAGAAATAGAGATGGAATTGAATTTTTAAAAATTAAATTTGATGGCATTGAGGAAGTACAGCTAATTGCTCGTTGTTCTGCTAGATTTTTGCTTGTAAAAGACTTATATGTTCGCCGTAAGCAGTTCCCTGTTTGCTTGGCATATGCGGTGACAATTCATAAATCGCAAGGTTTAAGTGTAGACACTGCATTGGTGAATATTGGCAGTTCTGTGTTCAAGGAGGGTATGGCATATGTGGCATTGTCACGAGTTAGAACTTTATCGGGATTGTACTTGATTGACTGTGATGTCAGAAACATTTGTGCAGATCTAGATTGTGTTAAGGAATACAATAGGTTAAGAAGAGAGTATGCGCCACATTTGCCTCAGTTTCCTTTGTTTGAGAAACGTCTGGTAGGCCGGAAACGAAGAAATGAGAACAATACTGGGCAGGTTGTAGCAAAAAGAAAAAAAGTGAATGAACCTAAAATTACAAGCAGAAACAAAGAGGATTCTGTTGAAGATGTTGTTGGTTTTCAGTTTGAAAACAGTTCTGGTGTCAACTGCTATGCTAATGTAGTAATGAATGTTTTGTTTTCTCTAAAAAATGTAAAAGAAGAGATTGTGGTCAATTCTGATCAAAGATTTTGCAGTTTGTTAAATTCTGTGTTAGAGAAATGTACCACTGATAGAAGAAACATAGAAAGTGTGTCTGAAATTAGAAATCTGTTAGATAGATGTTCAGGCCAAACACAATTCTCTCAAAATATTCAGCAAGATTGTCAGGAGTTTTTAATGTATATGCTTCATGTATTACATGCTGAAGGTGTAGATGTAGATCAGCTGTTTGGGCTTTCTTATCAATGGCAGCATGACTGCGAGAACTGTATGGTATCAAGTACTACTAGTGTAGACTCAGAAAGATTTGTATATTTAACTTTGCCAGACAGTAAATCAGTCTCCTTTAATAAGCTAGTAAAAGCTGCTAATCACAACATGGAGTGTAGCCAATGTAAATCTGAAATGATGTCCACATTATTTATACGAACATATGGCCAGTACATCATTTTAATGTTCCAACGATGTAGGCCTGATGGAACAAAATTGACAACTTTAATAAAAAATTTTGTAGCTTCGCAGTTGTCAATATCAGGAAGGACTTTTGTAACTACAGCAATTATATATCATGACGGCCCTTCAATATCATCAGGACATTACACAGCTTATTTAAAGTCTAGAAATGGCTGGTCATTCTGTAATGATTCTGTTGTAATTTTCAAAAAAAAATTGCCGTATGACCTTAAAAACTCTTACCTGGTGTTTTTAAAACCAAAATTTTAGGAAAATAATCTCGGGATATGATCTGTGGAATTTCAAGAAGTTCTAATGGCTCCTACACAATTTGGCCTTGAGGATAAGTGTAGTTCAGAGACATAACTTCTAATCATAGGATTGGACATCATGGACATGTATGTGCAGTTTAAATGAGTTCAGAAAAACTGTTTCTTTTCATAAGCTAATTAAAGCAGCCAATCAAAACATGGAGTAGAGGGAATGTAAGTCTGCAATGCTGTCTACTGTTTTACATTACTTTGTGATTAAAAGTGATGTAGAGAATTAAATAATTGTAGTACTCATAGAGGTAGTGTAAGTCTGCTTCATATTAAGCAGTATCAGTGTCATACGAAATGTAGAACATGACTGAGCAAGAAGGGGAAGATATTACTATTCCAGGATTGTGAAAATGATCTTCAACATTTTAATTCTGAAAGTTGCGGGAATGCCAAATGATGGGATTGGTTAACAAGAAATCCAAGAGTTATACATGGCTCTGACAAAATTTGGCCTTGTGGAATCTTGTGGTAGAGAGCAAGAAGTCATTTATTGTATGTAACATGTTTTTAAAAACGATGGAGATTTTCTTTCAGAAACTGGTGGGCTGAAAGTAATAACAGCACAAAAGAGTATAAGCTATTCATAGGACATCCTTGGACGTCATGGAAAGTAAGTTAACTTTAAGGAGTTCTGATTTTTGATTTCTGATCTTGTATGGGTTTTTTAAACACAATCATTTTGATTGTGTTTTTTTTTCCCCGCTGTTACATGATGAATACCTTCAAGTCACTGTTTTTAGTGAATTTTGATACATTCTGAGAACAGCAAAAATAAACCATTTAACATGTATAATTAATTCTGTAATGTTTCCATTTATGATGTATATGTAGAACTGTGTAGAAGGCATGGAGAAGGTGAGGCTTCTGTAAGTGTCAAAGTTGTTGCATGCAGTGCTGCACTTCTGCGTATTCTTTGATATGCTAGACTACATCTGCACAATGAGATACCTAAGCAAAGGAAACAGAAGTGATGTGATTGTGAAATGAGCAAAATAAATTGCATGTATTTCAATTACATCACCTGTGTTTCCTATCATTACGAATCACATTGTGCAGATCAAGTTTAGGTCTGTCCAGGGAAACATAGGAGGTTTGGACTTTGTTGAAGATTGCAGTGGACATGACTCACTTCATTGGTAGACCTTCACATGTATTATGTCTTCTATTCTCTTCAACAACTTGAAATTTCATCTGCAACCCTGAGTAGGCCTCACCTGAAACAAAACTCTGGATAGTAGACATCTTATTGGCATCCTGAAGCAATTATTTTAAATTTTAGTGTCTTGCGACACTTTTCTGAGAGAACAGCAATGCAAAAGATGCACCATGTTTTAAGATAGGCCTCACTTCATCTGCATCAAGATAGTGTTACTTTAAAATGTATATCTTTAGGACTGTGTAGCTTCTGTAAGTGTCAAAGTTATTGAAAAACTGTTTGTCCTTCAATCTTTGCCCTTGTCTTTTGTAATTTTTCAATACATGTTTTTATATTTTTCAAATGTTTGTTCTCTCTTTCACAGATTGAAAGTATAAAAATAAAAAGTGAGGAATTTAACGACAATTATAAGGTAAGTATTTTGTACTCTTTTCGTTACATTTCTATCACATTGAACTACTATTAGTTCCACTGCTTCATTTCTTTAATCCTCAGTTTCCTGCCTTTGCTACTTCCCTCATTCCTTTCTCTATTACCTACTTACTCAACTCCTTCCACTTTTTTTCTCAGTCCCTCTCTTTTCATAGTTCCTCACTCTTGTTCACTCACTCCGTCTCTATTACTCTTAGTGTCTTTGACTGATCACTGTATCACTATTTGTTCATAATGCTTTCTCTGTGTAGTTGAAGCACACTAAGGGGCATATTATGAATGCAGCCAATAAAATTATTGCTCTTTTTATTGGCAGAAAACTGGTGCAAAAGCGGCTTTAGCGGCAGTTTTCTGCCGCATAAGCAGCTTTAGCGACACATTTCTGCCTATAAAAGCTGCAAAACTTTTATTGCCTATGTTGATAATATGCCCCTATGTTATTTACATTAGGGCTATATTGTCCAGTATAACAATCAAAATTGCTCTCCAAAGACACCAGGCAAAGCAGACGCTCCCTCAAACAGATCACCAAGCGCAATTTACCCTACTTACAATCTAGCCTGTTCTCTGTCGAGACTTTAGCAATCTTTAGAGCACAAGATAAGATTTTTTTACATGGAAGAGCCATACGTATTGCAATTCTACTTAAGAAACAAGCATTGGCATAGACAATAGGTCTCGCCTTTGGGACCTTATACGTGTTTAGCCATGCAACAGTTGATGTTGCTGCACCAAGGATATTATGCTGCATAACTAAAGACTTAGAAGGTCCAAAAGTCGATACCTATTGGCTATGCCAATGCTTGTTTTTCTTTCACTTCGTTATCTATTTTGTTTTTCACAATTATACCATCTTCTGTCTGTTTTTTGGTAAATAGATCTATTAAATAGTATCTCTTCTTTACTACCTATAGCTGTCTTTCTTGAAACATCACTCTCTGTTTACTTTCCTTATACTTACTCTTTTTTTTAAAAAAGTTTTTTTTTTGGTTAGCTCCCGGTACGCGTACCGGGAAGCTAAACCGGAAGCGAACCAAAAGAAATAGAGCTTGCCAGAGTGCTAAACATTCTAGCAATTTTTTTGGAAAGGGAAGGTAGTTCTGAAAAGAACTTTTTTTTTTATATTTTTGTTGTTTTATATTTTTTTTGTATTTTTTGAACATTTTTTGTTTTTTTTGTATTTTTTGAACGATTTTATATTTTTTTGGGGTTTTTTTGGGGGGGGGAACAACAAAAAACAGGCGTTGAAAAGGGCTCAACAGGAGCAAAAAAAAATTACTGGGGGCGGTTAGGGCAATTATGATTGTCATAAGCCAGGTTGATGGCATTAATACTCATGTTACCACATGATATCAACGCACCACAGTGCATACAAGTATGTTTCATGTGCCCAAAATTCTCTTGGATGTTTGGCACAGTTTCCCGTGCCTCTGCTGGTGTCAATGATATTGACGATGTTGACCTGGCCACAGGAGTTGCTGTTGGGTTTTGTTCCATATCCCGTATTTCCGCCCGGCTGTAATTAAGTGGATGCTTCCTGGTCATGTGCCGATGCATGGTATAGTTCCCATAGCTATACTTTTTATCAGTCCCTCTTGATAATTTCTCTTTGCAGATGAGGCAGGTCACATACCTCGCATTCACTTTCTTTTGCCCTGGAGGGATTGAATAAAACTGCCAGATGAAACTGGCTTTCCTATGGGAAACCCGGGGCACCTCTTCCAAGAACTGTGGTTCTTCTCCCTCCTCTTCCTCCATTTCTTCCTCTTCCTCCTCAGTGTTGGTGATGACCTGGGGAGGTGGTCCTCTCTTCCCATGAGGAGGTGGAGGTGGTGGTGGGGGTGCACCAGCTGAAGCAAGTACTGAAGCCATTGCTCTACTATGAATAAAGGTCTTCCTCTCACAATGATGAAAGTCAGAGTGAGGAAAGAAGGAGGGGTTTTCATCATTTGGGAAAAACAATAGTTCTCAACCAATGAAAAGTGTTATTTTTAGGTCACCTGACCTAGCCTTCCATAATTATGAAACTAAAAGTGAAATGAACCAATGAAAAGCTTTATTAACAAGTCACATGACTCTAACTTTCATGTTACGCGCTGCGGAACGCTCCCCGGTTAGCTTCCGGTTCGCTGCGCTTCGCGCCTCGGTCCGCGCCCGGGGACACTTCCGGGTGCGCTAACGCAGTACGTCACAAGACGCATTTCGCGGCAACGCGATACGTCGCGCTTTCGCGCCGCGGATCGCTTCCGGGGAGTTGCGTTTCGCGCCTCGGTCCGCGCCCCGGGGCACTTCCGGGTGCGCTAACGCAGTACGTCATAAGACGCATTACGCGGCAACGCGATACCGTAACTATGTTGATTTGTTACCGGTTCGCGGACCGGATCGCGGAATCGAATTGAGCTAACGGGAAGCTTCCTGGTTCGCGGACCGGGAGCGAAACAAAAAAAATATTTAAAAAAAATTATTAATAAACATATAAAATATATTTTGGGATTTAAAGAAGAATACATTTTACAGCTGTAGATATTAGCTTTTAAAAAACCAATGAAATTCACTGAAAAAACCATAGGTTATAGACCATATATAGTTAGGAATTAGCATTTACAAAACCTTGAAAATTCACTGAAAAAACCATAGGTTATAGACCATATATAGTTAGGAATTAGCATTTAAAAAACCTTATTTTACTCACACAAAACCATTGAAATTCCATATATAGTTAGTTGCACTAACTATATATCGCGCACCCGCAATCCACTGCTGATCATGTCACATATTACATCATTCATGACATGGTCAGTGACATCACTGATGACATCACTGATGACATCTCAAATGACATCACTGATGACATCACTGATGACATCTCAAATGACATCACTGATTACATCACTGATGACATCTCATTTGACATTACTGATCACATCACTGATGACATCATTCATGTGATAATACGATGAACCTCTTCAGACTCTAATATAACCTTAGATACACTCAGTGTAAACAGACACTCATAGACTGTCACTCATCCATGAAGTTACACACACACCTAGTCAGTCATGCAAACAATCAATCACACCTCCATTTCCTTAACTATACAGTTAAACACACCTTACTTATTCAAACATATACTAAAACATATTTACTCACTTATACAATCCTGGATACAAGTTCACAATGATCCATACAGCCACTCACACATTCACTGGCTCTTATGCACAGTTATTTATATATGTCAACTCTCACATGTACTGTATTTTACATATGTACTTACTTTGACATGTAGCACTGAGATATCTATTCACTCACCAATACAGTCATGCACACAGTCAACCGCCCATACAGCTGTTTCCACAAAACCTTGAAAATTCACTGAAAAAACCATAGGTTATAGACCATATATAGTTAGGAAATAGCATTTAGAAAACCTTATTTTACTCACACAAAACCATTGAAATTCCATATATAGTTAGTTGCACTAACTATATATCGCGCACCTGCAATCCACTGCTGATGATGTCACATATTACATCATTCATGACATGGTCAGTGACATCACTGATGACATCACTGATGACATCTCAAATGACATCACTGATGACATCACTGATGACATCTCATTTGACATTACTGATCACATCACTGATGACATCATTCATGTGATGATACAATGAACCTCTTCAGACTCTAATATAACCTTAGATACACTCAGTGTAAACAGACACTCACAGACTGTCACTCATCCATGGAGTTACTCACACACCTAGTCAGTCTTGCAAAGAATCAATCACACCTCGATTTCCTCAACTATATAGTTATACACACCTTACTTATTGGAACATATAATAACACATATTTACTCTGTTATACAATCCCTGATACAAGTTCACAATAATCCATACAGCCACTCACACATTCACTGGCTCTTATGCACAGTTATTTATATATGTCAACTATCACATGTACTGTGTTTTACATATGTACTTACTTTGACATGTAGCACTGAGATATCCATTCACTCACCAATACACTCATGCACACAGTCAACCGCCCATACAGATGTTTCCACATGCACTTTTGAACCCATACATCTAGTGAATCAACTGCTCACACATCTATGCACAGAGTCATACACCTCCCAGACACCCACACACACACTCAGTCTCCCATACAAATACTTGGGCAACTAATCAATAACCCATATAGTTAGTCATATAGCTAATGATCAACACATGCATCAGATTACAAAACAACAGACACAATGATGCACAATTTAAAACAGTTTAGTCACTAACCCATGCACTCAGTGAGACACATTTAATCACTCACTTATACAGTCAGTCATGCACCTACTAAATCCTTCATCCAGACACTTATACATCCACTCATTCTTCAATATGTAAGACATATTTTAACTTTACAGAAGCATACAGTCACTGGATGTTGTCATCAGTGATGTCATCAGTGATGTCATTTGAGATGTCATCAGTGATGTCATCAGTGATGTCACTGACCATGTCATGAATGATGTAATATGTGACATCATCAGCAGTGGATTGCAGGTGCGCGATATATAGTTAGTGCAACTAACTATATATGGAATTTCAATGGTTTTGTGTGAGTAAAATAAGGTTTTCTAAATGCTATTTCCTAACTATATATGGTCTATAACCTATGGTTTTTTCAGTGAATTTTCAAGGTTTTGTAAATGCTAATTCCTAACTATATATGGTCTATAACCTATGGTTTTTTCTGTGAATTTCATTGGTTTTTTAACAGCTAATATCTGTAGCTGTAAAATGTATTCTTCTTTAAATCCAAAAATATATTTTATATGTTTATGAATATTTTTTTTTTTTTATATATTTTTTTCTTCGTTCCCGCTTCGCGAATCAGGAAGCTTCCCGTTAGCTGACCTTGATGCCGCGAAATAGACCGCGAGCCGGTAAACGTTTCTTTACCGCAAGTGCCGCGTTAGAAAACAACATCGTGACGCCTCCCGTCCGCATGACGTTCCACGTTGTCGCTTGATACGTCATATGACGTGCTACGTTAGCGAACTGGTACGCGAAGCGAGTGCCAAAGCGCAGGTTTCTGGAAGCAAACAGGGAGGCCCTGCAAAGCGCTTAACGTAAACACAGCAAGTCATGTGACTTGGTAATAACACTTTTCATTGGTTCATTTCACTTTTGGTTTCCTAATGATGTAAGACTAGGTCATATAATCTAAAATGAACACTTTTGATTGGTTGAGAACTCTTGTTTTTCCCAAATGATGAAAATCCCTCCTTCTTTCCTCACTCTGACTTTCATCATTGTGAGAGAAAGACCCTTTGTGATCACTGAGCAATGGCTTCTTTAGTAGCTTCAGCTGGTGCTTCCCCACCACCTCCACCACATCCAAGGAAGAGTGGACCACCTGCCCAAGTTGTAATTCAACAAGAAGAAGAAGAAGAGGAACAGGAGGACGAGCACGAAGAGAGGCAGTTTTTGCCTGAGCAGCCCAAGACGTCTCACCGGAAAGAAAACTTCATTTGGCAATTTTTTAAAATTCCCAAAGGTCAGAAAAAAGTAAATGCAAGATACGTAACTTGCCTTATATGTCAAGATAGACTGTCCAGAGGGACCGACAAAAAATACAGTTTCGGAAACTACACAATGCATCGCCATATGACTAGGTGGCATCCTAACAACTACAGTGCTGCACAGTTTCGGAACGACCTAGATAATCTCCCTATTATGGCCAGAAGATCTGTTGTACCGGAAGTAACGGGACCAGAGGGCAGGGAGATGGTGCCAAATATACAAATGAGATTTGGTGAAGTAAAACACACCTGCGTATTTTGCGATGGATTCATTTCCTACGAAGAAAGAAGCATCACTCTGATCAACAGAGCTATTGACTATCATATGCAAGTTTGTCCGAAACGCCCAAAATAATAAATACTTCTTTTTTTTGTTTTGTTGCTCCTGTTGAGCCCTTTACAATGAATCGTTTTCATTGCCCCCTCCAAGAAAAACCCCAAAAAATATAAA